>NC_056057.1:104497128-105122128 GCF_016772045.2 Ovis aries
GACTCCTGGCACCATCACAAAATGCTCCCAGGACCAGGGTCAGCGCTGGGAGACTGTGAGCGTGCGGCTACCCTGCCCCGCCCCTCACTCTCCACTTTGGTCACAGCCAGTTCCGCCTGATTAAATGACACACACACGGTGACTCATCTGGTCACCTCCCTAAACGCAGAAACGTTCTGCTGCAGGTGCACAGACTCTGGGTGGTGGACCCCACGTGAAGGACAGAGGCTGGCTGTTGCCAAATGTGTCCTCAGAGCTGGCGCTCTAGGCCTGGCGTGGCTGTCCATGTTATTGGTGTGACCTTGGGCAGTGGCCTGGATATACTGGGGTGACCCTGGATGTCCCTCCAGCTCTAACCTGCTATGAAATTTTTAGGGAGAGTGGCCTTAAAGGAGCCATTTGTGGTCCCCTAAATATTTATTATTAAAGACATTTAAAAGAGGATTTGCTTTACTCTAATTTGGAGAGAAAATAAATCCTTTCAGTAAGTGTATTTTTCACGGAGACCCAGACCAAGACAATCCCTGCTGACTACATATCCTCCTTAGGTTCTGAGTAGTCTATTAAATAGGGCTTCCCTGGTGGCTCAGATGGTAAAGAATCTGCCTCCAATGTAGGAGACATGGGTTTGATCCCTGGGTCAGGAAGATCCACTGGAGAAGGAAATGGCCACCCACTCCAGTATTCTTGCCTGGAGAATTCCATGGACAGAGGAGCCTGGAAGGCTATAGTTCATGAGGTCACAAAGGTCAGACATGACTGAGGGACTAACACACAAATAGAAAATGGGCAAATTAAACACACATACCCCACCCCACTAATTTTGGCCAAGCTATAACCAAATTCAAGGTGGACATACTTGGAATTCTTTACTCAAGTTTAGAAATTGCGGAGAAGCTTCAGCTCAATACAAGTAAGAATTTTCTGACAACTGGAATTATCCGAACATACAGTGGGCCAATTCTTGAACCAGTAAGCTTCCTGTTACCGGAGGATGGCTTTCTGGCAAGAGTCTTATAAAGCTGACAGCTGATCTAGATGACCCCTCAGAACTGAAAGTCGTCTTCTAATGGAAACCTAACAGGTAGTGAGTCTTTCCACCAAAGGGGTAGAGGAATTCTGCGTGTCATTTTCTTGATATCTATCAGGAGTGTGGGATAAAATTTCTCTGAGCTCTTCAGGGATTCCTCCCTATTTTTTCGGAGCTGGAAGTCCCCATGCCTGACGAGCAGACAGGTACAACACAGTCTGATGCTGATATACCTACATTTTTGGGTTTACATGTGACAGGTTTGGAAGAGGTGAATTAATTTGATAGCTCTGTTTCTAATCTCTTCTATTGTTAGAATCTCTGTGCTCTACTTGATGTACTATGCAGATTAAAGAACAAAAGGGAAGCTGTTAAATGAGTCAATTTAAAAATGAGCACGCACTTGACACGATGACTTCGGATTCTTTTAGCTCCTCCATGTCGATTCTGCTGGGATTCACCCCACGACAGTGTCTAATTATTATTGATAGCTTATCAATCCCATTATGAATTGGTTAATGGAAGTGAGACAGACAGTGACAAGAGCAGAATGAGAAATCCTTGCTTAAATGCCCTCGACAGAACGTCACTTCTGAATAAAGAACAAAGCTGCCGGAGTTCACGACTGCATTGTGTTGTCATGGCAATAGATGATTTTCATCATTTTCAAGTGATGAAAAGAAACAAGGAGCTAAGAAGCAAAGAAATCAGCCCCAATGGAGAAAACATGGCTGGAGAATCAGACACAATTCTGCGACCCCCTTCTCTGTAAGACCCTACCTGGAATATGCTTCTGATTTCCATCTGCCGGTCAATTCCATCCTGCAAGACCAGAGTCAAAACTCATCTCCACCAATGAACTTTCCATGCCATAATCAACACTGTAGGTGAAAACTGCTCTTCTATTAATATGACGCTGATTACTGAAATATAGATAATGTTTACTGAATGCACAACTACTGTTCAAAGTCCTTTACATGTTTTATCCCCTTGAATCCTCACAGCCAGACTATGAGGTGGAGAAAATGATAACTTTCATTTTCAGAACAGGAAAATGGTGGGTGCTTTAGGTCACTTTAGGTCACTTGGATGTTCAAGGTCACATAGCTGGTTGGGGACAGAGCTGGGCTGGAACCAAGCGCTAGCATTCTTCTGCTCCTTTTTCTTTTTGTGACTGAGTGTGGTCTTAGTTTATTTAAAACTTTTTATTTTATTGTGGTAAGAATATGCAACATGAGATCTACTTTCTTAAAATTTTAAGTATACAATCAGTGATGCTGTATAGCAGATCTCTGAAGCTTATTCATTGTAACTGAGATTTATGCCTGTTGATTAGCGACTGCCCATGTCCCCCTACCCACAGCCCCTGACAACCGAGATTTAATTCTTTGATTCTGTGAATTAGACTATTTTAGATAGCTCACGTATGAGGTCACATACTGCACATTTTCCTTCTTTTTAAGGCTGAATAGCATCCCACTGTATGCACAGGTCACATTTCTTTTATCCATTCATCTGACGGACACTTAGGTTGCTTCTACTTCTTGGCTACTGTGACTGATGCTGCAGTCAACCTGGGAGTGTAGGTATCTCTTTGAGGTTCTGATTTTAATTCTTTTGGATAAACACTCAGAAGTGGGACTGCTAGATCACATGGCAGTTCTGTTTTTCACTTTTTGGTTGTGCCCCACAGAAGGTGGGATCTTAGTTCTCTGACCGGGGATCGAGCCTGCACCTCCTGCATTGGAAGCATGGAGTCTTAGCCACTGGACTACCTGAGAAGTCCCTGTTTTTAATTTTTTTGAGGAACCTCCATACTGTTTTCCGTAGTAGCTACACCAACTTATATTCCCACCAGCAGTGTACAAGACTTCCAACGTCTCCACTTTCTCCATCCACACTTATCAGCTTTTGTCTTTTTGGTAACAGCCATCCTGCCATGTGTGAGGTGATATCACACCATGGTTTTGCTTTGCATTTCCCTGATTATGAGGGAGGCTGAGCACTTTTCATATGGCTGCTGGTACATCTTCTTTTAAGTAAACTCTGTCCAAATCCTTAGCCCACTTTTAAATTCGGTTACTGTTTTTTATTTTTTTTCCTGTTGCGTTGTCCAGAGCCTGCACTCCCTCTTCATCACCAGCTACACAGCTCCTCCTATCCATGAGCACTGAGAATGTAAGGCAACTGAGAGTCCTCCTTTGGGTTCCACCAGGGGCCAAGTTGGCAACAGAGGCATGGGGTGTGGGATTGTTCGCAAGGACAGCTGCCCAAGTGATAGAGATGACAGCTGCTGGCCCAGCCACCTGCATGGGGGTGCGAGCTGTTCACTGTGCTGTCCCACTCCCTTTCCACCCAACTAGAGAGAAATGGCCAACAGCCTTTAACTAGCTCTGCACGTGAGTGGAGGGGCTGGGGTGCCAATGCCACCAGGCCAGCGTGCTCCTTCTGATGTATCACGTGGCTTTCAATTTAAAGAAAGCTGAGCACCAAAGAATTGATGCTTTTGAACTGTGGTGTTGGAGAGGACTCTTGAGAGTCCTTTGGACAGGAAGGAGATCCAACCAGTCCATCCTAAAGGAAATCAGTCCTGAATATTCATTGGAAGGATTGATGCTGAAGCTGAAACTCCAATAGTTTGGCCATCTGATGTGAAGAACTGACTCACTGGAAAAGACCCTGATGCTGGGAAAGATTGAAGGCAGGAGGAAAAGGGGATGGCAGAGGATGAGATGGTTGGATGGCATCACTGACTTGATGGACATAAGTCTGAGTAAGCTCTGGGAGCTGGTGATAGACAAGGGAGGCCTGGCGTGCTGCAGTCCATGGGGTCGCAAAGAGTCGGACACGACTGAGTGAACTGACTGAGGACCAAAAAAAAACCACAAAAAACTCTACATTTTAAATTTGGTGCATATATTCCATTTGAGCTACATTATCCATATCCATATCCATATATATACATATGTATGTTTCTCAATATGGACTGTACCTTGCCAGGCTCCTCTGTCTATGGGATTCTCCAGGCAAGAATATTGGAGTGGGTTGCCATTTCCTTCTCCAGGGGATCAATCTTTCTGACCCAGGGATCAAAACCTACATCTCTTATGTCTCCTGCACCAACAGGTGGGTTCTTTACCATTACCGCCACCTGGGAAGCCCCAAGATATGCATATACACATGCCACCGTTATGATCACTTTCAACTTGACTACCTTCTGGAGAAATCTGAATCGGGGTCTGGAAGGAGCCAGGGGTGGCCTGGTCCTCAGGCATCACGCGCAATAGCCGGTGTTCACTCTGCCCCCGCCTTCTGCATGCCTGCAGGCCTCTCCTGATCATGCTGGGCCTGTCCCCTGGGCACAGCTCTGCCCGTGCTTTCCAAGCTGCTCCTGCGCTCCTCCCTCTGCCCTGTGGAAGGCAGGCAGGACAGCAGGTCGTCGCTACACGTCAGTAACGGCTTTGTAACACGGGGAAGTGGAGGACTGGCGGCTGGAGACAGTTGGGTGCAGTGTCTTCTCTTCAAAATGCAGTCTTTTCATAAAGTGCAGCCCTTAACCACTGGGATGTTCTGAATGAAGCCCAGGAAAGAGGAAGCCATGGGGCACTCTCCTCAAAACTCACATCTTCCAGGAAGAGTCAGGTGATGGAAACTGGTTCATCAGATTTAACTTAACACCGCAAAGTAACAAGCCCTCCAAATGACACTGCGTGCTGGGTTCCTTTGCTTCTTTCCTCAAGCCTGGCTCTGACGCCACCAGCACAGCACGAAGTTGGCCTGAGTGGGTGTGTGCGCTTTGCCCTGTTAAGTGGATGTTAATTCCTCAGGCCGTCTTTTGGGCAGCAGCACATCAGCTTCCTGACTGTGACTTTTCTATAGTAACTTATCTGGATTTTCAATTTAGTGTCAAAAAGAACATTGTGGGGGGGGTGGTGTCACACTTTTGGGGGATAAACAGTTTCAGAATGACCCCTGTCTAAAATCCTTAGGGATAATGATGAATCAGTCTCCTAGGGAAGTTTACATTTTGGTCAGATTAGCTGTAACACTCTGAGCATCACTTGCAAAGTGATGCAGGATACAGTGGTGCCCTGATGACCTCGGTAAATGAACCCCGTCTACCGGAAATAGATAATTGAATGAGCAGATAAATGAATGAATAATGGAGACCGGGCAAAATGATTTCTAATGGATCAGCTGAAATGAGCCACTCTGGTCACACACTCTGGAAGCCTGTATGATGTAGCCTCATGGCCCCTAAAAGACAGCTTCAGCACAAGGCAAGGTTGGCAGAAAGGTCTGAATAATAAAACGGGCACCCATAAGCTTTCTCCAAGGAAATTTCAAGGGAGAAAAGATGGCTTATTCAGCATATGCAGAGAGTCAGCTGCTCCTCTCATCAAAATCATTTATGTGTATTTAAAGTAAGACTGGTTCTACTACCTAATCCTGGGGAATCCAAAAAATATATCTGTTTTCTATCCTTACACAAACAACTCTAGCCATGACCACAGAGCCCCCTCATCCAACATGGAAAAAGAGGAGGACACTGGGTCTTGCCTGGCCTCCTCGCTTTTTCAAACCTTCTTGAAGAAATGAGAACAGCTGAATTCTGCCTGGCCTGCTGCTAGAGCAGCTGCACTCAACCAATGCACGGCCTGAGTCAGGGCTCAGTGAACATGCCCTGGACTCCCCACTGCCCTGGCCTGGTGCCCTGCACACAGCAGGTGAGACCATGGGTGTGGGCATGGTTACCGTCAGAGGAGGCCGAGGACATAATTCATAATGTGTTGAATTAATGACTAAGGAGAAATAAATTATTTTTGCCAGTAATTAAGATTGCCATTTCCTCACTGTCACAGAGCCTGAATCCCAATTCTGCTACTTGGAGCCTTTGCCAGTCTGGGTGACTTACTTTTCTCAGACCTCAGTTTCCTCATCTATTAAATGGGACTATAACTACCAGCCTTGTGTCAGCTCATCAAATGATGCAGAGACAGTGCGGGAGAAAACTCCTGGGGAATGTCTGTTACAACCCCCTTCCTGTCTGGTTCACTCGCCCCCAGCCTGCCCCTCACACTCTGGAGTCCTTCTTACAAGCAGGAGTTGTTGAGTGTCCGTTTGCTCTGGCAGCTAACAGTGCCACATGCTGGGGGTTGGGAATGATAATTTTGCCTTGGCATTCCCCTGAGAATTCTAGACAATGTCACCTGGTCCTAGAGATTTATTGACACGCTTGTGCTTATGTGCTCAGTGGCTAACTCATATCTGACTCTTTGCGACCCCATGGACTGTAGCCCACCAGGCTCATCTGTCCATGTCATTTCCCAGGCAAGAACATTGGAGTGGGTTGCCATTTCCTCCTCTAGGGGATCTTCCCGGGCCAGGGATCGAACCTGCATCTCCCTTGTCTCCTGCATTGGCAGGTGGATTCTTTACCACTGAGCCACCAAGGATTACTTGTCTTAGGTCGGCTCTAAAAGATGCTGCCACGTGATCCCATGCTCACCATCCCTGGGAGCATCACAGGAACCCCCAACCCCCTCCCTCAACTCTCTAGAGGCTGTCATGAGGCTGAGCGGAAGCCATCGGCATTTCAGGCAGGGTTACAGGGCTAGTACTGGGGCTGAGCCACAAATAGGAAATGAGGTCAGAACACAGAAGAGCAGAATCAAGTTGCTCACAGCTGGGAGAAATTAGGTTTGGGAATGAGGACAGTCAGGGTCAAGGAGGGACGCATCCATGGTTCACAGTGGAGCCCCGACGGGTAGAGAAGCTTCCAGTCCGAGGGTGACCAGGTGGCTCCCCAGTGGACTGCACTGGGGGCATGTCCTGTTCTTGTTTTCCTAGAACTGATGCTTTCCTGGGAGCTCCTCAGCATCTCCTCGGAAAGCTGGCCACGCCCACCTAAGGGGAGATTCCCCCCCAAATCCTCCTTTCCATTCTGAAATCCCTTTTGTCCTGACCTCCCACTTTCTCTTATCAGCGAACCCCACCTGTTCTTGATCCCCCTCTGCCCACCTAAGGCTCTGCCCACCTGTGAGGCTCTGCCCACCACTTATCTCACTGGAATTTGCAGCCTCACCTCCTCTACCCATTGTCTAAGCATATCAGGACCACTGACCTTGAAAAGCCGCCTCTCCCCTATTTCCTCAAGCTATTCCCCCTTTGAATCCCTACAGTCCTCTGCTAGTTTTTAGAGGCCTGGTAACCTGTTTTGTGTTATGAAGATTTGTACGTGTCTTATCTTGCTTATTACCCTGCAAACCTCCTGAGGACAGAGACTGTCTACCTTATTTATGCAGCACCTGCGGTTCCGAGCATAATATCTTACCAGTGGGGCCAATAAATATTTACCCAGTTAAATTTTACGATAGTCTGACTTCTAAGAATGAGTACTCGTATTTCCCCCTATCTTTTTCCTCATTACAAAATGCAGTCACATTAATGTGGTCACATTACACGATGGTTTCTCTATAAATAAAATAGCTACTGGTTTCTGTTTTATCCTCCTCAGGTTCCAATACCCTCTCCTGCCTTTCTGGGTCCTCAAACATTTCTTCAAGGCAGCAGTTATTTGATCTCTCTGGAAAACACTGTTCACTCATTCTGTGAGTTTCCCATCACACCTGTGGACAGCTGACGCCTTTCTGGGTTTCGCTCTGGCCTCAAACGGCAGCCTCCCATGTTTGACGGAATGTCTCTGGTGCCTCTTGTTATCCTGGGCAGGTGGGCAGGCCGGCCCCCGCGTCCTCCGTGTTATGAATCTCCGGTATTCAGCAGCCCACTGTCACTCACCGTCTCTGGCTGTCACTCACACGTGCACCTGCCCATCGGCCTCTCCCCTGCCCTCCCCTAAGTCGTGACTCACTGACACCAAGATCCTCCCATGCTGCCACATGCCTCAGCTCTGTTCTTTCTGGGCCCTGGGGCTGCTGCAGAGGCAGCATGTACTTCCGGCTGGCTCTGTGCCCTCAGCCCTGGAAGCAGCCTAATGGGTGGAGAAACGGTTTTCTCATCCTCCTTCCCCTCAGAACCACTATTCGGTTCTCTCCTGAGCACATATGTTGAGATTCTGTGTCAATTCAAATGTTAAAATGATACTTCAATCTAGTCAACTGTCAGATTTTAAAATTGCTTTTTTCCAGTTGTGGCAAAGGGCCTGTGAGGTTGCCTGTCCTTCTTATGCCTGATGCCACAGATGTGTGAACACGCTGCTCCAGGCCAGGGCCCGGGCTGCGGCTGGGAGGAGCCTTTCCCTTTGGGAAGGGACTGGGAGGCACAGGGCATGGGCTCAGCTTGGGACTGCTCTCCTAAGGAAACAAAGGAAACTGAGTCTCCAAAGAAACTGAGGCCAGTTCTGGAACAGGAAGGCTGGGAGTGAAGCACTATGCCCCAGCCCTCAGTTCCTTGGCCCCTCTGGCACCTGATCCAATGCTAGGACAGAAATGCTCCATCACACGCTTCTCTGAAACACACTGAA
The DNA here is from genome assembly GCF_016772045.2 of Ovis aries. NCBI lineage: Eukaryota > Metazoa > Chordata > Mammalia > Artiodactyla > Bovidae > Ovis > Ovis aries. Next base: position 104,505,642 of record NC_056057.1, read on the forward strand.
CTGGGCTGGGCCATTAAAGAGGACACTGGAATGAGCGCTACACAAGCCTTCTCGTGGAAAGATAAGATGCTGAGCTCATTATAAAGGTGGGAAGGGAATACCCCATGCAGGAAGGAATAGCTGTAGTGAGAATGTTTTAATCAGTCTATCTGTACATCGTGTAATGATTTCAAAGGTAAGAATTTATTATCTAATCAAAAGGATTTGTGATTATCATCAGTGACATTGTATCTAATTAGGAATTAATAATTTGGGCCCAAATGTGAATGTTATCTTCACACTGGGTCACAGGATGTGCTCTGACTGGCAGGCCTCCCTTCCCGGGTCCTGGGTCCCAGTGGGAAGAGCCACAAGGTTGGGATTGTGAGATTTCAGATCTACAAGGTCCAGAGGCTCGGGGATGCTAACGACCAGAGGACCGACTCTTTGGAGGGAAAAGTTCCAGGGGACCACCAGACAGCCCAAACTCACACCAAACTCTGTTTCAGTCTGGCTGGCAAGTATAGGAAAGAGGCTCTGGCACCAGACTTAACAGTCTTGCAAATATAATAAATATTTCTTCCCTCTCCCCCAGAAGCATACAGCGAGTGAAATGAGTTCTTACTGCTTTGGAATAAACAGTAATGTTCTCTGGGTAAAAGGCCACCTGGCAGTTTGAAAGACTGGGTTAATCAGACACAGGGAAATTTCTGATTAGTTGGACAATTACCTCAAATTCTGAGCGAGCCAAGGCAATGTTTGAGAAACAGCCTGACCAACTGGGAATACATTCAATAGCCCGAGGCAGAGATTTTTAGTTTATGAGGCCTGAAATATAATGGCACTGTGTGCCTGATTTTCATGGACTCACGTCCCCCAAATGTAGAGGGCCTATAACTATTTTTTAAGACCAAATTGACTCAAAATTATTTTTGGCTTTTAATAATTATAGAAATCTGTTTGAAAGGTAGAAAGTGAAGTGTTAGTCATTCAGTTATGTCCAACTCTTTGCAACCCCATGGACTGTAGCCTGCGAGGCTCCTCTGTCTGTGGGGATTCTCTAGGCAAGAATACTGGAGTGGGTTGCCATTCCCTTCTCCAGGGATCTTCCCCACCCAGGGATTGAACGGAGGTCTCCTGCTTTGCAGGTGGCTTCTTTACCATCTGAGCCACCTGGGAAGCCCACATCTGTTGGACCATCCTCTGAAATCACTTTAGGGCTCCAGGACATGCCAAGGCCAGGATTCAGGGGCCCGGAGAGAAGGATGGATCATCACTTTGGATGACAGGGAAGTGGTCCAGGCCCACCCCCAACTGTCTCTGGGTGAGCCGGCCATGCACTCTGCACCCCCACTCCGCTCCTTCCTGGTGTCTGAAGGCGTCACAGCTCACCTGGTGGGGGCGTGCTTCTGCTCCTCCTCCTCGTCCGTGTCGCTGCTGATGGTGATGACGCTGACCGTGGGGCTAGGGGTGTCGGGGATGACGATCGTTTGCCGCTGCCGCTCCCTGGTGGTGCTGGAGGCCCCGTCACCCCAGCCGCACGTGACGGATGAGCTGCAGGCAGGGCTGCTGTGCACCAGGGCGCAGCGCGGAGGCGTGTTCTCCTTGACGCGCTTGGACCGCTGCGGCGAGCTGACGGCCTGAGAGGAGGACACCTCACAGGTGGAGACGTTTCTGGAACGATAAAGCCACACACACTCAGTGAGAAAGTCAGAGCTGCCAGGTTCTTGCAAGAAGCCCAAATGTCTAGAAACACCAGCATGGCCAAATTGAGAGGGTCACAGGCAGGAAGGCCACGGGTCTCCAAACAGGGGAAATAGACTGCAAGTGTCAGACATTTTTTTCTCTCTCCCTTAAGCGGCAGGAGGAAACAAACTACAAGCGTCAGAATTTTTTCTCTTAAAATTCTATGTTGCCATGACAACACCTAGTTCCACCTGAACTTAACTTTTCTCAAACCTTGAGCTAACCAACACGTTTTTCTTATGGAAATGTTTTTCTTAATCTATGTTAATGAAACTATGTGTTTGCTTTGGAATTTGCCTTTCTTCAAAATGGTTCCACCTAAGATAACTTTTGGCTGATAATAGCTCAACAAACCAGTATTCATATTAATTGTTTTATGGCTGGGGATGACATACTTCGTGCCATCCTGTCTCAAAAATGCATATTGTGGGAGAGGGGCCTGGTGAAACTCCCTCAGCCTTGAGGTGTCTCTATATGATTAATAGCTTTCTAACAGACATAAAATAGCTTGCTAAAACTAGCATGGGGGGGGCACTCCTCCTCCCCCTTCTGATATCTGTGTCAGAAGCTTTCTCTGTCCCTTTTTTATACTTTAATAAAACTCTGCTATACAAAAGCTCTTGAGTGCTCAAGCCTGGTCCCTGGTCCTGAAGTTATATCTTCTTCGGAGATCACGAATCTGACACCATTCACTGTAGAAAGTGAAAGTAAAGTCGCTCAGTCATGTCGGACTCTGCGACCCTGTGGACTGTAGCCCACCAGGCTCCTCCGTCCATGGGATTCTCCAGGCAAGAATACTGGAGTGGGTTGCCGTTTCCTTCTCCAGGGGGTCTTCCCGACCCAGGGATCGAACCCAGGTCTCCCACATTGCAGGCAGACACTTTAACCTGTGAGCCACCAGGGAAGCCCCGTGTTGCCCTCCATAAATCGGATAGAGGACCAGTGCACTCGGGCTTAACCAGACTGCAGAGGCGGTGGCCTGTGGGACTCTTTCTTTCAACTGCTTCACAGACAGGGCAGCATCCTGGCTTCTCTGGGCTCTACCTGCTGAGGGACAAAGTGGGTAGCCAGGGCTCTCAGGAGAGGACAGAGGACCATGCCCAAGGACTGGCCCAGTCTTGCGGTGGGTGCGGATTTCAGGGGTGTCTGCCCCAACGCAGCCCCCTGCCTTCAGGGTCAAAGCGCAACTGCCTAAGTTCAATCTTGTCATCCTCCCCAGTGTACTGAGTGAGGTCTTATTTTGGAAGGAGGTGGAATAAAAGATATTTGCACATAAAGCTTTCGTTTCCTTGCTCGTGGCTGGTTTACCACTGATTCAATGACAACATTCATTACCTAAGACTTCCTGGAGCTAAAAGATCTAAGGTTAAAGTGTAGCTTTGCCTCCTTCCTCCTCTGGGAAGAGGACATGACCATAAAAGTATCTGTGGGGGTATAATTTTTCAAAAATTAATTTTTCTGGGGACTTAATGGGCGGTCTTGTGGTTAAGACTCTGCCTTCTAATGCAGGGGACATGGGTTCAATCCATGGTTGTGGAACTAAGATTCCACATGCCTCGCAGTGCAACCAAAAAAAAATCCCAAAGAAAATCCTGGATTTTGACACATGAGCCTCACAGGAAGCTTACCAGTCTGTTTCAATTGCAATGAAAAACCAGGAAAAATGCAAAAGGAAAATGTATGCTTAAGGGGCCTATAACTCTTGATTTTGATCAACTAGAAATTACTTATCAAAAACGCCAATGTAGTTTCTGGTAACTTTAGAGAAAAAAGACCTTACCTTTCCCCTCCCTATCAACCGTTGCTGACCTTGGTTGTATCTATACAACGAGACCAAAGCCAGCCTATAATGAAACTTAAGATTGTGATATGTCCTTAGAGATTCTAGCACCTTCTAGCTAAAGGGAAGGTAATTAGATGAAAATAACTCCATAAAGGTGGGTCTATTTAATTTTCTATTTAGTTGGTATCAGATATGTTGCTTGTTCCTTTTGGGGAGCTCCTAATAAGAAGGAAGTTTCACTGATAAGATTGTTCTATTATTTGTACTTACCAGAGAACTTTGTATTTGTTATTACTAACATGGTACAATTTTGAGATTAAGGTTTCACTACTCGAGCAGTTAAAATATGTCTACTTGGCATTTTTAAAGAAAACTATGCCTGATCGTACCGTCTGCTAAAGGGGAGAGACTTCTGGTTTTTCCAATTGTTTTGCCTAAGGCATTGGTCTTTAAAATAGGCAAACCCATAATTTTCACTATAGTCCCACTGATCTTGAAATGCACTGGCAGTGAGCCTTCTAAAGCCAGCTGTGTGGTAAGAAGGCAACAAAGAGGGACTTACCAACAGGTCAGAGGCTAAGGGTTCTTCTTGCCCCTACCTGGCCAAAGTGAGCATACAGAGGCCAAGCTCAAGCCAGACCATGGTTCTGGTGGACCACACACCAGACTGAGCAGGACAGCACGTGAGGACTGAGCCAGGGGCCTCTGGTGCCACCCAGTCTAACACAGACATGGGTGTTCTATCACAGAGCTGTCAAACAAAAGCATTCTGGAAGCCTGCCACTGATCTGACATGAATTTCCCTAAGTTGTCAGAAACAACCAAATAAGAATCTTGCTCAGGAAGGATGACAACTTCAGGAAGTCAGCTCTTGGATTAGTTTTCACACGAAAATGAATGAAAAGAGGCAGATCTAATTTCTGGCATCTTGCTATCCAAGGAAGTATAAAAACAAAATTCACTAGACATTTCACGTATTACTTGACTTCTCTTGATTAACCTATTCCAAATAAACAATTAGGGACCTCCAAGCCACTGGAGAGAGATGTAGGAACGATTTTACAGCCATACAATTTTGATCTCGATTTTTTTGTTAGGAAATCTCTATTTTTTTAAGTAAGGTATATTGAGGTATCATTTACATACAGTGTAAGACACCCCTTTGAATTGTTTGATGAGTTTTAACAAATGTACAGTCATGTAATTCCCATCACAATGCAGATACAGAAATTTGTCATCACCTTGAAAAGTTCCCTCTAGTCCTTAGCAGCTCCTGATCTGATCTATGTCTCTATAGCTTTGTCGTTGTTCAGTTGTATCTGACTCTTTGCGACCCATGGACTGCAGCACACCAGGTTTCCCTGTCCTTCACTATCTCCCAGAGCTTGTTCAAATTCATGTCTACGGAGTCGGTGATGTCACCCAGCCATCTCAACCTCTGTCCTTTTCTCCTCCGGCCTTCAATCTTTCCCAGCAATCTTCAATCTACACACTCTATAGTTTCACCTTTTCCAAAATACCATATAAAATGAACAAAAGCACATGGCCTTTGGTCAATCTTAATTTTTTTGAAGAGTTCATGGAGATGAAACTGGATTTAGAGGAAATGGGGAAGATCATTGTTCTTCTGGTAGTGTCTATGATTAACCAAAGTTACTGCTTGCTGCTGCTGCTAAGTCGCTACAGTCATGTCCGACTCTGCGCGATCCCATAGACGGCAGCCCACCAGGCTCCCCCGTCCATGGGATTCTCCAGGCAAGAACACTGGAGTGGGTTGCCATTTCCTTCTCCCATGCATGAAAGTGAAAAGTGAAAGTGAAGTTGCTCAGTCATGTCCGACCGTCAGCGACTCCATGGACTGCGGCCTTCCAGGCTCCTCCATTCATGGGATTCTCCAGGCAACAGTAGTGGAGTGGGGTGCCATTATATTTTAGCAAATAGCTGAATGAGTTAAATTTCTGACATTAGACTCAAATAAAGCACATTTCTCTACTTCTAAAAAAAAGTTATAGTTTCAAAAATGCATCTTCAGAGGGCAGTCTGAGTGTTTTCTAGATAAGTGGAAGGGGACAGAATCACTCAAGATGGGGACACTGAACGCTGTGGTCTGAGGGCCCCACCCTTAGGGTGCTGGTAGAGCCAGCACTCACAGAGACCTCAGGATGAGTGCCTCCTTCAAAATCCCATTCCAGGGATCCAGATCTTTAACTTCCAATCTCCTTGAAGTTTTCTTTCTCTAACACTTCTTACACACCTACCTCGCAGAGGACTGGTGTTGCTTATTCTTCCGGGAGGAGGTGGTGCTGGTAGGTTGCTGCCGCATCACGTGGGCCACGCCCACATTTAAGGGTTGAGCTGCTGGAAGGGTCACATGACCAGTCAACAACGCAGGCTGCTGCATGATGGGATTGTAATGGCTGCCATGAGCATGTGTGTTCCTGAAAGGCAAATGGGAAAACAGATTCTTTGATGGTTTAATAGAAACAGAGCTCCTTTAGAAGCTAAAGTTCCCTCCCCGCCATTAAAAGTCAAATTAAAATCAAAAGGTAGTTCTCACACAGAGGGGATAGTTGTTGATGAGATGAGCCTTCCCAGGTGACTTCATTGAGTGTCTCTGGTGTAGGAATGTTTAAGTGGCATGGACACAATTTGTTGGTGAGTGAGAAAGGGCATATTTCAAGTGGGGAGAATGCCAAATAGGCGGACTCAGCTTAAGTTCTGGGGAGAGGAAATAAATATTCCCTTCTGCTCTTCAAGACCCTCAACAGCTAACTGGGCTGTGTATTTTATAATTTACAAAGCGCCTTCAATGGGTTGTTCCACTCTGTGAGGTAAGCAGGATATCTTAGTAATACCGTTTTGTAAATAAGAATATTGCAGTTTATGTGAAAAACAAACTTTGAAGACTGGGAGGTATGTCTTTCTGGCATTAGGAAGTGTTAATATTCTTTAGAATTCTTTCAGCAGTTAGCACAATGTTCAGGAATGTAGCAGCTGATCAGTGAGTTACATGCTTTTTGAATGAACAATTAGATTAACTGAAGGTTGACTAGACATGTATAGAGTTTGGTACTAAGTGAAAATTAGTAACAGACACATGTTGACAGAAATATTGGCAGTCATAATCCTGAAAATGGGTTATGTGAGATCTGGGTTGTTGTATGTGAGATCTGCTGTTAGGCTTATTCCCACAGAACTATTAAGAGTGATGATGAATTTAGAGAGTAGCCCATAAAAACCCATTTAATACATGGTAAAATGAAGAGCTATAGGAGAGTTCATATGAATTTTTAAAATCCTATGAAATTTAGGGAAAAAACTGAACACAAAGAGAAGTAGGGAGACACTTTTGTAGAGATCCTGATAGTCTTTTGGACATTTAAGTGAACTTTAAAAACTGATGTTATAACTCCTTTACTTTGTTGCTATTTCTTCTACAGACATGACATTTTCCCCTTTGACACAGGTCTAGCACTAGCCATGAGTCCAGATGTTCTTTGGGCTACATATGAAATGGAGAAGAGACTGAAAAGAAACTGTGTTGGCTTTAGGTCTCTCCTGTGGTAACCAGGTAAGAGATGAGGAGGGATGAGGGATAACATGTGCATGAAAGTTAAGAATGTCAGTATCTCTGAAATTAAATAAGCTGTAAATGCTGAAAGACAAAGGGAAATGGAAGTACAGCATATGTGTGGTCTTCTGGGAGAAAAAGGGGTAAGGAAAAAAAACAACTGGTCAAACAGCTTTCCACTTGGTTGCTGCTGCTAATGAGCTGGAGAGGGAAGGTGGTCTTGCTGAGCATTCATGCTGTGAATGGAGGAAGGGCAGATAACAGATTTATTGCTGCCTGTCATGGATCAGGCGCTGGTATGAAGTGAAATGTTATTCACTCAGTCGTGTCCAACTCTGCGACCCCATGGACTGTAACCCGCCAGGCTCCTCTGTGGGATTCTCCAGGCAAGAATACGGGAGTGGGCTGCCATTCCTTCCTCCAGGGGATCTTCGAGAATCACGGATCAAACCCAGGTCTCCTGCATTGCAGGCGGATCCTTTGCCCACTGAGCCACCAGGGAAGGCTGGTGCTGGATGGTACCTGTTAAATCCAGTCAAGTGCTTTGTCTTTTATCTTAAATTTAAACCTCCCAGCAACTGGATGAATAGGCATTACTGTCCCTACTTAACTGAAGAACTGAGGTTTAGTAACTTTCCCAGGTCGCGCAGGGCCAGAAATGAGCCCAGTTTACTTGGCTTGAAAGTGCGTCCAGTGAGAGGCGGTGGATATGGGGGGGTGGTGTCAGTGGAAAGTGAACGGGACTGTGATAAATGGCCTCCGTTCCTCTCTTCTTTCTACTAAATTAGAATTAGTAAATTAGTAAGTAGAAAACTAAATGGCAGGACAGAGGACGCTGCAGTTGAGGCTAGACTGGGGCCCTGTCTCTCTGCCTTTCATCAGAGCTCTTCAATCACAGCAGATTTACGGGACAGAAAAAGAACTGTCAGGAGGTTCCATGGCTGGTCTGGGGACTGTCAGAGGGTGAAGGGTGTGACCTACCCTGATGCTTTGGCTGAAAGAGAGACAGCCCAGAGGGCCATGAGAAGTTGGGGCCAGCTTGGGGGACTGCCATTTGGCTCTGCACTGGTGAAGGTGGGCACTGAGGGTGGTGTTGGGATGGCATAGGTGGCATGGTATAAGGAAGAATGGAAAGTGGCCATAAGAACAACAGAGTCACGTGTCAGTGATGAAGTTGGTGAGTAGGATGGGGTGGAAGGTTCTGGAAACAGATGCAGGGGTTGTGGTGTGCTTATGGCTGTCAGCTGGATGTCTCTGGGCTCTATGAAAAGGGTACTTTGATCTCAAAGATATGAGCATCAACTGAAGAGACACACTCAGCAAACAGAGCAGAGTTAACCAGTCCAAATAAACCCCCTTCTGTCAAGTATTCCCCCAGGTGGTCTGATGTAACTCCAGCATGCTCGTGTGTGAAAACACCTTGAGAACACTTCCTAGAATTGCTAAGGAGCCCCTGGATCTCTTCTGCATCCTTTCATGGACAACAGATCTTTGTTTTCTGGGAGTGGAAGTGGATTCAGAGAAACAACCAAAAATCACCCCAAGCCAAGTCTGGTGAATCAAATAATGGAACTGAATTTGGAGTTCAAAATGACAACAGATCCTAAAGTAACCAAGCTGGTTTTCTGGTGTCCTGGTATGCTGCTGCTGCTGCTAAGTCGCTGCAGTTGTGTCCGACTGTGTAGACCCATAAATGGCAGCCCACCAGGCTCCTCTGTCCCAGGGATTCTCCAGGCAAGAACACTGGAGTGGGTTGCCATTCCCTTCTCCAATGCATGCAATGCATGCTAAGTCTCTTCAGTCGTATCTGACTCTGCGTGACCCCATGGACAGCAGCCCACCAGGCTCCTCTGTCCACGGAATTCTCTAGGCAAGAGTACTGGAGTGGGTTGCCATTTCCTTCTCCATTATACATTTATTTAAAAATAACCTCTCATTACACTGCAGTCTTAGGCCACACGGTGCGCTCATGCACTTAGTTGCTCAGTCATGTCTGACTCTTTGTGACTCCATGAACTGTAGCCCGCCAAGTTCTTCTGTCCATGGGATTCTCCAGGCAAGAATACTGGAATGGGTTCCCATGCCCTCCTCCAGGGGATCTTCCCAAACCAGGGATTGAACCCTGGTAGGCCACATGTTATCTTGTTAATTTAAAAAGCCCTCTACAAAGCAGGGGATTCTGGTACTGGCCAGCCTGGCCGCCCTCTGGGTCAGCGGCAGACGTGCCTCCCATCCCAGCCCTGCCTGCGCCTTGCTCACCTCCAGTCGGCCAGCTGCTGGGTGCCGGCCATGGTCTCAGGAATCACAGTTGCGTGCTGCACCGAAGTGTGCGTGGCCACGCCGGTCAGCTGTTGCCACGCCGGGGGAAGCAGAATCTGCTGGGTCCCACTTGGCCAGGCCTGCTGTAGGACAGAGGTCACCTGCTATCACTATGTCTGACAATCATAAATCAGTTGGCATGAGTCAAGTGCTTATTCTGTGCTCAAGGTTGTGCTAGACCCCTTGATAGGTGTGACAGTGGAGACCTACTCTCTGAACTCAGACACCAGGGCAGATAAAATGAACACATGTGAAGTCAATAGAAGATAATAGGTAGGTATATGGGCAAAGAACTATATGGAAGCGATTCATTCACACTGAAGAATGATTTAGTTATAAATCTGCTCTAATGAACAATGTTTAAAATTCCCAAAAGTTCACTTATTGATTTGTTTTGTGACACAACTGTGCACAAGAGATGAGGGAGTTGAATTGGATCATACAAGGGTAACTCCTTGCCCTCAAGAAGTTTTCCGCCTAGTATCCTTTATTTAATATTTTACCTTTTGTTTAGCAGTTAGAATGTAGAGGTGCAACTTGTGTTATCTTCTGAATCTAAGTTAACATAATCCTGAGATCACCAAGTATCTGACACCTGCCTATATCCAAGGGCAAATAGGCATGAAGTAAAATTCTTAGCTGGGATCTTCAGCTTAACTGAGAATACCTTGACTCCTCAAGGAGAAAATGGAACAGTGAGGAAGTCACAGTTCGATCTTTTATAAACACCAAGCTATTTCTTAAGAAGTCGAAAGTGAACTTTCCTGATTCCTCCTTGAATAGACTTACAGGTGTGCGTGCGTACATGTGTGTGTGTGTGTGTTGTATTTTGAGCCCTCTGTATCTTCAATCACTATTCTGCTTGCCTTTGGCTATTAAATGATTCACTCTGAACATAGCTGTCCAAAGTTGGACACTTGAAGGAACGCTGCTAAGGTAAATTACCTCTCAGGAAGGTCAAGGAGTTAAAGACTTGGGATCTTAGCTCTTTCTCTCTCTTTCCATCAGGCTGGAGATGACTAACACTGGCTAATTAATATAATGTAGTGCTCCACAAACTCTGCATATGTTCAATATGTGTGTTTTGGCTCCTATCAACAAACAAGCACTTCTAGAAATGGATTATAAATTTGAGTCAAAACTTCATAAACAGTGATGTGTACTAAAATGCTACAGCTTCCTCTTAGATGTGAGTGCATAGTTCACCTGGTCTATCCTGTTATAATGTTGCACGTGAGACTCAGTGAGATCTCTTATGCCTTTTAGATATTGCCTGTTTGCTTACCGATCTTTTAAAATATAGTCAAAAAGCTCAGGGACCACAGATTATACAATAAGTGCTTAAGAAATGTTTGCTGATAAAATGAAAGAAGCAATTCAAAGGCAATTAGCTATACTTAACTGTATTTCAGGTTTACTGAATTCAAACACAGTAAGCAGAAAAATAATTTAATTGATTAAAATAATTATGAGCTCAAAAGCTTAAATGAACAATAGTCTCATTGGCAATAAGAATTCTACTGATTTTGTCTGGAACTTATTTCAGATCCCATGAAAAGCCTGTGTTTTGACTAATGTCATTTTGAAATAATAAATCTTGATATCAAGCTAAGGACATTATTTCTTCCCTGTTTCTCTAAAATGAATCTTAGCATTTTACCTCAAAGAGATGGGGCAAAAAGATATTTCTGGACCTCTATCACTGATGGATATGTTCAACTCATTTGAGACAACACTTTGCATCAGATATTTCTATAATTTATTACTACTGTATAATCTGTAAGATTAGAGCCAATATTTCTGGATGCACATTGTGTGCCAGGCATAGAGCTAAGACCATAAATGGATTCTCTGACTTTATCTTAACACCAATCCTGTGAGTAGGGACTATTCTCCCCTCCCATTTCTCAGGTGAATAAACTGATACACATAGCTTGCCTGGACACATAGTTAATTAAACATACACTTACAGCTCTCCCTCTTTTAAGCCCAACTAAAATGACAGTGAAGGAATGAAAAAATACATATAGATCCATAAGGACACAGGGAACAGGGAGGGACAATAACAGTTAACAGAATTTTAGAAGCTGGAAAACAGAAGAGCTATTACTAAGTTAGCAGACTGACGGAACGGAAGGTAAAGTCGGAATATTAAACCCTGGGATTCTGTCACCCTCAGATTCCTGGTATGAAGGATTATTACCCCCCACCCCCACCCCCAATCTTCAAGCAGGAACCTGCTGGATTCTCTCCAGGGAAACTGACTATTCCAAGAGAAAACTACAGATACTTTCGATGAGAGGGGACCTGCCAATGAAAATGCTGAGCTCACTCCTTATCCAATAGAGAAGTCCACCCTGCTGCCCCTGAAGCTTTCCAGTTAGTTTTCAGTCCTTCAGTCTTAGATATGAATGAACAGCCGAGGACCACCAGACTTTAAAGGAAGTTTCTATCATGAAGGAGACTAAAACAAAAGATGAAACTCTGGGGAACAACAACAGTATAGGAATCGGAAGAAAAGCTAAAAATATATGTAATTAGTGTCCTCAAAGAGACTAAATGTGTGTATATATCCATGAAACAAGATATAAAAGATATATATCTATATTCTGAGAACAAGAAAACTCTTGGAAATGAGAACAATGACAACAGAAATGAACAATTCCATACAGATGGGAAAATTTTAGAAAGTAGCATAGATAGAATATATACAGGGAAAAGGTGGATGGGAGTGAGGGTGGGAGATATGAAAATCATTAGATCAGTTCAGAAGTACCAGCGCTCAACTAGCAGGAATTCCACAAAGAAGGAACAGAGAAAATGTAGGGGAAGAAGTTAACAAGGGCAAAAATAGAAGAAAGTTCTCCAGATAAAAAGGGCAAATAGGATGTACCGGACAGTGTATTCTAAAAGACTCATGAGAAAGCATGGAGCCATGGATCTCATGGACACTATGTCCACCATGGACAAGGAAAGTCTTAGAAAGCTTTCAGAAGGAGAGGAAAAACAACAGCCACTTAACTTCTCAATATGCTCAAAGACACCAATATATTAAACACACACGCCTTTTAGAGCTCTGGAAGACTTTGGGGCTGCCTAATAATACATGCAGAGGAAACCGACCCAGTGAAAAGATGAGACAATACTAATTCTAGGAAAAACAACTTATACAGGAAAGGAAGCAGAATCATAGTATGTTATGAGGCTCAGTTGAGAATAATATAATACACTATTGATGATAATAATTATATAGATAATATAAAGTGGTCGAATAAAAACTTACAAGGGAGGAAAAGGGAGAAAAGAAAAGTGAGAGAGAGAGGAAGAGAGTGTGCATGTGAGTAGGCTTGTGTGTTCTGGGGATGGAGGGTTAGAGGGCTAAGCATTCTTTCATGGTTGATTGATACCTAAAGTGGAAAATTCAGTAAGAAACAGTTAAAGAATGCTATTTAGAAACATGGATTTAAATAACTAAATGAAACAGTTAAAAAAATAGATGACCAGTCCAAGTTCGATGCATGAAATAGGGCACTCAGAGCCGGTGCACTGGGACAGCCCAGAGGGATGGGGTGGGGAGGAGGGTGGGAGACGGGCTTGGGATGGGGTCGGGGGGACACATGTACATCCACGGCTGGTTCATGTCAGTGGCTGGCAAAAACCACCACAATATTGTAAAGTAATTAGCCTCCATTTAAAGTTGATTAATTAAAAAATGATAGTTTTGGGGGAACAGAAATTGGGGATGGGATAGGCATGAGACTACTGTTTTCTTAGACGTTTGTGGTGGCATTTAACTGTAACAATTAGACACATGTATTACTTTGAAAAAGAATTAAATCTAAATTCAAAAATAACTTCTCTGAAGTCAAACAGCCAGTGAGTGGTGAGGCTGCTATCTGAACATGGGCAGTGGAATTCCAGAGCCCATGCTCTCAGCCAATATGCTACACTTTCTATGGAGGTGATACACAAAAACGATGGCCCAACTCAGGATCAGGTGCCTAAGAGTCGTATGAAAAAGTCTTCCTTATTTATTAGCAATATCAGGTACCCAGCAAGACTGACACAGACAGCAAGACAGAATGGTTGGAAAGACTGGTTGCTGAAAATGACTAGAGAAGGTTCTGAGAAGCGTTGAAGTTTTGTGTTTTGGAAAGGGTAAAGAATCCAAGACAACGGTTTATCCTCAGGGAAACATTTAAAGGGATTCAGGTGATAGGAGTTAACTGGCTAGAAGAATGCACACAACTTCTTCACAGCAGGGCGGAGTCTACAAGGATCCAGCAAACGGAAATCTCCATATCCTGGGGGCTCTGGATGGTCCAAGGGGGTTCGGAATCCTGCCATTTGAAAAGTGAGATACCATCTCAATCAAGGTGTGTACTTCCCATCTCTCTACCTTTACTGGCTCATGCACAATTTCTTTCTTTTTTAAAATTTTAAAAATTTATCTTATTTGTTTATTTGGTTGTGCTGGGTCTTAGCTGCAGCATGTGGGATCTTCAGCCTCTGTTGTGGCAGGCAGCATCTTTAGTTGTGGCATATGACGTTAATCATGGCATGTGGGGTCTAGTTCCCTGGCCGGGGATTGAACTTGAGCCCCCTGCATTGGGAGCATGGCGTCTCAGCCACTGGACCAGCAGGGAAGTCCCTCATTCACAATTTCTGATGGTGGTCAAGATGCCAGTTCTTGGCTGGGGGCTGGGCAGACAGAGGTGAAAGCTCCTTTTAGGCGATACCAAAAAAGCATTACTGGTAAAGCGATCCATATGATCACCCTCGTGTTACTGAAATGAGAGGGTGTGATTATTTCTAGGGACACATCTTCGGGGTGCACCAGAGAGACTGTCTGTCTCCCATTTTAGGGACATATGATGCTACTGGCAAGGAGGGGTTGGCAAATGGCAGAGCAAACAAAGCTAACATGAGGGACGGATTCAAAAGACCATTTCTAAACATGCACAAATTCCTTGAAAAGGTTTAAACATTTAAATAAAAAGAAATATACTGAAATTTGGGGATATATTTAAAGTAATAATATTTGGAGTGCCTCTGCCTGATACCTAACCTAATCCCATGAAAAATGAAGGCATCAGTGTTAATGTTTAATTATTGCTTTTTTAAAAAAAAAACAGCTGCCATACTAGTTTTTTAGAGCTTCCCTGGTGGCTCAGAGGGTAAAGAATCTGCCTAGTTTTGCAAGTTGCTAATTTTTTTTCCTTTGAAGGGATCATTAAAATATATCTAGGAGAGAGCTCCACCTTAACAGGCTAACATATTGGCATGGATTGGGTGACAAACAAGAAAAATCAAAAGCAATCAATAAACAAAAAAGACACACAATGACACTGGATAGGACAGGACAGTTCTTGTTTGTTTGTTTTTTTTTAATTTTTAAGTTAATATCTCTTAGACAACGCTGCATGTCAAGACACTTTGGTCTACCATGTCCTTTTCCAATGGCTATATGGTGTTCCATTTTATGCCCTTATCAATTTAAACAAATTTTCTACTGATGAACATTCAAATTGCTTCCAGCACTTCCCTGTTATAAACACTGTAGCAATTAAAATCCTTGTACATGTAATTTTGGTTCACTTCCCCACTTAGAGCTGTAGGTTAAATCCACTTGGAGATTTATAATGCTCTAAGGACTCCTTTTCAAGCAGGCAGTTGGTAAAGCCCTTCCCTGCTATGATTGAAGGACTAAGACAAATTCGGAAGTGCTGGGCCTGTTGGTTTCCACCGAACTGAACAACAAGGAATATCTACTTTAGCTAGTAAGCGATGCTGTGTATTATTTCTTTCAGAGATGGTTCTTGGCTTACTAGGGTTAAGTATGCAAACACAAAAAAAGGATCTCTAAGTCCCCTTTAGGAGCACATGTGAGTTCTGCAGGTTTTGGCTCACAGAGGAGCAGCACTGGGAAACTGGCCTGCATGTTGGCTCCCAGGCAGATGAAGAGTGAACAGGCTGCCGTGCCCTGGAGTGAGTGGCAGTTCTCTTGATTTACCAGGGCTTTTTCTGAACTCCGTACTACCAAACTGTGCAAACAAAAGGGAGCTATGAGGAACAGAGAGACAGGGGAAGGAGTACAGGTGTGCTTTATATACTGAAGGTTGTCTGTTTAAACCTTCAGCAGGACAGAATTTTGTGTGCCACCAGAAGCTGGTGAGACTGGGCATTTGCAGTCTCAGTCTGGACGTAAGAACAAAGAGATGAAGAACGGCTAGTGTCAATCTGAAACAAGCTGTTCTTGAAAACAGAAGAAGTAATAATATCCACCATATCTTATGAGCCTGGGTATAGTCTCCATGACCAAAACAGACAAAGATTCTATAAGAAAAAGAAATCCATGCTACTTCCTCACGTACGAACATAGATGCAAAAATACTAACTGCAGTATTCACAAACAATCCAGAATTGAAAAGCATACAAACACGTCAAGTACCACATGATCAGATAAAGTTCACCTTGAAAATATTGATACAAAGATGATTTAACATTACAAAATCTATTAAATAACTTGCTACATCAACAGTTGAAGGAACAAAAACACAGGAATATTTCAATAGGTGGAGAAAGAACATTTGATGCAGTTAAACATTAATTCATTAAAAAAATTAGCAAACTTGATAAAGTGTCCCTAAGCTGGAATCAAGATTGCCGGGAGAAATATCAATAACCTCAGATATGCAGATGACACCGCCCTTATGGCAGAAAGTAAAGAGGAACTAAAAGCCTCTTGATGAAAGTGAAAGAGGAGAGTGAAAAAGTTGGCTTAAAGCTCAACATTCAGAAAACAAAGATCATGGCATCTGGTCCTATCACCTCATGGGAAATAGATGGGGAAACAGTGGAAATAGTGTCAGACTTTATTTTTTTGGGCTCCAAAATCACTGCAGATGGTGACTGCAGGCATGAAATTAAAAGACGCTTACTCCTTGGAAGGAAAGTTATGACCAATCTACATAGTATATTGAAAAACAGAGACATTACTTTGCCAACTAAGGTCCGTCTAGTCAAGGCTATGGTTTTCCCAGTGGTCATGTATGGATGTGAGAGTTGGACTGTGAAGAAGGCTGAGCGCCAAAGAATTGATGCTTTTGAAGTGTGGTGTTGCAGAAGACTCTTGAGAGTCCCTTGGACTGCAAGGAGATCCAACCAGTCCATCCTAAAGGAGATCAGTCCTGGGTGTTCATTGGAAGGACTGATCCTGAAGCTGAAACTCCAATACTTTGGTCACCTCATGCAAAGAGTTGACTCATTGGAAAAGACTCTGATGCTGGGAAGGATTGGGGGCAGGAGGAGAAGGGGACGACAGAGGATGAGATGGCTGGATGGCATCACCGACTCAATGGACATGAGTTTGAGTAAACTCCAGGAGTTGGTGGTGGACAGGGAGGCCTGGTGTGCTGTGATTCATGGGGTTGCAAAGAGTTGGACACAACTGAGCGACTGAACTGGACTGAACTGAACCGCTCTTTAAACAAAATCTCTAGAGGCAAACAGCAAGAAGAATTTCCTTTAAAGTTCAAGTTAAGGATGCTCAACATCAATGCTCTTATTAAACACTGTTTTGGAGGTACTGTTGGCACAGTGTCACGAGAACAATAAATAAAAATTATATAGACTGGAAAGGAAGAAACAAAATTGTATCACTTGTAAATGAAAAAATAGTCTACACAGAAAATCCAAGGGAATTCACAGAAACGATCAGAACTAATCACATTCTGGAAGGACTGCTGGATAACAAACTCAGTGGAGCACAACCAGTTATAATCCTATTAACCAAAGACAAATAAGAAAATATAGTTAATAAAGTTATTAATAACAGAACTGTAAAATATTTAGGAATGATTCTAACAAGGGAAAACTAGTGAAAGGAATAAAAGGTAACATATACAATTATATACCATGTTCAAGGGTGAAATGACAATATTACAAAGATGTCGATTTTCCTCAAAGTGAATATAAATCCAGTGCAGGTCCAATACGCACAAATCAGGGTTCTGGGTTTTTGTCTTGTTCGTTTTGGAACGAAAATTCTTACATAAAGGTGAGGATAAAATTCACATAGAAACAGACAGGGAAATTTTGAAGACCGTGATAGGATCAGGGCTTTTCCACCAGATATCAAGACATACATTAAAGTTATAAAATCAATAGTAAAGACAGTAGGATATTAGGCCAGTAGACTAGAACAGAGTGAGTCCAACATTGTTGTTGTTTAGTTGCTCGGTTGTATCTGACTCTTTTGTGACTCCATGGACTGTAGCCCACCGGGCCCCTCTGTCGTGGAGTGGGTTGACATTTCCTTCTCCAGGGGATCTTCCCGACCCAGGGATCAAACCTGTGTCTCCTGCATTGCAAGTGGATTCCGTACCCTTGAGTCACGAGGGAACCCCATGAGACTAAAATAGACCTATGCAATTTGACTACATTAAAATTAACCCCCAAACTTCTGTTCAAGAAAAGACACTATAAATAAAGCGTCTTTGGGAACCAACTTCATTTAAAAAACAAACGTGCTTTAAACTAACAACATTTCAGTCAATCCATCCTTGACCCCCAACCTCAGAAACCATGATGAAGAAACAGTACAGCAAATGACGGGTTAAAACACATGTGCTGGGGTCAGCCTTCCTGGGCTTGTGTGGTGGGTCTGTCACCTAACTGCTGTGTGACTTTCAGCCAGTGCCTGTGGCTTGTTTGCCAGAAGGAGACAAATACCATATTGTGGGGATTAAATCCATAACAACCATGAGGTGCTCAGCACAACGAAAGTGTATTTGTTATTAATGTTCAAGCGACATTAAGGATTGATTACTTATTATCATTACACCACTTTGTTGGCTAAAATTTTTACAACATGTCACAAATTTTCAACCTGTTTCACCTCTGTGATCTCATTTGAGGAATCTACCAGAGTACCTATGTGAACAGATAAGGAAGGTTCCAGCCCAAAGCCTCTGTGATCCTGGTTTTCAACTAGGAAACAGAGAATCTCCAAATCTGCTTTCAAAAAATAGTTTCAATTTATAATAAGGAAATGCTAACTGACTTGCCTTGGGTCACAGAGAGTTATTAGTAGAGTTAGGATTAAAACCTAGGTCTCTCATATTAATCTGCATTACAAAGAGACAATAATAATAATAAATTTCCCCAGACTCCCCCTGTGTCTAAATTTCTTCTTGGAACTGTAAGCTAGATAGTTAGGAGGGTAATTCACCTGGGGATCATTCGGAATATTACTGATGTATTCTAATGACTTGAGGCATCTAACTCACTGCCAGGGAGGGAATTATCAGAGATATGTCTCTTTTGTGAACAACATTAACATGGATCGTGGTAACAGCAGTGATAATAAAGAAAGAATTACCTGGGCAAGCAGACCTGGCTGGATCTGAAGAGGCTGGGCTCCTGGGGCTTGAGTGACGATGGGAACGGCATTTTCCATTCGCACAGAGTAGCCAGCGTGTTTAGAGGGAGAGGCCTGCAATCCTAGAGCAGACAAGGGGTGACGGGGAGAAGGGCTGAGTAACTGGGAAGCGCTGGATGAGGAGACCTTCCTAGCCCGCTGTCAGCCCTCAGCCTCCCTTTGCACTAGTCCCCACCGGACACTGCCTGGTCCTTTGGAAGTCTTCCCTGCCTCAGTTTTTAACTTTAAAAAAAGTTTGTGTTTTTTCCTTCGGCCATGCCACATGGCTTGTTGGGATCTTAGTTTGCTGACCAGGGATAGAACCCAGGCCTTCATCAGTGGAGGCATGGAGTCCTACCCACTGGAACACCAGGGAATTCCCTCTAACTTAGGAAAAAAAAAACCCAAAATGACCTTTTTGAATGTTTTCAAAGACTCAGTCAAATTAAGGAGTCTTTAAAGCCAAAAGTGGAACAGTTATGCTGACAAATTACAGCAGGAAAACAGCTGCCTTTGTCGTGAAGATACATCTGACTGGGTCAAAGCCAGGGAGAGAGGGTAAGGCTGCTGGAACAGCACTTACTTAAACTGAACCACACAGACTCACACCAGGGGGTTTTCGGAACCAAATTCTCGAGTTTTCAAGGTAAACTATAACGACGTACCCGGTCAACTCTTGCTTAGAATTTTCAGGAGAAGAGTGCCGGGGTGCCTGGCCAGAGGTGGGGGGCACTGGCCAGGAAGTACTTTTCAGGGAGGTTTATACCCTTCACAAGAACGGGGACTAGTGCGCTGTCAGAGGTTGGCAGTGTGCTATAGATAATCCACACAGAGGTTATTCCACGGGAGGCAACACAAGGGCTGACATCAGCATAACAATGGGAGCGCGCACAATGTGCTGATTTACAGATGGTGGCTGAGCCAGGACAAAACCGCTGGCAGGTGGTGCGAATAACAAGGAATGGACTTGATGCAGAAGCCTACGTCCATTGTTTCTAGGTTGGCTGCCACAGGATGGGGGCCCTCAAGTTCAGTGATGCCAGGGCTCTCGCGGAAAGAAACAAAGAGGGCTTCAGCAGGACAGAAAAGCATGAGGCCAGCACCGCAGAGGCGGTCCTGGTGGAAGCGGGTGCGAGGCTGGGTCCTCTCTGCCTTACCTTGGAAGCCAGGTGGACACACGATGAGCGCTTGCTGGAAGGGGTCGGGCCGGGCGCAGATCTGGGCGGCTCCCGTCTGCAGGGGCATGCTCCGCTGGGCCACCGCAGCCATGGATGCCGCTGAGGGCTGGCAGAGTGCAGATTGGTAGTTTAGTATGGAGACCTCGGGATTGGCTAGGGAAAGGGTGGCACTGGTGGAGGTGGGAGCCTACAGGACTGGTGGGGATTAGACAAAAATAAACACAAATAAAACATGAGGGAGATGGCATGCTGGGAGACAGATCTAAATCAAATAAATGAACTCAAAGAAGAGCAAACGAATGAATGAAAACCACGAGCCAAAAAAAAAAAGCGAAAACGGGAGTGGAAATACAGTTGGAAAGACTTAGGGGAAAGCAGGCACCTGCAGCCCAGGACACAGAATCACCTTTGATGCTTAGATTCGGGCCTGTTCTTAATATTTTCAGGGCCTGTTCCTAATACTTGCAGGGCCTGCAAGTGCACACGGGATGCCTGCATGTCAAGTCTATACTGCAAAGTTAAGGACTGGCTAGAAAGAATTATGATCTGCCCTCCCACTCAGACATAAACACTTTCATAACTACCTGGAAGGCTTTGGTTTGAGTCTGAATCTGGATTCCTTGGCTTGGGCCCTGGAATATGGAGCCGAGTGCCTGCCTGCCTTCTCTCCAGGCCCCAGCTCTGTCCCACAACCTGAAGGCCTTTGGGTGCAGGTATTTGGACTTGGTCTTTACTGGGGAGGATGAAACTAGGAAGTGGCTCCTCAAGGCCCCAGGTCTCAGATTCCCGGAGCTTGACATGGAGGGAAACACACGCACTCGGGGAGGGCCTGGGCAGCAAGCCCTTCTGCTCAGGTCTAAGGGTAGCACTTTCAGATGCCCTTAGATGTTCACAGAGCACAGTTACTGCGAAGAAATAACGCTACAGAAACAGAGATGGAGAGGGACGCGCTGAGGCTGGGGTTGCTTGTTGGAATTCGGTGCATTCTCGTGCTGGCATTCAGAAATTAAGGTTAAAGGGCAAGGAGAAGATGCCAGGGCGTCAAGAGAACTTGAGATGGGTTAAGTTAAATGGAGATGGGTTAGACAGACACTGAAGTTATGTCCTCTCTCCTTTCTTTTTCAGAAAGAGAGAGCATTTGAGGTTGAACTTCCATGTGAAGCAAGGCCATGGAAGGAAAAGGAATTCTACATTGGGAATTCTCCAGTTTCACCCCATCTTAGTCTTCGTGCTGATCCTTTAGTAAGATAGGTGGAGTAACCCATGGCTTCAATTTCAATCTTGTTTATGAGAGATTTTGCTACTAGAGGCTACAAGGACTAAGAAAGTAAAAAGGGCAAGAGCCACAAGGCTACTGGGAAACATACAAAATTAGGACCTTAGGAAAGGTAGGCATATATGTCAGATTTGATGAAAAGGATAAAGTCTCATTTAAATGTCTTTTATACTTACATTTTATGCTGAATTTCAGTGCAAAGCATAGAATTTGTTTGAAAGTAATCACCAAATTAGGGACTGCCCATGTTTAGATTTTAAGATATTACTGTAACAACAACTGTGTTTGCACAGCATCACACAGTCAGCCTCCAGGCAGTGTAGCTGGGAATGCATGTGTGGCCCATGTAGGCCAGCATCTCTTGTCACTATTTTTTATTGAAGTGTAGTTGATTTATAATGTTGTGTTATGCATATATATTCTAACAAAAGGAAACTCTAGTGAAAGGAATAAATATGATTTTCCTATTCCCTTCCATCATAGGTTACTAAAAGGTACTAAACACAGTTCCCTGTGCAGCACGGTAGGTCCTTGCTGTTCATCTATTTAATACATAGTCATTTGCATGGGGCCAGCATTTTGTGTTGTTACCAACGGCATGACTTGTGTTTCCCTTCTGTTCTCTCTGCAGCCTCACCTCTCCTGGAGGCTCCCCTCAGACACCACTAGCCGCTCGCCCTCTACATACCAGAGTCCACACACTCTCTCCTCTTCCTGCCTCCTGGCTTCCCTCCTTGGGGCACTAGCGGCAGTCTCCTCCAGGTTCCCACACGGGTGCTCAGTGGCTCCCCCTTCTGGCCAGCCACTGGTCTTGCTGCTCCTTCCTTCCAAATGTCCCCAGAACACTCTCCCTCTTTTTAATCACTACTTCCTTTGCTAAGGCCTTCTGTCCTGGAGCCTGGGACCTGTAAGGCCTTGACTAGTGATGTTCTGGCCTCCACTTCTTTTCTAATCCTTCTTGGGCAAAGAGGCTAGAACATTCTTTCCAAATGACTACTTTTTGTGTGATACCACCTCTGCTCACAAGTCTCTGGTTGCTGCCTAACGAACACTGTGTACACATCTTAGGCTGGCCCTCCTTCCAATCACAGTTAGGCCCAACTTCCCATCTCAATGTATTTTCTACCCTCCCTGCTCAGGGCACCAGCCAGATGGCCTGCTCACTCTGCGGGGACTCTGGTGACGAAGAGCAGAATCACAGTGGTTATTCTGTCCAGGAGTTCACCTGACTGGTGGTGGCTGCCTCAGCCTGAGGACTGAGCTAGGTGCTGGGTGGGAATGTTTATCACACGGGACTCCAGGCCTTAGAGAAATGAACTCTTTCGGCTGAGAACGGAAAGGACACCAGTGGCCTCCGGGGGGCAGCAGATTCTAGGAGGCCTCTCCTAGAGGGTAGGCAGAGTGGGAGAGGAACAGGCTGGGAAGGAACGCTGGGCCTTAGCAACCAAACGTGCCGGGAATGGCCTGGGAAGCAGGGCCAGTGACTCTTCATGAGAGAAGGGGACCTGTCAAAAGAGTGGACGGCCAGGCAGAGTATTCACACTGGAACATATATGCTCTTCTGCTATCGAGGGGTGGGGTTGTGTGCCTACACAGGTGTGTTGTCATCATTAAAGACTGATACTGAAGAAAATCTAGGGACACTTTCTTTGGGGAAACTGGTAGGTAGGAATAAAAGTTAAACTCTCTTAGATACCAGAGGCTGCCTGAGCGAGGCCTTGGAGACTCTTCATACAGTACACATTTCCTGGGTGTCATCCATATTTCCAGCAGTATATTAGGTGCTAGATTCCGCAAATTTTCTGCAAGAGGTTTGAAAGCTGTGGGTCCTCTTCTGGTTCTCACTGCTGGGATTCTGGTGACATGACTTGGCAAAGGGCAGGTTCTGTCTGTGTTGAAAGGAGATCATGTGGACCCAGCAGTGTGGACACAAGGAGTGGGGGCCTGAGCTGGATGACCGCTAGCATCCATCCCTTCCAGTTCTAGAATTCTCCATCAGGCGGATGTCAGACACGAGGGGATCCCAGCATCTCCTTTACCTTATTCTCACAGCAGGACAGGAAAGCAGTAGGAGGTACCGTCTCAGAAATAACTCTCTTAGTGAGTCACTTCTGGGACCTTTCAAGCGGCTAGGAGTTAATACAAAGAATGACTGAGGATCTCAAAGGAAATAACGATGAAGACAAACACCTTCTTGCAGAGCTGAACGTGACAGTAGAGGGATTTTGTCTGTTCTATACGATTCGGAGTTCTGTCTCCTGACTCAGCTTGGTGGGAAAACAGAATCCCTGACCTTTGCTGTGTCAGCCCCGTGTCTGCCTTCCCCTCTGGCCCCCACTCACCTGGTTGTGGACAGTGTTCAGCTGGTTGTTGAAGGTCATGGTCAGGTTGGTGGATGTGCTGGGGGCCACATGCGTGATGAAAGGGGTTTTGCTCTGGTTCACCGTGTCATACATGTTTACCCGACGCTTGCAAATCTCCATGTTCTGGAAACATGATTTGACGCTGTTCATGCAAAGGCAGAGACAAAGGTGTCAGGGAAAGAGAGTAACATGGAATTACAGGAGAGAAAATGGAGAGAGAAAAAGAGAAGAGAGTTAATCTGATAAATGAAAGCACTGAGACACTTCACTTTGGGTCTCAGGTTCCTGGATTTTTCAGGCAGTGTCTGCATTTGCAAGAGTTGGTGATATTTACAGGAATTCCACCCCCCCCCCCCCCCCCCCCCGCCGCCCCCTCCCACCCCGAACCTTCTCACTGCCGCCTCCTCATCCTGGGTGGGTAACAGTTCTCCACCAACACAACAGACCTCTTGGCTCTCACTGCATTTCCTCCTGCTGCTGATCTGCCTCGCAATTTCCACAGCTCATTCTTGGCTTTCAAAGTGGTTTCTGGCCCATAAATAAACATGTAAGTTCTCTGATTGGGACTGGTCAGCAATGGATGACCTGCCGCCATCTTCCTTGCCCACACCCTTTCCAGCTAACCCAGGGCACCAGCGCCATCTAGGGGCCAGCCAGAGAATAGCCAACCTGGTGTCAGGACCTATTGGCACTCTTGCTCCTCCCTGGATTGTACATGGATGGAGAATAATGATTTTAACAACTAATAACAGCGGTGAAGCTTACTGACAGCATGTCTGTTCGCAAGCACTCTTTCCCTCAGTCCTACAACAACCACGAGGGGAAGACAGACAACTGTTGCCCCTATTTTTCGAGTAAGGATAAAGAGAAGGGATAGGTATTTGCCAAGATCAAGAGCTGATTAATGGTAGTCTTCATGTACATTCTCTTTAACTTCCTTCATTCTTCGTTTTTTTTCTGATTCTTACCCAGTTCCATAAAATTCTCTCTTTTTCTTCTTCCATTGCATTTTTGAATCAAAACAAAACTCTTAATTATGAAGTTCAAGTATAAAAGTGTTGTGGACACCAGCATCAAGGGCAAAGAAAGCCATAAGTGGCCTTGACCAAGTGTTTGAAAACCCACCACGGGATCTTCAATTGTTTGTACATTGTTTCTCATTCACATCTCCGCCTCCCTGGTGGCGTCGAGGTAAAGAATCTGCCTGCCAATGCCGCCGACGCGGGTTTGATCCCTGGGTCGGGAAGACACCCGGGAGTAGGAAATGGTAACCTCTCAGCATTCTTGCCTGGAACATTCCATGGACAGAGGAGCCTGGTGGACTACAGTCCATGGCGTCTGAAAGAGTCAGACCCAACTGAGCACATGTGCCACGCCATTCACTTCTGGGTCTTTTTCTTCTAATTAAACTCACTTTTTCCTCAAATGCTAATATTTAGGATAGCAAGATCCCATTTAAATTTCCATTTAAAATACTTATTTAATTATAAGTAGTGTAGTAACAATAAAATCCTACCATTTTAAGATGACAACTGCATACTGTACTATGGGTAAGCTAGATTCTGGGCCAAGCAGGTGCTTGCAGGCTATCCCAAAACATCCTCTCCATGAAAGATTTTCTGAACTGACCTACACATTCTTTGTGAGTTAATCATGACTGACACTGGCCACGCAATGCACACTAAGCATACAATGACTGCCTGATGACCTAGAGAGAAGGTCTCCGGTGACCAAGAGCTAAAAACACTAATGCTAGCAACGCCAACACGTTTTGAGCATCGACTCAGTACCAAACCTACTGTTAAGTGCTTTCACATGGAGGCTGAAAGAGTAAAACAATGGATTTTGTGTTCTTCTGGACTGTATTTAATGCATCAGTGGTTTTTCGACAATTCAACACAAAGCTTTCAGACTCAGAATTCTCTAACTGAAACGATCTGAGTTTTTAGTTTCAGAGGAAAGTACTTTCACACTGGGTTAATGTTGAGAATGGTTTTTAAGGAATTCGAGCACCAGAATCTTGGCATGGAGAAACGAGTGGAGTCTCTTTCATCTGATAATCTAGATGTTGGGGCAGCCCTGGCCCAGCTGCAGGGGTGGGCTGGAGGTTTCTTCTGGCCCCAGACTTCTTCATGGTCTGCCCAGCAGATTCTAGGGTTACTTGGGGATCAGGCCTACTTTGTGCTCCAAAACCCTTCTTTCCTTCTGAGGCGTATTTTCTGAAATCTAAGTTGTCAGTGCTTCCCCTGGTTCCACACCAGATTCTGAGTTAGGAGCCAGCTGATGCCCATGGTTTCTGTGCTGGGTCTTCACCCACAGTGAAACACCCTGATTTGCTTCCATGCAGAACCAAAAGACAGACCGAACCCTGAGGTCATTCAGCCAAGACTCAAACTTTATGCGTGTGACTGCCTCACTGACAGTGCCGGTGGCTTTCCAGGTGGCTCAGTGGTAAAGAATCCACCCGCTGCTGCAGGAGATGCAGAAGGTGTGGGTTCGATCCCTGGGTCAGGAAGATCCTGTGTAGAAGGAAGTGGCAGCCCACTCCAGTATTCTTGCCTGGGAAACTTCTTGGACAGAGGAGCCTGGTGGGTAGCAGTCCATTGGGTCGAAAAACAGTTGGACACAGCTGGGCATGCACGAGTGTCTCACAGTGCACCTGGCTACCAGGAACCCGCTAACGAGCACCCCTCCATCTCCTATCCACAGCTGTTTCTCAGCCAGCCCACTTCACTCCTGATGACACGAAGACTGATCTTATGGGGGCCCTATGCAGTAAATCACCAAGTCTGCCCTCTGTGGTTCAGACTGGCACCCCTTGACTTACCCCTCCCATACCCAGAAACAGGACAAATCCCGTAATGAGAGTTTGCAAGGGATGGGTCCCAGTTCCTTCTCTGTACTCGAGTCTGGTTGTTGCAAGCATGCTTCTAAAGTAGAGGCACTATCTGGTTGTTGCAATACAATCTGACTTGCTCAACAACAGCTAGTAAGGAACAGACTGAAAAGAGAGGGAGCACCACTGGTGATGGGTGCCACACCCTCATTTCTTGTATGCTGCTGAGGGTCAAATCCAGCCTTGAGACTTGACCTGATCTGATTCTGGCTGTAGCGGGGCTCATGGGTGACCCGTGGCTGTCTCAGCTGGGCTCTTTCCATGTATCCCTCTCTCTCCTGATGCCACCTGAAATCTGCTGCTTTCGTGAGCACCCTGGTTCTCCCTGCAGACACCCAGGGAGAGGGCTGTTTATTCTTTCATGTCCTAAGTGCCTCAGAGGTTGAAGTGATTTCTCTCTTGACTCTGTTTATAGGCTGAAATGTGCCCCTCAGATTCACATATTAAAGTTCTAACCCCCTAGTACTTAAGAATGGGACTGAATTTGGAGATAGGATCTTTAAAGAGGTGAAATGAGGTCATTAGGGCAGGCCCTGACCCAATTCCTTAGGAGGAGGAGGAAATCGGGACACAGATAGCGTAGAGGAAGACCACAGGAAGACTCGGGCAGAAGACGGCCATGCGTAAGCCGAGGAGAGAGGCCACAGAAAAAGCCAGCTCTGCTGGACACCTAGCTCGTGGGCTTCTAGAATAAGAAAATGAGTGTCTGCTGTTTGTGACACTCAGCCACTCAGTGGTGCTTTGTGATGGCACCTCCTCAAACCAATCCTCCCTTCTCTTCTCTCCCCTCAGGCACCAAGGCTGGGCCACTAGCTCAGTCCTGCCCACCTGGGAGACTTCGAAAAGTGAAAAAGTGGAAGTATTAGTTGCTCAGTTGTGTCTGACTCTTTATGACCCCATGGACTGTAGCCCACCAGGCTTCTCTGTCCACTGAATTCTCTAGGCAAGAACACTGGGAGTGGGTTGTCATTCCCTTCTCCTGGGGATATTCCTGACCCAGGGACTGAACCTGAGTTGCCTGCATTGCGGGCAGATTCTTTACTGTCTGAGCCACCAGGGAAGCCCTTTGGAGGTCACCCTGATTCCTGGTCAGACTCCCTGGCTCCTTAGTTCCTTCTTATCTCCAGAGACCTGTTAATTCTAGCCACCCCATTCCTTGGACTGTCAAGTCTGAAATCATGCCATTTCCACAACCACAGATTCAAGCATCCCATCTCCTAGGCACACTTTCCACCCCTCTGGCTAGTTCAACTATTACTGTACTAAGCGTTCTCTGAGCTGATCAGACCACTTAGTCTCTATGGACCCCTCCCAGCTTCACTTCCTTTTTCTTTTAGCTAAGCCTTGCATAGCCATGACTTCGGATTATAGTCTCTTCACTGCCAACATCATAAATCTGTGTCAATCTTTTTCTCTTAGCAGCGCAGCCAAACTCCAACCTGGAAGGACTCTGTTGATTCCATGCCTTTACCTGGGGAGTTCATTTACACCCCAGGCTTTTCCAGTCCAACCCCCACAGTCAGGATTCTGCTCTGTTTCTCTGTTCAAGTGTCTCTGCTACCTTCCACTACCTAAGATTTCCTACCCTCCTTTAACCACCAATACCCTGTTTTCAACAAGGAGAGACAGAAGCTGGTGGAAGAAGCCCCTCAACTCTCCTCCACTGCACCAGGCGCTTACAACAGCCATGCGCTCTCCTCTGCCCACCCTCTGTGATGTTGCCTATTCCTCCACCTGCCCTCCGAATCCTGGTCCTTCCCACTACCTCGAGAAACATCTTCTGAGCATCCTTTATCTTTAATCTCTTACTTACTACCAGGCACTTCCCATCAGCCTCTTAAGATGCTCAAGTCTCTTTCATATGAAAAGAAACCCCCTCCTTGGGCCTTCCTGAGTCACCCACCCCTCTATTTTGTCCCTCCCCTTTCACAGCCTTCCTTCCTGAAAGGGTACCATCTATTTCTTCACCTCTCACTCAATCTTTCAACCTGCTAAACTGGTTTCTGCTTCTACCATCCACAGAAACAGTTCTCCATAAGTTACCAGCAACCTCCAAGTTGCTAGATCTGATGGGCATTTTTTCCAAGCTTATTTGACTTGATCGAGCGACAGCAGACCGATCTTTGTTTAACACAACTCCAATCAGCCATTCCCCGGCCATCAATCCTTTAATGACTTCCCATTACTCTTAGGAGAAAGAGTGAAATCCATAACACGGAAGCCCTGCCACTGGCTTATCCTGAGGTCTCATCTCTCCCTGTCCCCGGGTGCTTGATCTTGCCTGTGCTGGGGTCTCCACCTGGCAAGGCCCCTTCCACTCTCGCTGGCCTTTCCACCAAGCAGCTCCCTCTCCTTGGGTGGTCACATCCGTGGGTCATCCACGCCCTGCCTCCAGGAAGGTCCTCTTGTTGCATGCTCTGCTCGCCCTTCGTATCCCCTGAGAACAGCCTGGTTATTTGGGGATCTTTGGTTTAGTGCCTTCCTCTCTCCTGTAGGGGCTTCCCTGGTGCTCAGCTGGTAAAAAACCTGCGGGCAATGTGGGAGACCCCAGTTTGATTCCTGGGTTGGGAAGATCACCTGGAGAAGGGATAGGCTACCCACTCCAGTATGCTTGGGCTCCCCTAGTGGCTCAGCTGGTAAAGAATCCACCTGTAATGCGGGAGACCTGGGTTTGATCCCTGGGTTGGGAAGGTCCCCTGGAGAAGGGAATGGGTACCCACTCTAGTATTCTGGCCTGGAGAATTCTAGGAGAATTCTTGCATTCTATTACAATCCATGGAGTCGCAGAGTCAGACACGACTAAGCAACTTTCACTTTCACTTTCCACTTTCTCTCCTATAGACTCTAAACTCCAGTGGGCAGGGTGCCCATCTGCTCTGCTCCCCACTGCCTCCAGCCCCTGGCCCAGCCCAGTGAATGAATGAACAAACCAATAGATCCCAATCCACACGGGATCAAGTCCACGCATGACCTCTGGCTTGCACGTGGCTCTGCATCACAGAAGCTGCCATTCTGAGCACCTCCCTTTATGCAGACACCCCAGGTCTGGTCCACCCGGCCTCATACCCTCTCATGCCCCACTGTTCCCTTTTTGGTGTTAAGAAAACTTCAGCCCAGGGTCCCAGTGTGGCTGCCGACTATTTTTATAAATACTGTTTTAGTGGAACACAGCTTCCCTGGTCGGTTTCTGTAATGTCTACAGCTGCTTTCAACTCTAATGGCAGAGCTGAGTTGTTGTGACAGAGACCATACGGCTACAAAGCCTGATTTTTTTTTTTTTTTTTTTTTGGGCCTCGAGGCATGTGGGATCTTGGTTCCCTGACCAGGGATCAAATCGGCACTCCTTGCATTGAAAGGAGTTCAGAGTCTTGAACACTGGACCCACCAGGGAAGTCCTACAAAGCCTGAAATATGCACTACCTGGGGCTTTAAAGAAAAAGTCTGCCGACCCCTGGGATAAAGCAACGACCAGGACACCTACTGTGTGCTGTGGGGAAAGTCGAGTAAGTGTGTCATGGTGACGAAGGGGTGGTTCAGGGTCTCGATTGGAGTGATTCTCTTATCGGCGTCTATGGTCAGCATCTTCTTCAGCAGGTCGATGAACTCCCGCCGGTCGGCCTTCTCCACCAACATGTCGCTCCCTTCCAGATCTGTCGTCATGTTCACCTGCAAGCAAGTGGGGACAAGTCACCGAGATTCCGCTGGGCCTCCCTCGCCCCATCCCTCCGTTCTGTGCTCTGCAGCTCCATCCTAATCTCTTGGTCACCCCTTCCCAGCCCCCAGAAGGCTGTGTCTGCCCCGTGGGGGGCGCTGCCACGGGTCATCACTGCCCGCAGGTCACGGCTGTTCTCTCTGCAGGAGAGGCCGGGGGAGGCTGCTCAGGGAAGAGGGAGGCCCCTGTAGGCACCTGCACAGATATGAATGTGCGGGCGCAGCTGGCTCCTGCTTTCATCAGTTAGGCTGAAATGCACCTTGCATCACGCCTCACTGAAAAGAACCATCCGATGAAAAGAATTCTGGAGACTGCGCTTGAGACAGTGTGAACGTACTGAATGGCATAGTTAGAGTTGTACCATTTTAGGCTACACATATTTCCCCATGGTTAAAAAACAATAATTACAACCAAACAGTAAAAAATAAGATGCAAAAAGGTTTATTTCTTTAACCTTCCAACAGAGGTATTGGGGTCTGCTTCCCACACCTAGCAGCTCCTGAGCCAGGGTCTGAGTTATTTGAATCCCTGGGTTCACTGGGACCACCTCTGGCGAAGGCAGGCAGGATATCTGAACACAAGATTTTTCTTCCAAGAGCAAGCCTATACGGCGTGTGCGTGTGCTCAGTCGTGTCCGACTCTCTCTGACCCTGTGGACTGTAGCCCACCAGGCTCCTCTGTCCGTGGGATTTCCCAGCAAGAATACTGGAGCAGGTTTCCATTTCCTTCTCCAGGGGCTCTTCCTGACCTAGGAATCGAACTTGTGTCTCCTGCATCAGCAGGCAGATTCCTTACCACTGTACTGCCTGGGAAACCTATACTAGGATGACCTTTAAAAGCTTCTTTTGTGGTGCTTTCTCCCCACCAGCCCCAAGACATGTACTGGAAAGCAATTTCAGTTTTCTCGGAAAATCAAAGCTTCTAATCAACTGACAAGTACACTTTACTTGGAGTCATGAGTTTTGGTTACACTTATCTTCAGTAAGAAGTGTGTTAGGTGTTCATTGGTCTGGAGCTGTGTTTCTCATTGCTTTGAAGAAAAACTCACTTTGGGTTGCCCTGATTTTAGACTAGGTTTTATTCTAAAAATAGCTGGTGTTCTAGAATTCTCTCTGGACACAAAGATGACCTGAGAGAGACTGACTGCATTGCGTTGTGTGCTCACAAAAGATGGATGTCCTGGTCCCTGGTACCCAGGAATGGGACCTAATTTGGAAACAGAGTCTCAGCAGATGTACCCAAGTTAAAGTCACAGTGAAGTAGGGTGGGCCATACAGCCAATGACTGGTGTCTTTGTAAGAGAAAGAAGGGAGATTTTGGACCCAGAGAAAAGAGGGAACACAGAGAACACAGAGAAAAGAAGGCCACATGAATGAGACAGAGATTGGGGGATGCACATACAAGTCAAGGGGGCCACCAGAAACTAGAACAGCCTGGGCCAGTTTCTTCCTAGAGCTGTTAGAGGGGACATGGCCTGCTGGTACTGTGATCTCAAACTTCCAGCCTCCAGCATTGCAAGAGAATAAACGCTGTTGTCTTAAGTCACCAGTTTATGGCCCCTTGTTAAAGTGGCACTAGAGAACTCACGGTACTCAAATGAACTAATGGGCCTGAATTCTTCTCATGAAGACATCAGTCAGATTGGACAGTGCTGTTTTACAACTGAGAGCCAGTAAACTGAAGCTGTTTAAAGAGCTGGTGTAAGGTCTTAAAAATGTTCCACACACCCAATGGTATACTTCCTAAGGCCAACATATCATTGGTTAAGGTCAAAGTCAGCCACCACATTGGAGTCAAGTGGATTTCTACCCTCCATCCTCTGTTAATTACTCCTGCAGAAGTGTTGCTGTGCTTGGCTCTGAAAGGGCTAACGTTGTATACTCACCCATGGAGCTTACCTGGGCCATGTCATCTAAACAGTTGAAAATGTACTTCCTTGCTTCTTTTGACTTAATCCCCGTCTCTGCTTCATGGTCATCTGGTGTCTGGTCAAGAGAGGCACCGGGCCATTGGTAATATGAATTATTTCCTAGTCATTGTGACTCAAACCCGCCAACCTCTGCTTCTCCCCCTGAGGATCTTGTCCCACCTTTCAGAGAGGAGACACGATTCTTAAAGTGACCTGCCCAGAATGCCTTCCTCTCTTCCTGCTCCACACTTAGGTCATCCCTCCTCCTTCCTCCCTTCCCACGAACACTGTTGGGGGGCCAGCTCTGAGTCAGATCTGGAGGATCCCCAGAAGGCAGTATATGCCACAACCCCGAGAACCATGTTCTCGCCTAAGTTTAAGGGATGTGGTTAGATTTCATATGTGGAAAAGCAGAAGCCTTTGGTCCACACATTGTAAAACTTTAATTTATCAAACTCTTATACATAGAGCTCTCCCTATGTGTCAGACACTACTTTTTAAACATTATTCATCTATTTAACTATGTATTTATTTTTGGCTGTATTGGGTCCTTGCTGCATGCAGACTTTCTCCAATTGTGGCCACAGGGGGTTTCTCATTGTGGTGGCTTTTCTTATTGTGGAGCATGGGCTATAGGGCACGTGGGCTTCAGTAGTTGGGGGGCACAGGCTTAGTTGCCCCTCTGCATGTGCAGCCTTCCTGGAACAGGGATCAAACCCAAGTCTCCAGCATTGGCAGGCAGATTCTCAACCACTGGACTGCAAGGGAAGTCCCCAGGTACTGTTCCAAAGCACGTGAACTCATGTAATGCCCTTCACAACCAATTTAGGGAGGCCGATTACCAGCTCATCTTCCAGAGGGGCAAAGAAGGGCAGAAAGCTTGAGGAGCTTGCCAAGGTCACGTGACTGCTGGCTCTGGAGTCTGTTCGACAGTCCCCTCTGCTTGGGTCCAGGGGACACACGTCCAGTTCCTGAACTGGCCTCAGTCTAGGAAGCTGCTGTTTCCAATGACTATGGGGTTTTGGACTTATTCATGGATCACAGGTAATTGATCCTCCAAGACTCACTCAAGGACAGCACACCTGGAGCTGCTAAGATCCAGGCTTCGATGAGGGAACAGCTGGCTAAGAAGGCCTGAATCTCCTAACTAAGACACAGTAATGGCCAGCCTCAGCCTCCTCCTGCCAGGACTCTTTTTCACTGGACCTGACCTTGAGCCGCTCACCCTCAACAGCTGCCAAACGCCAGCCTCCCATCAGGAGCCTCAGAGGCCTGCTCAGCTGCCAGATCTCTTTTCTAAATCTTTTGCCATCACTGACCACACATTATCTCTAAATGTATTACAGTTTGGCTGTGGTTTCTGTTAAAAAAATACCCACCTACACTCTTGCAAAAAAAAAAACACCTAAAATGAACACAAAACACACTTAAGAGGTATATTATTTTCTCCTTCCCAGGAAAAAAACAAAACCAACAACATTAATTTTAATCACTAGGCACAGATCAAAGTGAAAGCAAAATATGTTTCCGTTAAAGTCAAGCCGCCCGAGTTTACGGTGTGCAGTGAGGCGCTACACCACCTGCCGGCGGGGCCAGCAGACCCCTCCCGGAGCCTTCGGATACTGTGTAGCTGCCTGCAAGGCTCTCTGCATCCTTCAGGGCCTGGCTTAAACGCTCCTCCTCGACCCTCTGCCATAGCAGGAATCAAGGCTCCCTCCTCCAGGCTCCCACATTCTATTCCTGCCGGAAATGGTGCTGGCCATGGGGAGGGGGCAGGGCTATCACACATGTTCAGTCTCCCTCTGCACTGGGAGCTCCTTAAGGGCGGGGGACCATTCACTTCTTTCATTTCTCTATCCAGCAGCCAACCAGGCAGGTCGTCCAGGTTTACTGGATGAAATTGAGGGAGTTTAGCAATCAGAGCTTGAGGTGCAAAGGCAGTAGGTCAAGCAAAGCGGTGCTTTCTGAACATTCAAAAATCCATCCACCATGTATTATCCACAGTCGCGACCCCGCCATGGCCAAATCAGAGTCAGAGCCAGGACCCATGTGCCTCGGTTAAAGGCTCCTGGCGAATGGGGGCACTTTTCGCGGGGACCTTCTTCCCCGTAAGCTGGGTGTTGGTGAGGAATGAGGCAGGCGCTCTTCCTACCTTCAGCCTCCACAGAGGATACGGTGAGTCTGTGTCCCGGTTGAAAAACCTAGTTGTCTTTGTCCCCGCGCTTAATAAATATTCTGCTGGCAAACCCTGTGTTTGTGAAATATACCGGATCTGCAAGGAAAGATGGGAATGAGGTCAGGGCTTTTCCTGTCACCATACACGTGGTATACTAACAGCTCTAGTGTCTCAGAGAAAAATGACAATTTTATAGGGAGAGAATGAAGTAATCAAAGGAAAAGGGAAAAGGAAGAAGAACAAAGAAAGAAAAGCCAGGCGATCCTCAATTGTAAACTTGGATACTGGTACTTGAAGGGATAACACAGGTAAGATGCTTCAATAAAGGTTGTGGCTAAATTTAAAAAAAAAAAAAAAGTGATTGAAGGGAAGGAAGGTTTGGGAGACAGTATCACACCTCAGAGCCCCACCCCATGTCAGGTTATGGATGGGGTGCCCATCCAGACAAATGAAGAGAGCTGGCTGAGAACACCTGTGCTGTCTGGACCCACCTGATCATACTCTGAAGCTCCTGGATACAGTGGCCAGCCCAGGAACAGCTCTGCAATGACGCAGCCCAAAGACCACATATCAATTGCCTCACAAAATGGTAAACCCAGGATGATCTCAGGGGCCCTGAAAAGGAAGAATGGAAAAAAAACAGTCATTAGCAATTTGGAAAAGCAGGAAGCTATTTCTATACGAATTCTAAAAAAAAAAAAAATCCAGTCTTTCAAACCCAAGCTACCATTACTGACCCCCGCAAGGTCCTGTTGTTCTTGAGCTGGGTTGCAATGATCTTTGTATCCTTTGGCTTGGTCCTCCCATCAGTAGGGTGCCTAGCTAGGTGACTGGCTGAGATGCACGGCAGGTCTGAGGTTGTAGAGCAGACCCAGAGGGAACCACAGCTACTGCTTCACTACCATCACGCTCCAGCCAGACGAGCTAATCAACGCCTTTGAGATACTCAGGAATTATCTTTTGTAGCTGAAAACCCAGGAAATCAACCTTTAGAGAATGCCCAGGTTTTTTTTAATTTTGCTGAGTGGCGTGCAGGATCTTAGTTTCCTGCTGCTAAGCTGCTAAGTCACTTCAGTCGTGTCTGACTCTGTGCGACCCCATAGACGGCAGCCCACCAGGCTCCACCGTCCCTGGGATTCTCCAGGCAAGAACACTGGAGTGGGTTGTCATTTCCTTCTCCAATGCATGAAAGTGAAAAGGGAAAGTGAAGACGCTCAGTTGTGTCCAACTCTTAGCAACCCCATGGCCTGCAGCCTACCAGTCTCCTCCATCCATGAGATTTTCCAGGCAAGAGTACTGGAGTGGGTTGCCATGGCCTTCTCCACTTAGTTTCCTGACCAGGGATCAAACCTGCTCCCTGAACATTCAGTGGAAGCTCCAAGTCTTAACCACTGGGTCACCAGGGAAGTCCCAAGGATGCTTAGTTTTTACAAAGGAATTCTGAAGTACAGGTATTCTATTTTCAGTCATATATAAAACAAGTTGCCTCCCCGCAGAATGGGATTAAATCCAGTATCTGTTTATACCAACAATCCCTTTTTAGGAGTTTGTATCATACTTTTCCAAGGAAACACTAGTTTTGTTTTTTTTTTTCCATTACCTTCTAAAGAATTCTCTCCTATGACAATTATAGTACCTGGTTCATGATCTGTAGTTCAGGTGTAAATCAGAATTCCATTATAAACCCTTTCCTAACTTCAGAAAATATATTCCTTCACATGATAAACCTGGTTACCTGCTGGAACTTCTGAAGGAAATCACCTAAACTCAAAGAGAAAATTTCACATATACTTGGTAATCAAAACCAAAGACCACAAGAGTAGCTCTGCTTTTCTAGGAATTGGTCATGATTGCTAGGTTCACATTTTGGAGAAAACCATGCTCAGAGCATGAGATATGAACTCAGTTTATGATTTTTTTTTTTAAACGTGGCTTAAGGCATTCTGCTGATGCACGGGCCCAACTTCTGTTTTCTCTATCAACGGTCCCCTTGATGGCGTGATCCCGGAAGATGCAACTCCACCTTTTTAGCAGCCTGGAGAGGGAGCCTGGGAGCTGGGAGACTTTTCTCTATCGGGGTTATCTCTGCCCAGCCAGCAGGAGAGGAGGGAGGGAGGGGTGCCAGGAGCACCTCCACTTGTTGGAGCTTCGAGCTGAATTTTCCCTGCACAAAGCATCTCCCTGCCTGCTCCTTTAAACTGGCTCTCATTGCTGGGTTTTTTTTTTTTCTTTCTCTACATAACGGTTCTGAAAAAACAAGTAAGAACCAAAAGGTCTTGCTATCAAGTCTTTTGATTTTTCAGCTGTAAAAAGGAGTCTCTTCCCTTCCTTGGAGCTGGAGAGGCAGCACTACTGTTGGTGCTTCTAGGGCGCTGAGACTGTGGTCTGGGCGGCAAGGCCAAGGTTGGGTCTCCGTGGGCTTGGAAGGAGGGGACTGCTGCGGAGGGCCGGGGAGCGAGATGTCCCTGCCCCCTCGCTGCTGGGTGTCTTCAGCTCCAGTGTTGTGCCTGACACTTCGCTCTGTCCTTGGTCTTTGTCTCCTCCCAGCCTAGTTGCTGACAGTTCACGTGGACGTGGGGGATGGCTCTTGCCCTCCGGCACAGATGCCCTGGTGAGGCTGGGGAGGCATCAGTGCTGGACTGTCCCGGGTCATGGGACCTTGGACCTGGCCTAGGTCACTGTGTCCAGCGGTGCACCCAAACACCAGGGCTTCCAGAGCCACAGATCATTACGTGGAACTGAAGAGACTACCGCAGGTTGCTTCCAGCAATGCCATCTCTTCCGCGGTGGTTTCGGTTTAAAAAAAAAAAAAAAAACCACATCTTTTTGAAAAGAAGGGAGTGTCTCAAAAGAACATGATAGTGAAAATAACATGCTCTTGTCACACATGTGGCAGAACCTGCTTTGCTTTCTGTCCTCTCTGTTCGAGAGTCAGACGTGTCTACCTGCCTCCTCTCACGTGGAGACTCTGGCCTCTCCTTGGGGAGGTACCTGCTCTGGTCCTGAGAAGCCCCTCTTGTGGCAGCTGCTGCTGGCTCAGAATCAGGCATCTTGGCACCTGTCTCCCATTCTTGTGACCTGTCCCTTTGCCCGTTGTAGCCTGGACACTCCAGTCTCCAGGTCGGCTCTTAGGAACAGGCTGCTCTGGTTCCATGTGGCCATCTCTGGACTTGACCATGAGGCTGTCCTTCCTATCAGGTTAATTAACTGGCCCTCATGCCCCAGCACTCTTGCCTGGAGAATTCCAAGGACAGAGGAGCCATGGGATCGCAAAGAGTGGGACACTCTTGCGACTAACTTTCACTTTCACTTTTTCATGCCCTTAAGCAGACCACTGGGAACCCCTGGAAACCCATTTCCCAGATTCTGTTCCCTGATGATCTGCCCAGCAGAATCCAACAGGTAAGACTGTCATGCAAAGGGCATGCCAGTGATGTTCTTGGGCAAGAAACAGCAGACTCACGCTACAGGAATGGGACCTGTGAAAACCATTTAGTTGGGGACTTCCCTGGTGGCCCAGTGGTTAAGACACCGAGGTCCTTATACAGGGGGCTCAGGTTCGATCCCTGGTTGAGGAAGTAATATCCCATATGCTGCAACTAAGAGTTCTCATGCCTCAACTAAGATCAGGCACAGCCAGATAAATCGTAAGTAAATGTTAAAAAAAATTGTTTAGTCCATCAGAAAACGGAATGACAGCAATTCCTGGCATCGCGATATGTACGGCAGAGGATTTCTTTTGCTGTGATCTAGTGAGCAAATGTGCGGGCATCAGGCAGGGCAGCTGGGAGACAAAAGAAACAGAAGGTGCAGCCCTGTCCCCCACGGGCTGCTGGGGAGGCGACACCAAAGCACAGGGGACAACTGAAGCTGAGCACAAAAACATACACACACACACACACACACACACACACACACACACACACACGCGCGCGCGCGCACACACACACAGACCTAATCCAAGTGCACACTCTCGCTCTAGTGTCTCCCATCTAACAATAAAACAGAACACAAGAACAAAACACGCCAAAACCAAACCTCTCCCAATCCCTTCAGCCCCTGCAGCTGCTGCCCTAGTTTTCTGTTCTCCGTCCAAAAGCCAAGTCTCTGAAGAGCCATGTCTGGCATCTTCCCATGCTCCGTCTCTCGCATCTTCCCTCCCTCCTCTCACTGGACTTGCCCCTCCGCTCCATTCAAGCGTGGAGCTCGCCGAGGCCAGCAGGGGCCACGCTGCGCCCACTGGTCAGGTTCTCAGCTCTGGAGCCTGAGAGCCGTGTTCCTTCCACACGGCTGGTCGTTCCACCCAGTCTGGAAACAGGCAATCTTGGTTCGCACGACACTGCGTGCTCCTGCATTTGCTCTGCTCTGCGGCTCATGGCTTGTCCTCCTCTGTCTAAGCGCTGCCCATGGCAAAGCCCCAGGACCCCTTCTCTTCTCTCATTTCGTTGTTTTTCTAGGTAATTCTTATGGGGTTGAACTGTGTCCCAAACTCATGCTGAAGTCCTAATCTTCGGTAGCTCAATGTGGGCCCTTCTTTGGTAATGGGGTGACTACGGATGTCAGTTACGATGACCTCGTCCTGGAGCAGGGTGCATCCTTCATCCAATCCAGCATGACCAGTGTCCTTGGAAGAAGGGGGACATTTGGACACAGACGCAGAGGGAAGACGGCCATGTGAAGACGGAGGCAGAGACTGGAGTGATGCTGTCACAAGCCAAGGAGTCTGCAGAAGATAGAAGGGGCAAGAAGGCCCCTCCCTGGAGGCTTCAGAGGGAGCACGGCCCTGCTGACACCTTGATTTTGGACTTCTAGCTTCCAAAACTGTGAGAGAACAAGGCTCTGTTATTCTGAGTCATGTGTTTTGTGGTACTCGTCTCTGCACGCTGGGAAACTGTGACGGTCACTGTGGCCATTCTTAGCGGTTTAAATCCCATTTTGTGTATTTCCCAAAGTCTGTCTCCATCTTGGACTTTTCTTGGCTCCAGCTTTATGTTTCTGATGGCCTGACATCTCTGTTGGAATCTCTCTCAATCACCTCAACTTGTCTTTAAAAGGGAACTCTGCTCCTCTACACCTTCCCACCCCAAATAATTCCTCCCTCTGTCCTCTGTTTCACTAAATGGAATTTCTCTCGCACCCCCACCTCCCCACCCCGCCCCATTACTCATGCTGGAAACCTGGGATTGATCTCGGATTCCTCTCTCTCCCTCTGCGTCCTTGCCATTCAATAACGGCAGCTCCGAAGCAGCTCAACTGGCCCCGGATTCTCCGCTTCTGCTGCCACCGCCCTGGCCCTGACCACCTCCCCCGGGCCTTCCTGTCTTTCCACTCCATCACTGCTTCCTCCAGTCCACTCTCTACCAGCTCAACAGGTCACAGGCCCTCAGCTCGAAGTCCTTCCCAGGCTCCCTGCCTCCCTGAGAAGGAAATCTCAGTCCCTCCCCTGGCTGGGCCCCACCCGCCCAGCACTGTCACCCATCCACTCTCCCAGCTCAGTGAGCCCCAGCCTAACCAGTTTCCTGAGCCTTCCGGAGGAGCTGTTGCTTTGGCGTCAAATGCCTTCTCCGCTGGTTCTCAGGTGGCGGCTTCCTTCTTGCTCATCCTTCAAACCTCCGCTTAATTGTCACTGCCGCCAACAGGCGTCCCTCGACCCCAGTCAGTCTCCATCTCCGGTGCCATAAATGTCACTTTACAGCACTTTCCCAATAACCTCCTCACCGTCTGTCTCCTCTGCTACGTCCGTGAGGGCAGCACAGGGTCTGGCATTTAGGAGCCAATCAGTAAGGATTTGTAGATTGAATAAACCTTTATTAAATATAAGAAAAGTGCTAAAATATGTGACTCAGATGGAAAGTTCTAAGGCTTGCAAACAAAGGAGGGTAGAAGGGGCGAATCTTCATGAAGAACGGGAGCCCAGGAGTGAGCCTTTCACCCGGGGAAAAGCCGACTTCTGTGCATGTGAATGGGCAGGGCTGATAAGGCCCATCTCTTCCCACTTCCTCTAGAAGCCATCCTCCACTCAGCTCCACACTGTGGGTTTGCTGGAGCCCTCTGTGGTCCAGCTCTCTCTTGTAAACCCCTACTGGTCTCCTGCCTTTGGTTTCAACCTTTTCCAATTTACTCTGAAACTCTCCCCCATTCAAAGGCCGTGTCCTCTTGTCTGCACACATGACATGTTGGTCACATTTCTGAGAAAGCCTGGCCTCCCCCACCCCTTCCTCACTCAAACACACCTTGCTCTCGGTGCTGGTGGACTGCATGGTGAACATTCAGACATGAACCACCAGATCGGTCCAATAAATATTAACTGACCACCCGAAGGACTGATGCTGAAGCTGAAGCTCCAATCCTTTGACCAACCTGATGCGAAGAACTGACTCATTGGAAAAGACCCTGATGCTGGGAAAGATTGAAGACAGAAGGGGACAACAGAAGATGAGACAGTTGGATGGCATCACCGACTCAAGGGACATGAGTTTGAGCAAACTCTGGGAGATAGTGAAGGACAGGGAAGCCTGTGTGCTGCAATTCATGGGGTAGCAAAGAGTCAGACACAACTGAGCGACTGAACAACAACAAAAACTGTTGTATATACATGTCTGGGTGTTCGCCCTCCACTATCCCAAGGGTAGGGCCTGTGTTCCTACGTTTTGAGCCTCAGTCTGGTATACAGCAGATGCTCCATAAAAATCTGCTCAACACGAGCCCTCAGTTCAGGAAGGCACTTCTTTATCTGGCCCCTCATTAATCCCTGGGGAACCAAAGACCCCTCTGCTATGATCGGGCAGATGCCTGGTCCCTGCTCCACTGGTCTGTAAGGCTCCAAGCTCCTCGATGTTCAAAGTCAAGTCTAAAATCGGTTTCTTTCTGTTCAGTGCACCGGAAGCACATTTGATGGTTGCTAAGGTGTATTTATTCTTCAGTGAAGAAACCATTATTAGCAGGGGTTATCCTAAGATAGAGTTTAGCACCCCTTATTTAGTCACTTAGCGGGGAATAATTCAACTGCCATTTTCCTAAGCATCTTCTACGTGCCAGGCACTGTGCTGGGTGCTGACGATCAGAAACCAGACCCTGCGGTTCCTCCAGGAGTTCACTGTCTAGTCGGAGGCAACAATGGGCCTGTGGCCAACATATAACGAGCTCCCAGCACATGCAGGTGAGGCAAAGCCTGGGGGCCTTCTTGGGAGAGGTGATCGGGCGAGGTGGCCTCCAGGCACAGGGTGGGGTGAGTACACGTCCATCCCTGGCCTCTGGCTGCACCTCTGGCACCTAGCACAGACACCTGGAGCACCCAGGTGCTCACCACACCTCTGGAGAAGGAATAAACCTTTCTGTTTCAAACCCACACCCTCAGCAGGCACCAGTTTTCCCTGAAGCTGGCGCCATCTCCTTGGCAACACTGCCTATGACAAGAGGCAGACTACTTGGCCTTTCTATTTCAAAGTTTACATGCTTTAAAAAAAAAGAGAAAAAAAATCACATCCTGGTTTCTTGCATGGGGGCTGTTTCTGGTCTCTCAGTTTGGGTCTCTGGTGGGTAGGACTGCCAGCTTGGGACATGGCCTTTCCCCTCTGGGCTCAGAACCGCCTAGGCTGTGTTAGGGACTCAACCTTCCCTTACCAGCCCACGGAATCCTCTTACAGAGGCTCCTCACTGCTATTTTGGGACATCAGAAATACTTGAAACACACACGAAGTGTCAGACAAAATTTGCACCTAAGAAAGATTGTTCCTTTCCAACATTTCCATAGCAAGACACAGAAAATTCTATCTTTCTATAGAAAGAGAACGGACAACTGTCATTTTCGACACAGCCGTGATTAAGCTTTGATATTTCACTCCGGTGGCTCTCCTGACAGTACATGTAGCTGGTGAAGCATTCCCAGATCACGTGCAGATGTTGTGACCCTATGGGGGAATGACCTCCAACAGAGGCGTGCACACCACCTGAGTTGAGTGGGAACACTCAGGACCAGTGCCATCAGGTCGTGGCTGTATACCGATTTTCTGACGTTGGCAGGAGGATAAAATGAAACAGCATCACAGGAGCACCTAGCACAGGGCCTGGCCCAGAGAAAGCAGTCAGCAGATAATACATCACTTATGGATTATGTACAATGTGTCTAAGGCCATGTGACGGCAATTAGATAAAGGGCATCCCTTTCCCTCATTTAAAGAAGTTTTATTAATGCTGTTTCTTTTTTGGTTGCGCTTGGTCTTCGCTGCTGCACGCGTTTCTCTCTCGTTGCAGCGAGCAGCGGCTACTCTCTAGTTGCGGTGTGAGGGCTTCTTATTGCAGTGGCCTCCCCCGCTGCAGAGCACACCAGGCACCCGGGCTTCAGCAGCTGTGGCTTGCAGGCTCTAGAGTGTGGGCCCGGGAGTTGTGGCACGAGGGCTCAGCTGCCCCGTGGCACGTGGAATCCTCCCGGGCCAGGGATCAAACACATGTCCTCTGCATTGGCAGGCGGGTTCTCAACCAATGGACCACCAGGGAAGTCCCCCTTTCTTCATCTTAAAGGTCCATTTTCTTCCTTATAAATTGAAATGTTAGGAAAACTATCTAAATATATTAAAGCATAACCACTAAAGAGTTTTTTTCATTTATCTTTACAAAAAAGGCGCAAAGGTTAATATAACCAACAATGAAGTCCCTGTCATTTAGCTTTAGAAAGAAAACTTCCCATCCACAACTCCCGACTTCTTCCTACTGGAGAGCAAGACCCTAACCCTGCATCACCTTTCACAGTACAAGCCCTTCCTCACCCAACCTCCCCGGCCAAGTTCATGTCTCCATCATCCACACTAATAACACAAGTGCAAGGTTCGTGGCCACTCCCAACTTGGGCAATAAATCTGCAACACTAATCAGAGAGCACAGGAAGGACTGTGCATTTCTGGAAAAATGTTACTCAATTTCTCTGGGTTTTTATTTCACCATCTATAAAATGTGATTATTAATCTTGCTTTTTTCCTTGTCTCTGCAGCAGCTTATGAAGATAAATTACGTTTGGTAGAATTATAAAGCAGTTTGAACTCTCTGGAAGCAAGACACTCTGTTAGTCCATGGTATTTTATAATCACTGATATTATAAGGTGTTCTTGAATTGAACTGCAGTGAAAAAGCCTGTTCCCACAAATATATGTAGATTGAAAGTAACCTCAGTATGGTTGGGGCAGAAGCAATCAAAATGTAAAATTGTATTTCAGATGGGTTGTTAAATCTTATGTTTCCGCCGCAAAAGTAAGGAGACTTGGAAAGGCTGACACCCGCTCAGAGGCACTATTTGAGTTGGTGGCCTGGACTGGGAGGCAAAGGATTACATCAAGGCCACACAGGACCCTAGGAGTGGCAGAAATCTGAGGACTCGAAGGAGGCTATTTTAGGGAAATTGGACCCCAAAGCCCAAAGGATTTTCACAGAAGACAACCTGAAAGGTGAACGGTGGAGAGTGCTTCAGGGCAGTATTTCTAGAAGATGGATTCGTACCATGTCAGGGGGAGCCAGAAAGGTCCAAGTGGAGACAGCAACTGAGGCCTGGCTAATCCAAGGTCAACCTGGGGTTTGATTTTGAAAAAGATACAGCTTCCTTGGCAAACTGGAGATAGTAAAGAAGCAGCTCTGTCTTTGAGGTGCTTGACAAATGGGTGAAAGACAAAGTGACTCAGAGACAGAGCTCCAGGAACAAACCACAGGGTGAGGTTGACCAGGAGCCTGCTCACTGTGTGGGCCTTCCCTGAGCCAAGGTGATAAGGAGACTGGTCTAACCAAATGCTGTGCATCCTGAGAGCGCCACACACCCTCCACAGGAGAGATTTTCTCTAAGAAAATCTGCCTTGTAGTACAACGAGGAGGACGCTGTCCTCTGACAGTGACAAGGCTCTGACTCCAGAGGAGAAGCCAGGGAACACACCCAACTGGTGCCTGTGG
This sequence comes from Ovis aries, assembly GCF_016772045.2. Classification (NCBI taxonomy): domain Eukaryota; kingdom Metazoa; phylum Chordata; class Mammalia; order Artiodactyla; family Bovidae; genus Ovis; species Ovis aries. The sequence continues at coordinate 104,549,901 of NC_056057.1, forward strand.
TGGTCCCAGCTTGATGTTACACATGCAATGAAATTGTTTCAGAGGGGTTCTAGAAGTTCTTTCTCGGGGCCACTGCTGACAGCCATAAAACTGTGTGTATGCTATGAGGATTCAAGAGCCTCACTGGTGATGCTGCTATAATTGAGCATCTCCAGTTCTCACAAACAGAAATGCTCAAGACATCAGAACAAAGCATCACAACCACCTGGAAAGTTGATTATATATAATCAGGGTTTGACTGTGCCGGTGACGTCATTCTCACGCCATACTTGGACAGTCTCCCGAAGGAAGTGCGTTTCCTTGAGTCAACTAACCGTTTCAGGACGATGTTAGAATCAGAGCGGAAGTTTTTTGGGATTTGTATTGGCAATGAACATTTTGACTCTGAGGAAGACTTGCCTGGTGAACACTAAATATATGTGCGCACACACACACACCTCCACCCTCCCATTCCTCACCTCTGTGCTGACCCTTGGTTCCCAGCTGTACTTCAACTCTGCAGAGTTCAGTGCTAAAATCCAACCTTCTTGCTTATCTACCAGAAGAAAAGGTTGGATCTAGAACTCAATAACTATAATCTCCAAAGGCTTCTAACAATATTGGTATAATTAGGAAACCAGTTCCCAGATATCTAGAGGATATTCTGACGTTAGCCTCTAATTCTTCGCTTTAAGAAATGTTCCTGGGAAGAATGACTTAGATCTCATAATGGGTCATTTCGAAAACATGGGCCCTGTCCTGGAATTCCTTATCCTCTTGACATGTACCATGCACTGTGTCTACTCAGCCCACCCCACACCCGGTGATCTGTATCTCCTGGGTCTCTGGGGCTTGTTATCACGAAGTCAGGGGATGCTAGAGAAAGCCTGCTCTTGCCTTCCAACACCCCATGGGACTATAATATTACCAGATTTTATGCTCATACTTTTGGTGAAACTATGTGCTCAGTAAATGTCTGTGGAAGCACCTGTTGGCCAGGGAAATGGAATCTCAGCTTTCGGTACGTCTACATCCAGTCCCATCACTTCATGCCAAATAGATGGGGAAACAATGGAAACAATGATAGACTATTTTCTTGGGCTCCAAAATCACTGCAGATGGTGACTGCAGCCATGAAATTAAAAGATGCTTGCTCCTTGGAAGAAAAGCTATGACAAGGCTAGACAACATATTAAAAAGCAGAGACAGTACTTTGCTGACAAAGGTCTGTCTAGTCAAAGCTATGGTTTTTCCAGTAGTCATGTATGGATGTGAGAGTTGGACCATAAAGAAGGCTGAGCACCAAAGAATGGATGCTTTTGAACTGTGGTGTTGGAGAAAACTCTTAGAGTCCCTTGGACTGCAAGGAGATCAAAACCAGTCAATCGTAAAGGAAATCAGTCCTGAGTATTCACTGAAAGGACTGATGCTGATGCTCCAGTACTTTGGCCACCTGATGCAAAGAACTGACTCACTGGAAAAGACCCTGATGCTGGGAAAGATTGAGAAGGGGGAGACAGAAGATGAGATATTTGGATGGCATCACTGACTCAGTGGGAGTTTGAGGAAACTCTGGGAGTTGGTGATGGACAGGAAAGCCTGGCGTGCTGCAGTCCATGGGGTGGCAGAGTCAGACACGACTGAGTGACTAAACTGAACTGAACTACACCTAGAGATTCTTTTTACACACGTACGGCTCCAGGTTCTTTTATAAAGTTAAAAAAATCTTTGATTGATTGTGAATAACAACACATGTGAAAAGAAATGCATAGAGCAAAAACATAACAGCTCCATGACTTATCAGAAAGCAACGCCCAGTGTCACTCACAGCTGGGTGGAGAGACGCAGTGGGCATCACCAAGCCCATCCCCTGCATGCAGACACTGTCCCCTCTCTGCATGCGGTGGTGACACGGGGCCGGTACAGGAGTGTGTTCATCTTATAGTGTGGCCCCCACGTCTCCAGGAATCAGGTCCTTAACAGGAGGACCAGACCAGAGGGCAGGCATGCAGCGCAAAGCCCGGGGCAGCTGGCTGCGGGGGAGAAAGAAGACAAAACCTCGGATGTTCTTTTTAGTTCTGCTGGTTGACTGTTTCTTCTGCTTTGTTGCTAGTCTGCTGACTGAAACTGAGGGTTGGAACTGCATTTCGAGCTTCCCTGGGAAGTCTGCTGATACCAGGTAGGCCTCACCCACGTGGCACTGTCATAGGCTGGCACCCTTTGCTTCCTGAGGCCACTACTCTGTGCTGGGAGGGAATTTGGGATTTCAGTTCCAGACCCATGGCAGATGCAGCCCCTCCACTTTATTCAGAGTGGTTATGTGTCACCCCTAGTGGGGTAGAAGTGGGATGTCAGGCCGGGAAGAAGGGAGGGGTCTCCTTCACACCTTTGAGTAGTTAACTCAAGGCTCAGCCATTGATGCCTTCAAACCAGGGTGCCGGAGAAGACTCTTGAGAGTCCTCTGGACAGCAAGGAGATCAAACCAGTCAATCCTAAAGGGATTCAACCATGAATATTCACTGGAAGGACTGATGCTAAAGCTCCAATACTTGGCCACTTGATGTGAAGACTGATTCACTGGAAAAGACCCTGATGCTGGGAAAGATTGAAGGCAAAAGGAGAAGGGGGCAGCAGAGGATGAGATGGTTAGATAGCCTCACTGACTCAATGGACATGAATTTGAGCAAACTTTGGGAGACAGCGAAGGACAGGGGAGCCTGTGGGGAGCCTGGCATGCTGCAGTCCATGGGGTCGCAAAGACTGGGACATGATTTAGTGACAGTACAACAGCCTCTATCCCAAATGAAAGCACACTAAGAAGGTACTATTACTTATAAGAAATTATTGATTTCAGTGGAAAACTTTCCATTGGTTAACTCTTAGCTTCCACTGACCCGTAGTGAGTTCTCAGAAATGTTTCTCAGGTCTGGACTGAACCAGCATGAGGCTGGAGAGCCAGTATGCTGTACTGCGTGGGGTCCCCTGATGCCCAGCTCTTGGCAACTGAACGGTAGCAAAGTCAAGACTCATCTCAGGTTATTTCCCTTCTTATGGCACCAGCTGACTCTGTGACTAGCAGGGCTAAATCAGAAGGCAGTCTTTATGGCTGACGGATGGGGGTGAGGAATACAGGGCCTGGTGATAAACCTGTTCCTTCTTTGAAAGGGAGATGCATTCAGTGTCACCAATTGGAGATGTACCAATCAAGAGAGTCGGAGCCAAAACCTGAGATATGGAGAGGAGCCCGCTGAGTAAAGATGTTGAACACATGCTGGAGGGTGACTTTCCCCGTAGCCACGGGGATATTTCCATCCTCAGACAAGGCCTCCCTCCTGCTAATGCACTGTCGGTAGAGAATTACAGAGAAAGAAGGGCCAAAGCCAGCTGATATACTACCTAAGCAAGTTTTCAACTAAAGCCAGTGGCCACCCCGGCCGATGGAGCAGGTTCTGGTCCACAGAGTGTGGGAAGTATCCTGTCTGCACGTGGACAGGTGCGTGGAGGAAGAAGAGCCAGGTGGATGAGGCTGGCTCTGCCAGGAGACCAGATGGGCGGAGGAGAATGGAGGTACCATTCTTCACTCAATTCTGCTGCAGGACATGTGGCAGAGGGGACTTAAACCATGGTCTGTCCGGACCTGCCCTGGTCAGAGCAAAGATGCGGGCCCCATGGTGGCTGGTTGTTTGTTTCAATGGGAGTTAGGACAAGAGAGTGGGCATAAATCCCAGGTCTCCAGCCAAAGGCAGCTGATTTAGGGAAAACCTAATATTCAACTTTTCCTAGAGGAACTGGAAACAAAACAAAACTCCAGTTTGCTTTCTTGTGCTCGCTTGGGTCATGGAGGAAAAACAAAGCTGGCTTTTGGCAGCTGACATGAGGGGCTGCTGGAGTGCAGGGGCTGATGCATGTTCTGAAAGGGCCCCCATTCTTCGACTGCTGCAGGACTGAGGGATGGAGGCCACCGGGGACAGCCAGGGACGTCACCATGACAGACCTACAGCACACTGCAGATGAGAGCCTGGAAGACGTTTCTGCCAGTGGAAGGGGAGCAGGCTGTCCCCCCAGATGAGAACGCCACTGCTCATCTGTCAAGAAACTTGTTTTTCTCATCCAAACAATGGGGCCTCTTTGTAACCCAAGAGCTGGGACTTTCGGATCTTGCCTTTGGAATGGAGCAGCCTTCAGCAAAAGAGATTAAAATGTTCATCTTGTTCCTTGGAGCACTGAACCCCACTCCAGCTAAGTAGACTAACCCAAGTATAGAAATAGGGCATTGCATGTCAGTCGGCTGGGGCTCAGGAGGTGGAGGAAAAGGAAAGGAAGATGGACTTGAGAGGGAGGGGGGATCTATCTGGTGGAGGCATAAGGGGTGACAGGGCAGAACCACCCAGACTCGTCAGGGTGGTCAGGACGAGGCCCTGGCAGCACGCCCAGCATCCCTTCCAACAGCCCTTGCCCCCCACCCCCAGCTGCACCCCCAGTTTGCCTCTATGGAAAGACCTCCTCTGGCCGTCAAGCTTCCAACTCGAATCCTGCCTCCTCTAGAATTCTGTCCTGACCAAGGCTCTCTCTGAGTCTGTGTCCCCACAACACATCTGCCAATTCCAGTCTTTCATTCATCCCTGCCCTGATAACTGTTTCTTAAAACGAGAAAAGTCTACCAGCGGCTTCTCGGCTGGACAGATAGCATCTGGAGGCAGTGGGCATCTGTTATTCATCCATCCCTGCACACCTGGCACTAGTGCTGTGGGGGTGAGTCCTCCACATGTACGGGTGGTCACGCGCCACACTCACGGGTTGGGAGAGGCAGAGGTCTCAGCCTCTTCCTACCACAAACCCTGCAGGATGCAGTCAATGTTCAACACACAGATGCTTGCTGACGAAAGCCATTTTCTAAGGAAGAAGCAGACACAGGGACTTCTTACTATTTGTTGTTTATGCGTCATAGATGTGCGTGTGGCTTCCGTGATGGCTCAGGCAGCAAAGAATCTGCCTGCAATGCAGGAGATGTGGGTTCGATTACTGGGTCAGGAAGATCCCCTGGAGGAGGAAATGCCAATCCACTCGTATATGCTTGCCTGGAGAATCGCATGGACAGAGGAGCCTGGTGGATTATAGGCCATAGGGTCCCAAAGAGTTGGACATAAGATTGAGTACGCACGTGCATGTGTTTATGCGTCAGGCAAGAGAAAGGATAGAGAACAAGTGAGCCCTGTCTAGTACTTCTCTGATAATGGGGACTTCCATGGAGAAATCCTTTATTTTTAATGGGAGAGGCTTGACCTAGGAAGTCTGTATCAAAGACATGGAGGAATGGTAGGTAAAGAGAAGAAACTATTTATCTAGAATTGAAGAAAGAAATAACAAATGGAGACGGGAAGAGAGGAGCCAGCTAGGGAGATTTTAAAAGATACAACTGAAAAAAAAAAAAAAAAAGAAACAACAAGCAATTAAATGAATGTTTGAAAGAATGGTAGTCATCATTGGTACGAAGTTTTGAAAAATCATTTAAAGTAACCGAGCTTGTCACCCTCGCCTCTGTAGAGTGTCAGTTATGTAAGTAGGTCTTTGTATGTGTACATTTAGGCTTGTCCTGGCTTTCCCCACGAGATCAAAAGTTCCTTGAGACGACAGAGGCTATGTTTGCTTCCTAAGGAAGTGCTAAGCCGCCAGAGAGCAGCCTGGTGGTGCTCTGCACACAACAGGTGTTCAATCAGCATTAACCAATCAAATTCTGACTCCTCGTTGAAAGCTTCTGACGCAACTGTCTAGTTCCTTTTCATTCAGGCTCAAAAGGAGTTTGTTTTTCAAGAAACAAAACAACCCCAAATACCCGCAAAGATTCAACTCTAGATTCAACTTGGTGGCTAAGTGGAACAATTCTGCCTGACTCTTTAACGATGCTAACTTCTGTGAAAAGTCAAACAGATGTCTTCCTCCCTCTCTCTTCTGGGGTCCCCTGACTTTACAGAGGCTGACAGGCTTCACACGATCACAGGGCCATTACTGGGGACTCACAGTTCAGACCAGGAAAGCAATACCGCTGGAGGAAGTGTGGCATGTACAACATCGAGGACTTGGGGTTGCGTAGAGGTAAGGCTGATAAAAGAAATACGGCACATGTTCCCTAGCCTGGTTATGTTTTTTATTTTCTCTGCAATTGCATCAGCAGTTTAAATGTGAGTTTCATTCCTAGGTGCACCTTAACAGCTGGTGAAAATGACTCCATTTTGCAAGGCGGGGCTGAAGGTCTGTCATCGGTTCCATCATCCCTACTGAGAGGTCACATCCCACACCTTTGTCACCGACCCATCTGCATTATCCTTAGGATGGTTCTCAGGCCTGTCCTGCTTGCCTGGGGGAGCCAGCTTTGGGAGGGAAAGGCAGGGGGCAGAGGTGGGAAAACGATGCTATGTGGTTATTTTTCTTTCCCAGTACTGCTGCTGCTGCTGCTGCTAAGTCGCTTCAGTCATGTTCGACTCTGTGCGACCCCACGGATGGCAGCCCACCAGGCTCCCCCATCCCTGGGATTCTCCAGGCAACACAATGGAGTGGGTTGCCATTTCCTTCTCCAGTACTAACTGTGTTCAATATGGACAAATATTTGTGTAGCCTCTGTATTTACCATTAATACTGGGATGAAGTAATTAGGGACTAGATTTTACTATGGGAAGCAGCAAAGCCTGGGGCCAGAGTGGGGGAGGGGACAAGGAAAGCAAAACCCCCAAACCCAAGCACACAAACACGCTCAAAGCTGGCATCTGAAGGTATTATTCGCAAACAATATGAGAAAAGGCAGAAGTGTATTTCCTCTGTTCTTCTAAAGGGAAGTTCAGAAAAAGGTCAGGAATAGAACAATGCGGGCCATCTATCACAGCAGCCTCTAACCTAGAAAGGTTACTTACACGCCTGCAGCCTCCTTTCTCAGTTCTGTAATTACCACTCCCCTTCCACAGATCGCACGCCACTACGGGCCTTATGAATTATGCATTTCATTTCCATCTACCTATGCCCTTCTCAGTGACCAGGGCTAAGGTGGAGTGGGCGGGGCGACGCGGGCCCCGCCTCTCCCCCGGGGCCCCCCACCCCCTACGCGGGTGCGCACAGACGCGCTGGCCCCAGAGCACTGCGCAAGGCACACCAGTGTGGATTTGCCTGGTGTTGACCTTCAATTCCCAGACTAAGGTTTTGTTTATTGAACAAATAAGCACTAGCTACCAGCAGGGATTTTCCTAGGGGAAATCACGGTGGGGCACGTTTCCTTCCCCTGAACATTTTTATTGAGGCGAAATGTGGTTAAAATGAGTATTTAGAGTGGTCTTAAAGAAGGCAAAAGCAGGGTGCAGCCTGAGGGCGGGCGTGTGTGTGTGTGTGTGTGTGTGTGTGTGTGTGTGTGTGTGTGTGTTGTGTCTGTCTGTCTGCGAGGTGCAGCCTGAGGGATGTATGTGGTGTGTGTGTGTGTGTTTTGTGTGTCTATGTTTGGAAGCAGGCAGCAGCTCCCACTCGGTCCTGCTGCTGGAGCTGGGGTGGGGACTGGCACAGGGGACACCCAAAATAGATACAGTGCCATGAACTTCTGACTCTCTGAAAACTGGCACCCCTCTCCTACCAATTCAGAGGGCCCCAGGAAGTCTCTAGGGGCCATTAGTCTTCATAAATGATATTAATAAACCCAAGTGGGTACCATCCTTGGCTCAGGACACTACTTCTTGGGGATTTTGCTTTCAAACCTTTAAAAGACATTATTAGGCTCACTAGAGAAGTGTCATCTCAGACAATCCAGAGAATATAAGAACAGGGAAACCCCGCGAAGCAGACAGAGGGAAGCAGTAATTGAAAGCCCTTCCCTGAAAAGCAAACAGTATACCTGAGTCTATCACTGTGAGAGCTGATTCAGGTAGAATTTTTAAATCTACTTTTGAAAAGTGCTTTTTGACACATTTGGAGATGACAGTTTTAAGACAGGATATGAAAATAGGGTATTTAATTCCCAAGGTTCATCTCAAGAACACAATAGTAAATGAGATGAATATTAGGGATAAATCACTAGGGCATAAATGTTATTCCTTTAGGTTTTTTTTTTTTTTTAAAACTACTGTCAGTGATCATCTGTTTAAAAAGGATTTAGTGACTACTGAACTTCCCTAATGGTACACTGGATAAGAATCTGCCTGCTAATGCCGGAGACACCAGTTCGACCCTGATCTGGGACGATTTCACAAGCTGTGGAACAGCTAAGCCCACATGCTGCAACTATTGGAGCCCAGGCTTCACAAGAGAAGTCACTGCAACGAGACAACAAAGAGCAGCCCCCATTTGCTACACTTAGAGAAAGCCAGCGAGCTGCAATGAAGACCCAGTGCAATCAAGATAAAAGGATTTAGTGACCCCTGTGAGCACAGCCGTGACACACACCATCTAGGAGCCTCCAAGCTGGCTCCTAGACGCTCACCTTGTCATATTCAACAGTGAATCCCCTCCCACACTGAATCCAACAGGATACTGCAGGAATAACGTGACTGTTGAGACTAGCTTATAAAAGACGTTGCAGCTGCTACCCTGCTCTCTCTTGGATGGATCACTCTGTGAGAAGCCGGTGGCCATGTTGTGAGGATGCTCAAGCAGTTCTATGCAGAGGCCCACACAGCAAGAAACTGAGGCCTCCTGCCAACCGCCTGCACCAGCTTGACACCAGCCAGGACAAAGAGCCACCGAGGAAGACCCTCTAGCCCAGGACAAGTCCTCGGATGACTGCGGCTCCCCCTAGAGAACCTGACTGCAACCCTATGAGAGAATTAGAGCAGAACTGTCCAGCCAGGTTGCTCTCAAATTCCTGGCCTGCAGATACTGTGAGACAAGACATGTATATTATTGTTTTAAGTCAATGGATTTTGAGGTCATACGTTACGTAATGATGGGTAACTAAAACCCGCGTGTGACCAGACTTCTAAGAGAGGAGGGATCATGCAGAAGAAGCCTGAGACTTGTTCTCGAGACAAGCCTTAGCTGGGCACTTGCCTGGTGCCCATCGCTGTACTAGACGCTCCTCCTGGTCCCTTCCCTGCGGGCATACACACTCTGGATGTCAGTGATCACCCTCTTAAAAAAGTAGGTGGCACAGTGAAACCGATGACCAAGGGGGACTTTTAAGTGCCCAGAGGCAGGAATGCCTGAAAGATAGAACGAAGGTTGCAAGCCGCTACCCCGCAGGAAGCGCGTGACACAGACACACAAATGGTTTGGCCTGCAAAGAGTTAAAAAGTCTTTTTGAATTAGTTGTTCACATTTAGAAATCAAGTGGTATTTCTTAGACATCTGGATTTCTGGCTTCTCTTGAAATTCTGAGGCTCTGGCAACTCAGGGCTACAGGTCTGTGCTTGGCAGCAACTAGTCTGGGCTGGGGAGCTCTGCCCCCTTACATGGCGTACAGGTGTGTCTCCTGCTGTGCTCTCACAGCGCGCTGACTTTACCCGCCTGGCCCTACAGGCGTGTGAGCTTGCCACCCACAGGAAAGAGGCAAGAGGAAGGACGCATGGAGGAGCTAAGCAAAATGACTGCTTTTAGCTTATATACTGAAGACTTTTTTGAGTGGGAGAAAGCTAGTTATCTTTTATTAAACAAAAAACGTTTAATCACCAGCTACCCCAGAAGTCAGGGGCACTTTAGAACTTAGAAGGAATGTACAATAATGATTACACTTTACATTAAACAGCATGAACTTTAGAAGGATCCCACGTGAAGCGTATGCAGTGTTTGTTTATGAAGGTCTCCGTTACAGAAGACCTCAGCTGAGAGGAAGTGGGATGCCGGAGTCTCACTTTGCTGACCTGGCTTTCGACGAGCACAATAATTCACAATACCAGAAGAAAGGAAGGCTCTGGCGCCATAACTCAGTGAATATCCGCTGGATTTGTCTCTCCTACAAGATACAATAATATACCCTTTTTTGGCCCTCTCCCAACTCTCCATTTGAAATAGGATTAAAATCAGTTTTCAGAGTGACTTACTCGGGAATTAACTAACCAATCCCTGGATAACTTGATTCCTGAACAATTTCTATACAGTCCTTTGAAAATTTATAGATGAGGAATGCAGTATTAACAATGTCATGCTCTTAAGACTATCCTTTCTAAACAGTCAAGTGCTGAGTGGGAGGTCAGGGGCCCTTGGGCTTCCTTAAAAAGCTGCTCAAGGTGGTTTTTACAGGAGCACGAGAAAGACACTCTGCCTGCCTCCCCACCCCCCAGCCCACCCCGAGCTCAGGGAACAGTACTGACTGACCGTGTTGTAAACGCGATCACCAGTATTTATGGAGCTCCTCGTGTGTCCAGACTCTGCTAGAGGGTGATACAAAGTCATGGCTTCTGTCCTTGAGAAGCTTAGCAGCCGGTGGACGTGGACAGAAGGATGAACGTGGACAGAAGAGATATACCTCAGATGTCCACTAAGTTTACAGACAGTAATCGCTGTCTTTCATTCAACAATACTTATCAAGCATTGATTCTGTCCTGGTGCTGAGTATTTGGCAATGAACAAAAATGGGGGTCTCTGCCCTCCTGGCACTCCACTCCAGTACTCTTGCCTGGAAAATCCCATGGACGGAGGAGCTTGGTAGGCTGCAGTCCATGGGGTCGCTGAAGGTCGGACACGACTGTGCAACTTCACTTTCACTTTTCACTTTCATGCACTGGAGAAGGAAATGGCAGCCCACTCCAGTGTTCTTGCCTGGAGAATCCCAGGGATGGTGGAGCCTGGTGGGCTGCCATCTATGGGGTCGCACAGAGTCGGACATGACTGAAGCGACTTAGCAGCTGCCCTCCTGGGGCTTACACTCTAGTGGACTTCAGTGACTCGATCCAGGCTGGGAAGAACACAAGGAGGTAGGGTTTACTGCGACCACTAGGGGTGGTAATGGCTACCCACCCCAGTATTCTTGCCTGGAGAATTCCATGGGCAGAGGAGCCTGGCGGGCTGCAGTCCAGGGGGTCACAAAGAATCAGACACGACTGAGCGACTAACACACTAGAAGTGGTAGACTTTCAGCTGACTTTAGAGGGTCCCAAGAGGGGAGAGAGCCTGCAGATGGGAAAACTGTAAGTGAAGGCGCAGAGGCAGGAGAACACATGGAGTGTCCAGGGGAACAAGGAAGGGACACCGGGACCTATGACACCAGGGCAGCAAACACTACCCCTGCATTGCCGGTGCGCTGGTCCTGAGGTCAGATAATGGGCTGTTCTTTGATTCCTTTACTCAGAAAGTACAGACACAAGGGTGTTTGTCTCTAACCATGAGTAACTGGAGAAGATGGCACTGGGGATTATTAAATATCGTAAAGACTTCATGGGACAAACCACACCTCCCACACCATAAAGAAGGCTGAGTGCTGAAGATGCTTTCAAATTCTGGTGCTGGAGAGTCCCTTAGACATTAAGGGGATCAAACCAGTCAACCTAAAGGAGATCAACCCTGAATATTCACTGGAAGGACTGATGCTGAAATTGAAGCTCCACTACTTTGGCCACCTGATGCAAAGAACCAACTCATTGCAAAAGACCTTGATGCTGGGAAAGATCGAGGGCAGGAGGAAAAGAGTGACAGAGGATGAGATGGTTGGATGGCATGACCGACTCAGTGGGTATGATGAGCTTGAGCAAACTCTGGGAGACAGTGAAGGATAGGGAACCCTGGTGTGCTGCAGTCCACGGGGTCACGAAGAGTTGGACAAGCCTGAGCAACCAAACAGCAACACCGGGCTATATACTGTAAAGGCCTGACACACGGGCCTTGGAAGGAGGCCTTCGCGTCCTGTGGCGATGCCACTGAGAGTGAGAAGTGAGAAAGGAAGTGAGCCACACAGCCTCAGGGGGCACAGCCCAGGACATGACAGATGATGCCAAGTTTTCTGTCACGTTAGCAAAGCTTTTCCACTTGTTCAATGTTTCTTCCTTCCCAGATGTTGTGTGTGTGTGTGGGGAAAGCAAACCACACTCACCTGGCCCTAAAAACCTGGTCCTTAGTAACATGAAACAGGTTTGTGTACGTGCAGCCTAGTGTGTTGGATGACAGAGAAGCAAAACAGCATCCTGATGGCGCAGAGACCCGACAGAACCATGTTCAAGTGGCCTTAATGGTATGGGACACGCAGAGAAGTGGCTGCTGCCTGAGTGTGGCCCTTCAAGGTAAACGTCACTCGAAACACATCTTAGGAGCTGCCGCCCTGCGCACATTTAGAAAGGAGTGGCCCTGTTGTGGACGGGGTTTCGCTGACCTGTCATCTGATCCCCTGGTTCCCCCCATGATAGCATCAGTGCAGTCTCCATGGAGAGCGTGATGGCCAAGCACGATGAGGATTCTTAACAATCAGCCAAGTTCTGATTTTTCAAAAAGTGAGCTCGTCTTGATATTCTTGGTAATATCAACTCTCAAACCTCTCCTTGGATCGCCCACCCAATATTTATTTTGGGAACAGCTTAAATTGAGAGAAAAGCTATTTATTTAATAAGTTAAACAGAAGCTGTTGCAGGGATTCCTCGTGAGTGGGAGGCTGGATGGGGAGATTTCTCAAGTCCTTGCCAACACCATGGCTCTAGGACTCAATTCCGCCTTCCTTCTGATCACATGCAATTACAAAGGCAGAGGGGACGCAGAGCAATGGAAGGCCACGCGCTAGCGTGAAGGGCTGCTATGACCACGGAGGAATGCACGAGGATCAGAAAGCATCCCTGAGGATGAGGGTCCTCAGCCGGAGCTGCGGTCTGTGAGCCAGGGGCTGAACTCCAGGTCCCAACAAGGTGCAGAGTCAACGTCAGTTGTCAGTACCCATGCTTAGTCAAGGGAGCACCGTTGCAATAAACGCAGACCAGGGAAACAGTGGGCAGCAGTACCGAGAAGGCAAACAAAGCAAGAGCAGATGAAACAAGTGGTGACAGATGAGCAGACATCGATCGGAAAGGTGTATCATGAGTTAAGCCGTTAGCTGCAGTGGCCGGTCCTGGGTTCCTGGAGATGCAGGAAGGAGGGGCCGGCAGTACTGTCTGCCTCCCTCTGTAGCCGCTGCTCATCCCCCGCTGCAAGGCCTTTGCTTTGGGTTCGGATGTGCTCACTTTTTTCTTTTCTCCTTTCACTTCTCTCCTTCGTCCTTTTTTATTTTTATTTTTTATTTTTTATTTTTGGCTGTGCTGGGTCTCCCTTGCGGCATGCAGGGTCTTTTCTTGCAGCCTGCGGTCTTCTCTTGCTCTGCACAGGCTCAGCTGCCCTGCGGCGAGTGGGATCCTAGTTCCCTGACTAGGGATCGAACCTGCATCCTCTACACTGGAAGGCGGATTCTTTACCACCGGACCACCAGGGAAGTCCCTCCTTCTTCCTTTTAAAGCGGTGTTGGCCGCTCTATGCCCCCTCTGATTGGTGGGCTCCCCTTCCCCTCAGACCTTCCACTACTGCCCACGTAACTCACCCGTCCAACTTGAGATGTGTGATTAGATCTGTAGTTTAGAAACATAACTATTAATTACTTGTGACTATGATCTGAAAGAAAGAGCACTCTCCTGCCAGGCCCCTGGAGAACCAGTCAGAGCTGAGAAGGCCAGGAGGAGGGAGTCTGGAGCCCAGCACATCACTTCAGGTGGGTGGGAAGCCCCCCCCGGGAGCCCCTCACCACTAGGAAAACTGCTCTTGTAGCAACACAACCTCCTTCTGAGCAGACCCACTGGCCTTCTCAGTTCCCATCCTTAGCCTCCCTACTCTTTCTCTCTAAAATTTTATTAACTTAGTTTTTGGCTATAGTGGGTCTTTGCTGCTTTTCGAGGGCTATTTCTCTAGTTGTGGTGAGCACGGGGCTACTCTTGGTTGTGGTGTGTGGGCTTCCCATTGCGGGGGCTTCTCTTGCTGTGGAGCACAGGCTCTAGGGGCTTCAGTAGTTGCTCTTTTGGGCTCTAGAGTGCAGGCTCTGACGCTGTGGCACATGGGCTTAGCTGCTCTGCAGCATGTGGGATCTTCCTGGACCAGGGACCGAACTTCTGTCCCCTGCATTGGCAGGTGGATTCTTATCCACTGCGCCACAAGGGAAGATCCTCCCCTCTCTCTGATAGCAGGTAATCTTCAATTCATTCTTTTTTGGGGGGAGCTGCACTGCGTCTTCATTGTGGTGCTCGGACTTAGCAAGCAGATTCAGTAGTTGTAGCTTATTTTGCCCTGAGGCATGTGGGACCTTAGTTCCCCAAGCAGGAATCGAACCCATGTCTCGCAAACTGGAAGGGAGATTCTCAACCACTGGACCACTTTCAAAATCCATTCAGATGTGTAACGGTTTCACTGGCTCTCCACTGGTTTCTCCTGTCACTCTTGTCTTTCCTTTCTGCCTCCTCTTCCTTACTCTGGACCCCCCATTCCCCCAGTGGCGCTTGTTCACTGTGGTTCGCTGTCCAGCGTCGGCCATCAGACATCGGTCCCAACCCCTCCACCTCTAGGCCCATAGTCTCAAAGATGGAAGTATCTTTACTTGGGCGCCCCAAATGGAACTATCGCCTTCCCCTTTCTAAATGGGGTTCCTTTCCCATATCATCCCATTGTATCCCAGTGGAACCATTATTGTTCCTCTTCAGAATTAGGGCCCTCAAGTCATACCTGCCCATGGCATCTTCCCTGAAATCCCAAGCTTCTGCTTTCTCTGTTTCGCAGTCACCTTTTCCCTCTCGGTGCCATGACTCCCAGGGGCTTAACCCAGACTTCTGACAGTCTCCTGGCTGGTTTCTCTGCCTCTAATCCTTCTCCCTTCCAATCCTGTCTAAGACGCTGCCAGGCTCGTTTTCCCAGAACAGCTTTCATCATACCAACTTCCTTCCTCCAACTTGCTACCCCATGCAATCCAAGTTCTAATTGCCTCCCAGCCCCTGAGCAGCCGTTCCCATCTTTTTATCCCATCCTGTTTCTGTTTCATAACTTCTTTCAAGCCAGTATCTTCCCTTTTTACTCCTTACTTTTCTGTGTGTCATCTTCACCTGAAGCACCTTCTCCATCTCCTATTCAAATTGTAAACATCTTCAGAGTCCAGCTCGGCACTCTTTATTAGCCTCACCCAGGCTCTTCCCCACCAGGAGCCCCAGACTGCTCTCCGTGCCCCCTTGCTCACCGCCTCTCACAGGAGGCATCACACCAGCCTGGAGACTTCTCTGTTAGATACCATTTGCTTTTGCCTTTGCAGGTCACGATCCTGCTGTTTATAGACTTGGGATGACCCCAGTGTTCCATTAAGACCTCATCTACTCACTTCTTCACTTTACTAGTCCAAACTCTTCAGCCTGACCTCTGTGGAGCTTGTGGACCTCACCTTTAGCTCCTCATCTCTAGACTGGACAGTTCCTGCACATTCTGCCTCCACCAAATGACCCCTGGCCAGAAGGCCCTGCTTGCTAGCTCTTAAAAAAAGGTTTTTTTCTATTGTGGTAAAGTCACATAATATGAAAGGTACTATTTTAACTGTACAGTCAGTAGCACTAAGTATGCTCACACTGTTGTCCAAGTCTCACTATGATCTGTCTCCTGAATCTTGCACCTTCCTAAACTGAAACTCTGCCCCCATTAAACATGAACTCCCCACTTCCGCTCCCAGTCCCTCGGTCTCTGGTTATGCAGTCCTTTATCTGCCCAACATTCAGTTCTAGTTCTTCCCCCAGAGACTTTATTGGTGCGTTCCAGAACTCTCTTCTTTCCCTTCACTCACCTTCATTAAGGCTAATTCTTTCTAGGTGTAGCAGTTTGATCCTTCCAATTAAGCTTTAAGCTTCTTGATGAAAAACCACGACATCTTCTTTTCTTGGACACCCGTGCCTCTGCCCCTAGTCTTATACATTAGGTGCTTACTGAAACACAACTTGTCTTATTTTGCCTCACACCATGCACCTGGCCACCATTCTTCCAGATTCCCTTTAAAAGTTCTTGATCAGGGATCAGGAGACCTGGGTTCTACACCTGTTCCTGGTTAAGTCTCTTAATTGTTATGAGCCTAAGTTTTCTCAACTCTAAGATGGTAAGAATAATTCCTACCTGGTCACCTTATATATTGGCGTAAAGATCAATGGAGTGTCAATGCACATGAAAGACTATTAGTCAAAGCTTAATTCTCTCACTCAATTATTCAATGTATGTTATAGATATGACCAAGCTATTGAGGGACACTGAGCCAAGAATTTTAAACCCCACTGAGTTATTTTCATGGAATAATTTCCATGAGAAATGGGGAGGCAAAACCAAAATTTTCTTCATAGAAACTATCTCAGTGCCAACACGAACCAAACACTAGAAGTTTTGATGGGGGAGAGCCTTTGGAAGCATAGATTTGATTTATTAATAAGAGAATTCATCTTGGGTAAAGAGGTAGGGGGGGGAACTGGAGTTCTGATGGCTACCTCAAAGTTGGGAGATGCTTCAAAGGCAGCTAAGACCTTGGTCTGTATATCCCCAATCCCAAGTGCCCCCTAGTCCAGCTGCTACTGCAGTCCTCTTCAGGCAGAACCTTGGCAAGTTGCTAAAATACTTAATGATTTTGTATCAGAAGGTCAGGCATTGCCAGTCTTTCTTAAGGAGGGTTCTCCTCCTGAACCGCAGAAGATAGAAAATGACCTGAGTCGCTGTCATCTTTCTAGGCAGCACCCCAGGTATCCAGGGGAGAAGCTGACTTTTTCCCCCCAGATTGTCTTTTTTTGTTTTTGTTTATTTTTTAAAATTGGAGTATAATTACTTTACATTGGTGTGCTGGTCTCTGCTGCAGAAACCGTCAATCAGCCAGGTGTGCTGTGCTGTGGGCTGAGCTGCTCAGTCGCGTCCAACCCTTTGCAACCCATGGGCTGTATGTAGCCTGCCAGGCTCCTCTGTCCATGGGGATTCTCCAGGCAAGAATACTAGAGTGGGTTGCCATGCCTTCCTCCAGGGGATCTTCCCAACCCAGGGATTGAACCCAGGTCTCTCACATTGCAGGAGGATTCTTTACCAGCTGAGCCACCAGGGAAGCCCTAAGAATACATATATCCCCCCGCCAATCCCACCCCTCCAGGTCGTCACAGAGCACCGAGCTGCGCTCCCTATGCTATGCGGCAGCCCCCCTCTAGCTCCCTATTTTACACACGGCAGTGTGTATATGTCAACGCTGCTCTCTCAGCTCATACCCTGTCTCCTTCCTCCTGCGTCTACAAGTCCATCCTGTACGTCTGTGTATCTGTAACTGTGTCTCTATTCCTGCCCTGCAAATAGGCTCATTAGTACCATTTTTCTAGATTTCACAGATATGGAGCTAGCTCTTTACATACAGTCTAGGGCAGGAGGGCTTCATTTCCCTGAAGCTTTGACTGCAGAAGGCGAATGCTGACCAGCAGATGTATTTCTCAGACAGCATGTGGCCAACCAAAACCAACAGGGCCCCTATTTTTCTGCTGCCAGAAGGAGCAAGGGGCTTACAGAAGCCCCAGCCTTGTGGGCTCTGCAGAGCTCCAACCCCAGGCTGGGGCTTTGGTAAGGCTAGAGTGAGGTTGCTCCCTGGCCTCCTGGGGTCCTGGGACAGGCCTGTGGTTAATACCACCATCAAGTCACCACCTCCTGTCATCCCACAGCTTCTGCAGTAGGACCCGTTTCCTCTTTACTCCCTGCCCTTGGCCTAAACCTTGCTAAGGACGTGTCCCTAGCCTGGGGCCCGGTGGTGCTGCAGCTGCATTCTCTTTCCTGCCCTTTCTTCCTGTCTCACCTTTACGCCTTTATTCATGTCTCTCGGACCCTTCTTCACACTCTAATCTCCATACGAGGACAGAGCTCATCTTCACTGGGTTTCCTGCTAAGCTGCTTCAGTCGTGTCCAACTCTTTGTGACCCCATGGACCATAACCCGCCAGACTCCTCTGTCCATGGGATTCTCCAGACAAGAATACTAGAATACTTCTCCAGGGGATCTTCCCAACCCAGGGATCAAACGCACATCCCTTAAATCTCCTGCATTGGCAGGCGGATTCTTTCCCACTGGTGCCACTAGGCTTAGTCACTTCTAAAACAGACCTCTTTACAGCTTTACAACACATTATTGCATGTTAAAAACAACTGGATATTGAGGTTCAGACTAGCTTGCTCTATGGCTCAAAAATCACCTTTGGATAGGTTTATTTGGCAAGAAAACTTTTTATCAAATACAGACTGTTCACTGGCTGGCAATGTGAACTTTCCTGGAAGGGCTGTTCCCCCAAGTCAGTTCAGTTCAGTTGCTCAGTCACGTCCGACTCTTTGCGACTCCATGGACTGCAGCACGCCAGCCCTCCCTGTCCATCACCAACTCCCAGAGTTTACCTAAACTCATGTCCATTGAGTTGATGAAGCCATCCAACCGTCTCATCCTCTACCATCCCCTTCTCCTCCTGCCTTCAATCTTTCCCAGCATCAGGGTCTTTTCTAATGAGTCAGTTCTTCACATCAGGTTGCCAAAGCATTGGAGTTTCAGCTTCAGCATCAGTCCTGTCAATGAATATTCAGGGTTGATCTCCTTTAGGATGGACTGGTTGGATCTCCTTGCAGTCCAAGGGACTCTCAAGAGTCTTCTCCAACACCACAATCCCCAAGCATCAATTCTTTGGCATTCAGCTTTCTTTATAGTCCAGCTCTCACATCCACACATGACTACTGGAAAAACCATAGCTTTGACTAGACGGACTATTCCCCCAGGTACAGCCTACCTATTCCTGGGTGCTACTGTCTCTCTCCTGGGGAATGGGGAGAAAGCAGCACTAGGGAAAGCAGAAAAGCCTTTGAGGTTTCAAGTGGGATATAGTAGACATATGAGAAAAGTAAAATCAATTTCTTGACTAAGAACTTCAGAACAAACTCATAGTATTTGCGTGACCACAGTTAACTGCTGTCTTGTCTACCACAGGATATTTGCTTTTCCCTTATACCTGACTCAGGCTTTCTTCAAATCCTCTCTGTAAAAAGAAGTGTGAGAGAGAAACAATAGAATGAAAATCATTGTTTACTCTCTGCCCACGAACCATGGGCACGGAGGCTGATCTGAGATCTGCTGTGGGCCATATGGCCTGCAGGGAGGGCTTCGCTCTTATGCCTGTAACCACGTGTTCTCCGTAACCCACGTGTTTCCAAATCCTGTTTCGATGGCTGAACTCATCTGTGACTCATAGTTCTTTCGGCTGGTGCTGAGAACAGAGTAGAGCTGCCTCTTGCTCAGGGCTAGCCAGTCGAGATACTGAACAAGGAAAGAATTATTCCAAGAAACAGAAGGTATCTGAGTTTCCCTGGCAGATCCAGTGACAGAGAAACTCCCAGGCCTCAGATCTTGGCAGGAGATAGGAAGTGCTTTGAGCACCAACAATGGGAGCTGCACATAATGGAGGGAAAGAAAATCTGAAAAGTCCAAAGAACGTAAACATGGATGTTCCATTCTCCAATCTGCTGTCTCACATTCCAGAAGCTCACAGCTTCCAACAGACACTCTTTATTCTGGACAATCCTGGTGGTGTGCTGGCCCGCTGACGCTGGGTGGGGGTGGAGCAGGTCATCTATAATATTTGTGGGTTTCTGTGGTATAAATGAGGGCGTCCCAGGGGGTGCTAGTGGTAAAGAACATGCTTGCCAATGCAGAGACTTAAGAGATGCAGGTTCGATCCCTGGGCCAGGAAGATCCTCTGGAGGAGGGCATGGCAACCCACTCCAGTATTCTTGCCTGGAGAATCCCATGGGCAGAGGAGTCCACAGGTCACAAAGAGTCAGACAGGACTGAAGCAACTTAGCACGTACAATGCTGTTTATATGCATTAGGGACCAAACGAAATTTAAATAATAACTTCAGGTAAAACTGGGCTCTTGAGACATTTGAAAAAAAACGACACACAGAAAAGATGTAAAAGCTAAATTCAGTTAGACTCTGGGGTACAGTTTAACCTTGACAGACCAGCACTTTCCACATTCCAACCTGGAAACTAGAGACAGTAATGATAAGAAGCAACTAGCCCAGAGACCTCCTCAACTCTGTCTCCAGAGTTCCTTCAAGCTCACCTGTGTTCTGAGAGTGTGTGGCCCAGCAACTGTCACCAACAGGCTGAAGGGGTGCCTGGGCGTGCCACAGAGCAGTGGCTCCTGCGGGGACCCTCTGTCCTCACACCTGACCCCTCGCTTCACTGCCGCCACCCTCCACCCGCCACGCCTCTACACCCAGGCTTCTGACTGAAAAAAACCCTCACCGGGGTCATTCTGCGTTCATCTTCCCTTTCCCCTTGGCATCTGCTTTATTCTCATCCTCCTTTCTCAACTACTCCAATAAGCTCATCCCCCTGGAAACTCTCTCCCTCATCTTACCACGTGGCTTCTGTCTGCACTGTTGTGTTAGAACATTCTCTGTGGAGGACGCAGAGTGTCCCCTCGGATGGCCTCTGTGGCGGCCGTGAGGTGGGTCTGAGATCACACTGTGGCCCTATTTCTCCGCTGGCTCTTTTCCCCTCTCCACCACTGACTTAATCCTCCCCTTGACTTTCCTTTTTTTTAATAGTTTTGTTTATTTTTGGTTGTCCTGGGCCTTCGTTGCTACACACAGCCTTTCTCGAGCTGTGAAGCGCAGGTTGCTCATTGTCTGGTGACTTCTTTTGTAGAGCACGGGCGTCAGCAGTTATGGCACACGGGCTGGGTGACCTCACGGCATGTGGGATCTTCCCGGACCAGGGATTGAACCCGCGGCTCCTGCATCGGTAGGGGGATTCAATACCACTGAGCCACCAGGGAAGCCCCTCCCCTTGACTTTTACCTGGGTCCTCCTCCTGCATGCGCACTCATCTGAAGAACACAAAACGGACAAGTCTAATCTCTGGCCCTAACTGCTCCCGAATTCTATACTACTGATCTCTGGCCCTAACTGCTCCCGAATTCTATACTACTGATACTGGAGAGCCACAACACACCCAACAAGCAGCTTGGAATCCCTCTTCTGTCTTATTATAGGCACTCTGTCCCCAGCCTGTCATCAACACCCGCACAACAACAGTTTCCAAATGCTTAGAATTCCTTTCCCTTGGTTACCCTTCCTTCTTCTTATCTCGCATTCAGTACTTTATGAAACCCAGAAGATTCCTTTTCTGTAAAGATCTGACTTTTGTCTTCCCCATTTTCCCAGCAGATGCCCCAGTGATACAGGCACTGACCCAGCTCTCCTGGGTGGACTCCTGTCTTCAGCCCCTTGGCCATATTCATCAATCAATCCGTCCCCTAGTCATAATTTTTATTCCATTACCCGCGTTCCAGAAATTGACAACTGCTCTTTATTCTCACTACCTTACCAAATTCATCCCTTTTTAAACTGGTACCTGGTACTCGACTTTCTCTTACACGCATAGTCACTCCAGATGGGACACCCAGGCCTCAGCTAATCAAAGCCTGCTACTCATTTGAGGATCACCCAGAACTGGGGGTTCAGTGCAAATACTTATGGAGGGACCAGTTCATCTTGAACTTTGGGAATGTTCTTCAGTTTTCCTGTGTCCAACTAGACTGTGAGCTCTTTAAAATCAGTTAAGTCAGGAAGCGGAACTTTTAAAAACAAAAACAAAACCATGGTGATGCCTAGAGGGTGGTTTCAATATGGCAGTTACTTAATATTCTGTGCTGATGGGCAGTGACCATTAGTAGCCAGAAGTCAGTTTCTACGAGGGCCAGCAACACTGCAGAAGCAAAACTATGATGAACCTGTCTTGAAAGGCAGAAACAGAGACGTAGTAACAAACATATAGATATCAAGGGGGAATTGGGAGATTGGGACTGACTTATATACACTACTGACACTGTATAAAATAGGTAACTAAGGAGAACCTATTGTATAGCACAGGGAACTCTACTCAGTGCTCTGTGGTGACCTAAATGGGAAGGAAATCCAAAAAAAGAGGACATGTGTGTACTTACAGCTGATTCACTTTGCTGTACAACAGAAACTAACACAACACTGTAAAGCAACTATACTCCAATCACATTTTAAAAAAGAAGAATATGAAAAAAATACACCTAGAAAAAAGACAGAGATGACATGGTGAGTACATCTCTGGAAACTGCAATTTTTCAAAATAATTTATTGGTATAGGTGAAGAGCAAGTATTTCACTCTTTGGGCCTTCCTTCTTTTCATTAAAAAGGTCAATATGTGTGTTAGGTAAATCAGAGTTTTAAAGAGGTGGGAAGGCCCAGCTGTCTTTAACCCGCAACCCAGTGACCACGAGTTCAGCCTTCTGAGACTCGAGAAGGGGCGCTGGGCAAGGCGTGCTCTTGTGAGGGCCTGTCACTATGTCACTACGATAACGCAGAAATCCAAGGCTCACTCAAACCACTAAAGACCCTCTGGCACTTCTTAAAAGTCAAAGGTCAGGTGGCCAAATGTCATTTTATGGACTGGCAAATATCATCTTCCTCCTTGAGGTTTTAACTAGACAGATAAGACACTCCAGAAGAAATTTTTCCACCATGTAAACAGCTCTCTGGGAGTTGGTGAGGACGCTTAGCAAGTGCAGGCGTTCTTTGAGGATGCCGCCAATGGACGCAGTCATTTGCTAAATGGCACCAAGAGATACCTTATGGTTGATGGTATAACCTGCAGTCATTTGGGCTGATCCTTTCAATTCCTCCTTGAAGTGCTATAGAACAAAAATATGCTAAGCAATGTATTCAACAACTTTGTAACAATATTTTAAAAAATTAACATTAAAGAAATCTAGATTACTAATCTAACACAAAAGCTATTCACTTAAAATTTTTCATATCATTTTAATCACAGTCCACATACAATTCTGCATTCTTTTGTCTGCAACCCCTCTTGTGTACTTTTGATCTTTATACTTATAATACAGACTCCACCTGACTATTAATACTCCATTTTCAAGCTTTTATCCTTCATTGCTCATTTGTCGATTCTGTTGTCTCTGACATTCAATTCTAATATCCAACTGTCCGACAATAGTTGGATAACTACATATATGCTGGTGGCTCAGAGGGTAAAGCGTCTGCCTGCAATGCGGGAGACACGGGTTCGATCCCTGGGTCAGGAAGATCCCTGGAGAAGGAAATGGCAACCCACTCTGGTATTCTTGCCTGAAAAATCCTATGGATGGAGAAGCCTGGTAGGCTATGGTCCAGGGGGTCGCAAAGAGTCAAACATGACTAAGCGACTTCACTTTCACTTTTAAAAATCAGTTAGTCATAATTTTAAGGAATGAGATGATCAGGTGAAAGGATTTAAAAATATTTATGGCTGCTGCTATCATTGGCTAAGTTGATCTTTAGTAGCATTGGATAAACACAGAGTTTCAAATTCAGTTTTACGATTTTGATCTACCTCTTGCAGTAAGTCACTGCTGCAGGATCCTAAAAGAGTGACTGCCATTTCAGAAATGGCACTGACTTGCTGGTTTTTATTATAAGAAAACCAATAACAATGGGGAAGCTCTTACACAAAAAAGCCATAGTCCCTGGAGAAAGTTTGTATGTTTGTACCATACACAAACACAGAGTGGTTAATTTCCTTTACACACGGAACAATCTGGTTTTATATGTAATAAGTAGTGAATACATTCTATTTCACCTGGGTTTTCTTTTAGGTAAGAGGGAAGAGAGCATTTATGATTAAATAAATTAAAATTATATCATATTTGAATCTATTAAAATCAACAATATCTCATGCAACAATAGTCAGATGACTTACTATTAACCAAGTAAGTCTAATTAATGCTACCTGTTGTGGGAACCAGACATGATTTACTTTTAACTGGGTGTCTGGTGAGATATCACTCACCTGCTTGGTCAAGTTGATTTCTTCTAGACTGACTTAGAAGAAATTAACAAATGAAATCAATTCTATTCAGATTTTCTGGGATTGTCTGGCTAATGCTAAAATTACACGTTTGATTGGATATTAGCTGTTCTATTTAGCTGATACAGAATCCAGCTCTGAATTCAAGTGGTTAATGGAGAAGTAAAAAGCAACTGATGACTGTCTTTTATTCCTCTAAATGTAACTACGTTGATTGATTTTTGTCTATATGC
The DNA here is from genome assembly GCF_016772045.2 of Ovis aries. Classification (NCBI taxonomy): domain Eukaryota; kingdom Metazoa; phylum Chordata; class Mammalia; order Artiodactyla; family Bovidae; genus Ovis; species Ovis aries. The sequence continues at coordinate 104,573,932 of NC_056057.1, forward strand.
CTTTTAACTTTCAAGATATTTTGCAAAGAATCAACCGCAGAAGAATTTAAGTGGCAGGATCAACTTAACCTTTGCTTTCTAATGTGAGGTGTAGAATTTACAGAAGGTTCAATTCAATTTTCTTATCAAAAACAAGACCAAGAACATGGCCTTAACATTCCTTCCTTGGGGTTAATTAATCCCTTTAGATAACAATTACATTTAAAAGTGGAGGGTTTATTATTCTGGGTAGGGAGTGACCTTTCTTGAAGAATCTCTCCTCCTACTAAGGAGGTCACAGTCTGTCCCCTAGGCCAGTGGGTCACTGTGTACTCCGCTTGCTCTTAAGTCATTGAAAAGGATGAACCATAAACAGCAATGGTGATCTCTCACTTTGAGGAGCTGGTGATCTGGCAGGGGAGATAGCTACATGAATGAAAACAGAGGTCACAAGAATAAGGGCTTCCCAGGTGGCGCCAGTGGTAAAGAACCTGCCTGCCAACGCAGGAGACATTAAGAGACGCAGGTTCAATCCCTGGGGTGGGACAATCCCCTGGCAACCTATTCCAGTGTTCTTGCCTGGAGAATCCCATGGACAGAGGAGCCTGGCGGGCTACAGTTCACAGGGTGGCACCGGGTCAGACACAACTGAAGCGACCTAGCACGCCTGCAACGCTAATAAACAGTTTGTCTCCTGCAGACTGAGAGAAACATCTTAAAAACTTCTTAAATCCAGTTTTCCAAGACTCATTTGTGAATGAGAAAACACAGCTCTAAAAGGTTCTTATAAATTATCTGATGAGTACTGTTCTTCCAGAGATTCCATCTGGCGAATGGAGAGATGACCCTGAAACCACATAAACACAGTGGGAAATTCCTGGGTCTCACCAAATTGTTCCACGAGCAACAGTACTACCACAGTCACCAAAAACCTTAAGCAATGAAGCAGAAAATCCTAGGATAATCAGAAAGATTATATCTCATAAAAGACTTCAATAATGATTGTGCGACATCAACTGTGATGGGAAAAAATAGTCTACACACATTAGAAATGTGTTAGTGTGGCTTTTAGAGGAAATGGGTTAAATATAAAGAGCTATTGACGCAGTCATATGGCAATGAGGTCAACACAGCAGCCAGGCACAGGCATACCCATGGCTGAATTTTATTTTATTTTATTTTATTTTTTCCCATGGCTGAATTTTAAACTGGGATAATTAAGCTTTATTTACTTCCTGTCAGGTCCATCATTTTAATCTTATATTTATGGAGGTTCTAAGAGCAAAGTGTGGCACCATTAACAGGTAAATGTAGTTCTTTACTGTGCTTTGTGTTCAGCCCCTCAGTCATGTCCCTTTGTGACCTCTTTGCGACCCCACTGACTGTAGCCCGCTAGGCTCCTCTGTCCACGGAATTTTCCAGGCAAGGATACTGGAGTGGGTTGCCACCTCCTTCTCTAGGAGACCTTCTTGACTCAGGGCTCAAATTCATGTCTCCTGTGTCTTCAGCATCGGCAGGCAGAGTCTTTACCGCTGTACCACCTGGGAAGCCCCGGTTCTTTACTAGCTCTACTCAAAGATTTGGTGTGAATTGTTCTCAAATTGCTTTCGGACGCTGGGCAGGTGAGAACTTAGAGTAGAGCTAAACATTTTCATCTCATTACAGGTTGGAGAGTCCAGCCTGAGAAGACTCAGAAGTCACACAAGAAGCTATTCTTCCTTCAGTGGACAAGCTGTTCTTCCAACTCGCACAACTGATGGAGGGGTGACAGAGTTAAAGGGTCCTCCCAGGGCCTGTACCGTCAGTAAGATTTTAGACTCTTACATGGAAGGAGTGACATGACTTAATTACTGATCATTCCGTAATCGGCAGTGAAGGGAGTGCAGTGGGGGTGGGGTCGCACCTCTTATCCTGATACTCAAACTGGATTGTTTTCAACCAAGTTTAAACATCTTAAGTTTTTTTTTTTTTTAACATCTTCTAGTTTTAATCACAACTTGAAAAGTAACACTCTTAAAACCCACAATTTGAAATAGTGAACCCAAAGGAGTAATTTGCAACAGAAAGAACATTAAGATATTTTTATAATACTTGAAAACACAGTATTACAACTGGAATTTGGTGACGTGAAGCTGGCATGTCAAACACAACAGAAGATTACAAGAGTAAAGGTGGAATAATTAAAAGAAATAGTAATTATACCAAAGACAGGTTTATAGAAAACCACACTGGTTACCTTTGTATTTATAGACTTCAAAAGAACTGTGAACGTGACATTTTCTCTAATACTGCGATTGCTGTGTACCCAGCTTTATGCCAGTCTCTATAAAGACTGCTGAATACAGATCAGAAAATCAAAGTCGATTAAGAACTATTCCTAGGATCTGTGCACCCAAACAGACTGGACTCCCTTACAGTGCTTTCAATTCTGAGTGAAGTTCTAATGCAGGGACTACAGTGCAGCTATTAGAAACGGGCATTACCAGAGTCTGGGCATTGAGTGCTACAGCTGAGATGGGCAATGCAGACTGTTTTAATTCTTCCCATTTGTTCACTACAGACAGACCTCGGAGGTTTGGTTCTAGAACACCAAAATAAAGTCAGTCACATGAGTTTTTGGTTTTCCAGTGTATATAAAAGTTATTTTTATATTATACTGTGGTCTATTAAGTGTCTAAAAAAGGGCACATACCTTAGTTTAAAAGTATGTTGTTGTTGCTGAAAAATACTAGCCATCATTTGACAAGGCAGGGTTGTCACAAACTTTCAATTTGTAAAAACCACACTATCTGTGAAGTACAATCAATCATGGTATGTTGGTATTTACAGTCTTAGTCGAAAATGACACATTTGTGGTTTAACATTATGATATACTGTTCTGCATTTCTGTAAAAAGATTTTTGTTAATTCTTATAATTTGTCTATAGCTCACTTATGCATTCATTCATTCAGTTTATCTAGTGACTGCAACACATGCTCGGCGTGGTTTTAGATCCTAGAGATAGTACAGCGAATAAAGTGAACACATGACCGGCAAACACTGCTGCCCTCACGGAATTTACATCCTACTTCGAATAATACTTGGAATGCTAATAGAATTGATTAGCTATTGACTTAGTGATTTGAAAAGACGTTACATTTAAGTTGATGTGAGATTATACAATATCTTTGATATGGAAGACTAGTCAAACTTATAAGAAAAATTGGGACAGTTTTAAATATGTCATATCAACTAATCATAAACTGACTGTAGAAAGGTCAGTTCAAGTCCTGTCTCTAGAGCATAAGAACTTTAAAAAAAATAATTAAAAGTAACATTTTTATTAATTCTGGGGTCAATTAAGGTCATTAAACCAGAATCATGATTTATTTAGTCGGGATGGGTTGTCTTCTACATGACTATCCCATCTTTAACTCCCATATTTAAAGAATTTAAATTTTACTATTCTCAGTCACAGTATGATTTAATATTTCATAATGCATTCAGTATCCTTCTTGCAAAAAAAAAATAATGCAAGTTGGAACAAAGCCAAGAAGGCAAAATTACCACCTGCAACAATTAAGACAAATATTTAACAGCCATAAATCTGTCTAGGACAGAAAGCCCCAGTGGTTAGAACAGTGGTGATTAGAAAAGCAGTGGTTGGAACATTTTAATGAAAAAAAAAAAAAAAAAAGAAACTGGGGGGGGGGGTCAGAAAGGGAGGTATCAAGGGAGAGGACGGCCAGGAACTGATTATTAGAGACCTACAGAGTCACCCCCACCTACTCTGGGGCCCAAGGATGGGCTGAGAACACGGAGCCTGAAAGGGTGTCAGCTGGGAAGAAACAGAAGGAGCATGCTGGCTGGCAGCAAATGAAGAGAGCGGTGGCGGGCGCCTGACCTTGACAGTGATGTACTCTGGTTCTCATTCATATTCTGTCAGCTCTGCTCTCCCCCTCACAGAGGAAGAGTCGGCCAGTCACCAGTGCTTCTGAGCACACTGCCAAGTTCCCCCTCTCCGAGCAGCAGTCCAGCTTCGCCTGCTTCTTTTTGTAAGACTAAATGGAGGAAGATGAGATTGGGGAGCCCCTGGGGACTGAAGTCTGTGGGGCCATCTGTGTTTGACTCTGGGCAGGTGGGGAGGGGGGGAAGGTGGGAAGATTCAGGCAGGGCGGGGCCCAGGTGCCTGCATTTGAGTTTCCTCTCACTCTTTCAAGTGGGACTTTGCTGTCCTTCGACCTGCGAGGGCAGCAGGTACCCGGAAGAAGTCTGCTTTTAAAACCATCTATTTGCAGCACGTTGTCTGGCGAGGGTAAAGCCCGTTTACAAAGAGTGGTGTGCAAAAACCTGTTGACTTTCGGTTTGGGGATCTTCAGTATAAACACAGTACAGAAGCTATACATACCCCAAAATAATTATGGTGCAGCAGAGAAGCTACACATACGCCAAAATAATTATGGTGCCAGTAATTACAACTTGTGTGGCCTTCACAGCGCATACGGTGTCTTGCCTGACACCCTCTCCTCTGTCCCTCTGAGATGTGCTGAAGGCGGCTTACCAGAGCAGAGAGGTCGGATTTCACACTATGCAATGTGAGGGAGATGTCTGTCTTTAATCTTTTAATCCTTTCCCCTTATCCCACATATAAAGCAGCAAGAAACATCACACGAGAAACTGCTTGGTATTGATTAGGTAAAATGGTGACTTAAAGCAGGGATCCACAAGAACCAAGACAGCCTGAATCCATGGCGGGCTGGGGGCGAGGTGTGGGCGGAGCTTGCGCAGGTAAAGCGTTGGAGGGAAAGGTGGGGAGGCGGGCCCTTGGCTTGTGGATCATGTAGGAATAGGAGCACAGAGCGGGGCACCAGACAAGCTGCGAGGAGAAGAGCAGAAACGAATCTCAGGCCAATTGATCCAGCCTGGCCCCTGATGTCAAACCTGGCATGGACCCGACAGCGGCTCCTTTCCACAAAAGGAAGAAAAAGGAACACAGCAATCATGCTAATCAATTCATCTTCTGTTTCCAACGTCAATTACCGGAGCGAATTAATTACTCCATTAAGTAGAAGGTTCTCCGCTGATTTAGGTCCCTAATGAATATTACCAAGTAAAACTGGATTCATGCATCTGACGTTTTTGCTTCTCATATCCTCAAGACGAGAAAGGGGTGCTGGATGTGACGTTGGGGCTCCAGCCCCCGGCCATTACCTCCCCTCCATTCACCCAGGCTCTTCTCTGTAAGAACCATCGAACTGAACTGTCTGAGGAGTCCAGACACCTTAGCACCTGCCTCTATCAGTCTTTAAATTAACGTTGGGATAAACGCTCTCATCTTTCTGTGTCTGCGCTGTGTCTAATTTTATTGTACCAAAATGACTGACATGGGTTTAACTGCTCTATCTGATGGACGTTGCTTCGTCAGACAGACAGATGCTTGTTCTTACAATGTTTAGTCAGAAAACAATGCCTGATGTTTTCTGACTAAAATATGGAACGAGATAGAGTATGTTTTCTCTAACAACACGTCCTGCTTGGTGAATGTCTCGTCACCAAACATTTCGAAGTGACTAGTGATGTTAAAAATACCAACTAACCACTGAGAGAGGTGTGGCTGGCTGAAGCCCCTGGCCTCAGGGTATATTCACAGGCTTAGAGACAGGACACCCGTGTCCCACAAACAGCACCACAAGTCAGGGCACAGTCGGCTAAGTGGGACTGACTTGAGTTTTTTTGGAAGGAGCTTTGAGGTGGACCCCCAGCGAGTGGTAAGGACTAAGAGAGGGCAAGGGTTTCTAGATCAGGGACAAAGTGTGCCAAGCCAACTCTCATCTGAGACTCAAAACCACGCACTTCCCTCCACGACGCCTCAGCAGGTGACTGACTGCGGATCTTGGTGCTTTTCCTACACTCAGCTCCCTCACTGGTGCAAATCACTGCCCCAGCAACGGTCTTCAAACACTCCTCCCGTCAGGGCAGTCCCCTGCGCAGGAGGACCGAGTGCAGGCTGTCCCTCTACAACATGGTCCTGAGGTCCCTGGCTGTACTCATCCTTGCTCCTGTGCCCGAGGAGAGGCCGGCACGCTCCTTCTGTGAGTGCGTGAAGTGAAGTCGGTCAGTCGTGTCCAACTCTTTGGGACTCCATGGACTGTAGCCCACCACGCTCCTCCGTCCCTGGGATTTTCCAGGCAAGAGTACTGGAGTGGGTTGCCATTTCCTTCTCCAGAGCATCTTCCCGACCCAGGGATCAAACCCGGGTCTCCCGCATTGCAGGCAGACGCTTTACCATCAGAGCCACCAGTGAAGGGACATGTAAAAACCAATTTCAGTTTTCAGGCCACGTTATTGCAACTACTCACCTCGGCCCAGTGGGCACAGGGGCAGCCACAGTCTCCTGGCGATGAGGGGACGGGGCTGGCCCGTGGGGCATGGCTTGCTGACCCTTCAGCAGACATCCCGAGGCTGGGCCCTGCCATGCAGAGCCCTTGACTGTCCCCCTCGGGCCTTCCAGCCAAGAGGCCGGCCTCCTCACCTAGGGTCTCCTCACACTCACTGCTGGACTGTCAGCGTCCCACGCTCTCTTCTGCCCACCTCACAGGCCCCTCCACCATAATACGCATCTGCTCCTCCCAACAGCCCCCTTCAGCAGACACTTGTGGGCCACCCGCTGTGAGCTCAGCGCTGGGTACATGGAGTGAAAGGCCGGTCCTGGGTGTGTAGGGGTGACAGACAGGTGAGGATGATTTCAACAGCCCGGAGGAGCTGGATGAAGCTCCCCTGCCTCTGACCTGCCAGGGCACCTTCTCTCTACAACCAAACACCTCATGCTTCTGTATCTACACCTGGCAGGAGAGGCCCCTTGGGAGAAGACCACTCACCCAGTTCCTTGCACACAGTGGGTGCTCAAAAAACAGTAACCAGGGACTTCCCTGGTGGTACAGTGGCTAAGACTCTGCTCTCAATACAGGGGCCCTGGGTTAGATCCTGCATACCGCAACTAAGACCTGGCACAGCCAAATAAATATTAAAGAAAAAAAAAAAACTATGACTAAAGTGAATTAAAGAAAGTTTAAGTTAATAGTGCCTTATGTCTACCTGACACACGCATACAAATTTTAGAACTTTAAATAAGAACCTACTGTATGATATAGGGAACCCTACTCCATACTCTGAAATGACCTACATGGGAACAGAGTCTAAAAAAGAATGGATATACGTATACATATAACTGATTCACTTTGCTGTACACCTGAAATGAACACAACACTGTATATCAACTACACTCCAACAAAAACTAAAAAAGAAAACAGGTGTATTGAACCCATTGTACACCTACACGTATGCAATGTTATATGTCAATTGTATCTCAATAAAGATGGAAAGAATTTTAATAAAATAAATTTTAAAAATTATAAGTGTTTAGAACTTTAATATTTCTCAATAAATTCAATGTTAAAGTGAGAGGGCCAACTTCTAAAGAACATGACCATAAGAGAAACCCGGTATTAAGTAGGAGCTGGAGGCTATCATACGTATTTTTTTTACACATACCCCAAACAACAAAATAACAACACAACAGCTCTGTCACCATCCTTCTAGCCAGGCAAAGTGACTCTTACTTTGTGGACAAGCACTTGTGAAGATTATGCTAAGGAGATGTGGCCACTCCAAACAGATTAGAGCAGTGGAAATGGGGCTATGGAATCGTATTAGAAACCCATATGCTTGGAGGGACCATCCTGAAATTAAACCTCCTATCAAGACACCTTCATGGGGCGCTTGCCAGTTATAAATGTGCTACACTCGACTGGGAGAAAATTCCATGAAAGCTTACAAAAACCTTGCTAGAAGCATTAAAAATTCCTAGCCGTTTCATTATTTGTCATTCAGCAAATGTTAATATTTCTTTTTGTATTCCTACTGAAGCTTGAAATTAACATGGCTTTTTGTTTATTTCTTCATTTCTGCACTCTTGTCAGCTCATCTCAGGAACGCATTTTGTTAGTTGGCTGCTGCAGAGCCAAATAAAAAAAAGCCAAAAGACACTCACACCCTGACTAGTAAAAGCCTCTGCATGAAATTACATTTGTTCTTTAACCTCTCAGAAGTAGAACATTCCGCTTAAAATAAATATTTAACACCTAGGATGGCTTCTATCAGGAATCACTTTGACACGGACATTAGTCTCTCTCGGTACCCAAAGCCAGAACCCTGGGGTGCAAAGCTTTCTACAGATGAAGCTGAGGGAGAGTGTGGATGGGGTCTAGGAAGGCTGGCAAGCAAAGGCGAACAGAGAATTTGCTAAAGCAAATTGATCTCTGAAAAATGCCCCTCCCCCCACCCAAGACTCTTCAAGCAGAATTTAGCCCACGTCTAAGTGGTTTTCAAACCAAGCTGGGACGCAGGTCCCAGGGAAGGGCCCCTCTGCCCCAGGACTGGTTGTGTCGGATCCAGCCTGCTTCCCAAGGACCTGGCTCTACTAAGCCTCCTCCCCACTGGGAACCTGATTATCACCCCAGTTTAACTGGTGCCCCGACAGCTCCAGCGGGCATGTGGCTTTGGAACAAGAGCCCCAGAGCGAGCAGCCTCAGGCTCAAGTACCCAGTAGTAAGCGCTTCCCTGCTGGCTCAGATGGTAAAGAATCGGCCTGCAATGAGGCAGGCCTGGGTTTGATCCCTGGGCTGGGACAATCTCCTTGGAGAAGGGAATGGCAACCCACCCCAGGGTTCTTGCCTGGAGAATTTCACGGACAGAGGAGCCTGGCCAGCTACAGTCCATGGGGTCACAGAGAGTCAGACACGACTGAGCGACTCACTTTCACCCAATAGTAAGTTCACGTTGCTGACTTAAAATCCTGCCCCATGGGGGATGCCTTGGGTGTCTGAGGTATGCTGCTTTATGAAGGCTTTGTCGGGGGCAAGGGATGTTTTGAAAAGTACAGACCGTGACAGACATGGTACCGAGTGTCTCCAGGAACAGAATTACCAGGGATGGTATCCAAAACTGGCTTGAAGAATGCCTCCAAAGCGGCAGGTCATTTTTTAACTTGATGTTCAGATGGTGCAAGAGTCTTTAGAAGACAGACTCTTGCTCACGCCTGTGGGCATGTGTGTGTTTAAATGTGCTTCCAGAACTTTCCAACTAGGACAGAAGGGAAAAGCCCTCCCGGTTCAGGACACAGCAGCTGATAAAGCTCGGAGGACAGCCCGAGGGTGGCGCTGCGTGTCCTTTGCGTTTCCGTGGACTGTGTCTCCTGTCCGTCATGAGGACCCCTGACAGACCACAGGGCCTCTGGTTAGACCACAGCACCCCCGGGGCCGGGGTGCCTGCCCGTGGAGAATATCGTGATGCTATATCCATCCTTCCGCCCGGCTGATGTTGACTCATTATATGACAAAGCCGCTCTTCAATCTCTATTTCGGGTAGACTTTGCACTTTGGGGGAGCTGGTAACACGCCTCTCCAGATAAAAACGTACAGGAGAGGCCATTAAAGGCAGGCCTCTGAAGTCTTAATTGGGCCACTTTCTTTCCTGCCTCATCACGAAACCAATGTGACCTTTTCTGTGGTGTTGGCTTTTAATCCCTCTCGTTCTTGGCGCGTCTTGATAATGGAAGCCCACTGCCACCCCACATGAGGACGGCGGACAGGATGGAGGTGAGTGCAGAGGAAGAAATCCTGCTTTTTGGGTCCTTCCGTGTTGCACGAATCTACTTCCAGAGCCAATTTCCGGACTACCTGCTGTTTTACACACTGAACCCCAAAGCTCCACCCACCTTCCCATCTCCTCCTCCCCTCAACCTGGACAATCAAAGAGGTGACTGTGAAAAATGATCTCCAATGATCACTAAATGCCACGCAGGAAAAAAGTCACATTTTCTGTGAATCCAAATTAAGCTCTGTTCACTCCACAGAAATTAAGGTTGCCGCAGCTACCACCCGGAGGCACATTCAAAGATTCTCACGTGACATGTTCTGTTATTCCAGGGACAAGAGGTTCTCTTTGAGCAAAGTCCAGAATGCAGCCTGGACCTGCACTGGCCAAGCCCAGTCCGCTGCAGCATCCACGGGGTCCTGGGAGCAGAGGGCCTCCAGTTCTCCGGGCCGGAATCTCACCATCCATCTCCGTGGAGCCACCAGCGTTCAGGAGTGCCTCCCCCTGGACTGGGAGTTGCCCCAGCCCACGACGGCTCTGATTTTTCTAGCCCAGGAATCACAACTGCATCCCTCAGCTCTGGTTCCTTCTCCTAATAGGCCACCTCTACTGCTGGCACACGGCTTGTGCCCCTTTGGGGACAGACCCTGGGTGATGCCAGGGCTCACAGGAACACACCCACGTGGCCCCCAGCTTCCACCTCTCCTTGGTGTCACTGACTGTAGGCCACACTGCTTCCACGTGAGAAGGAAAACACCCCTGGGTGCCAATTATTAGCTCAATATTCATGGCATCCCAGGCCCTTACAACTCAGCCCCGGTTACCTTGCCAGTCTCATCAATCAATTCACTAGGTACATTCACTCACTTTTTCATCTGTTCATTCAATCATAAAGATCCGCTGAGGCATCCAGTGAGTCAAGCATTGTGATAGACACACAGAGACGCTAAGTAACACCCACCTCTAGATGAGCTTCCTCAAGAAGCTCAGACTTGAGTAGTGGTAGCCGGATCTGTCAGCACAGATGTGCAGTAAAGGGTCAGGACGAAGGGTCCTGAGAACCAAGGAAGGAGAACGCAGTTCTCCGTTTCCCGGGGCCCAGCTTGGATACCACCTCTGATGGGAAGCTCTCCCTCATCACTCAAACTCAGGGTCCTTTTGGGGATCAGGGCAGTAACGAATGTACTCAACCTGGGGCCCCAGAGGCATGAACACCCCTTAAGAGCAGGAACAAGGCTCTGCTCCTCTGCTCTCCACACAACAGGCACCCTGGCTTGTACACGGTGGGTGCTCCCCGCGTGTCTACTGCTGATTCGAATGTACCTAACGGTAAAACTTAGGATCAGGGTCAACAGCAATCCTTCCTGAAGTATTCACTAGGAATCTGTTCCTCCTTCCAATGGAGGGGGCAGAAGTGTGCCAGATGGCTCCAGTCAGGAGTCTGACGGCCGGCCCCAGCTCTCTACTCTAAGCTGTGTGCTTTGCAAACACCCTCCTCGGACTCCTCTGGACTATTATATCTGCAGGACAGCAGATGCGGAGCAGGTGGGAGGAGAGGTCCAGGCCTCTGGGGAGTGACACAGCAGCAGGATGAGACTTTCTGCGTGGTAGACGGAGGACATGCCTCCCCGCTTAGAGAAGAGGCACATTCACCACTGACACACCATCCCTTAAGGCCACTTAGTAATTACTGAGCAAAACCTTGCTCTTCATGTGATACTGAGTACTACCCATTGCGGGGGGTTGGCTTTCAAACTCAAGAGTCTGGACTACGACCACTATGACCACATCAAGCTTGTGTGTTTCATACACACGTAGGTTACATGTACCAAGATAAAAATACTGTAAGACACCATATTAGCTATCTGCTGCAAGGCTGACAAATTACCATGAAACTCAGTGGCTTAAAATAACAGTCATTATCTCATAGTTTTTGTAGGTGGGAGATACAGTAGCGGCTTAGCTGAGTGGTTTGGTTCAGGGTCTCTCGTGAGGCTGTAATTAACATGATCTGCTTCTAAGCTCACCTACACGGCTATTGGCAGGAAGCCTCTGTTACTTTCTGGCTGTTGGCTAGAGGCCTCAGTTTCTTCTTATGTGGGCTTCCATTGGGCTGCTCACAAGACACACACACACAGATTTTTTTTTTTCCGCCTGTGATTTTTAAGGCTGCAGATGCTTTACACAATGGCTGTGAAAATTTAACAGGCTCAGAATTGGAGAAAGGATATTTATCTGTTTGTCTATCCACAGACATATACCTATAAACACAAACATACATGTATTTTTTTTTTTTTTAGCATACGGGCGGTGTTGGTGGTTTAGTTCCTATGTCGTATCAGACTCTTGTGACCCCATGGACTGCAGCTCACCAGGCTCCTCTGTCCATGGGATTTTCCAGGCAAGAATACTGGGGTGGATTGCCATTTCCTTCTCCAGGGGATCTTCCAACCCAGGAATCGAACTTGGGTCTCCTGCATTACAGGCAGATTCTTCACCAACTGAGATCTGAAGGAAGGCTAGTGTGCGGGTAAGTGACATTAAGCACACTCACACTGCTGTGTGGTCACCTTCCATTTCCAAAATTCTTTCCATCTTGTGAAACTGAAAGTCTGTACCCATTAAATAACAATACCCCATCTCCCCTCTTCCCCACCCCCCTGGCAACAACCACTCTTTCTGTCTCTATGAATTTGACTGCCCTAAGTACCTCATATGAGAGGAATCCTACAAGAGTGGTCCTTTTGTGACTGGTTTATTGCACTTGATGTTCAGAATTCATGCATGTTGCAGCATGTGTCAAAATGTCTTTCCTTTTCAAGGCTGAACGATATTCCATCCTATACACACACATCACATTTTGCTGGACTCTTTATCCCTCTATGTACACTTGCGTCCCTTTCATTGTTTGACTATTCTGAACTCTGCTGTTACTAACATGGATGTACAATGATTCCTTTTAAACAAGTTAAATATGTAAAGATTTTAAAAAATGTTTTAAATAGTTGCAACAATTCACGTCACTAATAAAATGTCATTTCAAGACGTTAGTAGGAAATATTCTTGTTTCTGAATTAATGCCAAGGTTAGTGGTTGGGGAACTTTATGGAATAAGGGTAGATCTTCTCTGGACCCCCGGGGGCTGGGCTGTTCAGGTGGCCAAGTTGGGTCATGGCAACCTGGTGAATATCATGAAAAACTGTAAAGAAACTCAAACTTAACTCTATTCAAAAATGTTAACACTTTAAAAAATAATGTTCACTAGTAAAATATATATGTTCTCCCAACATCCAAACAAACAACTCCACTGAGACACGTTTACAACAGACTCTAAGTTAGAGCCTCTGCAAAAGAAATAATTATAACCAAACTTTGGCTCTTATAAAATTCAGGTAATAATTCTAAACAGCTGGGGTGGGAGTTTAAAATAAAAAAAATCAATAAATATATAAAGATAAAAATTCTTCCCTTCTCTCTGGCAGGAGGGTAAACTCCGGTCACTTGGTCTATGAAATGATTCCTTTACTAGGGCATGGCTATTCATCACGAGGTGAAACAGGGCTCCGTGCAAATGAGGGGAGAGAGGGATGCTACCTGAAAGAGTTTCTGAAGCCAGACCATCCACAGCCCTGGGGCCATTCCACAGAAGAAGGACAGGGTGTCTATAGAGATATATGCACTCATCCAGGATTTAACTAAGCTGTTAAAGGTAAGTGATCAGTGATGGAACTTTATGTATTCTTCAAAACTCTAAATGCCTACCACTTTAAAAAGTTTACTTGGAACATTCAGCAAATATTCACTGGGTTCTTAAAATGTACCAAGCATTGTCAGGTGCTTGGGATACAGAGCACACTGGTAAAGAAAATGGATAAACGTGCTGAACACAGAACATCTGATGTTATTTAAGAATTTCGGTTTTAATTTGAACAAAGGCTATTATGGGTGTTATCCCCCAACTTTGTCTCAATCCCCCCATCTGTGTGTCCAGTCCACCACCAGGCACCCTTGCCAGGACCCGCAGGCCAGCACACTAGGGAGGAAATATTAGTTCCCTGGATTCCTCAACTTGCAAACCATGAAGCAACACACAGCAGGTCTAATGATCAGCCCCTGCTGCTCCAACATAAATGAAATTCTGGCCGAAACAGACCAGGTTTGTATTCGATAATGTTGTGAGGCAGTTTGGGGGCTGGTGGATGGCTGGATGGCTGAGAGAACAATCTAGATACGAGATGAAACAAAATTTCCTACAGAGAGGACAAAGGGCCCTTCCTAGCCACATGCTGCAGAGCTGAGTTTGAGCACATCTGGGGGTGAGTCTGCCTTTGTTCTCCAGCAACACGGGTTCCTGTCATCCCAGCCCGCTGTAAGTTGCTGCCAAGGTTGACAGACGCAGATGTCCCACTGGCTCTGGAGGACAAGTCCAGTGGCCACTGCATGTACACACCCATACTCACAGCCATGCACACACGTTTTGTCCTGCTCACTGCCCCGGCCTGCTGAGGTCCTGCTCCTCCTTGATCGTGGGGCTCTGGCATGGAGGACTCTCATTCACCAGATTCTTTCCTGGCTCTGCAGGTTCCTCCAACTTCTCCACATTCCTCCTCTCCAGCTGCCCTGTGGCTGATGCTGCTCACTGGACTGTTGTCATTTAGTAGCTCAGTCGTGTCCGACTCTTTGCGACTCCATGGACTGTAGCCCACCAGGCTTCCCTGTCCACGGAATTCTCCAGGCAAGAATACTGGAGTGGATTACCATGCCCTCCTCCAGGGGATCTTCCCAGCTGGGGTCTCCTGCACTGCAGGCGGACTCTGTACTGTCTGAGCCACCAGAGACAACCTGACCTCTTCATGTCAGACGCAGTTGAGGGCAGCCTGAATCTGGAAAAGCCAGGAAGGTCTGGGAGAACTGGCTTCTTCGTCTCTCACCTCTAGAGTCTGGGGCAGTGTCAAGAGCCAGGAGGTGAGAACTGTCGGTTGCCGTCTGGTCCTCTCCCGGGGGCTGTGCTCGGAGGGGGCGTCTGCTCCTAGCTACAGGTACACATCTCAGAGGGCTGGTCTTCTAACTTATTTTCAACTCCGACACACAGTTTTAGCATCAAATGCTTCCCTGAATAATGTGGTATGAGGTAATATTTGTCCAGCACCCGTGTGTCTCCGATGATCCCTATTCGCCCATGTACAATCACTTCTTCCCACTTCCCACTTGACCCACGCCTGGACAACCAACTTAAAAATATGACTGTTCACTACAAACGGCATTCTGCTTATGTGTATATTTAATGTTACCAGGATAGAACTTGGAAAAAAAAAAAAAAGGTTGGTGAAAAGGTCCATTAACTGACGAGACTCTGGGGAACTTTCTGGAGCTTTTGTGTATTAAAATATACTTATACTTCTAGTTTGATTTATTCTTCTTTTTTATCTTCCCACCTCTACCCCCAAGGCCTACTTCTAGTTCAAGAGTTCATGTTTTCAGATACCACTGCAAGTCAAACTCCAATATTCATAAGGCATATGAAGAGAAATTCTCAACCTGAAAACATAATTGCCAGTTGGTGACCCAGCACAATAGCTAAAGAATAATCCTGTTACCCCTTGGACCATAAAGAAGGCTGAGCGCCAAACAACTGAGGCTTTTGAATTGTGGTGATGGAGGAGACTCTTGAGAGGCCCCTGGACTGCAAGGAGATCCAACCAGTCCATCCCAAAAGAAATCAACCCTGAATATTCATTGCAAAGACTGATGTGAAGAGCCAACTCACTGGAAAAGACCCTGATGCTGGGAGAGAATGAAGGCAGGAGGAGAAGGGGAAGACAGAGGATGAGATGGTTGGATGGCATCACTGACTCAATGGACATGAATTTGTGCAAACTCCAGGAGACAGTGGAAGACAGAGGAGCCTGGTGTGCTGCAGTCCATGGGGTCACAGGAGTCAGGCATAGTGACGGAACAGCAACAGCCCTGTGACAGCCAGCAGGCGCCTGCTGAACGCCAAATCTGCCAGGGGAGGAGGGTAAACGCAGCCCTGGACCCTCTGCTCTTCTCCCAGGAACTGGGGAAATGGTGCATTTCTGTCAGGGAGGCCTGCTCCCTCTAGGGGAACACAGACCAAGTCGGGCACAGGCAGAGAGAGGTGGCCCCACTTCGCTGGTGTTAAGGAAGCCACCTAATCCAATCACCACAATGAAGTTCACCCACAAAGCAGACCCCTGAAGTTCTCATGATTAAGGTTTAGCCAATACAAGTGCCATGACCTTGGAGTTACTCATGTCACATCTTTTCCTATGAGAAAGAATCATCTTGCTATCTCATTTAGAATGAAAATAAATGTTTCCTGTGAAACAGCCCCAAGTTATTTTCATACAATATCATTTATATGTATTCGCTAGACTGTTGAAGTTGTCCAGGATTCTTTCTGCTAGTCTGCCTGCAATGCAGGAGACCTGGGTTCCATCCCTGAGTGGGGAAGATGCCCTGGAGAAGGAAATGGCAACCCACTCCAGTTATTCTTGACTGGAAAATCTCATGGATGGAGGAGCCTGGCAGGCAACAGTCCAGGGGGTCACAAAGAATTGGACACAACTAAGTGACTAACTCTTTCACTCTCTTTCTTCTAATGAGCCCAGCGTGGAGCTGTCCCCATGCAAAGCCGCACATCCCTGCTTGTCCCCCACTTCCACTGGCTGGAGGGTGACACCTGACCTCCACTCAACTGGCTCACAACTCTCACATTATGGCTTGAGTGTTGCAAGAGACTAACGGGGGTCAACAGATACCTAACTCAAAATCAGAAAGAGAGGAGGAAAGGGTCGGGAGAAATGAGCCAGCAATCCTGAGAGACACAGAGCTTCCCTGACGGGGTCAGAGACAAAAGGGGCCCGGGGCACAGGGGCCTGATGACAGGGACCCGAGGACAAGGAGCAGCAGAGATGACAGATGTCCAAGGGATAGCAGGGCGCGTGCTTGGGGGGAGCTGCGCTCGGCGGGTCTGGAGCACCGCAAGACAGACGTTGGTGGGTTAAAGGCCCAGGGACCACATCAACTAAGGGACCCCTGTCTGTGTTTAGTGAGCACTGGCCACGGCATCAGCGGGAATGTCCTGGACATTGAGGAAAACTCTGTCCTCTTCTGTAAAACGGGGGCGGGACAGTAAGAGCCACATGATAGCAACTATGCCATTATCTTCCAACTGGGAAAATACCAAATGCCAAAAAGCTATGGTAGTCAAGCAACATTTTTCAATACATGAATCACAAGAATGTCAATGTGCATCCAAAAAAAAAAAGTTGCGTGCATCTGTACCAAACATAACTTAGACTACACACGCTATGTGGAGGGAACACACAGAGTTTCCCCACATGTGTGATCAAGGCTCAGCTGCGAGGCAGAAACTAGGAGCATCCAGCTCTGAGACTTCAGGAGGTTAATGACTTGCTCAAGGTCACACATCTGGCCTTGAGGCCAGAATCCAGGTCCTCTGGCTCCTGTGCCAATATTTTTGTATTACTTTTAACACGTTTGGTTACTTGACTCTGCGGTCACGAACAGATTAGAACGTCACTGTGGCAGGCGGAAAAAGCAAGAGAGTTCCAGAAAAACATCTATTTCTACTTTATTGACTATGCCAAAGCCTCTGACTGTGTGGATCACAATAAACTGTGGAAAGTTCTGAAAGAGATGGGAATACAGACCACCTGACCTGCCTCTTGAGAAACCTATATGCAGGTCAGGAAGCAACAGTTAGAACTGGACATGAAACAACAGACTGGTTCCAAATAGGAAAAGGAGTACGTCAAGGCTGTATATTGTCACCCTGCTTAGTTAACTTCTACGCAGAGTACATCATGAGAAACGCTGGGCTGGAATCAAGACTGCCGAGAGAAATATCAATAAACTCAGATATGCAGATGACACCACCCTTACGGCAGAAAGTGAAGAGGAACTCAAAAGCCTCTTGATGAAAGTGAAAGAGGAGAGTGAAAAAGTTGGCTTAAAGCTCAACATTCAGAAAACGAAGATCATGGCATCTGGTCCCATCACTTCATGGGAAATAGATGAGGAAACAGTGGAAACAGTGTCAGACTTTACTTTTTGGGGCTCCAAAATCACTGCAGATGGTGACTGCAGCCATGAAATTAAAAGACACTTACTCCTTGGAAGGAAAGTTATGACCAACCTAGATAGCATATTGAAAAGCAGAGACATTACTTTGCCAACAAAGGTCCATTGGTAAAGGCTATGGTTTTTCCAGTGGTCATGTATGGATGTGAGAGTTGGACTGTGAAGACAGCTGAGCGCTGAAGAATTGATGCTTTTGAACTGTGGTTCTGGAGAAGACTCTTGAGAGTCCCTTGGACTGCAAGGAGATCCAACCAGTCCATTCTGAAGGAGATCAGCCCTGGGATTTCTTTGGAAGGAATGATGCTAAAACTGAAACTCTAGTACTTTGGCCACCTCATGTGAAGAGTTGACTCACTGGAAAAGACTCTGATGCTGGGAGGGATTGGGGGCAGGAGGAGAAGGGGACGACCGAGGATGAGATGGCTGGATGGCATCACTGACTCGATGGACATGAGTTTGAGTGAACTCCGGGAGTCGGTGATGAACAAGGAGGCCTGGCATGCTGCAATTCATGGGGTTGCAAAGAGTTGGACATGACTGAGCGACTGAACTGAACTGTGGCAGGCAGGAGGGGTCAGCATACTGACAGCAGTGAGCACAGATGGCTGAATACTTGGAGGACCAGGGGACAGTCACCGTGAGAAAATGTGGATGCTCTGGAGGCAGAAGGACCCAGCTCTATCACTGAGTGGTTGTACGATCCCGGAGTAGGGGGTTCTTAACCTCTCTGAGCCCATTTCCTCATCTATGAAACGGGGATAATACTCAGCTGCAAGAGTCATGGAGAAAAGAGATAATGTATGTAAAGTTCCCAGCACATAATAGGCATTTAATAAATGGCAACTCTAGTTATTATTTTAAGAACTCAATGAATATAGATAACAGGAGCCTTTAACTCTGGAACAGAGAGATGCAACATCTACGTAGAATACATAAGTGCATGTCTGCAGTTGAGCACATTTCATCACATCATAATTATATCCCTGAGGGATTAAGACAAGGCTCAGCTGGGGAGAGAGCACCCTTTGGTAGGAGCAACCTGTGTCTGGGAGTCCGACACCCTGGGCCCAATTCCACCAGCACTAGTTATGAACCTTGTGACATGTGACGATCAGTTCCCTGAAACTCAGTTTTCTCATCTATTAAATGGGGATAATGATGGTAGTCCCTGGCCTTTAGCAGGTGTTTATTAAACGTCAGAGCCTTTGTCTTCTATTCCATATAAGAAGGCAGTGGGTGCTTTGATGTCTTCCTGTTAGATTTCTGCCCAGAAAAATGAAAACATTTTCAAGTATGTATTGAAATCGGTAAGTTTCAGTCACCTGGAAAAACTTATACACACAAGATATTCTTCAGTCTCCCATATTGTGCAACTCACAAAAATCCACATTGATCGGAGAACTAAAATACTGTATGGGGCATGCAGTAAGCACTTAATGAATACTTGCTGCAAATCAAATACATGAAAGGAATGATAATCCAAGAAAATAATCCAACCTCAAGCCACTTTTATGTGCATAAAAAGTGCAAGCTTTCCTTAAAATAATTCATTCTAAAATGAGGGAAAAAATCTGGAATTGAAAAATCAGGAACATACTTTTTTTCCTATTCAATAAGTAATCAAGAATGATTAAGTCTAGGTGTCCTGTATTTTCCTCAGCACTTTGGGTTTCTCAAGCTTCTCTTTGGACCTTTCTGAAATAAGACGATTTAATTTCGACTTAGCCGAAATTCATTTCATTTTCCTGGCTCACGAGAGAGATGTATTCAGCAAAATTCGCGCTGCCACAGCTCTCACACGGTCAGTCCTGCCCAGACACGCGTGCCGTCAGAGTGCCACCAGACAGCAGAGACAAGCAAGAGTGAGGTTCTGTCCCCCGGCCCAGTGAGGCACAGGCCCATCTCCACTGCAGACAGGACGTGCACTGACTGTGACACCCCAGCCACACTTGGCTCAGAGCTCCCTGGGCCATCTTCCCCCAGGGCGGGACCAAAGGCACGTTCTTCCAGGTAGGACCACCTCCGGTCTCTGGAGACACGTGGGAACTCCGCTCTGGTCTACCTGGGTCTCAAAGGGCCCCAGGCGAGGGTTCAGGGGTCGGGGCAAGCCGACGGCCACCTGCTGGCCCGATCACCTATGTGCACTTCAGTGCTGTCCGCGGTCACGCAAGAACGGGGACAGATGGTGGAGTGCGAGGGCTGGGAGGCGGTGTCTGCTTTGGTTGGTAGAAGGACGCCGCTGAGGAGCAACAAGAAGGCGGGGGCTGCGGGCTGGGGGCGCACAGTGAGCGCGGGGCAGGGCGAGCTTCCCAAGCCACCCGTGGGCGAGCGACGGGGCATCGCGTGTGGGGCGGATGCTGCCGCAGCCCCACCAGAAACTCCCTGAAATACTGCTGCACGACGCTGCTTATCTGCCTTGCCTCGGATGACAGCCACAACGTAAAAACCCCCAGGGTCGCCCCGCGTTAGGAGCCAGCTTCTCCTGGCTAGCTGCTCCTAAACATGCCCTCCTCTGGCTGCGTCTTCGCCATTTGTCATGAAAACAAAATGCCTGGGCTTCTCTCGCCAACACCGTCTCCATGAAAACCCAATGAAAACGTGATAAAAGTGACGTATGGTTTATTAATATTCACACTGCCTCCCACTGGCCCGCCGGCGATAGAGGGGGAGGCTGCTGGCAGCTGGTTCTCTGGGAACAGCGGTCCCTTGTCACCAGAGCGCCCATCACAGCGGCAGTTCCAGAGCGAAGGGGGAGGCCTAAACATGACTGAACAGCCATCGAGAGCCCCAAAGCCACCCTTCATCACTGGCCAGCTGGGTGGCCTTGGGGGGCAGCGGCGTCACACCACACCGCCTCCTGGGGCCACCCCAACCATGAAACGGAGCTGATAGTGTCAGCCCAGTTACCTGACATCACTGCTACCGGGAGGAAAACCTCCGTACTCACGACGTAGAAATGGATCTATCTGAGCTTGAGGATGTTAGAAAGTGTTCTGACAGGCCGGAGAAGAGCACAGAACCGCAACAAACCAGAGCTGTTGTACTGAATGACTTAGGGGACAGACGATTTGTTACAACCAATACAAACTTCTGAGAGGAGAAAGAGTGTACGCTCATGAGAAAACTGTTGGGACTTCCCTGGTGGTCTGGGGGTTAAGACTTCGCCTTCCAACACAGTGGGTGTGGGTTCAATCCCTGGGATTCCTGATCGGGGAGCTAAGATCCTGTATGTGCCTCACTGCCAAAAAGCCAAAACATAAAGTGGAAGTAATATTGTAACAAATTTAATAAATTCTTTAAAAATGGGCCACATTTAAAATTTAAAAAAAAAAAGGAGAACACTCTAGGGAAGGAAGCTTTATAAAACTAGTCACTAATATTCCCCCAAAAAGATGGCTTGGACAAATTACCCCAAATGATGGGGCAGCATGACTAGGGAGTAAAACAGCTATAAAAACAGTTTAGTGAAATCTTCTGCCATTTAAGACAGCTTAACTTTAATCATAGTGATTTCTAACTTTCCTTACTGGATTCTTCCTGAGAGAGGGGTCTACTTCTGGATTCATCATGGCACACTGCCTGGCTTATGACAGGTATCCAATAACTGCTTCCTGAATGAAGAGGGAAAGAAAAGCTGTAGACTTAGAGAAGAGCAGACCCATTATATACATGGAAGAACCGGCCAGGAGGGAGAAGCGTATTGCAGGGCAACAGACACCAAGGCAAGGACTCTTGGTGTAAGAGAATGTTTGTGGAACTTAGGTCGGTTTTGTGGATGGATGGTAGGGGCGGGGTGGAAAAAGCAAATTCGTAAATATACATGTGAAAGTCGCTCAGTTGTGTCCAACTCTTTGCCACCCCATGGACTACACAGTCCATGGAATTCTCCAAGCCAGAATACTAGAGTAGGCAGCCTTTCCCTTCTCCAGGGGATCTTTCCCAACCCAGGGATTGAACCCAGGTTCCCTGCATTGCAGGTGGATTCTTTACCAGCTGAGCCATAGGGAAGCCCAAGAATACTGGAGTGGGTCACCTTCTCCAGCAGATCTTCCTGACCCAGGAATTGAACCAGGGGGTCTCCTGCATTGCAGGCGGATTCTTTACCAGCTGAGCTACCAGCTATCAGCTGAGCCTTCTAAAGGTTTGGCTCACTTTAATTTAAGGTTCCAATTCTCACATAATCCAAAGAATATGTCCCATTCACTAGCTAACAGCAATAAGGTGAATCTTCCCATCTGGGAATAAAACCTTCATCAACTTTAATCTCTTTTTTTCTTAAAGAGTGCCAATTAATGTTTTGCTGAAAGTTTTCACTTTGGTCTCAGGTTGAAAGGATTTATTAACTATACATGTTAACATATGTATGTGTTTACATTTAATATTTACATATTAAAATAAGTATATATTTAACACATGTTACATATACATGTGGTTAGATGCAAATTTGTCTTTCATCTAAAGGCTAGTGAGAATAAAATTTAACTATCTCCGTGGCAGTCTCGGGTTGGGGAGGGTGAAATGCAAAGTTTTTACTAGGGAAGACAACTGATGTGAAAACAAATAAAACTCAGGTACTCTGCACTTCCTCTAAAGGGCAGGGCCAAGAAAGGGTGTGACACAGAAGAGGCAGAGATGTAAGGAAGGGCGGAAAGGGCCAGATGGGAGGCAAGCACGAAAGGAAGGGACCTGTGTCTCCCTGGAGTACTCATTTCTCAGGGGACACACTCTCAGTGGTTTCCTCTTCAAAGAAGTTGACGTTTCTGTGCATTTCCACAGGCTAGGCCCTGTGTGCATGGATTCATTTAATCCTCAGGCTTTTCTAAGACAGTGTTGTTGTCCCTGATGTAGGGATTAAGGTTAAATAACCTACCCAAGGACACAGTCCGGAAGCTGCAGAACTAGAATTTTATTTCAGGTTTGCCAGCTCTAAAAACCAGCAATACCATATACTTTAGGAATACTAAAAGTGTTATAAAAAAAGGTCTTTTTTTTTTTTTAAGACCAAGATTAGTCTCCCTCATAAGATAGAGCAAGCGAGGGGGAGAGAGAGAGCGAGCGAGCAGGAGGGAGCAAGGAAGGCAGGCAGCCCGGCTCTAGGACCCCCGGCTCATAGCTCACGCTGCACCTGCCCTGCAGGTAAGATCAGTCTCCTCAGAGCAGCACCGACTTCCACTTTTATACCCTGGGTGTCCAGAGCCCTCAAAGAGAGTAAAGATAAAGCTGTTGCTGGGACTTCCCTGGTGGTTCAGTGGCTAAGACTCCACACTCCCAGTGCAGGGTGCCCAGGTCTGATTCCTGGTCAGGGAACTAGACCCCACATGTCACAACTAAAGATCCTGCATGCTGCAACTAAATCATGGCTCAGCCAAATAAATAATGAAAAATAAATAAATAAAAGCTGTTCCTTCTCTTGCCAAGTCAAAGGAAAAAAAAACAAAAACACTTCAGTGTTTCGGCCCAGCACCAGAAAAGTATAAATGAACCTAAAAAATCTGCTTTTGTAAGGATTTTAAAATCAGCTCTCATAGTTACCACACAAATACAGTTAGTTCTCAAAGCTACTCAGATTCAAGCTGGCATTTTTTAACAATTCTGGGTCCTGGTAAAAATCTCATCCCATTCCAACTTTCTAGCCTGAAAATTTATCGAGGTGAAATACACATAAAACAAATTTACCATTCTGTGGTATTTAGTATATTCATGGTGTTGTTTGAATAGTATATTCAACAACTACAGCTGAAGTTGTAGTATATTCACTGCTCCTCAGTTCAGTTCAGTTCAGTCGCTCAGTCGTGTCCGACTCTTTGCCATCACTCCCAACAAAAACCTCTTCCTCATTCAGCAGTTTCACCCATTCCTCCCCACTCCCTACGCCATCAACCATTAATCTGCATCCCATCTTTATGGGTGTATCTGCCCTGTTGCTGGGCTTCCCAGGTGGCATTAGTGGTAAAGAACCTGCCTGCCAATGCAGGAGACACGAGAGATGTGAGTCCAATCCCTGGGTCAGGAAGATCCCCTGGAGGATGGCATGGCAGCCCACTCCAGGATTCTTGCCTGGAGAATCCTATGGACAGAGGAGCCTGGTGGGCTACAAAGCCTCATGGGGTTGCAAAGAGTCAAACGACTGAAGTAACTTAGCACACTCTGTTCATATAAAGAGAATCACACAACACTCAACCGTTTATGTCTGGCTCGTTTCACTCAGCACAGGGTTTCTGATGTACACCCATGCTGCGGTGTGTGTGTGTGTGTGTGTGTGTGTGTCCCTCTTTCCTCTCTATAGCTTACTATTAATAATATTCTGTTGTGGGGATACACCACAATCTGTTTAAACATTCATCCCCTATTGGACATTGGGGCAGTTTCCACCTGCGGGCTATTGTGAATAATGCTGCTATGAACATATGAGCATTTGTCTGAGTATCTGCTTTCAGTTCCTCTGGAATAATTCTACGTTTACAATTTTGAGGAACCGCCAAATCTTTCTATAAGTGGCTGTGCCATTTTATTTGACCACCAGCAATGTATGAAGCCTCCTGAAATAGTTCTTTTAAACATATCTAATTTATGGGGGGAAAAAAAAAAGCCCTGAAACGATTATTAATGCTGACCTTTGTGGCTATGAAAGGCTTAGGGAATTTATGTAACAGCTTTCCTTTAACAGTTCTTGTGAAATCTCTAATCCTCAACCCCCTCCCATAAGTATGGAAGAATATGTTAATCACCAGAACCCTCAGGACATTAACAATCTAGCTAGTTGCCCAGGCCTAACACCTAGGACACAATTACAAAACAAACATAAGTCCAAAAGTTACATCAAATGCAAGGAGGCATAAAATACAGATTTTTAAGTGCAACAAGAATTTACAGCAGACAGGGAGAAAAGCACTGGAGAGCAAAGTGACTAAAGACAGATGAACAGAGAAATGAAGTCTAAGACCTTGAAGAAGGGGGGTGTAATAAATAAGAAACATAATAAGCCCTGGCTTCCATCCTTAAGGACTTGGGGGTGGGGGGTGGGGTGCTCTGCTCTGTTGCTGCAGGGCAGCTTGGGCAGCAAGCACCGTGAGATCCAGACGAAGAACTGGGCCCTTCCACCTCCCTGGCCAGCACCTGGCACGATCTCATTTCCCAGGGGCGGCAGGGAACAAATCCCCTGCAGAAGAGCACCCCCCACCACCTGCTAAGAAAGGCGAGGTTGTCATGTTTCGTTAGAAATGTTCAATTTCTGTGGCAAAACAAACCCAGCAATTCTCATGCTGTGCAGGCAATACTGCAAGTATTTAAGTGTGGTGAGTCTCGATGGCTAGATGGAAGGAAGGATCCCATGAATATGTACAAGGTCCCTCCCCGCTTAGGCTGTGGGTGCCTTCCTTCCACAGCAAGAAGTTAGATTTTTGTGCGGAGGGACCCTTCACCACCGCTCAGGCCTGTTTACATTTTTCAGTGTAAACTCTCAGGGCCAAGGCTGACCTCGCCCCTCAGAGGGGGCGAGGCGCCGGTGTGCGGCACACCCCCAAAGGACACTCCCGTGCACTGCAGCTGCGCACCTGCACCGTGCACTCCCACCCAGACTCATTCATTTCCGAGCAGGCGCGGATGTCTTCCTGTCCTGTGTGTCAAGGATGCCCCATTTCACTGACACCAGGACAGGGAAGAGCAACAAAAGCAAGCAGTATGCAAATCCGAGCGTCGGGTGCCGAACTAGGCAGGTCCCTCCCAATGTGGCGGGAAAACCAATCGTGGCTCCGCCGTCCTTCCAGAGGAGAGTGGGTAGGACTGGAGCCAGGACAGGAGGCGGCTCACATCAAATACATTCCTGGGCCTGCATGCAGACCGGGTCTGTGCCTCTGCATTCGAGGTTGTTCTAGGTTCCTTGGCTGGTTGGGGCGGTGGGGGCGGGGGTGGTGGTGGTGGTGCCCACCTCAACCAGGGCAGGAATCGCCTAGACAGAGTGGGATGTGCAGGCTGCACCCGTGGGGCTAGTCACCCACACGTGGGTGACCCCTAACAAGGCACTGACCACACAGTGAGATGGTGACAATGGTCACATAAAGCCATGTCCCTGGGGCGCAGAAAATGCAAGCCATCATCATAACCAAAGGCCCAGGCAAATACAGGCTGTTAACTCCCACCCAGACAGGGTCTGGAGACTCAGCACTTCTGCTGATTTCTTTGATGGCTTCATGTTCCTGAGACTTCCATCCACATGGATGTGTTCCTAAGAGATGCTCTTTCCAGAGAAGCTGTGGCTCATCCCCTAAAGATGGGGAGTGGGGGTGTGGGGTGTGGGGGGTGTGTCCACAACCGGTCTGCAGACTCACACACACAGATGTTTGCCATCCCTTGCTGAACAGAGCTTGTTAAGTAAAGCAATGAGATGAAGATATGGGTCTTTCTATACGAACCATGACATAATACCAACTGGGAAAAGTTGGGGAAAATGCTAATGGCTCATTTTCAGGAAAAAAAAAAATCTGTCTTCGATCTTACTATTTCTGTCCGCACCAGCAGAAACCTCATTTGGGTCCACATGGCCCCAAACTGAGAAGTAACATGAGTACATTTCTTGCAGGGGCAGCAAAGCAATTAACTGGTAATACTCTGAGAGCTGAGGTCTCGCTAAATCGTGTCTCCAGAGTCTACGTATGGCGGTGCCTGAGACGTCCCACCGCTGCTGATACACCTGGATCAGTGTGCGAGTACCTTGCGAACACAGGTAGAAGAAAAGAAGAAAAAGGAAAAGCCAGGGATAGAAAGGAAAGGCCGGGCATGGTTAGAAATAGTAACACAGTGACGGTCTCCACTATGCCAGAGGCTCGCAGGGCTGCGTGAGGCTAAGCACAGAGGCGTGAACTCACACAGACCTTCCAGGTGCCCACGGCTCAGGTATGCTACGTCACCTGGTCCAACTAAGGAGATGGCATGTCAGGGAGGTTAGGAGACCCACCAGGAGTCACACGGTAGGCGGGGCACTGAGACCCGGGTCTTTGTCTCCATCTCACCTCCCTAGATGCGCCAGCGGTGGCTGGTCATGCCAGCTCCCTGGAACACGGGTTGTTAACATCAGCCCTGGTTCTATCATGGGGTCTAAGAGTCAGACCCTGGTCCCAGGAAGTGTATAATTTCCTTGGAGGTCAAATGGACGCGTGAATAACATGCCAGGTTAATCAATATCCGAATGCTTCCAGAGGAAGAGATTATCTCTGGTTGTGGTTCGTCTGGTACTTGGCTTCCACAAGAGGAGTGGGACAGGGCTAGGTTTCAAGGTCTGGGGGTTGGGGAAGGTGGGGAGGGACGCTAGGCTGAGGGAGTTGGGTGGGCTCACACAGGTGCTGAGGGTGTGGGTAGGGGGCAAGGGAGAAGCTGGGGCCTTGGAACAGGACTCGGGATTCTGAACCAGGACACAGGAGTGCAGCATGAAACAGGAAGGGACACGGAATTAAGGAAGGAGCCAGGAGGGCATCTTCTGAGAAGAAAAGGACACATGGAAGGGCAAGCAAGGATGCCCTGTGCTCCCTGGAACTGGCACAGAGAGAGAGGATGAGAGAGGCCTGGGAAACGGCAGGGGTGGCCACGAGC
The DNA here is from genome assembly GCF_016772045.2 of Ovis aries. Taxonomy (NCBI): domain Eukaryota; kingdom Metazoa; phylum Chordata; class Mammalia; order Artiodactyla; family Bovidae; genus Ovis; species Ovis aries. The sequence continues at coordinate 104,601,257 of NC_056057.1, forward strand.
TCAGATCTGCAAACAGACGGACCTCCCACTGCAGGAAAGTCACAGAAAACGTCTTCAGCTGGCCCCTCAGAGCTGCAGAGGGCGCAGTGAAATGACATTTACATGCTGCGGACACTCCTGTTTCTCCCAAGGAAACGAGTGAAAAGTTCCTGTCAGGGGGGCGGGAACGGAAGGGCCCGTGGCTCTGGGCCCAGCGTGTGGCCTTGGGCCATGGCCCAGTCACTGGGGTGCGAGGCCCAGGTCATGCTACTGGGAACCGGCTTCATCAGGCCCGGGATCACTGCTGGGGACAGGGGGCCCCTCTCCAAGGCCCGTCACTCAGAACACACCCAGCAGAACCCACTGCTTCCAAGATGGCACACAGGTGCCCTCTCTTTGAGGGGATAAAAGACCCTTCCTACAAAACCAGCCACTCCTCGGTGAAAACCCAATGTCCCCACAGATGGGAGGCCTGCCATTGGGAAAAGCTTGGTTTTTAGGAAAGCTACTTTATCGAAAACGACGTTGCTTCATTCCCAGGTTTGCTGGCCAAGGCCATAATGAGGTAAGAGCCAAGGGCAGGGCCCTGCAGGCACACTAAGGCCGGATGGCCAGATTCCACAAGGTCCTCTTCGTCTTCTTTCTGCACTCTGAGATTTCAGAGGTAACAGTCCCTCACGCCTCTGCTTCTAGCGGTCACTGTCCTTCACTTTTAGAGGACAAGTCCATGAACTGCACATGGAACAGCACATGTAAAGACTCTGGGACAGGAACGCTTCCGTCATCAGCAGCTGTTTACTCCCCAGAGCTGTTTTCATAGTTCCCTGGGCCGGCTGTTTCCAGTAATGACTGTTGCCCTACTGCCCATCCTGTCACAGGATGGACAAAGATATCTCTTTTACCCAAACACAACACAACACAACAAAAACAGGAAGAGAAACGACACAAGATAAAGTTTAAGGGTTTAACAGAACTAACAGTTTCCTTGGAGATCTTTAGGGGTAAATAGATTCTAAACGTTCGTGAGTTTTAGCCCGTCACCACCTCGACAGTCGGGACACAGAGCCGTGCCACCTCCCAAAGGTCTCCCTGCCGTGAATATTGACCTTTTACAATGACGACATCTGACTCTCGGTGCCAGAGCTGTTTCTATTCTGAGGGTTCACACTTAGTGCATTTTTATTTGCCAATATAAGTTCTAATTTACAAAGAGAAGAAGACTGGAAATCCTTTACTGGAGGTCAGTGGATGGTAAATAAACACTGCCCACGGTCTCTCCCTCATGTTCTGGCCAAAAGACTGATTTTTATGGTTAATAATGACATAAATTAAGTTGTGACTGGAGGGTACATTTCTGCAGCCGCACAAAGCCAGATCTGAAGAAATAGCAAACAAGGAGACCAGCCTACTTCCTGCCACTGAGCCGCACAACCTAACACACACACACCAACCACAGCCACACACCCCCACCTGCCAACACTTACCACATATATAATACATACTAACACACATGCCATACACAATACACCCCCCACATATACAACACACAGACACATACAACATACACACACCAACACTCACACATCCCCACCTACCAACACCCATCTCATATACAATACACAGTAACACATATGCCACATGCAATACACACTTCGTATATACAACACAGACATATACAACATATACCAACACACACACACCAACGCACCTCCCACATAACAACACATATCACATATACAACACACCAACCGCACATCACATATATAACACACATCAACACACATTCACACATCGAAAACACACACATTACATATATATACCAACACACATTCACACATCCAAACACTTACGCCATAAACATACAACATTCACACACACACACACACACACACACACCCCTTCAGGGAGTCCCTGAGCAGAGTCTTGCCTATCACTCTAGTCTTGGCCCTGGATCTTTCTGATGTTGGCGGAGATGGAGAGTGGACGCAGGAAGCACAGCAGGTGGCAGACGCACTGTAACTTCCTGAGGCTTGTGTGCCCGGCTCCCCACCACCCTGAGGTTTTGCTGCACGGCTCCCCACCACCCTGAGGCTCATGTGCCCCAGTCAAGCAGAAGATCTGAACAGCAGCAGCTGTTCGCAAGCAGCAAATGCGAGCAGCGGCAGGAGGGTGCCGGGCCTGTGCTCTCAAGTTGAGAACGCTGCGCCCGTGTCTCTCTCCTGACTCAGGAAGAGATGTCGCTCCTCTCCTCAAACACTGACCCCTTCACTGCTGCACTGGACACTGTCTCTTCCTGACACCAAAGGAAGCCCACCAAACACACTCCTTTAGCGCCTGCTGAATATGAAGGAGGTGCTGGACCTCCACGTGTACAAGAGATGAAAAAGAAGTGACGCGTGACCCCAAGGAGTTCGGGGATGTTGACAGCTAACAATGATACCAGGTCAAAGAAAACAGATGCTAAGCCACAGGCACATAAACCAGCAAGGGGGCCCCGCGGGGAGCGCGGTGGTTATCAACGGTGGAGGCAAGGTGCACACGGGTGAGCCACACACCAGCCATCTGGTTTGGTTGGTCCCTAGGAAAACCTCAAGAACCGCTGTTACATCTCTCTCGTAAGAGAAAGAACAGGGAGCCTCAGAGAGGTTTGGGAACTCACCTGGAGTCACACAGCTATAAAGCAGCAGATCTGGAATTCACATCCAGGTCTCTGCCAGCCGAGTGAGGATGGTAAGAATGACGACAATGACGCTAACAGCAGCAGCAGAAAAAGCAGTAGGAGCAGCTAGTGGGCTGAGCGCTTGCCACGTGCCGGGCACACACTGAGCGGGGGGAGATTTACTTTATCCTCTGTGGGAGAGCTCTGTACACTCAGCTCCTAAGGAAGAAGACAGTTACAGGGCCCGCGATGAGCATGTTTGGAACATCCCACGAAACAGGAAGCAGAGAAGGGGTCAGTGGCCTGGAGGACGGCACTGTCTCCACAAGCGCAAGGCTCCCTGTCAGGTCCTGCTGTGCCCGGCCCCGTCTTTGTGCTGGGAAGTCATTTCTAATTTTCTGTAAAGGCGTAATGGGGCATGACAGATGCTGGCTGATTTCAGGGAACTAATCTGTTAAAAGGCGAGTCAGCTGTCCTCGGGTTTCAAATTAAACTCTCACAGGTGGAAGGCAAGACAGAATGAACATTTTTGGTGAGATGTGTCTGCTCCCCAAAAGGCTGATTAAGCAGACCCATATGATCCAGGTTTCGGGGATGCTGGATGCCATGAGCCCAAGGTTTAGGGCAATGGTGAAAGGACTTGTAGGAGGGGACTACAAGAAGCTGGGCCTGTGGGGGGTTTCTGCTGTGTAACAGTATGAGTTGAGCTATAAACATACGAGGCCACTGAAACCATCCGTCCATCCATCTATTCATTCCTTCGTCCATTCATTTGGCCAGCTGGTCACCAGCCCATCTGACACAGGTGCCTCAGGGACCAGCACCTACAACAGGTACTGAGCACCAATGGAAAGAACCCGCCTCCCCCTCACCCCACTGCTTCCGACAGACGCATGCTTCAGGCACCTCCCCCTGCACAGGTATTCTCGCTCTCAGAGCCTGGCCCATCTTGCATGTCTAGCCAGCAGGCTGGGCAGACCAAAAGGGAGCAGGGTGGAGGCAAGATTCTTTTTTTTTTTTTTTGAGCTTTTAAGTCAGATTCTCCAACTCTTCCAAAACCAAAATCTGGAGTTCAGTTCCTAATTCTTAGCCTCTAATACTTAAATTTGTCTACAAAGGCATTTCACCTATATTCCCGTTCTATTTAAAAATGCCACACTTGTAGTTGGCGAGGAGGACAAAGCGGATCCCTGGGCAGGGGCTGGAGCTCGCACTCTGGTGGCTCCTGGGGCCCGCGTCACGTTTCCTGCTGATCTTGGCCACAGTCATGTGGTCTGCTCTGTCTCACGGGCTCCCTTGCGTCTGCTCAAGCCCACCCAGACCTCGAACAGGCTCGGCCCACACAAAGGCACAGGACAGGCAACGCCCCTGAGGGTCCTTGGACTCAAGGTCGGGAGCCCCAGAGCCCCAGCCTCCCCTTGCCTGGGGCAAGATCCCTGAGGCTTATAGCAGGCCCCTAAATCCTTGCGGTATCACCCCCTGCCCCCAGCTTCTTGAGGTCTTCTCCCACACAGACGTGCAGCACCCTAGCCCTGCCTTGGGCTCTGCTTTAGGGACCTAACCCATGACAATTGCTTCTGCAATGTTACCATCTCCATCTCTACCCAGGAATGAGGGCCAGGGCCCAACACTCATCACTGAGAGCCCAGCTCCTCCATCCGGCTTTAAGGCCCTGTGAGCCAGCAGCTGATGGAACCAAGGGAGGAAGGGAAGTCCACACTGGAGCTGCCCTACAGAGGGTGAGGCTGGGCGTCCCCTCCTCCTCCTCTGGAAGCCTGGTGAGGGGGTGTAGGAGGATGGCCAGGTCTGTCCCAGCTGTGAGGCAGAGATCCGCTGCTGGGAGGGACCAAGGACAGGTTGGGGGGGGTGGGCGGCATTCACTGGGGAGGGCACCCAGGACTCAGAAGACTTGAGTGACACCCAGGGAGACCGTCAGAGCCATTCAAAGGCAATGCGCTCTGCCTTCTGGGTTTAACAAGACATCTGCGCTGGGGCGGACCAGGACAGTGGAGCCCGACGCACCACTGCTGCCTCCCTGGGGGACAGCTCACTCCGTGACAGGCTTGGGGGTAGAGCCGCATGGCTGAGGGCACTCCTACTCGCCTCTTGAAACCTCAGCACAAAGCACAGCATCTGGTACATCTTCGGAATTCAAAAAATTACTTGTTGGATCCAGAAATGAGGACTACGGCTTCAAACCCAGCTGTGGCTACGGGGACAGTTCGGTAACTACCTAGCCGTTAAATGCTACACTGATTGCAGATTATGCAAAGAGCCGTGTGTATTAATGTCTCCACCAGGCACTAATGCTTCCCCACGCCCACCCACCCCCATCACAACCCCTCCCAACCACCCACTCGTCAGTTTACCAACCTACATAAACCCCTCCTGTCCCATGCGCCAACTATTTTTGGATCTTCAGTCACCACCATTGAAGCAGAAAGGGTCTGACCACAAGGAATCTAACAACTGGGCCTCGAGGAGGGGCTGTCAAGCCACTGAGGTGAAAGGTCAACAGTTCCATGCCAGGCTGTCAACAGCGGCCCCATTGCTCCCATTTTGATGGGGCGAGTTGTAACGCCCTCTGTGGGATGACGGACTCTGGGATCCAAGCCAACTTGAGCAACAGTTTTCAAAGGACAAAATAATAATTTTTAAAACATAAATAAAGAAATAAAGCAGGAGGAGGTGATTGATCTGTTTAGCGCACTAACTGCGGTGATAGTCTTACCTCTAAACTCATCAAGTTGTACATATTAAACATGTAAGGCTTTTTGTATGTCAGTCATACCTCAATAAAGTGGCTTAAAAAAAAAAGAATGAGCCGCAGAGCTTGTTTAAATCATCCGGCCCCATACCCAGAAAGCCTGTTTCTTAGATCTGTTTTGCAACCCAGGAATCTCCATTTTTAAAAGGCACCTGGTCGGTACTGCGGAAGAAGGGTCCTTCTATCACACTTTGAAAATGAATGGTTCATACCCTGAGCTCAAGAGTGGTTCCAGCCCTACCATCCTCAGGTTTCCGGACACGTGGATGGTAGCTCTGCAGCAAGGCAGATGATTGGGTCAAGTTTCCGGGGCATCAACACTGCTTTTGCACCTGGGCCCTTGGCCTCCAGCGTTACTCTGGTTGGCTCACGTGATCTGTGAATGTACGTGGTTTTTCAGTGTCTGTAAAGTTGTGTGTATGTGTCCTTCTCCATGTGGTGGGCATCCGTGTACATCAGCATCTTTGCTAAAGTTGACGGCTAGCTTCTATCACCAAGATGTTCACAAGCACACCCAGGTGTGCGTAAGTCATGTGTGGGCTTATATTGTGGCATCTGGGTTTATCTGCGTGACTGTGCACGTGTGTGTGTGTGTGTGTGTGTGTGTGTGTAAGAAGGACTAGAACACTGGGGTAGAGATACACTCAAAAAAAAAAAAAAAACAGGGGGGTTTTCACTTTACTTCATACTAAAGCAAAATCCAATTTCAAATTATTTCACCACACAACTCAAGGTCTGAGAGAAAAGCAAGGGAAAACTAAAGATAACCTAAGAGCCCAGATAACTTATTGATTACTTCTCAGAAAAGAGATTGCAACTCTAAAAGCTTTCACATATTTATAAACCACCTCCTTCGTCTGAGTGAATGAGACTGCCAGCGGGTTGAAGATTTCACTCAATGTCCTCAAGGGTAAACCAGCACCCTTTCCTGTTGCATCTACTAGTAACAAAAGACAAACTAACTGAAAAGGCTAACGCCTGCAGTTGCTTTCAGAGCTCTTCTTTTCAATCAAACCTAACTTCTACTCAGGAATCTTTTACACTTTTTAATCTGCACAAGCTTTGCAGTTTTGGAAACTATTTTTATGGCTTTATTAAGTTATGCTCCTTTTTTGAAGTGACTTAAGGCATTTTGGAAGATGCTGTGTTCCCCGTTGATGGGGAGGAGGTGATGGCGGGTCCCCAGTGTGAACTGAGATCAAGGTCAGCCCACAGGAGAGGAAACTGTCCCCTGGCCATGGACGAAGCACAGGCCCTGGTCATAATGGGATCCAGATGCGGGAGTGGGGACGGCTCACAGTGGATATTCTATCAATACACCGACTCAGGGGAACAGAGTCAGCTGGGGACGCACAGGGCCAGGACTGGAGCTAAGATCTTTCAACTCTCCTCCCAGAGCCTGTTACTTGATAGCACTGGTGGGACTTGAAGCCAGGTTCTGGAGGCCAGAGCCTCACAACTGTGCCTTAGGGAAAGCAGAGTCCATGAACAAAAGACAGCAAAACCAACCAACCAACCTATCCCTTTAGCCAACTCTGCAATCACAATACCAGAATCTAAAAGCATTAAAAATGTTCACAGGAAGTTCTCTGGGTGTCCAGTGGTTAAGAATCTGCTTTCCAATGCAGGGGATGCAGGTTTGTTCCCTTGTAAGTGGAAGTAGTGACAGACTTTATTTTCTTGGGCTTCAGAATCACTGCGGATGGTGACTGCAGCCATGAAATTAAAAGATGTTTGCTCCTTGGAAGAAAAGCCATGACAAACCTAGACAGTGTATTGGAAAGCAGAGATACCACTTTGCCGATATAGGTCTGTATAGTCAGAGCTACGGTTTTTCCTGTAGTCATGTACAGATGTGAGTGTTGGACCATAAAGAAGTTTGAATGCCGAAGAATTGATACTTTTGAATTGTGGTGCTGGAGAAGACTCTTGAGAGTCCCTTGGACAGCAAGGAGATCAAACCAGTCAATCCTAAAGGAATTCAACCCTGAATATTCATTGGAAGGACTGATACTGAAGCTCCAATATTTTGGCCACCTCATGTGAAGAGCTGACTCACTGGAAAAGTCTCTGACGTTGGGAAAGGTTGAAAGCAAAAGGAGAAGTGGGTGGCAGAGGATGAAATGGTTGGATAGCATCACTGACTCAATGGACATGAGTGTGAGCAAACTTCAGGAGATAGTGGACAGAGGAGCCTGGTATGCTGCAGTCCATAGGGTTGCAAAGAGTCAGACATGACTTAGTGACTGAACAACAAGAGGAATTAAGATCCCACGTGCTCAAGAACAAAGGAAGCCCTGCACTGCAAAGAAGACCCAGAGCAGCCAAAAAACACATGTTCACGTTTATACTGCTGGGGGTGGGGGAATCCCCATTATAATCTATGGCCTCTTCCCTTTATTCATGAATAACTACTGTTGTCTCCTAGCCTCTGCGTTCTCCCAAACGTTTTCCTGCCATTTCAATGGATAAACTTCACTAATATTCTTAATGTCACTGAATTATTCCTTTGTTAAATCCAAGCCCCTGAAGCCTCAATCAAAATTCTCCACTGTCTGGCCTCTCTCACCTAACCCTTCCTTTCCAACCCAGGCCTCCAACTACTTGCAGATCTCATGTCGTTTTCCCCACCCCCACCATATTCCCTTATTTATTCCAGTCTCCGTGCCTCTCAGGCTGCCCCTCACCCCCATCTCACATTTCCTTCAAGACAGACCTCAACCGTCCTTCAATATATAGCTGTGCTCTCTAAATCTTCCCTATTAATCCATCTTGCAAAATCTTTCATTGACTTTGAATCTTTTACTGGTTTTTCTCATCACGGGTTCCCTAGAGTCTCAATGAGTATCTGCTGAGTGATCAAACATTTGCAATATCAAAGTATCAGAATTACACTCCAGGCAATCTGCTTGTGTCTTTTAATCTCCTCAGAGAAACCATAAACTCCTCCAGATTGGAAATCTTGTGTCTTATCTCTCCCACCCTTCAGTACATCCACCACAGGACACCCAATGAACATGTGATGAGTTGAACCGAATTAAAATATATCTCCGCCCCCAATTTGAAGATAGTGTCTGAAACCTTTTGAACCAGGCAAAAAAGGCTGGATTATTCTGAAGGAGATTACTAGCCATTTTTTATGTCCTAAGTTTTCATGCATACCCCTCCTTCTTCTTTGGTCCTGGTAACAGTCTTAAGTATTTCAAATGAAATCTAGACCAGAGTATTTTGAACAGCTTGGAGCAGAAACAAACAAAAATTCACACATTTTAATCACTATCTCCTGCCTGAATGGAATGTCTTTTTGTTTTTCCTGGGTAGAGCGTAATATTTAGTCTTGTTTTCAGTCTGCTGGTCACACTGACAGTGGAAATATCCAAGCATCAACTTATTGCTTGCTCCAAGAAAAAAAGAAAAATAACTGGTATCGATATAGAATCAAATGCAGTAGTCCCTCCCCCTTAATCATAGTCAAGCTCAATCCAAAAACATTAAGTGAAAAATTCCAGAAATGAACAATTCTTAAGTTTTAAATTGCTTGCTATTATGAGGAGCGTGATAATATCTCATCAAGTTTCATTCTATCCCAGCCAGGACGGGAATCTTCCCTTCGATCAGCATGTTCTGCCTGTGAGCCCCCAGTAGAATCTCCTGGTAGCCAACTAGATGATCAGACTGACTGTGATATGGCAGTGCCTATGTTCAAGTAGACCTTATTTTACTTAGTAACAGCCCCAAAGAGCAAAAGTAGTGATGCTGGGAATTCAGAGATACCAAAGAGAAGTCGTAAAGAGCTTCTTTTAAGTGAAAAGGTGAAAGTTCTCCATTTAATAAGGAAAGAAAAAAGGTATGCTGAGGTTACTAAGATCTACGTTAAGAATGTTGTTGTTTAGTCACTAAGTCATATCTAAGTCTTGGCAACCCCATGGACTGTACGTAGCCCAGCAGACTCCTCTGTCCATTTTCCCAACCCAGGGATCAACCCCAATTCTCCTGCAATTCTCCTGCATCTCCTGCACTGACAGGTGGATTCTTCACCACTGAGTCACCAGGGGAGCGTCTGGGTCGGGAAGATCCCCTGGAGAAGGTAATGGCAATCCACTCTAGTATTCTTCCCTGAAAAACCCCACGGACAGAGGAGCCTGGTGGGCTACAGTCCATGGTGTTGCAAAGAGTTGGACACGACTGAGGACTAAGCATTGAAGATTGCTGTGCTCGATTTTTAGTAAACATGAATGAAGCCAGTATTCTTCACTAAATAGCATCAAGTTATCAAAATAATAAAAGCCTGAGCATCTTGACCCTGCTGCAGTTCACCCTAAATTCAGGCCAAGACCCAGGAAGAAGTGGCCTCTGGCATGCTGGTCTGGCACCCCCAAGTGCCAGCGGGGAGCTGGCCACAGCGCTGACTATCCCTCAGACGGGTGGGTGAGCCTACATGATGCCACCCAGACTGCACGTTGAGAGAAGGGCACTTTCAAGAGAATGCCTGCCATCCCAGCCCTGCCCAACCACCTCCTCACGCCCTCCCCTGGGGTCTGCAAGCCCAGGCTCCCTTCCGTGGCGGCCACGGCACCAGGCTCACAGCCTCCTTCTTTGCCTGGCTCCGGGGCTGAGGGTCCAACAGCTGACCACAGAGTCTTCAGAAGCAGGTGAGTGGAGAGGAACCGGCTGAGCAATACAGATCCACCCCTCCAGAAACCCAGGGGACATGGACATGAGGCTCCTCCCTGGATGCTCAAGAAGGGATGGGGGGATGGTGGTGGATCGAACAGGTGGAATGGCTTGCAATCCTGTTTGAGTCAGGACTGAGATGAGGGAGGTGGGGGACCATGGGGATGCCTGTCTCGTGGCCACAGACCATCCAGGGGAGGGGGCGTGAGGTCATGGATGGAGACCCAAGGGTGAGGGCTGGGCTGGGTCAGGAGACCCTGGGGTGAGGGCACCTGTGCAGATCTGGCCAGGTGGAGGGGTGGGCAGACAAGCTGGGGAGGTGCCAGGACGGCCTCAGAATGGGTTGATGGGCTGGCTGTGCCCACGTGGCTCAGACACACTCACCTCCTCCGTGGCTGGGACGGAGGAAAAGCGTGTGCACCCTTCGGGGCCGGGCCCACAGGGCCTGGGCACGATGAAGTCGAGGGATTCAGGTTTCACCACCCACGTGTCAACCTCCTAAATGTGTCATCAGCCCCCATCCTCTCCTGGGTTTTAGTTTCGTTTCTTGCCAACCTCCATGAGTCTTGGACCGTTCAAACATTCCCTCAAGCGCCGCCCACTGCCACCTCCCAGAACAGACTCACTTGTTCCTGTTCCTATCCAAGCCCTGAGCGCCCACCACATGCTGGACTCAGAGCCGAGCACCCAAGCCATGTCCTGGCTCCATCATCCACCAGCCCCACACGGCTGGTGCCCAGACCCACCCAGTTTACGGGTCAGGAACAAGGCAACCAGCCCAGCCACACACTTTAGTGAGCAGAGCAACGAGGCCTCCCTGACCCGAGCCAGGGCTCTCATCTGGGTCCCTCCTGAATGGTGGCTCTCAACCCCAGCTGTGTGCTGAGAGCCCCAGGAGAGCCCTGACAATCACCCGTGCGGGACACCTCCCCTAGAGACGTCTGTTCAGCTTGTGGGGACTGGGACCTAAATCAGGTGTTTTCTTTTAAAGCTCCACCCACCCGCTGGTGACTTTGACATGGAGCCACGGGTGGGAAGCTGTATACTACAGACTTCAGGATGGTGAGGGCCTTGCCCCTGCTGGCCTGGGTGTGTTCCCATCCCCAGCGCTGCGCCTAGCTCATGACAGAAGTGAAATAAATCTTTGTTGAGTGAAGGAATGGAAGTTTCACATTTTCCAGCCAACGGTGTTACAATCCATCTTCCTGACCCCAAACCTGGAGTTCTCCCATCACCAGAGCAGGCGGCCTGGTCCCCAGGCTACAGACCCACCCCCTGGCCTCCTCCTCCTACAGGGACATCGGACCACCTTCTCAGAGCATCACTTTCATCCCACTACCCTCTGTTGCACAAATGCATTGGTGCTTACTCCATGTTTACAGATGCAACTGCAACCCCTTAGTCTGGTCGCTAAGACCCCAGCATCCCGGTGCCAGCTTATCCTTGTGGTCAGCTCTTCCACCCACCACGGATCCTCTGTTCTGGCCAGGTGGGCAGTCCTCCAGTCTGCTGTGAGTCTTTCTGGGCATTTTGCTGGAGCGACTTCATCATGTGTGCCCCTCTCTCTCCTTTACCTGCATCTGGATTCTGTCCGTCCATGACGACCTGACTCCCCTGCCATGCCTTTGCTCTTAGCCCCAGCCCCACCCTGCCAGGAATCCCTCCCAACTCTGAACATCTACGCCAAGAATCTTACTTGGCTCTGATTTCACGTGACTTCTAATCATCGTTTCCAAGTGCACATGTCCTAATTTCCCGACTAAATCATGACCACCGAGAGCAGCAATTTTATCTCCCTGGCAGAGACCAACACGGCACACGCTCTGTGAATGCTGCTGGACATTCAGCATCTCTTATCTCAGGGCACACGGCCTTACCTGTAATATCTAGACTGTAGGTAGGTGGAGCACACAGCCTTGGACACGTGACTGGCAGAACCGAAGTCAATGACCTTCACCCTGTATGGCTGTCTGGATGGATCTACCAACATGATGTTCTCCGGTTTGAGGTCGGCATGGATAAGACCTAGACTTTTCAGTTTCATCAGGGCGGTGGCGACCTGCTGGAGGACCGGGCGAATGTACTTGAGGGGCAACGGGCTGAACTTGTTCTGCTTCAGAAAGTCATAGAGGTTCTGCTCCAGCATCTCGAACACCAAGCACGTGTGGTTCTTGTGCTGGAAGCACTCGTAGGCACGGACGAAGTTGTAGTCGTCGGCGCTCTCCGTGCTCAGGCGGGCCAGGATGCTCACCTCGATCTGACCTTGGCGGGCGTACGACGGGTGGTTCTTCAGGATCTTGATGGCCACAATCTCATTGGTGCCCCGTTTCCAGCACTTGACCACTTGCCCGAACGTCCCTCGGCCCAGGAACTCTAAGACCTCGTACGTGTTGGTCATGGAGCACAGCACCTCATGCTGGACCAGCTGGTAATCCCCCTCGCTGTTGGAGCCGCTGTTTTTGGAGGTGGCAGTCGAGGTGGTGGCAGTGGCTACGGTGGCCCCGCTCGCATTGTTCTGAATCATGGGCGGGTGCTCTTCGATGATCTGCACGCTGCTCGTGTTCTCGATCTCCTCACTCTTCCGCTTGAGTCCACATTTTTGGTAGGTGTCAAGAAGGCTCACAGTGCTGCGACGCATGAGGTTGTGCGGTCCGCCGAGGACGGGCCCGGAGACGGAAGTGCTGCTGGCTGAGGTCACGACGATGTGCCCGGTGCTTCCTGGGAAGATGATGGTCTGCTCGTACGGGAGGCTGGGGTTGGGGATGGGCAGGGAGGCGCTGACGGTCGCGGCGGCTGGCTGGGACGGTGGTGCGTTCTTGCTCGGGCCGTACACTTTGCTGTGGGAGCCGTACCCGGTCATGTCCCAGTTGGAACTCGGCTCTACTTTCAGTTTCTTCACGCTACAGAAGGCACTTGATTGAAGGGTGTGAGGGGAGAAAACTTGCACATGTGAGGCCATACCTGCGGGAGGAGAGAGAGAGATGTTAGTCGCCCTTGCGTGAATGAACGTGACATGGCCCCTTGGGTTCTGATCGGCGGTGTGGGTCCTCGAGAATACTGTCTTTCCACTTCAAAACAAGGGCAAAGGGGCTTCCCTGGTGGTCTGGGGGGTGAAGAATCTACCTTGCACGACAGGGGGACGCCTGATCGATCCCTGGTTGGGGAAGATCCCACATGCCGCAGAGCGACTAACCCCGCGTGTCACAGCTACAGAAGCTTGCACGTCCTAGAGCCCGTGCTCCACATCCAGAGACGCCGCCGCAACGAGAAGCCCGCACACCGCAACTAGAGAGGAGCCCCCGCTTGTCACAACTTCAGAAAGCCCGCATACAGCGATGAAGACCCAGCGCAGCTAAAAAATTAATAAATTTTAAAAAAAGGTTGGAAAATCGACTCTGTTCCACCCGGAAGCACAATCTGGCCACTAAGCCTGTGGGCCCGGGGAGTTCCGGTAGAAGACTCGAAGGGTGGGAGTACGGCCAAGTGTCGGAGATGGAATTAGAATTCCAGAATTTAGCTTGTTATGTTGGGTTTTTTTCCTAATAAGCATTGTCTGCAATAGAAACAAATTCTTCCTCAGTTCTCATCGGGTGGCAACCCAGTTAAACCTGAAGGCTGCCTCAGGTGGCCCGGTTACCTACTGTATACTTAGCTGTCTCACGTGGTTGGGTACTCCCTGCCCATACACAGGCCCTGCAAGTGTCAGGCTTGCTCATTTGAGGAAAAAGCTTCCCACACAGGTCCAATCACAGGGCCACCCATGATCTGCTAGCTTCCGGAAGAACCATAATTACCCCCTGGTTTCTTACTCACCTTAAACCATTCTGTAGGGCTGAACTGACCAGCAGTTGGTCTGACGTTTTTACTGAGATAGTCTGAAATCATTTTATCAACATTTTTTTTTTGGGGGGGGGGGAGTTGGCTAGGGTAAAGGGTAGCATAATTCATGGGCTCTATTCACTCACTTTTCCTGCTAAAGTCATGTATCAATCAATTTATCTAGAAAGTACTATTATTTCATATCAAAACCTCACCCACAATTTAAGAAACCTCAGTAATCTAGAAGACCACAACTATGGAATAGCTGTGCAATTTGTAACCATGGTGATGCTGGACACAAACAAAAATTCATAGACAATGAATTAAGGAAAAGTAACGGGGTGATGAGGAAGGGTAAATCCTTGCAGGTAAAAGCAGAAATAAACACTGCCCATCTTCTAAAGTGTAGTTAAGAAACATTTCCTATAAAAGCACACAGAGAGTGGGGCTTCTCTCAAGCACCATTGGTGTTTAATGATCCTAGTGTGTGTGTCTTTCTGACCCCCTAGCATTGCCTGTGGGTGGTTATTTAACATTTTCCCTTTGACCTCATCTACCTTTTCTCTCAGCAACAACCCACTTTCCACACTGTCCAGCAGCCAGAGGCCAGCAGCCTTGCTTTCCACCTCTAGTCTCGTCATTTCAAAACATCCCTGAATTTGTCCCCATCCTCCATCCTCTCCTCCATCTCTCCGGTTCAGGAGAAGAAGGGTCTCCCTGTTCTGACACTAAAAGTTCCCCCAATTCTCAGGATTCAGCCTCTCTCATTTCCTTTTGAACTCCCTCTATGATGTGTTCTCTTTCGGTTTTCAATTTCTCTATGTTAACCGGATCCAAGTTCTTAGCAGGTACTTAATACAGTTTTGCCAAAAGAATCAATGACAGTCTTTTTCTTCTGCTTTCACACTGTGCACATGGACACTCTCAGCTTGGAGGGGGAGTACCAGCTGAATCCTTCCCTTTTGATCCTTCCCTTCTTCTCACCTGTAAGCAGTGGTTGATGCTCCCTTGTCTTCAAGTCTCACTCCTTAATCGCGCTCCACCCATGCACACACACACACTGGACAGGAATGCCCTCTTAAAGGTAAACAACTTCCTAATTGCCCAATAAGTGGCCTTTTTTCAGCCTCTACTCTCTTTGCCCTCTTGGCAACTGACCGATCTGATACTGCCGACCACGACTTCCTTCTTGATGCTCTTATCTGTGTGCCCTGTGAATCTGTAAACTCCCCATCCTGCATCTGATTGCACACTGTGCTGGCTGCTTCCTCTTCTTCCTTTAAAATTCGGGCATCACCAATGTTTGAACTTTGCTCTCTCTGGAGTTAAGCTCTTGCGACCCCCACACGTTCATCACAGGCCAACTGCTCCGCTGTGCCTTCCAGGAAGGTTATTTCTGCCTCCTGCTACAATATCATAGATGATGTTCCAAAGATGAACTCCCTGTCTTTTCCTAAAAATCTAGCCATTTCACCTCCGTGATCACATCCCCACGTCTGTTCATAAAATCCAAAACTGTGGATTTGTCTTTGATGATTCTTCTTTGCCTCTATGGACAAGAAGGTATGGACTCTTATTTCTCCATCCTCCAAAATGTCTCTTGTAACCACCTCTTTATTTCTGTTCTTGCTGCCTCTTCCACAGTGAAAACATTTATCACTCTCCAGTAGAGAAAAGCAAGCACAGACATCTAGCCTACCTGAGCGCTCTTTCTTCCCCCAATCTGCCCATATTCAGCCACCAGATTATCTTCCTAGAACATTTCTAAGCATGTCATGCCTCTGCCCCAAAACTTTCAATGATTCCTTAGTGTCTAGAAGATAAATTTGAGGACTCTTAGCACCTTCACATTTTGATTTGAACTGCTTTGCTGGCTTCACCTCCAACTATTAACCTTCCTGAACCCTCAGTTTTAATTAAACTGTTCTACTCCCTGTTGCTAGACTGTCTCTTTCGTGTCCCACCACCATGCTCTTATGCAGTGCCCCCGACCCCCATCTGGCATGCCTTCACCGCTTCCCTCAAGTTATTCAAAGATAAAACAATTCATATGCCTCTTCTCCCCAGGTACCGCCAATGCACAGTGATATTCCCAATTCTCCGTTTCTAAGCCACTTACCACATGCACTGCCCATTTGCTCACAAATTCATTTCTACCTTGCAGAATATCTTGTCTTGAGTTGAATGACTTAGCTTCTGTGCTACGTAACTTTTCCCATGTTTAAGTCATGTTTCCATAAACAGGCTACATTCAGAGGGCACGCGCTACAGTCTACACCCCACACTTCTTTTTTCTCCCAGCATTAAGCCACGATTGTTATACATAGGAGGCACTCGGTTGATGGAATGAAGCACTCTATCTGACCAGGCCTCCAGGAGAGCTTAGTTCTCTAGCAATAGAGTAATCACCAGTCACAAACACCTATGGAACCTGGCCTCTCTCTGGAGAATAAAGAAAAACCTGCTTATATTTTTCCACCCAAACCAGGGCAGAGCCTAGGTAGCTCCTGTTCTGGTGTCAGCAATCACGTTCTATCTATACTTCATCCTTGATGTGCTCTGACTTCCCAGGGTCAACCTCAGCCCAACACCCAACAGCTGTTCTGAACCCCACCTTGACCCTGACCTCACAGATCTGACAGAGGCTTCCTGTCTTGTTTGGTTCCTGAACTCCAGTATCTACTTGTGTGACATGACTACACTTCTGTAGGCAGCCTTCTGCCTGACCAGACTATTCCGGCTTGCTCATTCAGAATTCACACTGAGCCCGTTTTTTGTCAATTTCCCCTCAATTCTACAATAGCACCGAAAATGACTATTCTATATACACCAGTATTAAATAACCATACTGTTCTAGATCAAACCAGTCAATCCTAAAGGAAATCAACCCTGAATATTCATTGGAAGGATTCATGTTGAAGCTGAACTCCAATTTTGGCCACCTGATGCAAACTGAAGCTGAACGCCAACTTTGGCCACCTGATGCAAAGAGCCAACTCATTGGAAAAGATCTTGACGCTGGGAAAGACTGAAGGCAGGAGGAGAAGGGGAGGACAGAGGATGAGATGTTGATGGCATCACTGACTCAATGGACACGAGTTTGAGCAAACTGTGGGAGATGGTGAACGACAGGGAAGGTGAAGGACAGGGAAACCTGACGTGCTGCAGCCCATGGGATCGCAAAGAGTCAGACATGACTGAGCGAATGAACAACTGTTCCAGATATTTTATACAATATATAAACAACCAATTCCTTGGCTTTTGGTAACTTTATCCCTGAAAAGGCAAAGCAGTAAGCATTTCCTTTATTCTCTGGTATGAAGCTTGCCCGTAACTTCTTCATCCTTGGTATTTCGAGGCAGGAGGAGGACTAAGGCCAAGGAACTGTGGGGGGAGGGGGACGGGCTGTGCAGTGACGAGGTTAGAGGTGGCAGAAAACACACGCTCAAGTTACATAAAGGAGATGCAATTCTATTCTCTGTTTTCACTGTTTCAAAAAATCTTGGTGGAAAGGCCAGGGTATAGAAGTGGAATTTTACAAAGGGGAAGAGAATGGCTTATGACTTGTTTGCTACTGGGATGACAGCCAAGGGTCATAAAATTGTGGAAACTATCATTCACTATCTCTGGTGACAGTCCCAGGATCAGAGAGGAGATCTGCATGGCCAGAGATGCCCTTTGCCACACCAGCCTGGCCTGGTAATAGCCACTGCTGCCCCTTCATAAGATCAGCAGCCACTGTTCTAAGAAACAGTCACAGGTCCTGATACAGTCTTATTTCCCAACCCCCTGGCTTTACGAGATGTAACTGACATACGAAATTGTGGAAGTCTGATGTGTACAACATGACGATTTGGTATGTGTTGAAACTGCAAAATGATAATCATAAGGTTGGCTACCACCTCCATCACCTCACACCTTACCTTTTGTGTGTGTGTGGTGAGAACATTTAAGATTTACTCTCTTAGCAACTTTCAAGGATACAATACAGCTTGTTAACTACAGTCATCAGATTGTACATTACATCCCCAAGCTTACTTATCTTGGACCTGGAGGTTTGCCAATACAGTCTTATTACCCTTATTCTTTAGCAGAGGTCATTTTGCTCTGTGAAGCAAACTGCTCAAAGAAAATATAGCGAAAGAAAGTCTCCAATAATAATAACAACAATAATTTATTTTTAAATCTCCAACCTATAAGAGATAAAAGACTGCTGGGTAGCTGCGTAACTTACTCTTAATCCTACAGGAATAAACAAATTTATCCAAACACTTCTTTTTGAGAGTATTTTTCTGGAACAAAACCTCCTGATTAATGGAGTCCCGGAAAGCCCAATCCACACCTTTTGCATTCGATTTATTCAACTCCCCAAGGCTGGGGAGGAAGAAGGCAACAGTGTTTATGGTTCCCAGTCTAGGAAGAGCTATTTCCTCTCATCTCTTTCCTTTCTCTTTTTCTTTTTGGCTGCCCTGGGTCTTTGGTGCTTTGCACGGGCTTTCTCTAGTTGCGGTGAGGAAGGCCTGCTCTCTACTCAAGAGGCTCGGGCTTCTCACTGTGGAGGCTTCTCTTGCTGAGGAGCACAGGCTCTAGGGCACGTGGGCTTCAGGAGCTGTAGTGAATGGGCTTAGCTGCTCTGAGGAACGCAACAAAGTTGTGGGCTCTTCCTGGACCAGGGATCGAACCCATGTCCCTCTGGTTGGCAGGAGCATTCTTACCCACTGTACCACAGGGAAGTCCTGTTTCCTTTCATTTCTCTCTGTGTTGAACTCTTTGTATTGTACTCTGGAAGGCCTGCCACCCTCATTATTGGTTGATTTTCATTTCAGAAAAGGCAGGGGGTTTAATGGACATTTTCGGTTTGATCTTACGAACAATCTCAATTGCTTTTTAAGTCATCTCTGTCCTTCCTATTTGGCTCTTGGAAGAGAAAGACTTTTTCTCCTCCTTTCGTGGGAGACTCAGGTGTGAGGGGGGTTCTGAGCTCATGAGGAGGGACCTGGGAAATCACTGTAGGATAAATCTGCAAAACTCAACACCTGCTCCGTAGAGAGGCCACGAGAGCCAGCCCAACTCACGAAAGCCTGAGCAGCCTCCCAACGTAACTCCCGACACGATGGTCGCACTGTCACTCAAATGAACGCACAGCCAGGCACCATAATTTAGAACTCTGGCTTCTAAAAGGCATAGCCCTGTTACCATCTGTCTCATAACGAGGTCAGAATCATCAACACTGACTATTAGATATTCATCAGGGCCTTGTGTGCTTTTTAATGTTACCGATACAAGTTTATGTGGATGTTATAAAAGCGATCAGTAAGAGGCACTTAAATTTATTAAAGTTTAAGTCAACTAATACAACTGTATGTATGTAATATATTCTTCCTTGCATAGGGCAAATGAAATACAGCCCCAATAAAATGGGCATTAAGATACACCCTACAGTCAGCAGAATTAAAGCCCATGATTTGTAAGAAGGTATTTCTTCTTACCAACAAAGACAAAAGACCTCTCTCTCACACACCCCAAACAAATCCAGGCTCCTGATACTTAGGGTGCATTTCTGACAGCCTGTGTTAAAGGCAAAGAAAAGCCCTGGGCTCTCTTTTGGTCACTTTATTCACATCCTCAGTTTGCATTTAAAAAAAATCATGTGGAACTTCCCTTGTGGTCCAGTAGCTAAACTCTGTTTCCAATGCAGGGGGCCCAGGTTCGTTCTCTGGTTGGGGAACTAGATTTCACATGCTGTAACTAAGACACAGCACAGTCAAATAAATAAATAAAATGTTTTAAAAAAAGCATGCATATAAGTCTGCACCTCAAAATACTATTTTTAAAAGTGTGTGCTCAGTCGCTCAGTCATGTCCAACTCTTGGCAACCCCATGAAATAGAAACCCCCAGGTTCCTCCGTCCATGGAATTTTCCAGGCAAGGATACTGGAGTGTGTTGCCATTTCCTACTCTAGGGGATCTTCCTGACCCAGGGATTGAACCCGTCTCTTGTGTTTCCTGAACTGGCAGGTTCTTTACACTGTGCCAGGGATCGAACCCAGGTTTCCCACATTGCAAGTGGATCTTTACCACCTAAGCCACCAGGGAAGTTGGAGGCCATTTATGTCCATAGATGTGATCACACTTCATTTCAAACTCTGTTACTTAGGAGTCTCATGATTCTCCAGAAGTTAAAATCTTGAGCACCTAGTCTGTACCAGGCTCCAGGCCAGATGTTTCATGAACAGAGTAAACAAACGTCTGACTTTGGGACAATCTGGAATTACCCGTCACAACAATTCAATTAATGAGGGCACCCACCCTACTTTCATTCTTACAAAGGTCCTAGTTTGAAAACTAGGCAGTGAAGTGATGGGTTTAGGTACCTATAATAAAGAGGAAAAAACAGACCCTGGCCCCAGAAGTTCAAACCTGGGTAATTCTATGTGCCTTCTTTGTCTTAACAGTTCAATGAGAAATTTATTTTTCTAGGGTTAAGAATAATTTTTTTCCACCTTAAAAAAAAAAAGGTTAGTTTAAAAAGTTTTCATGATCTTTCTGAGCTCTTAAGTCACAAGCATTTTTAAAAGGTCATTTGTCAAAGGATTGGCTTTAGTTAGTTCATTTTTTCCCACTTATTTGCTTAGTTTCTTCATAATTTTATATTTCACAATTAGATGAACTGAAGAGTTGCTTCACATCTGAGTACATTTCCTTTTCATTTCACCACCCCAAAATTATCTACTGGAAGATCAGACTCTGGTGAAACTACAAGGATGAGTGAGGGTTTGATTATCATTAAAAAAAAAATTAAACTGAATTCAATTGCACTGGAATCTCTCAAAGCTCAAGGGAAGGAATTTCAAGCCAAATAGCGGCACCATTTTTATCAGGATGTAAAGTTTAATTTTGGTGTTGCAGATCACCACCAGAATCCAGTTACATTATTAAAGAGAATGGAATCACAAACATCTTAGTTTGGGAATTTCCTGGCGGTCCAGTGGTTAAGAGTCCACACTTTCATTCCAAGGGGCAAAGGTAGACCCTGCAAGCCACATGACGTAACAACAACAACGAAAACAAAAACTTAGGAAAAAAAAGAGATCACCTTAGTTTAAAAGGTGCCAGCTTCACCACTTTTATAGTCCTTCGGACACACACTTCTACCAAATAGCATTTGATAGAAGCTACAGACTTTTTCTTCTTTTTTTTAGAATCCAGAACTCAAAGGATGGATTAATTCCCATACCTAGCTGACTGCTATATCTCCCTTACGAATCACATTATGCACATAAGACATAATAAAATCACAGAATATTTCAAAAAATATAAAAAATATATGAATGTTAGAAAAATGCATCTGAATGGACATTTAGAAACACTTAGAAAAGAGTTATCAGTATAATCCTTGATTACCATAATTTGATGCCTCTGGGGGTTGAAAGGTAATAGAAAAAACTTTTTCATTGACATATATAACAATATTCATAAAATTTTAATGACAGTAATCCTGCTTGTCAAGTTTCTATTTCACAAGTACAAGATAATTTCAGGTTAGCCCATTTCTAAATGATACATTTCCAAAACAGTGTATACTAAATGTCCGTGAAACTTGTATATAGTTTTCCATCAAAGTCTAATTATCTGCTAGTTGTTTAACGTTAAATGTATAGTCTGTCCCACCAGAACTCAGTTTAGAATCAACCACAAGCTCTATAGAATTCTTTATCAATAAGCACAATCACAATACTACTGATTCCATTCAGGGTTCTCTCTATAAAAAGGCTGGAATTGGGTACAAAAGGAAGCCTAAGATATCTAAGACATTGGCTCTGTGCTAAAGGAGCTTAAAATCCCATGGCGTTGCCAAGGTCAATGCAAAGTAAAAAGGACATCTGGCCATTCTGAGCAACATAAACAACTTGCCAAAATAAACGCAACAGGAGTTCAGGGGCGGGAATCACCATAGACTAGAGTTAGGCAAAGGTTTACAGGGGAGGCAAAGTAAGAGTTGAGCTGCAGTTAGAAAGATGTTATGTCTTTTGAAGGGCAGTGTTCCAGCTCCTGCTGACTGGGCATTGGGAGCTTGCAGCCAGCACTATGGCCCCTGCCCTCAGGAAGATGGGGCTTTGATTGGAAACAGCAACTTAGGAGTTTTTACTAGTAGTCATACATTAACAAACGCTCATTCCCAACATAACTACTAGTCTACACTGGTGCCCCAACAGTCTACTTATCCAGAATTTCCTCTTCTGATAACTTCAACCTTCTAGAAGTAATTTTTGAATACTGAAGAAGCTGGTGTGAAGCCCTACCACCAGATACTCACCTTACTGTCATCTAACATGCAGTTAACAAGGTGGAGAGCAGCTGTTGTGACTGGGTTTGCTCTGTGTCAGACTCTAGGTGTGCACACCTCACAACTAACTGTAAGGTCAAGTGCATTTCCCATTTTATTTTTTATTTTTTAGTTCTACCAGTTTGTTGCTACCAACCCATTTCCCTCCACCCTCATACAAACATGCTCAGTCATGTGACCCCATGGACTGCAGCCTGCCAGGCTCCTCTATCCATGGACTTTTCCAGGCAAGAATACTGGAGTGGGTTGCCATTTCCTTCTCCTGCATTTCCCATTTTAAAGACAGGTAAGCCGAGTGTGAAAGTGTGTGAGTTGCTCAGTCATGTCTGACTCTTTGTGACCCCATGGTATGTAGCCCACCAGGCTCCCCTGTCCATGGGGATTCTTCAGGCAAGAATACTGGAGTGGGTTACCATTCCCTTCTCCAGGGGATCTTTCTGACCCAGGGATTGAACCCAGGCCTCCTGCATTACAGGCAGATTCTTTGCCATTTGAGCCACCACAGTAGTCCAAGTTGAGTTTAGGGAGATGATTTAGCTTGTCCAAGCTCACTCTACCACTACCAGCAGGGCTGGGATCTGAACTGAGGTCTGCCTGACTCACAAATCCGTGCTGTTAACCCTTTCTTCTTCATGCTTTAGGGTCTTGGAGTCAAAGCATCAACTAAGGGGAGAAGTACCATAACAGCCAAAAAAAAAAAAAAAAGAAACCTGACGTGTGAGAGGAGACTGATCTAAAGTAGGGGGTAGGCTGACTGCACACCACCTGGGAAATCAATGCACTCCCCAACAGTGCTCCCAAGTCACTGGCATTTCTCTGTCCTCTGGCTAGGATGACACTGGAGAAATACAACCATTCAAAACTATTCACATAAATTTACCGCCTGAAAGAGGTAAATTCACTTCTCTGATACCTAGTGGCATAGTGGACAGAACACTGGTCTTGGGTGAGCTGACCTGGGCTTTCCCAGCAGGGAGGACCTGGACTAAAGACCTGCCTGAAAGAACAGAAAGGAAGCAGCAGAAACCTAAGACTGTGCAGAGAAGAGAGGCAAGACACACTGACGGGCGGGACGAAAGGGCAGAGGCGAGGGAGCAATCAAACAGTAATGTCTGGGGGCCGAAAGGAGTGGGGTTCCACGGATGGTGACACTGAAGACTGGAGGTGGTCTGAAAGTGTTGTTTCTCCTAGGGGATGGGATAATGAAATGCGTTTTCAAACAAGGTGAATGACAAACACTGAGAGGAGATCCAAGTAGAAATATACAGCGTTCAACCCTTCATACTGAAACTCTGAGACAAGGAAGTGCTGAATTTACCAAAGTCACAGTGTCTGGAGCTGCTGGTCACTGACGATCAAGCACGTACTTGCCATTTGCTGAGTTGAACCTCAAATGAAGATAAACCATTTGGAAAGAGAATGGAAATCAATAAGATGGGCTCAGGCTGTACAGCATGAATCAGAGGGGGAAGAGGGCAAGGTGACCCTGAACCAGTCCATGCACAAGCCCAAGGGCAAAGGGGTGGAGCCCAAAACGTGGCCCAACAAAGATGAGCAGGTCAGAGTGACAAAAATATGGAAAGGGAAAAAGACTGAAATCAAAGGTTCATGTTCTATGACTGGAAATGGTGTTGCCAAAGATGAGAGCAGAGTCCAGTAGGGAGATATTGCTTTGGGAGAGATTTCACTGTAGGATTAGTAATGACAGAGCGGAGACATTCTATAGGTACCAGGAGAAAAAGGAGGAGAGGAGAATGGGCAAGGGGTCGCTGACCTGAGGGCTGTCCCCAACACCTCTATGAACATGGAATCCATGTGGGAAAAGCTGCTCCCCAGGAGAAATGGAGTAGAAAGTAGAGCAGATGGCAAATAAAGTAATCCTTGGGGACACAGACGTTGTCAAACACTATGAGTCACACGGAGATGTCAAGGATAAAACGATGGAAAAAAAAAAAAACCCAAACAATTAAGGGAACAGAAAAAGGGCTACAGGGCCTGGCTGAGAATAAGCCACCAACCCATTTTTTTTCCCCCACAGGGTCAGGAGGAGAGAAAGAAGGGGTGCTCCCCTGGGAAAAGAACCAAAAGCACCATGTTATGCTCCTTGCTTTCCCAAGAAATGGAATTCTCTTAGACTTTCAAAATCCTTTACGTCATCTTCTTTGAATCTGCAAATTCTACCATAAGCTGTGTTTCTTCAGTTGACACAATATCCTCTTCCTACCATTTACAAATTCTCCACATACCTATCTACCTACTGGCTCATTATTCATCCAAATCAGCCCTTCTCCACGTTCCGACTGACTTTCTCTTTCTGCCTCCCAAATTCCCCTTTCTATGTCTCTGCCTCATTGCCTGGGACTAGGCCATAAGTCACTGTGGATGTACCAGCCTTTCACTGCTGTGGGTAGGTACATGCAGCCTACAGATTGATTAGCTAGAGGCCATGTTACCAAGAGTTCATAAGCAATCTGAAAATTGCCAATCCAAGAGGATTCTGGTGAAGGAAAGAAAGTTATGATAAAACATGCATGCTTGTTTTAGGAAACTAGAGAATCAATGAGAGGAAAACAAATTTTATACACACACATACATATATATACACTCAAAACTCAAAAACTGTTTTCAAGGGAACTCCCTGGAGATCCAGTGGTTAGGACTCGGTGTTCTCATTGCCGAGGGCCCAGGTTCAACAATCTGTAACTTGACCGCCTCTGTGAAGACCCTCCCTTAACTGAAGTCACCTTCTGAGGTCCTGGGGTTAGGAATTAAACACATGAGTTTCTACAGGCGGGGAGACAATTCAACACTTAATGGTAGGTTTAAGGAAACCAAAAGCATTTTGCTACAGCATAACTTTCTCAGGACATACTGTCATTATTTTCTAAGAACTCTCTTTGTTTCTCCCTCCTTGGAGACAAGACAGTCCACGCTGTGACTTCCCTATGTCTTGCCTCAAAGGACCCTGGAGGAGATGTCACTTAGTTAAATATTATACAAGCAAAAGCTAAGTGATTACTTTAAATTAAATTCTGCATAAGTTTAGGTGACTTATGCAGTGCTTCCCAAAAAAGTCATGCAGGAATATCTCTGCAATGTATATCAAGGAATAATGGCAGTCATTCTGGTATAAAAGAGAATTGAACATCACATATTAATAACACCAAAATGGGAGAGTAAACTAAGTTTCTAGTTTCTTAAAAAAAAAAAAAAAAACAACACTTATTTTTATTTATTTATTTGGCTAGCTGGCTCAGAGCATCTTCAGTTTTCATTGTGGCATGCAGGACCTTTAGCTGAGGCATGAGAACTCTTAGCTGTGATGTGGGATGTAGTTCCCCAACCAGGGATTGAACCTGGGCCCGCTGCACTGGGAGTGTGGAGTGTTAGCCACTGGACCACCAGGGAAGTCCCTCTAGCTCTGGTTCTGGGTGCGCATACATTTCTGAAGGAGACCTGAGTACACTCAAGAGATAAATCAGTTGCAGGCTAGGTGAGGATGAGGCACTTCTGTTCTTCAGGGCCACCCCTATGTCTGGTGATGCTCAGGGAAGCCTTCAATTGAATTTGCTTTTCCTTCAGAAATGGTTTAGCAAGACCAAATCAAGACTAAAAATCTAGTAGGCTTTTGATTTTTTTCCCTCTTTCAGGCCCAAAAGAGTAGTTATTCTTAAACACCTCTTACCCAAATATGCATTTTACTTAACCTTACCTATCCCATGACCAGCCCACAACAAACTTGTCTTGTGAACCCAGCTTCCACTTCAGAAATGTTTGGCGCACTCAGGATCAAAACTGAAAATCTACTTTACTCTTTTTCATTTTGCTGTTCTTATTACAGCACTGCTGCCAACTCTTTTGTACCCAACAAATTATGTAAATCTGTTACTCTATATTTGGAGAAGAAAATGGCAGCCCACTCCAGTAGTCTCGCCTTGGGAAATTCCATGGACAGAGGAGACTGGTGGGCTATAGTCCATGGGGTCGCAAAGGGTCAGACATGACCGAGCATGTGCACACACACACATTATTCTACACTACTCTATTACTCTAGGTATATTATATTAGTAAGTGTCCCCTCAGAAGATATGTTGGAGTTCTAATCCCCAGTACCTGTGAACGACCTTATCTATAAACAGGCTCTTTGCAGGTACAATCAAGTTAAGGTGTTAAGGTGAGTTCTCATCCAATATGACTGGTGTCCTTATACAAAAAGGAGAAAAGACACACACACACACACAGAATGCCCTATGAAGACAGAGGCAGAGCCTGGATGGATGCAGCTGCCAGCCAAGGGATGCTGAGGCTGGCTGGGGGGTGCACTGGAAGCTGGGAAGAGGCAAGGAAGGCTTCTGCCCAGATTCTCGGCGGAAGCCTGGTCCTGCTGACATTTTGGCTTCCAACCTGCAGGCTCCAAACCTGAGAATAAGTATCTGTTGATTTAGGTCACCCAGTTTATGACACTTTGTTGTAGCAGTCCTCAGAAATGTATACCCTCTGGAATATAATTCAAGATGCATTTCATTGAAAAAACATGTTTGTGCTCAAGCTGTGATAAAGTACTTGTAACAATTGCAGAGTCACGCTGGCCGAATGGCAGTTTGCCCTGACAGCCTGTCTTTGCCATCTCCTGGTTGAAAGACAGTAGAAGCATCCTCAGTCTAAACTCTCATCTCAGTTTTGGAACTGAGGTCCTAGGCCGGGGGGTGGTGGCTAAACACCCCCTCTCTTTGTACAAATACACTTGGTCTTCGTGTTGAACGTGTGACTTTACAACCACATGACTTCTCCGGAAGGCAGAGAAAAATTCAGTCTGTCCTCACCAGCTAAGTGACAGTTAAGGAGTCCCCGCCGCACTTCCTCACACCTGCCAGTTCAAGAAACCTCAGTTTCTTGCTGTCATTCAGAGAAACCAGGACATCCCGTGTTCAGTGCAACACCTGTTGCTCACTGCCTCTTGTACTCGGGTTTCTGCATTTCTTTGAACACTTCCCTCATAAGACTGCTATCCACCTGCAAAGAAAACTTTGTGAAGGTGGTAGCCCAGTGTGTAAAGAGTCCACCTGAAGTGCAAGAGACCAGGGTTCGATCCCTGGGTCGGGAAGATCCTGGTGAAGGAAATGGTAAACCCACTTCAGTATTCTTGCTTGGAAAATCCCATGGACAGAGGAGCCTGGCAGGTGGCAGTCCATGGGGTTGCAAGAGTTGGACGTGACTTAGCGACTACCACCATCAACCACCACATCCAGTCCCAGCCATGCCCATAAGGCCAAGTGCATAGAACTCTTTCCCCTGGGTTCTCTTCAGAGACCAAATTCCTTCCTTCCTCCTTTTAAAAGCCCAGTAATATAATCCTTCTCACTTGATTTAAATGGTGACTGCTGTTTACAACAGTAACTCTATGTTACAGCTCCCTTGCTCCTTAGAGAATTTTTTCATTACTCTCAGTTGCCTTTAAAAGTGACATCTGATGAAACTCAACTAGCGATCAATTTGGGAAAGATAGAAGAAGCATTTCCTGACAGTGCAAAGGGAATAGAAACCAGAGGAATGGCGGGGAAAGCAGGCTGGGATGCTGGAAGGGAGAAAGGTTGGGGAAGAGGAAAAGGAAAAAGAAATGAAAGATGGGGAAAAAGTGAGAAAACAGACTGCAGTGAAATGGTATTGTGAGCACAGGTGGATAAGAAAGCAACACTGAGATGTGCTTTGTCAACTAACTATAAAGCATAATAAAAATGCAGCACAATATTATTGACAATATTTGTGTGCAGATGATGCAGATATAAAAATCAGCTGGTACAGGGATCCCTTGGCCAGGCAACCAACAGCCTGTTCTACACTGTGTAGATGGCAGCGGTTCTTTGGGCTGCTGCAAGGACATTTTTATGCTGTGAGTCACTGCCATCAAACTAGTCCTGGTGTTGTTATGACCCAGCAACCCCACAGTGCTGGCCATTGGCACACGGCCTGAGGGGAGGTGCCCACTCCGGTGATACCAGGTCTTGCTCTGTCCCTCCCAGAGCACAGCGAAGACGACGTCAAAAAGCTCTCATGTGTCCTGCTCTGGGGCACAGAGGATGGCAGCTAGTGACATAGCTGGTCCCAACTCAACAAGGTTTGTGTTCTGAAGGCTCATTTCAGGTCATCTCTGAGTTCCTGGCCACTGTGTCAGATGCGGGCTCTGCTGCTTGCTGGCTGCAAGGTCTCAGCAAGTGATGAAGCCTCTCTGAGCCTCAATTTCCTCATCTCTGAAATGGGTGCCGCTTATGGTCCTGGTGTGAAGGGGAGGCATCAGGGTCATGTTCTCACAGCACAGTCTGGCCCAGGGGGAGCTCTGTGTTGGTGACAGAGAAGGGAGAGGTCAGCTGGTCTGCTGAGGCCCAGGAACATGCAGCCCGGATAATGCATGGCTGGCTGTGATGGACGGAGCTCCATGGTACCAGGGGCCCCTCAGCACCAGGCCTGGCTGGATGAGGACTCAGTACGCTACTTCTGAATGACTGGACAAGGCAAACATGAAATGGGACAAGAGCTCATTTGTCACTTGTCTCAAATGCTGTTCCCCATGGAAAGGGAGGTCTGGTTAGGAAAAAAGGCAACTTCCAAGGATTCTGAGGAAGACACAGAGGAAACTGGATGGATTCAAAAGATTCAGATAAAAACTCTATATTTTTACCTGTGCAATGCATCCTAAGTCACTTCAGTCATGTCTGACTCTGTGACCCTATGGACTGTAGCCCGCCAGGCTCCTCTGTCCATGGGATTCTCCAGGCAAGAATCCTGGAGTGGGTTGCCATGCCCTCCTCCAGAGCTTCTTCATGACCCAGGGATCGAACCTGTATCTGTTACATCTCCTGCACTGGCACGTGGGTTCTTTGTCACTAGCGCCACCTGGGAAGGACATAGTTTTACCTAAGTGAAGAGGAACTAAAAGCCTCTTGATGAAAGTGAAACAGGAGAGTGAAAAAGTTGGCTTAAAACTCAACATTCAGAAAACGAAGATCATGGCATCCGGTCCCATGACTCCATGGGAAATAGATGGGGAAACAGTGGAAACAGTGTCAGACTTTATTTTTGGGGGCTCCAAAATCACTGCAGATGGTGATTGCAGCCATGAAATTAAAAGACGCTTACTCCTTGGAAGGAAAGTTATGACCAACCTAGACAGCATATTCAAAAGCAGAGATATTACTTTGCCGACTAAGGTCTATCTAGTCAAGGCTACGGTTTTTCCAGTAGTCATGTACAGATGTGAGAGTTGGACTGTGAAGAAGGCTGAGCGCCGAAGAATTGATGCTTTTGAAGTGTGGTGTTGCAGAAGACTCTTGAGAGTCCCTTGGACTGCAAGGAGATGCAACCAGTCCATTCTGAAGGAGATCAACCCTGGGATTTCTTTGGAAGGAATGATGCTAAAGCTGAAACTCCACTACTTTGGCCACCTCATGTGAAGAATTGACTCATTGGAAAAGACTCTGATGCTGGGAGGGATTGGGGGCAGGAGGAGAAGGGGACGACTGAGGATGAGATGGCTGGATGGCATCACTGACTCGATGAACGCGAATCTGAGTGAACTCCGGGAGTTGGTGATGGACAGGGAGGCTTGGCGTGCTGCGATTCGTGGGGTCGCAAAGAGTCGGACACGACTGAGCGACTGAACTGAACTGAACCTTAAAAATGTATTGCATTTCTTTTCCATGTAACATTTGAATGAAAGGCACTATTCCTACACACTACTATATATAAAATAATCAACAAGAACCTACTGTATAGCGCAGGGAACTATATTCAATGTCTTATAATAACCTATAATGGAAAAGAATCTGAGAAAGAATATATACGTATAACTGAACCACTTTGCTGTACACCCAAAGCACTGTAAACCAACTTTACTTCAACTTGAAAAAAAAAAATTTTTAATAAAGCACTACTCCAGGTCATAAAGAACTCAGTTTCTATGTACAACATACTCATTGCACATTTGTATCCACCATATAAACTATGACCTGAGCGTTTCTGATTGACAATCAGTTAAAAAAAAAAAAACTGAACACTCCTAACACGTGATATTTATTTTTAATAAATCATGTATTTCTATTTTACTATTGTTTATTAAAAACACAAAAGCAGAATATTTAAAAGGATGAAATAAAATATACATAGTCTAATGCTTTCTTCTGTGCAGGCACGCTAAGTCACTTCAGTCGTGTCCAACTCTTTGCGACCCCATGAACTGTAGCCCACCAGGCTCCTCTGTCCGTGGGATTCTCTAGGCAGGAATACTGGAGTGGGCTCCCAGGCCCTCTTCCAGGGGATCTTCCTGGCCTGGGGATCGAATCTGTGTCCCTTATGTCTCCTGCACTGGCAAGCGGGTTCTTTACCACCAGCACCACCTGGGAAGCCCCAATATTTTCTTCTCTATCCCAATAAACTGTCCTGAGCTCTTTGCTTTGAAAATCCTGTTATCCCTCAAGTAGCTAAAGCCAGGAGAAGGCAATGGCACCCCACTCCAGTATTCTTGCCTGGAAAATCCCATGGACAGAGGAGCCTGGTAGGCTGCGGTCCATGGGGTCACGAAGAGTCGGACACGACTGAGCAACTTCCCTTTCACTTTTCACTTTCATGCACTGGAGAAGGAAATGGCAACCCACTCCAGTGTTCTTGCCGGGAGAATCCCAGGGATGGGGGAGCCTGGTGGGCTGCCATCTATGGGGTCGCACAGAGTCGGACACGACTGAAGTGACTTAGCAGCAGTAGCAGCAGCAGCTAAAGCCAACTAACTTACAATTAGTCTTGGCCATACGATTAAACTTGGCTAGTAGAAAGTGGCCAAGTGAGAAGTGCCCCTTCTGGGCAGAAGCTTTTCACAGCCAGTGTGCCACTGGCCTATTTGATCCCTCTATCCCTTGCTAAGGGAACCAGTGATGATTCAGGGGTGGGAGTAGGAAGTAAATGAGGACGAGAAGAGGCTGAGATCCCAGCTGACCCAAGGGGGACCCGCAGCAAGATGATGGAGCAAACCTTTGTCATTTTAAGGCCCTGAGACACTGGAAGGTGTCTGCTGCCGCAGTAAAACTTAGTCTGTCCTAACTAGCACTGTGCTTTTCCTTAATGCTGAGCTCCCTAATGAGTCTGGATTAACGAGGTTGAATGTAATTATGTTTGGATGCTCAGCATCCTCACCCATCAATGTCAGAGCACACATTTCTACAGACAACTTAAAAAATTCTAAATCGTTCAATCCTTAGCTTTCATAGTTTAGCATCGCTTCTGTGCTTTGTGAAAATGCTTCCTGAGAGGAGGAAGGAGAGAGTCGGACGAATGGAGAAAGTAGCGTTGATGTGTACACACTATCACATGTAAAACAGGTGGTCAGTGAGAAGCTGCCGCATAACACAGGCAGCCCCGCCTGGTGTTCTGGGATGATCTAGAGGGGTGGGAGGCAGGGAGGAGAGGGAGGCTCCCCAGGGAGGGAATATACATGTAATTACGACTGACTCACATTGTTGTACAGCAGAAACCAACAGAATACTATAAAGCAATTTTCCTCCAATTAAAAAAAACAAGAATTTACAAGTGAAAATAAAAATTAGTTTTAAAAAAAGGAAAGAAAATGCTTCCTGAGATCAATGTGTCCAATGATGGGACAGCTCTGACCCTCACAGCAATTAGTGACTTCAGGTGTGCGCCCCCTCATCCCCACCTGGTACTTTCCTGAGCAAGCAGGAGGTAGAGGATCACCCATCACAAATGCCTCTCATTTGGAAACTCTGAGGCAAATAACTTCCCGGTGACAAAAACGGGAAGCTGTTCTCCAAATCCAAGCAGGAGTCTGGCACTGCAGAATTCAGGCTTCCTCGTCCTTGTGGGAGAACCAGCTTATGCTATTGTGTTCTCCGGGGAAAATGGACTTTTCACAACCTGCCCCCAGCTGTATGATGCAATGGTTATGTTCTTGGTAAAGAATATTCAAGTTCTGACATCATAATAACCATGGGTATTACTCACGGTAAGCTCACAAGCCTGGCAAGGCACAGTCTGTACCCTCTTTATCACTGAGGTCAGCAATGGGTTTAAAAATAGCACTGCTCACATGTTCAGGGTACCACTGATTCATTAATGGCCAAAACACTATTCTGGATTCCTGACCTGTATGGGATTTGGGACTGAGACGCCTAGACGTGTGCCACAGCATCTGTGACTCCCCCAGGAGGCGGGTTACGCTGCACTATTTCATAAACAGAGATCTGCATATCCTAAAAGAATCCCCAACAGTCACAAACCAGGAGGTAAGATGTCATCTTATTTGTGACTCAAAAATGATAAGCCTAAAATATAAGTAACCAGAATATCTATAAATCTGGGAACTATAATGTGCAGAACATCCCAAAATAAAGAGGGCTGATGTGACAATAAGCCACGTTGTCCCAGGGAAGTCTATAAATAAGAGTCTGAGATTTTTCATTGTTTGGGGGGAGGTGGGGGGGGGAGAAGGCATTTGCATCTAGATGCCGGATACTGGTTCTTGAGAGAGAAATATCCCTGGAGCAGAGAATGTTTTCATAATTTATAGGGATCTGGAAAAGCACAGAATGCCTACTGCTCAAATTCTGTGCCCGGTAAGTAGTCTCTGATTTCCAACTGGAACTCTGGAAAGGACCTTGTGACTCAGGGAATGCCCCTGTAGATGCATGCCAAGGAGTAGGTCTCTCTTAAAATGATTCAGATCAATCAATCTTCTCTAAGATTGGTTAGCAGGAATCGGTCCTGCTGAACCTCAGAATGCTTGATGAGTTTACAAAGTCAGATTTCCAGATCTGCCAAGCTGAGGATTCTAGAGGCCGCGGTGGGCATCCAGAAATAGCGACTAAGCGCCTGCTGTGTCCAGGCACCGCCTGGAGTGCTGAAGCAAGGCTACAGGCAGCATGCAAAACAACATGACTGTTTTTTCAAGAGACCAACGAGATGAGTGATAATGAGACACGATAACTGACTACAGAAGGCAGGCATAACCGTTACTGACTGACTGCTAGAGGGGTCACAGGGAGGGTGGAGGCACAGGAGAACACCCCAAGAGGAAGAAGGGGGCCAATGGCACACAGAGGCCAGGGGACACACACTGGGCTTAGGGACTAAGATGAGAGCTGGTGTGTTATAAGCCCACAGGACCTGGGGTAGTTTCTGCAGGTACAATGTAAAAATAAGATCACTTAAGACAAAAGCAGGGCAAAAGCCATCTAGCGGGAACACAAGGAAGAAGGGTCTGACTGCAGGGAGGGCTCCTGCAGGGAGAGTGCAAATTAACCTGGAGAGACTGGAGTGAGTTAGATGCGGAGGGCCTTTGTGCCAGACTTCCGCCTGTATCCGGGAGAGGGTGAGGGGTTGCAGAGGTGCTCTTGGGGAGAGGTTGAGGGGTTGCAGAGGTGCCTGTGGAGAGAGGTGGGGAGGAAAGGACTAGCAGGGCTGTAGGATGGAAAACTGGACTTGCGGCAGAAGTCTGGAGGCAACCTGCTCACCTTGGAGGCTCATCTGGGAGGTAAGATCCTGGAGGAACGGTGGCATCGTTTGGAACTAAAGCAAGGTCACAGACAAGAGACAAAGGGGCAGTTAAAGACCTTGGCAACCGGCGGGGAAGGCAGAAGCCACGAGAGGCGTCCACAATGATGTTGTGTCACGGTGAAAGCCAAGGGAAAGGCTGGTCCCTTTCTTGGCGTGGCCAAGGGAGGCACGGCCTGGTGGGCATGGCCAGGCCGGCTGGGCAGTGGGCCCTGGGAACACAGGGGCTCCCAGGGAATGGGGACTCTACTGCCAGAAAGAGCTCGGACACACCAGGGATAGGGTGGCTGCAGTGTTTCCTTGAGGAAACCCAGACAGCAGACAGCAGGGGGTACTCGTTGGCAAAGAACCCCGCCCCCTCCTGCCCAGTCCCTAGCCTGCCCAATACTCAGTGCATGTTATCTCCAAGGCCTGAAACGAACCAGTGCTCAGGCTAGGCCTCTGCGTCCCCGTCCTGTGATGCTGGCCTCGGCGGAAGCTGGGACGCTCTCAGAGAACACAGAACCTTAGCCCTTAAACTTAGACCTATAACCCCGAGGGATGACACACAGAAACCCTTACAGAAACACACAGATCACTCAGAACAATTTGGCCAATTAGGTACTTCTTTTAAAAATTTTTTTTGCTGCCCCACCAGGCATGTGGGATCGTCCCTGACCAGGGACTGAACTTGCAATCCCTGTGTTGGACGCACAGAGTCGTAACCTCTGGACCACCAGGGAAGTCCCTAGGGTACCTCTTGTTATATAGAAGATATGAATGCAGAGCATCCGAACTTACGTTCTTCTCTGACGGCTGGAGGAAGTGCCTGCCAGTGCTCTGATTCTTTCACCAGCATCAATGCACTCAGCTTACTCCTCCAAACGGGGAGGGGACCTGGGACTGCAAGTCCTTCCCGTGTCAATTTTCAAGAAGGCGAGGAAGGGCAGAAACTCCACTGCGCCTGTTGCCCCGCCTCAAGGTCTCGACCCTGCCAGCCAAGCCCTTTGCATTCTTTTTCAGTTGGAAAATGAAGCTATCAGCTCCATTTCCACTTTCTCTGCATGACTCCATTTCTCCTTTCTTTCTTGGCTCAAGCTATATGGCTCATATAAGATCCCCACTGAGTTCTTCAGTGATTCTTATCTTTTTTCTGAACATTTTTCTAAGAAATGCTGAATCAAAATACAAGGTGGGAGAAGGTATGAGCGTACGTTCTAAAGGGCAGAATGGAAATATAAGAAAGGCAACGGCATAAGCCTGCAGATTTCTTGTTTCCCAGCTTTCACGCTCTCCACACGGTAAGAGTCATGGGGATGGTGTCCTGTGGAAGTGAAGTCAGCAACCCAGGAATCTGTTTTCTATTCTTACTCCTGCCGTAAAATTCCATGAAGTCACCAGGAACCCCTTGGAGGGTGAGCCGACACCAGTAGAAACAGCTCTGCAATTTGCTTGTTTCCCCCACATCTCATCCAAAGTATGGTTGAAAGATCACCAGAGTCCACTTTTCCCTGGATGGGGGTGAAGTAGCCTGAAGATGGGCCAGGGTTGGAAGCACCTGGGCAAGTGGAGGCTCCCTGGAGCCCCAGCCGCCCTGCGAAGTGATGTAGAGCCCCGGAATCACGACACAGCCACAAAACAAAAAACCAACGGGCAACAAGACGAGGCTTTCTTTTGACTGCAGGCTGAAGTGTGGAAATTGTCAGAGTAAAGCAAACGCATGCAGCTGCTGGGAGGTCAGTTGTCTTCTTCTCACAGGAAATCTTTCCTGCCACTTTCAGAGCAGAGCTTCTTCACCTGCTCAGACACCCCACGTCAGTGCAGAACAGGGAAGGGGGTTCTCCAGCCCATGACAAAGATGTCAAGTGATTTTGAATATGGGCCATTTTTAAAGTCTTCACTGAATTTGTTACAATATTGCTTCTGTTTCATGTTTTGGTTGTCTGGCCCCAAGGCACCTGGGATCCGAACTCCCTGGCAAGGGATCGAACTGGCAACCTCTGCATGAGAAGGTGAAGTCTTAACCACTGGACTGCCAGGGAAGTTTCCTGCAATGTCACTTTTGAGCTAAGGAAATGCAAGCTGGCCCCAGCACATGAGTTAGAGAAAGGATTCAAGTTGGTGAAAAGTAGAGCCACAGGGAAGGAACCCCCAACAGAAAGCTGAACCGTCTCTATGTGGTTCACACGCTTCCCCAGAGCACAGACCAGGCCGATCTGGGCCACAGGCAAGACTGCAGAACTCATTCCAAAAGGAATGAGAACATCACTGGATCTACTGACGAAACTGGACTACGAACTGTGGCTAAGACAGGAGCTCTGAATCCCGGCTAAGTTCTCCTGAGTTGGGAACTGCACGGCACCCTATCCTCAGGACCCAGGACACACACGAGGAAGTGGGGGAGGCGGGGCCGTCCACTGGAGCACTGCACAGAGCTGGAACCGCCTGAAACCTCTCTGACCCACACAGTCACTACTAACCACACGTGGCTACCGAACGAACACTTGAAAGTGCGGCTGGTGTGACCCAGGAGCTTTTTTACATTTTACTTTCTTAAAAAATATTTTAAAAATATTTATTTATTTGGCTGTGTCAGGTCTTAGTTGTGGCATGTGGGATCTTATTTCCCCAACCAGGGACTGAACCCGAGTCCTGTGCATTGCAAGGTGGATTCTTAACCACTGAGCCACCAGGGCAGCCCCACATTTTATTTACTTTTAATTTAAATAGCCATCTGTGGCTAGTGGCTACTGTATTAGATGGTGCAGAAATCAGGGGCCATGATATTTATAACTCACCCTCAAATCATTCAGAGCAAGTAGCATTTACATATATATAAATATGTATGCACACACACACACGTGTGACAACAGAGTAGAAGTGAGAAAGAGGGAGCGTGTGAGTGAATGCAAACGATAAGAGCAAATGGTGCAAAATGATGACCAGTGAACGTGGTGAAGGAAGGGGGCTCTTCTTCGCATTATTCTTACTTTTGTTAAGTTTAAAATTATTTCCAAATAAAATGTGTTTTCAGTGGATGAGGGTGAACTCTCATCTGAACTCTGGGTCCAACTGGAACTTCTTTGCAGATGGGGGGTTGAAACTAGGAAGCTCAGGGTATCCCCCAAATTTGAACAGATGTCATGGATTTCAGAGGACACTCAATGTCCCCTCAAGCATGTCTCACCCAAACCCGCCACCCGGTGCTTCTCTTCTGCCTTCTTTTCATTTGTTTCCTAGCCTATACATCTATGTCCACAGAGGACTGTACTGCAACGGCAAGTTCAGAGCAATTTTCTAAGTAAAGCTTTATTGATCTACAATCACATACCATAAAAAGTCTTTCTTTTAAAACACAGTTCAGTGGCTGGTAGTCTATTCAGAGTTGGGCAATCATCGTCACCATATATTAAATAATTCCAAATATCCTGACTCCCCTCAACAGAAATGCCACACCCATTAGCAGTCCTGTTCCCTCTCCCCCAGCCCCTGGCAACAGCTAATCTGCTTTCTGTCTCCATGGATTTACCTATTCTGGACAATTCATAAAAATTGCATCAGATAATGTGGCCTTTTGTGTCTGGTTTCTTCCACTTAACCTCATTTTTAAAAGTTCGTCCATGTCGTAGCATGTATCAGCATTTCATTCCTTTTTGCTACCAAATGTGCCACGGACTGGATACAGCACATTCGCTGACGCATTCGCCAGCTGATGGACATCTGGGTCGTTTCTAGTTTCTGGCCATATTTCTGGACAACGCTGCCGAGAACTCGTGTTCAGGAGTCCGTGTGGACAGACGTTTGCAGGTCTCCTGGGTAGAGACTCTGGAGCGGACCTGCTGAGTCGTGTGGTAACTCCGGGTTTAACCTTTTGAGGAGCTGCCACGCTCTTTTCCAGAGTGGCCTCTGAAGTCCCCAGGGGCCATGCCAGACAGCGGTCTCGGGTAAAGCCCACAGAAGGCAGTTCCATAGACACGGCTGCCCTTCTGTCATCCTGTGAAACTGCAGTCACCATTCAAAGCCGGGGAGCTGGGGTTTGTTTGATTTGAGGCAAATAAATTAGGGAAGCTGTGATGTGCTGGGTGCCAGCCGCACGCCCAGCCCCGCACCGTCCCAGCACCTGGCAGGGCAGGCCAGGCTGGCACGTTGCGCACTGGTGCCAGGCGAAGGGCTCTATGTGCCCAGGGCAGCTGCAGAACAACACAAGCCGGCACCCTCTCCACTGGCCCCCTCGCCACGGCAAAGCCTGGGCAGGGTGATTTACTACCGACCGCAGCCTGCTCCCGAAACCACCTGCCAAGAAACTGGCAGAGAGAATGGGGCGAGGACCACGGGGGATCCAGGGAGCAATCGGACGGTGGCAGGGGGTGGGGATGTGAGGGCGGTGTCAAAGAGAGAGGGCCTTCGGGGCCTGTCGCCTGTTAGTCCTAATACACTCCAGGCCGAGGGCTGGGACTGATCCCAGGAAAGCTGCCCTCATCGATGCAATTGGCGACCCGGTATCAGGCTCCTTTGTGGTCCCTCCATGCTGGTGGTAAACAAATGTCTGAGCTTCACGTTAGACAGATACGCAAGTCCACCCTCACGCAGCTTGTCTCTGTCTCCTTCCCGCTTCTCTGCACATGCGGACCTGCCGCTACCTGGCTACCACCTTCTTGATTTCGCAGGAAAGCCCACTCTACTCTCAGAAAGTGTGTCATCTACTTGGAAGGGTGAAATAAATCAGAAAGTTGTCCACTGTTAGAGCTAAAAGTTTCCTTGGAGATTATTCGATCTAATCTTTTCCAATCTCCCATCTTGACCGAAAACCACAGATACTAAATTCCTCCACAAAAGTCACATGGGCAAGTTTTGTGGTTGGGGTGATGGGCTGGGGAGGTGAGGATGATTTCCGCCCTGGGGAAACCTGGGCCCTATCACAGCCCTGGGAGCCCCTTCCGCCATCCTGAACTCTGGGCCCTGCAGTGCCCCATTCTCCTGCAACCTCAACCTGTCACGTGCAGGTTTACGTCTCCCGCCTGGGACAAACTTTGTTGCCAAATGTTTTAAAATAAATTGTATTACCAAGGCAAACTGCTATGTGTTTTATAAGGAACCTCCACCACATTTCCTTGTTGCGGGGATGGAGAAAGGGAAGGCGGGGGGCTTGAGATCTGAAGGGCTCCTACCTTGAACAGAGGCTGCCCACCGGGCCCCTCGCAATCTACATGTTCAAGCCCATCCTTCCATCGGTGCCCCCTTAATTCCATGAATATTTAGCAGCTCAATGCAGCTCTGCATTTCCATAGGTAATTGCTGCTATCCCATGTGACTTCATCCTGTAAATCAGCATCATCCACTATGATCACTGTTATTGATTTCTCAGTGTCTGTAATATGCTTAAGTCTTTTAAAATCATAGAGAAGGGGGGTGCCGGCACCTGGTCTAAGGAGAAAAGTCTGAGGAATCAAAGATATGAACACAAACTTGAGCTGTACATGTACCATCTCACCTCCTCCTCACACCAACCCTGTGAGGCTGTAACTGTCACCCTCTCCTTACAAAAGAAGAAAGAGACACAGAGAGACCAAAAGGCTTAACTGCTGAAGGTCACAGTCTAGTAAAATGACAGGACCAGCGTTCACACACAGGTCACTATTATTCTAAAGTCTGTGTGTTTTTCATTAATAATGTGAACAACAACGTTTTAAACATCATACACTTTCTTTCAAGCATGATATGGTTATAATTTGTAAAAAGAACAATGGATTGGGAGTTGGAAATTTTGGTTTCAAGTCTGGCTTTGCGTTCACGTTGAGCATGTCACTTAGTATTTCTGAACACAGGTTTCCTCGTCACTGAACGAGGTAACGGGTCCCATAATGTGCCTAGTGACCTGGGAGCTATAAATATCTGTTACGGAAAAAAGAAGAACAAAACCTGAGATCAAAATGGTTTAAGGAAGGCTGGGTTAAATCAAATTAAGCTGTTGTTTTTGTTGCAGGACTTCTCAGAGCCTTCAACACACCAGTGCACACTGCAAATCTCCAAGAGGGCCACACAAACATGCCCCGTAGCCCAGAGTTATTTATCAAAGGAATATAAAGCATTCCTTTGATAAATAAAGCATAAAGCATTTAATGGTTTTCGGTCAACATGGTAGACTGGAAAATATTAGACTGGATAATCTCCAAGGAATGTGTTGGCTCTAACAATGGGCAAGTTTCTGACTTATCTCACCCTTCCAAGGAGATGACACACTTTTTGAGGGTAGGGTGGGCTTTTCTGAGAAATCAAGAAGGTGGCAGCCAGGTGGCGGCAGGTCCACATGTGCAGGGAAGCAGGAAGGAGACAGAGACAAGCTGCCTGAGAGTGGACTTGCGTATCTGGAGGGAGCTCCTGCCCTTTAAAAGTAAGGAGCCATCATCCAAACGCACCTGGACTGGCTTTGTCCTCTAGAGGGAATTTCCTGGGCATTAAAGTGATTGAAACTGTCCTAACTGACTTAAGGGGAGGAATCAATGATATCTGTCCAAAACCCTTGAAATCCACATCCCAGATAAGGCCATGTCTTCAGGGCAGATGTGTGACTTGGCAGTTTCAACAACTGGTGGTGCTTGCTCCCAAGGGGTTGGTCCAGGCTGGACTGCCAAAGACCTCTGCTTCTCTGGGAGGCTCCCTTCCCCTGGTGTGTGGGGAGAAGGGAACCCTAACTTTAGAGGCCCCAAGAGGCTTCTGGGAGGGGCGGGAGAACTTGCTGGGCCTTGAGGGGTGATCTGATTTGAACTGGCAGAAAGGGGGTCGTTATCCACGCCAGGCAGGGTGAACGCAGAGAGAGGACAAGGGCTGCAAAGACAGAGGCAGCAGGGACAGGACATGTCTCAGATGCTGAGTACGGGTCTCAGGACACAGAATCATTTCCAGGTCCCCTCAGTAGCTTCAAGGGTTTCCCATAAAGCTCCCTTCTCTTTAAAACAGACCCATGACGTTCCTTGGGATATTTCTATATATGACTTGAAATTGCCAAATAGCTCTTGGGAAAGACATGACTCACCGTGGCAGTGGCACTATGGAAAGAAGATGATGTTCTCAGATGCACCTCCATGTGATCTTCAGCCCCAACACCCAGGTGCCCACAGCACAGGATGAAGGATACCCAAGAGCAGCCACAGCTAAGAAAGCTGTACAATCACCCCCTGCTACATTCTTCATCCAGAAAAAAAAATAAGACTTAGAAATAGCCACTGCTCCACAGGTCCCACCAGAGCTCCTTTCTAGCCCCTCAATCACTACCCCTGATGTTCTAGGTTCCAAATTTGGGCTCTAGGATCAAAAAGGCTGAGGGCTCTGTGCTAAGAGCTTTACAAGAGACAGAAGCATTTAAGACTCAGGATATTGGATTTCTGCAGTGGTACAGTGGATAAGAATCTGCCTGTCAATGCAGGGGATAGGATTTGATTCCTGGTCCAGGAAGATTTCACATGCCGTGGGCAACTAAAGCCCATATGCTACAAACTACGGAGCCTGTGCTCCATAACAGGAGAAGCCACCAGAATGAGAAGACTGTTCACCGCAAGGAAGAGTAATCCCCACTCACCGCAGTGAGAGAAAGCTTTGCCCAGCATTGAAGACCAAAAGAGAAAAGAAAACCTCAGGGACTTGCCCTGATGGTCCAGTGGTTAGGAGTCTGGCTTCCAATGCAGGGGATACGAGTTCGATCCTTGGTCGGGGAACTAGATCCCATGTGCTGCAGAGCAACTGAACCCATACATTGCAACCTAAAGGTCTTTTATGCACAATGAAGATCCCGTATGATGCAACTAAGACCCAATAAATAAATATATATATAAAAAAAGACTCAGGATACCGGGCATTTAATGTCTGAGCAGTTCGTTCTAGATGTCACCTAAAAGGTTACAGATTTCTGAGAAACCTGGTAGGAACAATTAAAATCGACTGCACGTCGATTTTAAAGGCAGGCACAGTATCTAGACTAAATTAAGAAGCCTTACAACTCAACAATAAAAAAAAGACAACCCAATTTTTTTAATGACCAAAGAATCTGAGTAGACATTTTTCCAAAGGAGATGCACAAATGGCTAATAAGCTCACGAACAACGCTCATCAACACTAGTCAATAGAGAAATGCAAATCAAAATCATGAGACACCAAGAGAAGGGAGGAAACACGTCCACACGAAAACCCGTACACCAGTGTTCACAGCATTACTCATAACAGCCAGGAAGTGGAAACAACCCCGTGCCCACCAGGTGCTGTATATACGCTGCAACCATACGATGAACACTGCCTGGCGATGAAAAGGACTGAAGCGCTGATACACACTACAACGTGAACGAAATGCGAACATGTTACACTCCGCAAGAGGCCAGACGCAACAGCCCACATGTTCTAGAATTCCATTTCTATGAGATGTCCAGGCCAGGCCAACCCACTGAGATAGAAAG
Source organism: Ovis aries (assembly GCF_016772045.2). Taxonomy (NCBI): domain Eukaryota; kingdom Metazoa; phylum Chordata; class Mammalia; order Artiodactyla; family Bovidae; genus Ovis; species Ovis aries. The sequence continues at coordinate 104,643,478 of NC_056057.1, forward strand.
CAGATGAGAAGTTCTAAGGACGAGGGGGAGGGGAGGACGGGGAGTGACGGCTAACAGGTCTGGGATTTCTTTGCAGGAGTGAGAAAAATATTCTGGAGTCAGATGTGTAGTAACCGATGCACAACTCTGTGAATGTACTAAAAGTTAAGCTGTACTCAAAAAGGATAAATCTTCTGTTATATGAATTGTATCTCAATAAAACTGCTTGGAAAAGAGCCACAAGGGTAGGTGCTTGATACATATTAACACCCAGTGAAGCTACTGTGTGTGCCATCATTCCCTTTTTGCAGGGGAGGAGACTTGAGGGCTGTCGGGGAACAGCTAAACTGGCAAGAGGTACCCGGCTGGCCGTGGGTTGGGGTGATGGTTTTGACCACTGACTCCAAAGGTTATATTCTGGCCATCTCATCGTGCTGCTTCTTGCCAAGATGACAAGCTACCTGGCAACAGCAGAATGGCTCCTATGGAAAAAAATAGCATGCCCCAGACAAAGGATCACTGCCCGACATAAAAATGCTAGTGTTGGAAGTCACATTGCAGGGCATCTTGCCAAGTCCCTTCATTTTCCAGATGAATAAGTAGAGCTTCAAGGCAGTCAACTGACCTGCCCCACCAAGGCGGCAAGGCTGGTGGGAACGTTCACCCCTCTCCTTCTACAGAAGAGGAGCGGGTCTATTGTTTGCTGCAATTAGTCAGGAATGAAAAGGCAGACGGAGTTCACCCAGTTGGGGCACGCGGGTCAACAGGTATTCAGCAACCTTCAAACGTGCTGGCTGACCCCCGCAATCCAGCCAGGAGATCACTCAAGCCGGTTAGAGCTCACGCTATTTTGCAGTTACCCTGCAATTTCTCTCCCAACCCTGGGAGGGCTCTGAAAAGTCCCACCAGGGTGCGACTGTTCCAAGGATCCCTCAGAGCTTTTGAACTACTTAGCAGGAGCGGGGAGTTCAGGAGTTAGCATTTGAGTATGAGGATAAAGCCCTGGGGGACTTAAGGAACATCCTCCCCCGTAATCTGAAGTGACTCTTCCAGGAACCACTTGAGAAGGGCAGGGAAAGAAAAGTGAAAGTGCTACTCGCTCAACTGTGTCCAACTCTTCTGTGACCCCATGGACTGCAGTCAGCCAGGCTCCTCTCTGTCCACAGAATTCTCCAGGCAAGGATACTGGAGTAGGTTCCCAGTCCCTTCTCCTCGGGATCTTCCCGACCCAGGAATTAAACCCAGGTCTCCTGCATTGCAGGCATATGCTTTACCGCCTGGGTCACCAGGAAGCTGAAATCGAAGTCATTCCCGCTACAGCCATGGGGTCTTGAATACTTTAATACCTGCTCACTGGCTCCACAGAGATGTTCTGTCTCAGACTTAAAATGTCACAGATCAGGAACTTCCCCGGTGGTCCCGTGGTTAAGAATCCACCTGCCAATGCAGGGGACAAGGGTTCAATCTCTGGTCAGGGAAGATCCTACACGCCTCAGAGCAACTAAGCCCGTGTGCCACAACTGCTGAGCCCTTGCCCTAGAACTTCTGCTCCACAGCAAGAGAAGCCACCGCAGTGAGAAGCCGGCACGATACCGTTAGAGAGGAGACCCACTCCGTGCAACTAGAGAAAGCGTGTGCAGCGACAAAGACCAAGCAGGGCCAAAAATAGATCAATAAGGTTTTCAAAAAGTCTCAATCTCATAACCTCGATCCCACAAGCCTCCTCCTCCTGTCTTCCCTTTCTCCCATGACTACGCCATCATCACCATTCTCCAGGCTTGCCTTCCACACGTCCCTGGGGCGGCGCCTGGAATCCACGACTCTTAACCCCCATTCACTGGGCCCTAGCATGCACCCTCCTCCTGTGCAGGCTCCCCGCAAGCCCCGTCCCAGACTCAATACATGTTCACTGACTCAAGAGGTCACTGCCACCCACAACCAGTAAAATCCTACACAGCAAGTGGCGGCCAAGGAAAAGAGAAGAACAGGAGGTGGGTGACCTCAGGTGAATAGGTCACAGAGAGGTTATTAAATAAAAGACAGAGCCAGGAAGAGCAGAGCAGATGGGGCCGGGAGCGTGGATGCTGCTGGAACGGAACGGCACACGGAGATGCCGGGGCCACTGGCTGCACCTGCAAATTACTAATTATTTCAGCGTAGTCCCTCTGAACTCTCCATCTGCTGACAGCACTACAGTCAAATCACTGTGTTCAAACGGAAAACCCCATGATTTGTAACTTGCACTGGTCAGACCAAGTTAGTCACCCACTGTCGCTAGCTGAGACTCAGGGACCACCACCTGGAGGACCCTTGGGCTCCCTGGACACTCACCCGAATTAAGCCCATCCTTCAAAGACCAGATCAAATCAAACATCCCCGGCTGTCTGGGACCTCAGAGTTTTTTCTTGGTGTCACTCTGACGGTGCTTGTGACACCTTACCTCACATCCCTTGGTCTCTTGCTGTTTGTTTAATATTGTCTGCAATGAGTTTATGAGTTCTTGGAGAAGAGGGAGACCCTGCTTCGGTGGGCTAAGACACCATCACGTTGTCTGTATGAGTGTGAGACACGATGAAGGATCCTTACTTACTGAGGTCTCCAAGCCCCAAGGCATGAGAACAAGCTACTGAGTGCTGACAAGCAGTTTTCCTTCAACCCTGTTTCTCTCCCTAACCTCTCTCAAATGAAAACCCCTGCCCTCTAAGGCCGGAGAAGGAAATGGCAACCCACTCCAGTATTCTTGTCCGGAGAATCCTGTGGACAGAGGAGCCTGGTAGGCTGTCATCTATGGGGTCGCAGAGTCGGACACGGCTGAAGCAACTTAGCAGCAGCAGCAGCAGCCCTCTAAGGCCTGGACAATTTCGGCTCCCAGCTTGGTCAGGAGAATTCGCCCCTTCCTTCTGGGACACCACCCACCCCGGCCCACACACACTTAAGTCCAGTCTACTGGAGCGGAGCGGGGCAGGGCAGAGACAGACAGCATCCTCACATGAAGCGTCTCCGCGTGACACCCCTCCTTTGACTTGGGGTTTAGAAAAATCACAAGACTTGGTGAACCGTTTGCTTCTCTGTGAAATCAAAATCATAGCTAAGTTAGAGCTGGAAAAAGGAGCAATTTTTAAATGGTATGGGGCCCTGAGCCAGAGCCAGTGGCGAGACAATGACAACAGTCATTTGTCCAGGGCTGGTTGCACGGTCAAGGGGAACCGTTCTTGTTCCATACAAAACTGCATCTGAGAGCGTCTGTCTGTGGTTCCATTTTAGGGTCTGAAACCTCCCATGCGCACTCTCTCCAAACTAGGATACCCAGGCCACATGTTCCACCCAGCGGCCGTCAGTGCAGTGGGGTGGGTGGGGGTCCTGAGCTCTGGGAACTTTTACTGGGCATCTGCACACAGCAAATCCAGTGCAAAACACTCCAGGCGTGACCCTCCTGCCTTCAGAGAAGGTGTTCTAACCTAGACATCATCGACTTCCTAACGCTGGGTCTCTGTGTCCCTCTGGGCAAGTACACACAACCTGAAAGAGACTTCGAGGTTTCTGGACCCACAGACCCAGCTTCCCTACCCGCTCCGCTCCCACTCGTTCACCTGCCCCATCTCTCTACAAAGTATGGCACCGTCTAAGATGATCTGGACTCCGAGAAGAAGCCCTGTATCAAGCATCTTTTTAGCAAAGCATCTAGAGACGTCTGCTTGTGTTTACCTCTCTTTGACTCCCACCAGAGCCCCACTGGCTTCCCTGGTGGCTCAGATGGTAAAGAATCTGCCTGCAATTCGGGAGACTTGGGTTCAATCTCTGGGTTGGGAAAATCCCCTGGAGAATGGGATAGCAACCCACTGGTATTCTTGCTTGGAGAATCCCATGGACAGAAGCGACAGTCCACGGGGTGGCAAGGAGTCGGACGTGACTGAGAGGCTAACACTTTCACACTTTCAGAGCCCCAGTAGGTGAGGACACGGCCACACACGGGGGGACTAGCAAACCCAGGGTGACCAGTTAACCCAACCCTCCTCTGAACCTCAGTAAAGACTCAACACTTCAGTCTTCTCCTCTGGGTCCTTTCCCACTATTACTCTTATGTTCTGGATCCACAATGCCCAACATGGTGCCATTAGCCACAGGTAGAAACTAAAATTTTAAACATTTAGTTCCTCAGCCACACTGGGCATATTTCAAGTACCACACAGCTATACAGGCAGCATTTGGCTAACAGGCTGGAGGGCGTGGATCTGGAACATTATAATCAGTAAGAAAGAGATATTGGACAAAGCATTTCCGCACAGTGAAATTTAAACTTAGAGGGGCCAATTTTTTTTTTTAAACATCACTTTAAGTCTTGAAGGGCTACCCTTGTAGTTCAGTGGGTAAAGAATCTGCCTGCAACTGAGGAGACCTGGGTTTCATCCCTGGGTCGGGAAGATCCCCTGGAGGAGGAAATGGCAACCCACTCCAGTATTCTTGCCTGGAGAATCCCACGGGTAGAGGAGCCTGGGAGGCTACAGCCTATGGGGTCCCAAGAGTCAGACACGACTTAGCGACTAAACCACCACCATGTCCTGAAGAAAATATATTTCCAACCCTAACGGACAAATTGCTTTCCTTAAAAAAAATTCCAGCAAGGCAAAAGGCCACCTCAGAGAAATGGCCCTTACACAGCAAGCACTCGTGTCCAGAAGGCAGTCTGATTGCCTGTGCTTCTCCTCTTTCTACGTCCTGAGCCCTCAGCCCTGCATCCAGCTCCTGCGCCAGAGCAAACAGTAGCCCGAGCGTGTGACTGGCTCTCAGCCCTCTCCCGGGTTTACACATTGCTGTTTCTCCACAGGCTCTGTTGGAGCTTGCCAGAGCTACCGGGACCCACGGCCAGAAACTGGGGGACTTACAACGGCAGATACTGACTGATCATCTAGGCGACAGGTTCAAGGTCCAGGGGTCAGCAGGCTGGCTCCTTCTGAGGCTCTGACCTCCTTCTGAGGCTCTGAGGAACGATGTGTTCCACGCCCCTCTCCGAGCTTCTGCTGGCTTCTGGAAACCTTTCATGCTCCCTGGATTGAAAACGCATCACCTGAAGTCTTTCAGTGATTTTGTCTGCCTTTCTGTTCACATATGTTCAATCAAGGTGCCTGCCTGTGTCCACACTTCCCCCTTTGAACAAGGATACCAGTCATATTAGGGGCTTCCCTAGCGGCTTAGTGGTAAAGAATCTGCTTGCCAATGAAGGAGACCTGGGTTCATTCCCTGGTCTGGGAAGATCCCCTGGAGGACGGCATGGCAACCCACTCTAGTATTATTGCCTGAAGAATCCCCATGGAGAGAGGAGTCTGATGGGCTACAGTCCATGGGGTTGCAAAGAGTTGGACATGACCTAGCGACTAAACAACCACCACCACCAGTCATACAGGATTAGGGTCCCCCCATTTCAGTATGAACTCATCTTAACTAATTACATCTGCTGTAATCCTATATCCAAATGAAGTCATGTTCTGGGGACTCAGACTTCACTGCTGGAATCTGGAGGGGGATGCAATTCAACCCACAATGGGCCCTCAAGCCTCCAAGAAAAAGCACCCCTCCTGGCACACCATCTGTTTTCCATTCTCCTATTAATACGAGAATATTTGTAAGAAGCTACTGAGGTTTGTGGGAGCAGGTGGTGACCCAGGTGGAAGCTTATTCCACATAACGCTGTTTCCATTATCCATCAGGGCAATTCAAGCTCACGATACTAGATTTAACAAGGTCCATAACCAAAAACCAAAACCTGGACTTTGGCAGAAGTGCCAAAGGAAAACTGTCATAGTTGTCACGGTCCCCAAGTCAGTGCTGAGAAGTTCCTCCACACTCATCCAATCAAACCATCTCACTGTATAGGTATGATCACCAGGTAACATGACAAACAGATGGGAAAAAAAAATCTCTCCTCACCCAGACTCCTTATCACAGTGCTGCTTTCCAGTCATCACACAGGTCACTGCCCAAGCTTATCAGCTGTGGTCATCAAGGACAGAAAGTCATCCACGAGCCTGGGGGCCCAGAAAGGTGCTTTGGTTCACAGCCTACACATCTGAGTTGCAAGATACAAGAGAGTTATCTATAAACCCAGGCAGCACGGAGCAGAGAAAAACAATAGGCTTCAGTGCTAGAAAACCTGGGTTGACTCCCAGCTTCAACACTGATGAAAGATCTTGGACAAAGTGATTAACCCTCTCAAGCCTCGGTTTACCTATCTGTAAAATGGGGAGCGGGCTTCCCAGGTGGCACTAGTGGTAAAGAGCCTGCCTGCCAATGCAGGAGATGAAAGAGACACAGGTTCGATTTCTGGATTCGGAAGATCCCCTGGAGGAGGGCAATGGCAACCCATTCCAGTATTCTTGCCTGGAGAGTCTGGACAGAGGAGCTTGGTGGGCTGTGGTCTGCAGGATCACAAAGAATTGGACACGACTGAAGCAACTTAGCACACACAATATGGGGAACATGAGACTCAACTCACATTATGTTGAGAAAGACCTGCTGATGGTCATCAATCTTATAATGATGTTTACTGAGCACTGATGATGTATTCATGGGGTAGGGTGCCACCATTATGCCCATTTTTGAACGTGCACACTTAGGCTTAGAGCTGAGAGCTAGGTCCCTCTGATGGCAAAGCCACACCCCTAACCATTTCGTGATAGGCCTGAGCTCTATAAATGACCGTTCCCTCTGTATCCCACCCCCACTCTCTTCTGCGGTATTGAACACACTAGGTAACAACCCGTGCCACGCTGCCACCCATCACTGCTCACATCTGCACACAAGGGTGGAAAGGCCATGGTACGTCATGTAGAATAAACATCACCTCTGTCAGGACACAATCACTGCCTCGTTTGACACTTCCCCAAACCCTGTGAGAGTGTGCTAAGTTGCTTCAGTAGTGTCTGACTCTTTGCGACCCCATGGACTGTAGCCCGCTAGGCTCCTCTGTCCATGGGATTCTCCAGCTAAGAATACTGGAGTGAGCTGCCATGCCCTCCTCCAGGGGATCTTCCTGACCCAGGGATTGAATCCGCAACTCTAAGGTCTTTTGCATTGGCAGGTGGGTTCTTTATCACTAGGGCCACCTCGGAAGCCCCTCCCCAACCCTTCCTCCCCAGTAAACTCTTACTCACTGCAGAACATTCCTGGCGGTTAGGGGTGGCATCTCTGCCCACTTGTCCCTCCTCTGCAGGTCTTGCCCTGCTCTCCCTGTTCATTCCCACCCTCCATTCACACACTTGAGATGACGGGATGGACTGGATGGTCCGGCTTTTGAGGTCCCCCCTCTTTTTGAGGTCCCCACATCATACAGATGACACTGTCCTTGGGTGAATGGTGGTTTCTTGGTTATAACCTCATGGTTTTAACTGTTAGGCTTCGTCCTTGGGAGTGGTTAAATAAAGATAGATATTAGCACAGTTTTCTACCCAATTATCCTATTTACAAAAATAGAACTCTCCTCTGTGAGTGTTTCAAATAGAGTCCTTAATTTCTACAGAAGATGTCAACTTTACCAGGTTGATTTCCAAAGCCTCAGTGAGCTAGAAAACAACATGGTAGGCAATGGAATATAACCTCAAACCATCTCTTCATATGTGTGTGTATATGTGTGTGTATGTGTGTGTGTGTGTGAACTCTCTCTCTATATATATACACACACACATGCATGAATGCTAAGTTGCTTCAGTCATGTCCAACTCTTTGCAACCCTATGGAGTGTAGCCCACCAGGCTCCTCTGTCCATGGGATTCTCCATGCCCTTCTCCAGGGGATCTTCCCAACCCAGGGATCAAACCCACATCTTCTGTGGCTCCTGCACTGCAGGTGGATTCTTTACTGCTGAGCCACTGGGGAAGCCCCATAATATATACATGTGTGTGTACACACACACACACACAGTATCTCATATTAACATATGTATACACACACATAGCATCTCATATTAACATATGCATACACACAGTATCTCATGTTAACATATGTATACACACAGTATCTCATGTTAACATATGTATACACACAGTATCCCATATTAACATATGTATACACACATATATGGGCTTCCCTGGTGCCTCAGGTGGTAAAGAATCCTCCAGCAATGTGGGAGAGACCCATGTTCGATCCCTGGGTTGGGAAGATCCCCTGGAGAAAGAAACGGCTACCCACTCCAGTATCCTGGCCTGGAGAATTCCATGGACTGTATGGTTCATGGGGTTGCAAAGAGTTGGACACGACTGAGCGACTTTCACTTCACTTTGCACACATATACACACATATCTACTCTCTCTCTCTCACACACACACACATCTCTGTTAAAGGCAATGATGGCAGTAAAGACTGATGGACACAGAGACCAGCATTTCCACTGGTATTTTGGGCATCGCATCACACCACACCAGCAGGCGGCTTGAATTCCACTGACTGAGCTGCGTTCTGATGAAATGCCTGGCGCTTGCGATGAGGGCTGATGTGAGAAACAGCTATAAGAGCCCAGCTGTTCATTTGCCGTGGGGATGCTGAACACCCCAGTCGTGATACCACTCAGTTCTTCCTAGATAAAAGTCCACACGCAAAATTGAGTTTCAAAGAACAAAAAAACTCTTTGCTTCTCTTGAGGATGTGGGACGTCTTCCTTCTCTGGCAGCAAGAATTACTGAAGTAACCACTGCTCTTTGATCCTCTGAAGCTCAGAGACGATGTGAGGCCCAGCTGAAGCCAACACAGGGGTCTCACTGGTGGCATATCTGAGATTCCTTTTTCCTCCTGGCTTTGAACTTCTATATCGATTTGTGTTTTTTCCAGTTCTGCTCTTAAACTCCTTTTTGTATTGTATGGGTTATTATAGTTTATGTGTTTATACTATAAAGCCGATCATAATTTGTAGAACAACGTGAGGTATAAATAATTAATTGCATAGAACCCAATTGAACTAATTATCATAGCAAACAGAGCCAAATTTAAAAACTGCTTCAGTTAAAAAAAAAGACACAATCATAACAAAACATTAAAGAAACTAACACATTGCAGCAGACACTTTAAGGTGCCTTCCTTATAGCCATCTCCACTTTCCCTCTGGCAGAGCCTGAATCTGGTTCACATATCACCCTCCCTCACTTCCATCACCACCTCCCACCTTCCCCTGAGGACTCAGAATCCAATCCTAATGAGTCTAAGCTGACAGCTTCCTGAGCCTGGGAGCCCCTGATCTGGGCAGGGCATGTACCTGGTTCCACCTGTAAGAAGGCAGAGGAGAACGGCTGAGGGTCATGAGGAAGGCTCCTTGTTTGGTGAGCATTTACGTGGATGGATGGAACCACAGACGGATGGCTGGACCAGCAGATGGATGAACACACGTGGTTTTCTGCTGGGCCAACCACACACAATAATTTTTATCATCATTAAGTGCCGGACACTAAACGCATCCGTTAGGAGACAGAGATAAGTGAGAAATGACGAAGAGCTGGAGGAGGCAGACACCCTAAGAACTGCACCCTCCTCTGAGAACACTGCTCCAAATGTGGCTCTCCAGACTCCCCCTGTAACATCGGGAGGCCTCCAGGGTCGTCTGATTAACGCTTTCAGAAACTCTACACAAGCACCAAGTTCCCCTCTATCCTGCTGCTCACTAACAGATGAACAGCTCTTGCCCTTCTACGAAAGAATGCAGAGGACAGGGATCCGGGAGGCCAGGGGAGCTTCGTACTCCACCAGGCAGCACACTCTGCATTCTCTGGACCAGGTACGACTGTCCCCCAGGTTTAAATGCACTGCTCTTCAGGTCATTGACAACGCTGTCTTTGTATCTTTTCCACACCAACACGCAAGCGCAGAAACAAGCATAATCTTTTCAATGTACTCCACTGCACCCACACCTCCGCTCCTTCCCACACAGTGATCTGTCTTCCTTTTGGCCAGACGGGGGCTATGTCTCCTTCCTCTCCACCGCCCCCATCCTCTGACCTCAAGGGTCAGTCGCTCCCACTCTGAGTCTTTGCACCTCTTGTGGTCCCCATGACACTGTACTGTTGTCCTGGAGATGCCTGAGAGACAGCGCATCACAGAGCTCTTCCCGCGGCCACGTGGCCTTGTGCACAGCAAAGTGAAGTCAGGCTCCTGCGCCATCCAGGAACCCCACTGCCAGACCCCCCTGCCCTGTGACTGTCTCACTTCCACACCCACCCTCTCCCTTCTGCACTGAGCCACAGTCATCTTCCTTCCGGACCACTGAGAAGCCGAACATCTTCCTGAAGGCACCCAAAGCTAACTCCCTGGGGTCAGGACCATGACACCCAATAGCCTCTCGTGCCTTTAGGCTTTTGCTTAGGAGGGAATGATTCTCCAAAGTCATCTTCTGTAAAGCAAACCCTACTTCTCACTACTCTGTACTTCCTCGCAGTAGAAATGAAACAACCATAAAACTCTGCCCAGGATGTGGGGTTCTGGCCACACCTGCTTGGCTGAAAGGTGAGGGGCTCTACTTGTCAGGTCAAAAATTCCTTAAGTTACAATGTCAGCCCAACACCACTGCTATGGCCTGAATGTCTGCACATGTGATTTAATTGCAAGGGGACCCAGGTGACAGACAAGGCAGAAGTGAGTACAGGTTTGTCCCTGAGGCCAGGAAGTCAACACCAGTTCCGTGTCCTCTAAGCTGGGAGAGCGTGGGTGGCCGTCTGCCCCAAGGTTCTTTGGTGTCTTCTGTTTCCGGCTGAACCACTTAATGCAGGGCTCTACACCCAGTGGGCCCCCACTGCTGCTGCAAGGTTGACTACAGAGAGTAAAGTGCTTGCAGTAACTGGCTGTCTGATCATAGGAGGGGGCAGCAAGCTGTCACCGGCAGGCCCTGAAGAGAAGCCTCTGATTTAAGACGAGGGGCAGGTAATGAAAACCCAGAGTCCAAAGGAGCTCAGCTGAAGGGGCTGGCTTATCGGCTGAACTGAAATCAGAGAGGATGAGCAACCACGGGAGGCTTCTCCACATCCTGCTGAGGCCAGCCCCAACTCTCTCTCTCACAGATGGAGAATGGTGAGTGCAGGAAGCGAAAAGGGAGAGATAACTGGAGAAAGATACCCAGTGTCATGAGCGATGGAGCAAAATCCCAACTTGGGACCACCCAGAGAGACAGGTATCTCTCAGTCCAGCATGCGTGCAAAAAACCTAGTGTATCATAATAGCCAGACTGCTTGAAACATTGTTTCAGGTTGAGCCCAGTAAGAGAAACACGGAAGTAGATGTTAATCTCTGACTTCACACTTCTGAAAATGGCCACTCTGAGGGCGGAAGCATGGTGTGCTGGTCCTATGGCCATGCACGCACGTGTGCTGGTCCTATGGCCATGCACGCACGGGGAGGCATGAAAACACACGCATGCACACACACATGCAGTTAAAAAGGTGAAACCGCTGCTTTAATTGTGCCAATCATGGGACGGGGATGGCGCCAGGCGAGAAGGCATTTGAAGCAGATTGCCCCATTTAGGGAGATATGATTCTTGGAAGCGAAGACTGGCACCTTTCCTAGACTAAAGGTTGCACTGAATAACCGAGGAGCAGGAGGGCAGCAGCTGGGCTGCTCAACCTGGCTTTGCAGCAGTGTGGAGGGTAGCAGGGACTGCTAGGAGCCGGCTCCTAGCTCCGGCCCAGGGCTGTATCCAGGTGATCCCTGCATCTACATCCTTAAAAAGTGGGCGGAAGGTGCGGGTCAGGCCTGAACTGCAGGGCTGGGGAGAGGACACAGCACACTGGGCGCCCTGTCCTTTCATTTCAGAACCATGTGAAAAGCGACAGTGACTTTATCCAAGTCTCTCTCAATAACAGAAGGAGCAGGAATGGGAGGCTACTCCATGCCATCACCTAGTTTGGGGGTCAAGGAAATGCCCAGCTGAAGCTTCATTGGCGCTGGTGGAGAAGAGAACTGATGTATCAGCATCTCTGAGTGGAGGTCATGAGCAGAGCTGGACCCTCACTCATCAGACACACCAGGACCGGTACCTTCTTTCTCAGGAGGAATTCTGAAAGTCACCAAGCTCAACTTCTCCAGCGGTCCCACCAGAAGGTGCTTATTTCCAATGCCTCCAGTAGGAAAGGAGTCTCTGATCCCCAGGGCTGTCCATGTGTAGAGAGTTCAGCATGAAAACATTCTTCCTGAGGGTCTGATTAAATGTGCCCCCTGTGGCTCCTCAGCTCACTGGTTCCAGGTGGGTCCACAGCTACTGTTCTGACCCACCTGCTGCTGCTGCTGCTGCTGCTGCTAAGTCACTTCAGTCGTGTCCGACTCTGTGTGACCCCATAGCCGGCAGCCCACCAGGCTCCCTCGTCTCTGGGATTCTCCAGGCAAGAACACTGGAGTGGGTTGCCATTTCCTTCTTCAATGCATGAAAGTGAAAAGTGAAAGTGAAGTCACTCAGTCGTGTCTGACTCTTCTCGGCCCTATGGACTACAGCCTACCAGGCTCCTCCATCCATGGGATGTTCCAGGCAAGAGTACTGGAGTTGGGTGCCATCGCCTTCTCCGTCTGACCCACCTGCCCCTCAGATACTGCTTCTGTCTCGCACCATTCAATTCTCAATTAGTGCCTTTCAGATGAATGTTTTCTTGTAGCTGATTCAGATGCTTTAGGACCACGTTCTATCCTACTGCTCCCGTTTCTCAGGTGCTTTAAGGAAATCTATCTAAATGAAGGAATCGGTGAATTAATCAACCTGTCTCTTTCTCCCACCCTCAACCCATAAATGCCTAATAACATAAGGGTAACCTTGTAGAAAGTCACATCTTTTGAACAAAATTGAGGCAAAATAAAAATCCAGTATTGCCAATCTCGAAACCCTTGGACAATGATCAAAAGTCTCCTGTAAACACACACACACACACACAATCTTACCTATTTTTATAAAGTATCTTTCTTCATATGCTGATATTGAAGAGAAGTAATTTGTATTCAGTCTTATTTTTCTGACATTAAATTATTTCTCTTTTCCTATAAAATATATTTTTAAGTTATGCTATTTTTTCAAAATTTTTATTATACTTTGATTTTTTTTTTTTTACAGCACTTTTAGGTTCACAGCAAAACTGAGCAGAAAGCACAGAGATTTCCCATGCACCGTGCCCCTCGCCCACACTCATTCATCAGCCACGTGCTCTTCAATGTTCTTTCAGGCTGGCTTGAGACCTTGATCTTAAATGTACCACTTTTTTCTATTGTGTATCCACACAACCACTTTCTAAAATAAATTCCGGAACACAGCCCCTAGTAAACGTACAACTTCTGAAATGTTCCTGAGCTGATCTGTCTCATTCAAAATTCCCTTCCCAGGACCAGAACACCTTTACCTAATTTCTCACGTTTATCTTATGTATCTTACAAAGACATCTCCAACAATAGAATCTAGGGCATAAAATCATCCTCCTGCAAAGATAATGAGTCTCCTAGACATAAGTTTCAGCAACTCTCAGTCATTCATGCTAATGTAGCATTAGCCATCACAAGCCATATATCACACAAAATTGTTTTTACAGGGCTGTTGGATATAACACATGACTTTCCTTCCTAGGGAAAAAAAAATCCATCCTCTAATTATATTCTGCCTAGGGTACAATAATTAATTTATGTTTGCTAAACCACACAGTAATTTTTAAAAGTAGAGGTGGTCTAGAAATAAAATAGATCCAATCATTCATTCAGGAAGCATCTAGTAACACCAAATATTTGCCAGGCTGCTGGGGACTATTTAGGCATTGGGGATTTAGAACTGAAAGCCCACTCCTGTCCTCATGAAGTCTCACTAGAGTGAGTGACAAAAAGAAACTAAATACACACAGAAATTCGCAAATCAAAGCCACAATGAGACACTGCTTCACACCCATAAGGATGGCTATGATTAAAATAAAAAAAAGACATGAGGTACAACATGGGGAGAACTTGAAAACATTACACTAAATGAAAGAAACCAGGTACAAAAAAGATCATGCATTGCATGACGTCATTTATATGAAACTGTGTAACAGAAGGCAGATTAGTGGTCTCCAGGGAATGAGGGGGGAATCGGACCAGGGAATAACTACTAGGGGCACAGAGTTTATTTGGGGGTGAAGGAAACATAAAATTACATAGGGATAATGACTGCACAATTCTGCATGTATCTTAAAATCCACTGAACTGCACGCTTTAAATGGTGAACTACAGCTCAGTAAAGCTGCTAAAAATACATATGGAAATCAACAGTCTTCAACATACAAATAACAACCAATTAGAATACAATGAAAGACTATTTACAAGCATAAACTTAAGATGTAAACTAAGTAAGCTTTAAGTAAACTTTGAACATTACTAAAGTACACAAAAGAGAACCCATGGAAAGCACACATGAACTCAGATAAGACTCAACGTCTCGTAAAGATGTTACTTCCCTCTGAGCAAGTTATAAATTTAATGTGATCCCAATGGAAATACCAACACATTTCTTCTAAAATCAAGACATGCTGATTCCAAAGTTCATATGGAAAAACAAACAAGGGGAACAGCCAGGAAAACTCTGAAAACAGCAATGAGGGAGAACTAGTCCTTTTATATATTAAAAGAGAATATGTAACTCAATGATTAGCAACAGACAGACCAATAGAAAAATAGAAAGTCTGGAAATTGATCCCTGAGCCTACACTACAGGAATTAAATATACGATAAAGTAGACATTATGATACTGTGGAAAAAATATAAACTTTTAAATAAATGATGTTTGGACAACTGTATATTGGAAAACTATCAGGTTGGCACCAAGTCTCAGAGCTTACCCTGTATAAACACCAAATGAACAAAGATATAAATGGAAAAACACAATCACAGAAGTAGCAGAGGGAACTTAAAACCTGAAATAGGTCATGTCTTTTTAACTCTGACTCAAAATGCAGAGGCTATAAACAAAAAGGTAAAAGTGATTACATAAAATTAAAAAGATTTTTAAAGGGCAAAAAACACCACCATCAGTGAATCAAAACATACATGACCAACCTAAAAAAATATCTGCAACTCGTATCACAAACAATATGTAAAGAGCTCTTAGAAATAAAGGAGAAAAAGATCAACAACAGTAGGAAAACAATTGGTATAAAAATAAATATCAAATGGCATTTAAACAAATGGGAACCTCACTTATAATAAAAGAAATACAAATTAAAAAACTACATTGAAATACCATTTCTCACCCACAAGCAAAAAATCCAAAAGTGTGACAACAGAGTCTATGGGCAACATTCTGGGGAATCAGGCACATTCATATATGGCTTGTTCTAGTGAAGCACGATACAAATCCTAACTGAAGGAATTTGTCAATGTCTTTTAAAAGTTACAGATGCACTTACCCTCTGACCATACAATCCCACTTACAGGATTCTGTCCTACAGATGCACCTGCGTGAGTATGCAACGACATGTTTATAAGATGACACACTACAGATGGTTTGCTAACAGCAGAGGACTGGATACAATTCAAGATTATGTTAATATTCCATTAACCTGATATGTCAACAAAATAGGTACTTTGTGGCCATAAAAATGACTGAGGATAATCTCTACATACTAATACAGAGAGAGTTCCAGAAGATATTCTTAAGAGAAAAGTTAAGATGTAGAACAATATATATGTTATCTTTTGTATAAATAAGCCTGTACACAAACACTCACACTCTCACACAATTTGAATTTGCAAAACAAAAGACTCAAAGGGTCAAGCAAGACACTAATAAAAATGGCTATCCTGAGAGAACAAAGTAAAAACTTCATTGTGCATATATAGTGGATTCTTTCTATATAGTTTAAATATAATTATTTTAAATTTCAAACAAAAAATGTAGAAAGACTAACTTATTAAATTCCCATAGACCTGTCATCTACATTTAATATTGGTATACTTTTGACCTTTTGGTCATGAAAACGCATTCAGTTCAGTCACTCAGTCGTGTCCGACTCTTTGCGACTCCATGAATCGCAGCACGCCAGGTCTCCCTGTCCATCATCAACTCCAGGAGTTCACTCAGACTCACGTCCATCGAGTCAGTGATGTTTAGTATATAATTAGGTTTGTAGCTTTCAGCTTTGAAATTTTAATTAAGAAATTTTATAATTTAACTTTTTTGAGAGAGGTAATGCATTTTCTTTGAGCTCTTTGAAAAGGGGGCTCAAAGAAAATGCATTACCTCTCTCAAAAAAGTTAAATTACAAAATTTCTTAATTAAAATTTCAAAGCTGAAAGCTACAAACCTAATTATATGCTAAACTGTGACACAGTCACCTTGATGAAAAATTTACTTTTAGAGATTTCAGAACACAGTTTTAATTACACAATTGACCCTGGAACAACACAGGTTTGACCTGCATGGGTCCACTTATACACTGCTATTTTTCAGTAAACATGTTGACATTTTTTTTTTTGTAGATTTGCAACAATTTGAAAAAACTTACAGATGAACTGTGTAGCCCTAGAAATATAAAAAAAAAAAAAATCAAGAAAAAGTTAGATTATGTCATGAATGCATAAAATACATATAGATATACATGTAACATGAAGAGGGCATGGCAACCCACTCCTGTATTCTTGCCTGGAGAATTCCATGGGCAGACGAGCGTGGCAGGCTATAGTCCACAGGGTCGTAAAGAGTCAGAAACGACTGAGTGATTAACACACACAGGTAACATACAAAATGTGAGTTAATCCACTGTTTAAGTTGGTGGTAAGGCTTCCAGTCAACAGCAGGCTATCAGTAGTAAGTTCTGAGGAAGACAAAAGTTATACACGAAATCCTGACTTTGAGGGAGGTAGGGGTGGGGGTTGGTGCCCAACCCCTGTGCTGTTCAAGGGTCAACTGTATATCCATAGATGGATGCATGCTAAGGGAAAGACAAAAATACAAAGATGTATTGAACTTTCTTTTGTAGTTTTAGCATCTGTAATAATATAAATATTAGTATTCTGAAACTTAATTCTTATATTTAGAAGAAGAAACAAAGATTTCCTAGAATAAAGATTTTCTTAGAGAAGAGAAAGGAGTTACAATGATAACATTGAGGAAAGTAAGTCGAAGCACAGGGTAATTAAAACTAAACTAATAATGTATCTAAACTCTTAATTTTTAACAACATGTACTTTACAGTTCTGTCCACTTAAATTCTCTAGAAAAAAGTCATCTCTGTAGCAATAGTCACTCCTAACGTCCAACCTGGGGTGTCTACTACCACTCTCCAAGGCCACTGCAAAGTCCAAGACGAGTCTGGGGCATCTGTGCCACTGAGCAGGAAAGCATTTCAAGACTGCAGAGGTCCTGTCAAGAGGTCACGTGAGCTAGCTGAAGGGGTCTCACTGCCTAGAATTGTGACAAGACTAATGATTAAAACATGCCAAATCAATAAAAATCCGTGACTACATGATTGAAAAAGGCAGAAAAACCCCTCATTTCTCACTCCTTTAAATGGCTATCATGCAACTCCTTACTCTGACAATGAAGGATTAAAGGGTGCCTGCCTGTGTGTGCTCAGTCACTTCGATCGTTTCCGAATCTTTGCGACCCTGTGGACCACAGCCCGCCAGGCTCCTCTGTCCATGGGATTCTCCAGGCAGGAATACTGGGCTGCCATGCCCTCTCGTATGTCTCCTGCATTGGCAGGTGGGTTCTTTACCACTGGCACCACCTGGGAAGCCTGATGAAAGGGTGAGTATTAGCAAAGATCCTCTCTTCCTAGTAGGAACTAGGGTTCAGGGTAACCAGATGGCCCCAATGCAAGAAGTTTTACTTTACATAGGATATGAAAAGAATTAGGAAAACACCACTTTACAAAACTTGATGAAATGTATGAGTTCAGCAGGCCAAGAATTATTATTTGGTGTTTAAACCCCTCAGTAAATGGTCTATATGCCAAAGTTACACCTCACAGAGCACTTTTTGGTCTCACAGGTGAAAACAGGAATGGACAGGGGAGGGTCCAGGCTGTCGTAACCCTCATCCAGAGGTTAATCTGTGCATCACTAAGAGTGGGTCCCTGGACACTGAAGCTGGTGCCCAGAATCAACACTGGGGTATTCTAGTCCCAAATGATGAGCCTGAATTCATCAAGCCCCTACATACAGGATACAGGAGATGAAGAATCAAACTCAGCACCACCCAAGGAAGAAACCCTGCTCATCCAGAAGACCACACTTCTATGGGCAACTGGCTCATTTCTTTAGAGACAGACAGAGAGAGAGAGAGAGAGAGAGAGAGAGAATGTGTGCCAGGCAGGGAAATGAAAAGAAAGTTACGACCAGATGTAGTGCATGGTCCTTGATTAGATACTGATTTCAACAAACTGGCTTCAAAGGACATTTGGGAATATGGACAAGGAACGAAAGGAAAAAAATGTGCTGAAATAAAGGTTGGAAACTGTTCACTGAAAAAAAAAAAGAAGCCAGTTACAAAAGCAACTCTTTTACTACATCATTTTGGTATAGAAGAAAAGAGTATATGTACATATATATATGTACACACACCTGCACAGAAGAAGACCTACAAGGATAGCAGCGATAATCTCTGGAGAAAGGAAAGAGAAGGGGGCGGGGTGTGTTTGCTTGCCTTCCTTTACTTTTCTGCATCTCTTGGCCACACTACACGGCATGTGGGATTCTAGTTCCCTGAGCAGGGTTTGAACCTACACTTCCTGCACGGGCAGTAAGGAGTCTTAACCACTGGCCCACCAGGGAAGCCCTTTGCTTGCCTTTTTATTTTCTAACTTTTTGCGATGCCTAAGTGATGTTTCTATAGTACATCTCTTGAAGACTTTAAATAAGGTTTTAAATTTCATCACTGCTAATCTATGAAAGACCATCTAAGACGATGTACGATATGCCTAAAATATGCTAAGTGGTCTGTCCATCGAGAGCAGGCAGAATTCTTGGGATGCTCCTCAATTTGGAACTTTGCTGCTTAGACGATTCTCTGAGAAATCAAAGATTTCTTCCCCAGACTATATAGCAATGCTGTAGGAGAAGGCAATGGCACCCCACTCCAGTACTCTTGCCTGGAACATCCCATGGATGGAGGAGCCTGCAGTCCATGGGGTCGAGAAGAGTTGGACACGACTGAGCGACTTCACTTTCACTTTTCACTTCATGCATTGGAGAAGGAAATGGCAACCCACTCCAGTGTTCTTGCCTGGAGAATCCCAGGGACAGGGGAGCCTGGTGGGCTGCTGTCTATAAGGTCGCACAGAGTCGGACACAACTGAAGCGACTTAGCAGCAGCAGCAGCAGCAGCAAGGAAAAAACTAATACCACTTAAGGTCTGAGAGGGGTGGGGTGATGCTTTTAGAGAAGAAATTAAAGTCAGTGTTCAAAAGGGGTACCACAAATGCCTTGTCAAGCACATTTCACTTTCACTTCCCTCATGTGAAAACGTTACCAGCGAAGTTCAAAATATCTTTCGGAGAAAAGGGAGACCAGCAGGACTGAACACAGCACTTGAGTCCCATGGAGAAAGCCACGGATTAGGTGTGCCTGATGGCAGAGTCACCCTCTGACAATAGAGACACATTCACACCCACTGACAGACTCGCTATCAGAACGACTTTCTTTAATCATCACTCTCAAATTGAGAAGATACACTAGAGGCTCTAAAAGGGTGACTTCTGCAGGTTTCTATACAAAGAAAGATCTTCATACAAAGATCTGTACAAACAAAAGTCGTGTGCTGCTTTAACAAGTCTTGGGAAGTGTCTACAATGCATGTGAAGGCGACTCGAGCAGAGAAGACAGAAACGACAGCTGAGGCTCTATCTTCCTAGACTGCGTGGTCTGATGGGGCAGGCAGATGGAAAACACACACATCCAGACACATGGATGCCTGAACACGCCAAGCGCCACGAAGAAAAAAAGCAGGGTGTCCTGAGATCAGACAGGAGGCATTTACTTTACAGGAGGAAGTGACATTTCGGTTGTGACTACAGAGTAAGTGGGAGCTGGCCAGGCAGAGAGTGGGCGAGCCTTCCACATTAGACTGCGAGCAAAGGTGCTGAAGCAGGAAGGAGCAGAGGATGGTCACCCAGGGGCAAAGGGAAGACTCACCTAAAGTGAGGCTGCAGAAGTCCACAAGGGCTGTACGGTAGCCATGTGACTCAGGATTTGGGATTTTACTCCAAGTGTCAGGGGAAGCCGCTGGCCATCCCAAACGGGACAGCGGTCACATCTGAGTTACACTGAGAATCAACGTGGAGATTGGCTGGAAGCTCAAGAATGAATGGCGGGGTTGGGTGGGTGGGACAGGTCGAGAGGCGGTTCAGAGAAGATGTGAAGCTGGATTAGACGAGGCTGCGTGTGTCAGTCACTTCAGTCGTGCTGGACTCTGTGATGCCAAGGACTGTAGCCCACCCATCTCCTCTGTCCATGGGATTCTCCAGGCAGGAATAGTGGAGTGGGTCACCACGCCCTCCTCCAGGGGAGCTTCCTGACCCAGGGATAGAACCCATGTCTCCTGCAATGCAGGCGGATTCTTTACCCTCTGAGCCACCTGGGAAGCTGGTTGATGCTGCAGGGGTCCAAACTATACCCTGAAGGCAGAATTCAGCCCAAAGCCGGTTTGGGTAAACAGAGCTTTATTGGAACACCACCCCACCTGCTCATTTACGTATGGTCTACAACGGCTTTCACTATCAGGGCAGAGCCGAGTAGCTGTGACAGAGGCCATTTGGCCTAAAATATCTGCTATGTGGCCCTTTCGAGAAAGTCTGCTGACCGATGGACTAGCAGGGTGGCAGTAGAGAGAGACAAAGTTCACTGTGTAAAACTGATTGTCGCTATTTGCAGATTCCATAATCTCACTAATATTTATTTGTAACTTCAAAATCAATCCTCGGCAGGTGCTTTCACAGTCACCCCGGGCACGCACACACTGCCAGGAAAAATCTGGGCTGCGTGATGCCTGATGCCTGTGTTCCCAGCTGAGGTCAAACGAGGTCGGGCTCTGACTTCTTGCTTCAGCTCTTATATCAATACTATAAGCGAGCTTACTTTCCATGGTCTATTTAGGACCACGTTTTTCACATTTGGGGGTGTTTTTTGTTTGGGATTTTTAAATGACCCCCCAAGCATCATGATGAATGGGTGTCTAGTGTTTCTAAGTGTGAGTAGGCTGAGACGTGTCTTACAGAAAAATACATGTGTTCGCTAAGCTTCATTCCAGCACGGGTTATAGTGCTGTGGGCTGCAAGTTCAACGCTAATCAATCAACAGTGTGTATTAAAGAAGGTGTCATTCAACAAAAACACACATAAAACACAAGGTTCTGCAGTGATCAGCTGATGAAAATATGACCAGAGACTCACAGAAAGCCAATCCTAGGGGCAGCGGTTCATCGTCCCCTAACGTGGCACCCGCAGTGACTTCACAGAATGTAACCACAGTGAAAAACAAGAGTGGCTGTACTGGGGAGGCAAAAATCAATACAATTCAGTGACGGATTAAATATAAAGTAAAACGAAGTTGAGGATGACTCTCCGGTTTCTGTTATGAACTACTGGAAGAAGATGTTGTTTATGGAAATAAAGATTTCTGGGAGAAGTACACACTTCGGGTGGTTGAACAAGACTTTTCTCTTTTACACGTTACAAGTCTGAGATGCTTGTAAGACATCCAAATAGAGATGTCGTGTAGATTGTGGGCTTTGTGACTTTGGAGCACAAAAAAAAAGGAGTCTAGGTAAAGACACAACTTTGGGAGTCACTGACACACAGAGGTGGTGTGTGAAAGCCCTCGGGGATAGTTATGGTCCCCCAACAGCAGGAGGAACTCTGAGCCTTCCTGAATTTGTGGGCAGGTGAACTTCAATCTTTATCCAGGTGCTTTGATTTGTTTAATATAAAAACACTTAGAGGAGGAAATTAGGTTAACCTGGTGGCCTGTATCTTTGTTGTTTCGTTGCTAAGTCGTGTTCCACTCTTTGTGACCTCATGGACTGTAGCCTGCCAGGCTTCTCTGTCCATGGGCTTTTCCAGGCAAGAATACTGGAGTGGGTTGCCATTTCATCCTCCAGGGGGATATTCCCCACCCAGGAATCGAACCTGTGTCTCCTGCACTGCAGGCAGATTCTTTACCACTGAGCCACCAGGGAAGTATCTAGAACCAGTATCTGTATCTAATCTAACCAGATTAATGGCCATACTCCTTGATCTAATAATGCTGCTTTGAAGAACTGATCCTAAAACCCAGACACCCCTTAATGTTACCCCGAGTGACACTGAGAAATGATTCAGGATAGAAGAACCAGAAACAACTTTAACATCTGGGGAATGTCGCACTAACAAAACTAGCAATATTTTCCTCTGTGATTTCTTTGACAGATTCTAAACTTAGAAATGTCAACCCCTCTGGAGGTTTAATAAATACCACTTCTGTTTCCTCCCAGCTTTCTTTAAAAATGGATTTAAAAAAAAAAATCCATTGATATATTTTACCTTTCTCCATGAAAATGCAGGCTGCTTCAGGGTAGGGGCGCTCATCTGTTTCACTCACTGCTGCACCCCTAGCACCTAGAGCAATCGCTGGCTTCCTGAATGCGCTCGACAGACTTTTGTTGAATTTAACATTTTAATCACACAGAATTTATGTTGGTATAATGATGTGAGGTGATAACATCCGTTGAGACTTTTCAAATTGCTATCACGTGGTCCCGTCCCCATTTGCTAAATCAGGTTTCCTTTTCCCGACTGCTTCGTGGAAACTTCTTCGTCATCTATTAAATGCTCACAGACAATGGGGCCTTAAATCTGGAGCACCTATTCTGCCCGCTGATGGGGCTGTCAAGTTTCGTGCCAAATCTGAAGCTTTATGGTTTGGCTTAACACATGGCAGAGCTGGTCCTTCCACTGCTCTTATCTTTCAGACCTGACTGTTCTATGTGCCCAACACCTTCTCTTTCAAGAAGACCAAAAGGAATCAGTGTTTCAAATTTTAAAACATTTATTCAGGTTCTGACTGAAACAAACATTTATATTTGCGGGCAGAACAAACATATTTACAAATTTCTCTTATCAAGGAAGGGACTGGAAGGACTTTCTGCTTTGCAGCTAGAGCCTAGTGGACATGGGCAGGGGCTCTGGGTCCAGGCTACTGGGGGGCAGGAGGAGCCGGGGATGGGGGTAACCTCAGCTCAGCCACCTGGGAGCAGCTGAACCTTCCACTACCTCTGGAGTGTAACACAGTGGGGACATAACCTACCCTGCTGCATTACTACAAGGTGACAATGATTTAACAGAACTGAAGACTGAGAACAAAACTGGAACTTCCAAAGGCTCTGTAAGTATTAGCTGTTATCATCTTTCCATAACTTTTCTTCTTAAGAGGTCTCAGTAAGGTTATTCTCAGATCTCTGTTTTAGCTGCTCAAATGGGCTCATGGCTTGGCTGCCCCGAACTATACCCTCCTCTGCACCAGCTACCGGACTAAGACCTTGACACCATCTCATTTGCTTGACACTCACCATCTCATTTCTTCCTAATGGATGGAGAGGAGGCAAACGGGACAGCAGAGCGGGGGTAGGGGGGGGGAACGGGCATTTGTGACTTCAATGCTCTAGCACCATCAGCCCCCACCGTGGCCGCCACTGCTCCAAAAAGGATCCCAGATCCTTCCTATTGGGCATCCTCTCCGCTGAATGTTGCACCCCTCCCACTGCCCCATGTGGAGCTGGGTGGCTGGCTGGTCAAGCCAAGAACACACTCCAGTGTCAGGAGGGCTCCAGCCCTGCCTTATGAGATCCTGGACAGGTTAGTTAGTCTCTGTAAGCCACGATTTCCTCTTCTGTAAATGGAGAAAATCATAGCGTTATGTCAATTAATAATAATCATATATTGTTAGTGGGAGACATTCCTGCCCATTCAGTTCTGGGCTCCTAGCACTAAACTGGATGAACTACAGACTGACCAGCTCTGGGGAGAGTAGAGAAAGCAGCACCTGCGAGTACAGATGGGGCCTGGAAAAGATGGAGCCTCATCCCTCCCAGAGTTGAGGCAGGCAGGCTGGAGGCTGGAGGCTGTCTCAGCTAGGAAGGGTGCCAGAGCTGCAGTAAGGCCCTGTCAGGCCTCTCTGACTCCCACCCACCCAAGGCAAATCTCCATCAAAGCAACTACCATCGGACTCTAAATATGCACTGATTTCTCATTCTGAGTGCCTTCCTCTAAAATCGGGGTTCTCAATTAGAAATGCAAATTCCCGAGCCCCACCCCAGACCTACTGAAACAGAAACTGTGAGGGTGGGGCCTGGTGATCTGTTTTAACAGGCCCTCCGGGTGACTGACAGTTTCCAAAGCTGGAGGAGCACTTTTCCCAAACAGCTCCCCAACACAAATGCTTCCCAGAGAGAGAGGCCCAGTGTCCTGCTCTCGGACCCTGACATAACTTACAGGAGTGTAACGAGGCGGACACACGGCCAAGATACACAGAGTCAGGGACAGGAGGAGCCCGGCTGGCTGTGGGCAGGTGAGTCGCGGACGGGAGGAGCCCGGCTGGCTGTGGGCAGGTGAGTGGGAAATAATAAGCAGGTGGAAGCAGAGAGGTGAGATGACATCAAAGGGGAGGACAGGAGGAGGAGCGGCTGCCTGTGTCAGGGGCAGAGACGGACAAGACATAGGAGCTGCGGGATGCACTGGGCTCTCTGGTGAGTTTCACTGTGGGAGGAACAGACTTTCCGCAGCCAGGAACAGGAAATGGGGCAGTTTCATCAACCCTGCTTTATGGAGCAACCCTAAGTAGAAGATAAAGGTGGAGGAGGGAAAGAAAGGAGCAGGGCATCCAGTGAAGCAATCGGCAGCCAGGACTTTGTATAAACAGGAAATGTTGCCGGGTCGCCTTTGTTGCCCAAGCTTTTATGAGCATGGCTCTCACAACAGGGCACCCGGGGCTCCAGCCCTGAACCCCATACTTTGCAGGTCTCAGCCACACCCCTCCCCAAGGACAGGGTGCTCTCCCAGACCATGCTCTGGGTCCCTGGTAATCCCTGTCCAAAAGGTCTCCTGCCTACTTGCAGGCCTTCCCAGGGCAGGTCCCTTCCCCAGGCAGGGGACCGAGCAGGTGGCCAGGAGGCACCCCAAGGTCCAAGGGGAGGTGGAGGTGGTCGTAGGCTGGACACGCACCCCAGGAACTAGTGGGCTGCAGGCCGCCCTGCACCGTCGTCCCAGGATTCACCAATGTCACGTCAGGCCAGCCCTTCGCATGAAAGTCTGTGTTCAAGTACTATGCAGGGTTACTCGTCAGGATGGAGGAGCTCCAAGGGAGGTGTGGAGCAGTGCAAGATGGAAGACCACCCCAGCGGGATTCGGTCTGGGGTTACAATGGCATGCCTGACAACAGGGATAGGGTCAAGCTTTGGTCAGGTCAAAGGGAAAGGATGACTTGAAGCTCTACCTTAGGAAATCAGTCTTTTTAAAAATCAATTAATTTTTTAAAAATTTAATTCTGCATATGGCGCAGCTTGTGGGATCTTAGTTCCTCAACCAGGGATCAGACCCAGGCCCTCAGCAGCAAAAGTCCAGAGCCCAAACCACTGGAACGCCAGGGAATCCCCAACAATTTTTTTTTAAAGCCATTTAATGACTGTAAAGTGCTCTGAGGTTCTGTGAAACCTGTCACAATTGTATTGGTTTCTGCAATTTTGTGTGCGTGTGTTTTTGTTAAAAGTAGCTCGTGGTGATAAGCTGAGAACTCGCTCAGGGACACAAAAGGAATGCCTTCCTGACAGAAGGCCCTTTACACACTGGTGCTGAAGGTACATGGCCTTGCTTTCCTGGGACAGTGGGAAGGAGCCCTCTGGGATGGGCTCAGGCAGGGCACCCAGGGGGACTGGAGCCCGGGACCTCCCTCTGGACTTGGGGAGAAGGTCTGTGGTTCTGACAGCCCTGTGGGAACCACCCCAGTGGGGCTCCCATGGGCTGTGCAGCCCATCGAAGCTCACTCAGTGGCCAACATCCTGGAGTTTCTGTGCCCACGGCTGGGGGAGCGCAGTGCAGGGGTGCCTCACTCTGCCCCCCTCCTACTCTCAAGACGATGCCGAGGCAGCCTCTTTTCACTGCTCTGGCCTCAGTTTCCTCAAGTGTCTAAGGGGGATACAAGTGTGCGAAGCCTTCCCTGGGGTTATACTGTAACCCAGTAAGATCCTGAAATACTGTGATGCCAGTGTAGACTGTGAGAGAGCCTATAAAAAGAAGAGATTCTTTAGAAATACAGAATAAAGTCACCCTGTGGTATCTGAGGAATGTTGGTTCCAGGAGCCCAATCTCCTTGTACACGCCAGTCCTTTACGTAAAAATATGTAGCATTTGTACATAACCTACATTCATCCGCTTGTGTGCTATAAATCAGCTCTAGATACTTACAACACCTAATACAATGTAAATGTTATGGAGATAGAGGCCAGGAGCACAACAAACTCAAGCTTTGGTTTTCGAAACTTTCTGCAATTTTTTCCTCAAATATGTCCAATCCGTGGTTGGTTGACTCCACAGATGTGCAAGCTATGGATATAGACGGCAGACTGTAAATATCATGGTACTGCTAACACCAGCAAGCTTCCCTGGTCCCAGACCACTGCCATATGGGCTGGGGAGGAACGTGGAAAGGAGTAAATATTCGCTGAAGCCTCGGGTCAGGCACGCTGCCTGCTGCCCTACCATGTTCTCCCGTGTGACCCCAACAGCAGCGCAGGTCCATCACCACTGTGCTCACACCTTCCCCTGCCCCACACGGCTCATGCTCTGGCTGCCTCACTCCTGTTATGCCCAGGCCGGGAAAAATTACCTTGTTCAAGAATCATTTCAATTATATTAGTCCCTTTCTCTGCACCATAAAATGCCTCTCAAATTAGCACCCATTTTAAAAAGCCTTTGGACAACTGATCCCAAACACTTACCGATCTCGTCTGCTGTTTTATTTTGTGCTTACCACTCTAGCCAAGCAAAAATGACTTTGCAAATGAATTCCATTAGGCCCTCTGCTTGTTCACCTGGTTACGCCAGCACAAGCGATCTGACGGCTTCTGCTATCGCTCCGGGTAGGACAACCTCACTTATCTGACATCTTTGGAAATAAGGTCGAGCCACAGAACTGATCTATATGAATTAATTTCCCCTCTTCCAGGAACTTAACTCTTTAAGAGACCTTAAATCTTTTCAGGGGAATAAGTCATGAACAATTAAATCAAAGAGTTTCTTTATTTATAACCATTTTCTAATGGAAACGTTTCTGTAACACATTAGAGACATTCGCAGTCTCACTTAACAGAACATAACAACCATCGATTGACCATCGATTAACCTCTTCCTGACGGTGCAGGTCACACTCGTTAATGAGTAATGGTGATCACACCTGTGAGCCGAAACTGTACCTGCTTCAGCGGTGTATGTACCCACCAGCCCCACCCACCATTACAAATTTCCTTGAAATTCACTTTCCTGCAGAAACTCCTTCTATCAGCCTGGATTCTAGTGTGTAGTAGACACAGAACTCTGGAGGGTGTAACTTGCTGCCTTTCTACAATTTCTGCAAAATTTCAAGAACTTATACACTGCTTTTTTTTTTTTTTTGGTCAGAGCTCTATTCATTCTTCATCAGAGGAAAAAAAAAATCAAAATTCCACAACTACCAACAAACCAGAGTTTTCCCAAGTGCTTTACCATGTGACTTTTGAAAGGACTCCAGACACATGTATCATTAAATCTGCTTTCTTGATGCTATGAAACGAGAAGTTCTCAATAGAACTGACATGATGGATCACTATTATTATGTAAGTCCTTGGAAAATCAGCCAGTTATATGCAACTCCATAGGTTGAATCAAAGGGTAATATTGATATAGAGGAAAATGGTACAAATATAGGGGAGAAAACAAAACGTATTTCAGTATCAGGATGCAGTCTGTAACTACATAAACCCAAAGTGCCATAACCCAATGTTATGGCAGGTTCCAAAACGATCTTTCACTGAGGACAGACAGCACAACCTGGGGAGAAAATCCCTTGTCCACTCACATATTAAACTGCATTCTTTCTGTGACAAGGTTTTATGAAGTTTACAGCATTAGCACATGCAAGAGTCAATCAATCTTAATTCTGCTTAAACACAGTGGCATTTAATTAATCAGAACCTACTAGAGTAAAAGAAGTTAGGCAAGAATTGCTAAAACAGACCACTTTCAAAAACACTACAAATCTCTTCAATGCTATGTTTAGAAATAAGCGGCTGGAAAACCACACAATTATTTTGCAGTTTTAGAAGTCTGCTACTTTTTTAAAAATTGGCAACTATTTCAGTAGCTTACTTTCTAATGGTAAAGTCACCCATCAGAAAATTGCCAACTGAATGATGTTGCCCATCACATCTTTTGTCTTTTCCATTGGCCCTAGACCAAAGATGGAGGGATACGGGCTACAAGTCTGACTTGTAGCCAGTGCCATGAACACCTCACTGACTCGTTGTAGAGAACCTGGAAAAACAGGTATGGCTTTGACTGACTCAGAACCTCTAAAGAATCTGACAAGTGTCCTTTCTAAACCTGAATGAACCAATATTGCATCAAGCTGTCAAGATTCTTCTGAGCCCTCTCTCCTCTTCCTTCGAGAGTAGTTCAACTTTATGTTAGTTTGTTTTTTTTAATGACTTATGTCAGCTGCATTCTGTATGTAGGATCTGTTAAGCAAGGTTCTAGAGAGCCACAAACAGAAGGGTGAAATTCAAAGGGTCAAACAGAAGATGGCCTTGTGAGGGTGAGGGATGGTTAGACACAAGTACATACAAGAAAAATGAAGATCAGAACTGAGGAGAGAGCAAGCTAACTAACCAGTCCAGGGCTGGTGTGACGTAAGTTATTACTTAGATATATTAAAAGGAAGTGTCAGTTCAACAAGTATTTATGAAGCACCTACTAGGTTTAGGAACTGCAAGGCTACTACAGGGGACACAATGATGACTCAGACCTGATTCTTGCCCTCCAGGGGCTCTCCATGAGGCAAGAACCCTGAAGTAAGGGGACCATTATTACAGAACTCTGTCCAGCTTTGATCACCACCATTTTTTTCTGGTTTTGTGGAGAAATGAGAGCTCTTTTCTTTTTTGAGAGCAGAGGACCCAAAACAGGCTCTGCGAGGAAAAAGCAACAGTGACTCAGTTACTGCCTTCAAGTATATGAAAGGTTTCAGGAAAAGAAACTGAGGCATGAAAGAGAACAGGTTGGAATGACAACAGATGAGATCTCAGGCCGACCCCAGAGCTTCTTGACCATCAGATTCACAGAATGCTGGAACTGGTCACTGAGGTAGTTCCTAGGGTGGCCTTTTCCTGGAAAAAAAATGTTGTGGGTGAACAGACTATTCCAAGTCACGACCATTCACCTTCCTGAATGCAACAGGGTGAACTCATTTCTCCCGAGGTCCTCTCCTGTTTTGAGCTCCGTGCTCTCACGAGGCCGAGTTTGGTCTTCTTCCACAACTTCCTCCCCTGAGGGATCTACGGAGGGACCACCTGATCTATATCCCAAAGCTACCCAGAATCAAGGATCTCAGCCAGGCAGCAAAGTCAGGAATTCATTCTCTGACAGCCATGTAAGATGAATAGGTCCACTGGTGATAAAGCTGGGGACGCCAAATGCCAAAAACAGAAAGTCTCCAAGCGGCATGTGCAAATCAGAAGCGTGGTGCATTTACAAAGGCATAAAATGTAAGTAATAAAAGAGGGAGACGGAATCTTCTACAAATTAGAGATGCTAATTTCCAAGGAAATTTCTAAGGAGATTTGTAATAGGTATTTTCTGCATTCATAAATACTTTTTTGATCCCAAAGAAAGAAAATCTTTCTAGAGAAAATAAAGAAATGGAGATCTTCCCTTTATACCTCAAGAAACATGAGCATGACCTCCAATTAAAATAAATAAATTTATATTAAAAAAAAAGAAACATGAGCATGTAAGACTTAAGAACTGGTTAAAGTTCTTAAAGGCACAAACATAAAGGCATTCTATCTTGAGTCAGACCACAGTTCATCTCTTGTTTAGTTTTGATTTTCACTTCCCATCCCCCCTGAACTCAAGGACAGGGACCCCACACAAACGTCTGTGGAATGGATGTTCTAAAGAAGTGCCCTGTCTATAAAGTGGGGGTGAAGGTATCTACTTTGTGGGTCTGTAAGGAGGACAAGTGGGTCAGTGTAGGGAGAGGGTGTGCCAGAAACTAAGCTACAATTATTACCATGAACTTCAGGCATCTTGGCTTCTTTTAGACGAAAAATAAAGACCTTCCTATATTCCAGGTTTTCCATTTTCTTTCTCTGCCTCCAATCCTCACCCCTCCCAGTGCAGTACTGCCACACGAAATGGAACTATTACGATTTGGGGCCTTTCAAGTTCATGCTTCATCGGATGTTATAGAACATCTGCTGGCATTATTCTGAAAACTCGCCTTTGACAGCAACCTGAAGAGCTTGAACTGCCATCCTGAGACCACCAGAAAGCACTGGCAAATGACATGTTCGGAGAACAATAAAAAAAGTTCACATATCATACCCTTTCGAGCGTCGCTACTTTGTTCCACTCAAAGGTGGTTCCTTCAAGATCGGTCTCTACGCAAGGAAGGAAGAAATAAAGAAACAAAAAATAACATATGAAGAATACAAGCAGCTGCAACTTGCAAAAAGCACCAAATTTTTTTTTGTAGGAAAATCACGTTAGGTGCATGGATCTAGTCCCTGGCTTGTGATCGGGTGGATGTCTCCCCTCTGAGGAGGCCACTGGTAAGTAAGCCACCTCAGGGCGCTCCCTTTCCTGGCTGGCAGTCTGGTTTACCAATGGATCCTGATAAAGGGCAAAGATTATCTTTCACACCTTGGGATATTTCCCCAGAGGCACAGCTGCAGCCCCTGAAACTCAGTTTGAATGGTTTGTTGCTTCATTTTTAGAGTTGCAGAGAATGTGCCATGGGAGAAGAGAAATCCTCTACCTGAAACCAGCAGAAGCTCAGTGGGAATAAAGAGTCTGGAAAGGTCACAGAGAGGGTCAAAAGAGGCTCTTTCTTCCCTGGCCATAGGGGGCTTATTGTTGCTGGTGTCCAAACTGGAAAAGGAATGGCAGGAGATTAATAATTGAAATGTTGCTATTATTGGTTTTCTAAACTATTTGTGGCTTATTCTTTCCCTGGAGTCATCATGCCTGTAAGCAGCTCAAAAGATAGAGGGATTTAACATGTACTGAGAAAATGCCTACTACAGCCCGATGCTTTACATATACTTATTTCTAATGGAGCCCTGGAACAATCAAATAAGGCTTTGAAAAGAAGGGAAAAAAAAAAAAAGCTCAGAGAAGTTAAGTAACATGCCCAAAGCCATACAGCTAGGGTCAAAGCCCAGGTTTCTCTGATTCGAGTATTATACCACACTGTCCAGGATCAGGGGTTAAAATTAATTAATGAGCCTTGATTCACTTCTCAAATGTGGTAAGAAGGAAAACAATATTTATACTCACTCATTTTTAAAAATATAAAACATAAACACAGGAAAAGATATTTCTGAACATGTGTCATCAAATTCTTTTAATGGAAGATGATTCAGAATCCATTTCTTGGTAGGTGTCTTCAGGCCCATCTGATGACAGACTTTGATGCTACAGTTTGGGGAAGTCTGACTGTATGAGCCAACAATAGTGGACAAGGCACGGCCCAGGGAGAGCAGAATACAGTTTAGGGTCCTCTAATTTAGCACCTGTGGCACTAGAAACCTTTGTGGTTGGCCTCTGCACTAAATGTTGGAAAAAGCCTTGCAAAGCAAGTTGATGGAGTAAACATAACTGCAAGGAGAATGGTTAACCTTCTAAAGAAAATAAACCTTTTTAAAGAAGTTTAACTTCATCAGTACCAAGCCATTGAAAACTACTATGCTATTTAGAAACCTATCCTTAAAAGCAGGCTGTGGAAGGCTGATCACACTTTCCTACCCGTTGATTTGTATTATCAAACATACCCTGTTTCAAACAGATCACTTCTCTCTAAATACCTGGCAGTTTAGGATGCTCCACTAATGCACTCAGGCCTTTACATCAAATCCTAGCCTCGGGCAATTGCACCCTATTTAAATAAATGAATATACCCCTGAATTCTGGCTTAAATGCCTCACCTGTCATTATCCTTCTCCTGAGAAGAATCCAGGGTTCAAACCTTTTAGAAGGGTGAAAACTATCAGAAATCGCTCTTGGAGAATTCCACAGGAAAAGCCCTGCTCCTCTGGGATACACACAAGGAGTCCATGTGCTCCGACCGGGATGTGGTAAAAATCAGGTTCCCTAAATGCAGGGGGCGTTGCCAAAGGAGGGAAAAAGGAGGTCACTGAAGTCTTAGAGGCACTCATCACAGGAAGTAAATGTGGGTTCCGCAGCGCAATGCCTGATTAGAGGGGTCACCTGTCTGCTTTAGAGCATGACCAACAGCTGCTTTCAAAAAAGACCCAGGCCTGAGCTCGGGCAGTGATGCTGGACTGGTTCAAAAGGGGTGAGGAGGAAGAGAAGAATTACAAAGATTCGAAGAAACTCTCCCAGAATCAAAGGGCACAATGCACAGGAATGATCAAGAGAGCACACACACAAGACTGAGGGGCCCAGGGGTGGCAGAAGCGACCACATAGGTCAGCTGGGACACAGAAGGCAGGCTTGCAAATAAAAAAAGTGAGCTCGAAACCTTTGAGATCTGAGATTATGCTTAAACCACAACGTCTTCCACACCCACAGGTCTTTATCTGGTGTCATGCGCTAAAAGAGCAGGGTAGGAAGAGCCTTAGTGCCAAGGCTTAGCCGCAGGGGGATGGCCTACATTCCGTATGGATTTAGATGAGGAGAACAGGAGGGGAACAGCACGGTTCCCAGGACGGCTTTCTACAAAGTTGACAAAATACCTCCCAACCCACATACCCAGCCCCTTGAGAAAGGGAAAGCAGCCTGTTTTACTATAGTTCTGAATTCAATGCCAAGTTCCTTCTCCAATGCTCACCCGGAGTGTCCAGCAGAGGGAGTCTCAAAGAGGTACTTAATAAAGAGAAAATTGTTTCATTTTAACACTCCATAGACAGTGGGAGCATTGACTGTAGCCCCCTCCCAGAGACTCAGAGGAACAATGAATGCCCGACTGGGTCCTCCTAGTATGTTCACAGAGCCACCGGGCTGGCTCCATTCTGTGTGGTGGAGTGATCAGAAATTTTGTTTTGTTTTGTTGAATGGTTAAATGGACCTTGTGTTCTTCAGAATCAAAGAGGAAAGCCCCTGGAATAACATCTCTCTGTTGCCTTCTAAACAGGCCCCTTTGTTTCTAAGAGAGTCTGAAAAAAAATATTTACAGTCCATAGGTTATTTACAGCCTCGTTACCCAGCCTGACTGGTAACTTTATTCCATCCAGAAACCTAATTCATTTGGAGCTCTGGAACTAATAACAGATTTTCTTTTCAGATAAGTTTTGTTTTTTTTTTTCTAATCTGCCTTTATAACAGAGATAAAACTATTAATGCGTTCCCTGTCTCACTGGCCACGACTGTTCTCCGGATTTATAGAGGATTAAAACCTCGCCCCTCCTCTTCATTCCGCACAAACCCTTGCCTCCTCTCATTTGCTATTTCATCCACAGGGTATCTGAACAAAACCGAAAGAAAGCCAGATGGACTGACGCTCAAAGTATGTAAAGGCTGCTACTTCAATGATTTCATGAGAAAGACATTTTCACGAGGAAAATGACTGAAAAAAAAAATCAAACACCCTTTGGTTCAAAATCCCTCCTACTACAAGCACACACACACACACACAAAACACACATCGAAGTGTAAAAACTTAGTTGATTCCGGTTTGATTTCTGGCTGGAAACTGACAGAACTGACTGAAGAGAAACGAAAGAGGGACTGCAGGGGAAACGGAGTATTTCTGCCTTCCGTTCTTGTCTTTCTTCCTAAAGACAGACGAGAAAAAGGACCCGACGCCAGGTGAAGGTGCACCGCGCAGGTTTACCCAGACCGGCGGAGACCAGCGTCTTGGCCGCCTCCCCGACTGGCAAACCCAAACTACATTTTCCCTTACACACGCTAATGCGGGGAGATTTTCGCCTATTTCATTGTTCTGCCTGGCTCTGAAATGGACTTTTCCTCTCTGCCCCCCTCTCATCACCTAGCCCCGCACATTCCGATCCGACAGCCCCCCAAAATCTGAGGCTCGCGAAGAATAAAGGAGTGTGTGTTTGTGTGTGTGTGTTGCGGGGGGTGGGGGGGGGGGGGAGTGGAGGGAAACGGGAAGGGAGCTGGGAGGACGGAGAGTGGAAACAGATCACCCTAAAGGTAATTTTCTTTAGGGTGTGGGGGGGGTGGAGATGGAAAGCTACACCGCATCACCTTTATTTCTTACAAATAAATAAAAAGCACCGTCACGGGTCTGTCTTTTTTCCTGGCGCCCCCTCCCACCCAATTTCTTTTCTTCGGCCAGTAGCCCACCCTCGCACACCCCCCACCCCACCCCCCGCCTCTTTCTCCATCCTGGAAATAAGATCTGTTTGATTCCGGATCCCGGCCGATCGCCGGGCGACCGAGGGGGTGGCGGGGAGGGGGGCGGGCGACCGGTTCGAGCCCCGGGGGTGGGGCGCGGGGACCCGGCGCCGGGGGGCTGCGGGCCGGGGGTGGGGAGGTGCTGCCCGGCGCGGGGCCGCGGGCAGAACAAAGCTCCGGGGGCCGGGCGGCCGGGCGGCCGGGGGTCGGCGGAGTCGGCGGGCGGGCGCCGCTTACCTTCGTACACGGGGGCCATCGGGGCCGGGGTGTCCGCGATTCATGGCAACGGAGAAGGGATCGCGGCGCGCGAGCTCGGCCCCCCCAGCCTCAGTCGGAATCTGCCATCTTGAGCCTGTGTCTCCGCTCTCGGCGCAGCCGGGGCCGCCAGCGCCCGCATCACCGCCTCACTTGGCCGGCGCCGGGGGAGGGGGCCGGGCGCCGCCGCCGCCGCCGCCGCCGCGGCCCGGGCCCTGCGCGGGGCTCCCGGGGGCTCCGGGGGGCGGCCGGGCGGGCGCAGCGGCCGAGGCCGAGGGCCGAGCGGCCGCGGCCCCCGAGCGGGTCCGCGGTGGGGCGGGAGCCGGGGCGGGCAGCGCGCGGCCAGTCCCCGGCCGGGGCTCAGCTCAGCATGGCTGTGTGTGTTGGGGAGGGGGGCGCTCCGGCAAAAGTTGCACGGGAGGCGGGGGAGGGGCGGGAGGAGCCGGGGGAGGGGCGGGGGGCGGGGGCCGGGGGCGGGAGCGGCGGCCGAGCGCGAGCGACGAGCGAGCCCGGAGCCAGGAGTCCGCGCGCAATCGAGCGCCGATGGCACGGATGCGAGGCGGGGAAGGCCGAGCGCAGGGCAGGAGCGGCCGGGCTGGTGCGGGGAGGCGGTGGGTGGGGGGCGGATCCCGGGAAGCCGGGGAGGTTAGGCGGCTCCGCCGGGCGGCGGTGCACGCGCTTTGGTTCTGACTGGCAAGGGGGAGCCGGTCCGCGGGGGTGGCACCAGAACTTTGTGTGCATGCGAGCTGGGCGGGAGGGGAACCGACTGGAAGGGAAGCCTCGGCCGCCGACGGCTCGCCCTTTCTCGCACCTGGTTGGCGCTCCCCGAGATGGGTTTGGAATGAATGAATGAATGGAGGAGTGGGCGCACGCGGTCCTCCCCGGACTCTCGAGTGAGTGGAGGAGCTTTGGAAGCCCAAATGAGGTCAGAGATGCGGGAGCCATTCGGCGCACGCTTATGAAATGCAGCCTTCGGATGTTCGCTGGATTCCTGCGGGAATCTGGTTTCCGCCCCCATCCTCAGGTCTACGAGGTCTGGAGGGTTAATCCCCAACCCCTATCACCTAGACGAGTGGTTGCCACCGATTGTTTCCCAGGCCTCTGCCTTCCTCAACGCTCTGCCTCACAGAGCTTCAGACGCGCTCCAGACTCCCCGAGGCTTGCCAGTCCCCTCCTGCAGCTAGTCTTGGGTTCTTTGATGGGATGCCTGCCATCGCCCCCAACTTAAGACCTGATCTTACTCTTAGGCAGGGTTTTTAAAACTGTGGGTCGTGACGCAGTAATTGATCATAACAGACATTCAGTGGACGGCAACCAACTTTTTAAAATAATGAAATGTACTAGAATAGAAAGTATTAGATGCCACTGCCCTTAGAATAATTGTTTCATAAACCCTTTGTTTCAGTTATATATACTAGACAACTGCACTGGACCAGGATACAAGTTGTATTTCCTGCTATGGGTCATGGGTCCAAAAAAAAAAAAGTTTAAAGTCTGTATTTGGGGGATGTAAAATAATGAACAAATGATTATTTTCCTGCCACCTCTTACTTATCCTTCCCCATCTCCACGCCCTGTGACAAACCCCGTCTGAAAAAAACCTCCAAAGACAAGCCCTTTTATACACTCACCTTGTTTTGTTAGGAGCACATCATTCCCCCTTTGCCACTGATGACCTTTGACTCTGCTGTCTTCCTTGTCCCCATATTTAATGCTACACTTTGCACTGCTTCTCTGAGCCTAATGTCATTCTGATTTGCAGAATCCTTGACTACCACTGCTGAAGGGGCTCTAGAAATCATCTGGGCCAGCCATGCCCTTTTAGAACTGAAAGGATGAGGCCCAGGGAAATGAAGTATATTGTCCAGTGATACACAGTGTTAAATCTTGGGGTTCAGTATGGAGATTCCTTTTAAAACTAAAGATTAGAACTACTGTATGATCCAGCAATCCCACTCATGGGTGTATATCTGGAGATAAACCATAACTGAAAAAAATACATGCACCACAGTGTTCATTGCAGTGCTATTCATAATAGTCAAGACACTGAATCAACCTAAATGTCCGTCAACAGAAGAATGGATAAAAATGTGGCACATATATACAATGGAATATTACTCAGCCATAAAAAGAATGAAATAATGCCAGTGGCAGCAATGTGGATGGATCTAGACATTATCATACAGAGTGAAGTAAGTCAGAGAGAAGGACAAATATCATATGATGTCACTCATATGTAGAATCTAATTTTTTAAATGATATAGATGAACTTATTTACAATAAAAGAAACATTTACAGATATTGAAAACAAACTTTTGGACATATACACACAAATATACATAAGATAACCAACAAGGACCTACTGTATAACACAGGGAACTCTACTTAATATTCTGTGATAACCTATATGAGAAAAGAATCTGAAAAAGAATGAATATAAATATATAACTGAAATTATTTTGCTGTACACCTGAAACTACCACATTGTAAATCAACTATACTCCAATAAAATTAAAATTTAAAAAAAGGGAGAGAGTAAAACCAATCAATTAGTCGATCAATCAATCAACCTTGGGGTTAAGCTCTTGGCTCCCACTCTGGTGTTTTTTGCTTCACACCATCATTCATCCCTTCCTTCTATCCCCCTGTCATCTACAGGTCACAGCCCAGTTTACCCTAAGCACTTCCGCCTTCAAAACACACAGCTTTGTCCATGCCATGCTCCTGTTAACATCCTTCAAAGAGTCAACCTCTGTGCTCAGAGCTGAATTTCCTTGCTTCTTGGCTCTTAATCAAGGCAGGCAGGCTCTGACTTACCTTTTTAAGCACATGAGTTGAGTTCAGCAAGTCACTGCCTCTCCAGCCGTACTGGTTCCCTCATGGTCCTCTGCCAGCCTTGCCCATCTGTGCCTTTGTCGAAGCTGCTACTTCCCCACCAAGGATGGCTTCTCCATCTTCTGTCTTTAAACAGACTCTACCTGTGCCTGACTCATTTCCTCCACAAAACAGCCTGAGGGAGCATGAGATTAAGACAGGCCTGGGTTCCAATCCCAGCTCTTCCACTTAGTAGCTGTGTGAATTTGATAAAATAGTTTATGCTCTCGGAGCTTCAGTTTCCACATCTTGATTATAACATGAATAGTAATTGTTCCTCCATGCTCCCTGTAAGTCTCTATCATGACCTTTACCATGCAGGTTTTATCTCTCATCCCTTTCCAGTATTACCAAATAGAGCTTTCTGCAGGAATGGAAATGTAACCCTTGGTTGGCTGTGGAGTGCATGAAGTGTGGCTGGTGTGACTGAAGAACTGAATTTTTCATTTTAGTTAATTTTAATAGCCCACATATGGCTAGTGGCTGCCATACTGGATAATGCATGTAAACTGTAAGCTCAGTGGGGGCAGAGACCATCTTGGCTGACGTTCTATCCCCAGCAATGAGCACGTTGCCCGACACATGGCAGGTACTGCGCAAATATTTGTTTGATGAATAATTAGCTGTCATTTGCTCCCTTATGCCAAGCACAACACCAAGAACTTGGTGTAACTTATTTTGTACGTCCTCCCCACGGCCCCTGGGGTGGGATTAGATTAGAGATAAAACGTGTACAAAGGGCTGACAGATAGTAGAGTTCCATAAAAGGTGGTTATTTTTATCATGAAAACCTCCCTGTGACCAATCCGGCTGATGTTTATCTCTTCTAGGAAGCACAGTTCCTGCCTGTTATACACACTCTGCTGTGCTCTGCACACTCCAGTCTAGATGGCTGACTCTTCTTTTCTGTATCAGCACCCTGTTCCCACAACTGGGTTGGCAGCATCCTGGGGCAAGGTCCATGACACACTTGTTTGCATGTCCCTCGGCTCAGAGCTTGCACTCATCCATGTTTAGTAGTTGCTTCTAACTTCGTCCTAGCTGCTGTCTAGCCATGAGTGACTCTAGGCAGTTTCACTCTCTGGAATGTCTCCTCTGTCCTCCCAAAATTCATATGTTAAAACCCTAACACCCGAGTGTCTCAGATGGTGACTATATTTGGAGATGGGGGGGGGGGGAGGTCTTTAAAGAGGTAACTGAGTGAAAGGAAGGTCATTTGGGTGGACCCTAATCCAGTACAACTGGGGTCCTTCTAAAAAGAGAATTAGGACAGAAACATAAAGAGGAAAGATCACGTGAGGACACGGAAAAGGAGGCCCTCTGCAAGCCAAAGAGAGGGGTCTAAGAAGAAACCAACCCTGTCAACGCTTTGATCTCAGAGCCTCCAGAACTGTGAGAAAATTAATTTCCATGGTTAAAGCTGCCTGCAGTGTAGCAGTCCAAGCAAACTAATATACACCCCCTAGGAGGTGAATTAAAGTGAAGAAAGATCACTTGTGTCCAGTAGAAACATCTTGAAGGCAGCTTCCTTCCCACAGAAAGGAGGAAATGAGCCTGGAACTGGAGTCACATAAAAGGAGAAGATGATGGAGCCAAACAGACAAGGCCCCCTCCCACCCCCACCTGCTCTTCAGTCACTGTGGCCAAAGCTGAACCACGTGATACCCAACTTCAGCAGAAGACGATCAGCTGAGCCAGCACACTTGGCATCGCATAGGTAGGGAGATGTTCTTTGAATGGATTTAGGTATGTTTTCATGAACTGGCAGGTTGAGTCCACTTACCTGTTTCTCTTCTCTCCAGTGATTGCAATCAGGTGAGAGTGGGATATAAACCACACAGTGAAATGCCACTGAGGGGCAGCCTGAGAGCTGGAAGGAAGAGAGTCTGAGACGGAGGCCCGCAGGGCACTAGCGTTTGAAAGACGGGAAGAGAGAAAAGAGCAGGAGAGAGCAGGGAAGAAGCAGGACAGCTTCAATGCACGGCCCCTCGACATCCCAGGGCAGAAACCACTGCAAAGGGGGGGTGAGGTCAGCCGTGCTAATCGGAGGTCACACGAGACGCAGGTGGGGGGGCATCCAAAGGACTGAGCAACAAGAGTGACATTAGTGCCTTTCGTGAGACTAATTATGAGGCAAATGTAGTGTTCTTAATTCAGCTGCAAAGAATGTGCAGGGTTTGATAGATGGAGACGGGAGGAGGGGAGTAGGGTCAGGGAGATACCAGCAGAGGGCACTAAGACCTGAGATAGGGCCAGGAGCTAGCATGATCAGTTCAGAGACTGTGGGCATTGGATTTTGCTTATTTAATAAACACATGAGCTCCTAGACAGTGTTCCATTGTTAGCTGCTCAGTCCTGTCTGACTCTTTGTGACCCCATGGACTGTAGCCCTCCAGGCTCCTCCATCCATGGGATCTCCCAGGCAAGCATACTGGAGTGGATAACCATTCCTTTCTCCAGGGGATCTTCCTGACCTAGGGATCCAACCCAGGTCTCCTGCATTGCAGGCAAATTCTTTACCATTTGAGCCACCTAAGAAGTTAACAAATATTAGCTCATTTAACAAATCCAATATTTTACACTACAGAGAACTCTGGTTTGCCGAAAGACCACTTAACTTCGGTACACTTGAGAAGCATAAGCAAAGGCAAGAGAACTGGAAAGGATATGGTAATCCTCTAGAGCAGTTCTCTCTGCCTTTCTACAAAATGGCACAACCTTTCTCAGGGGTTAGTAGAGCAAACCTGGGGGAGCGTGGACCTCATTTCAAGTTCACATTGTTCACAGAACTGGTGACGAAAGGTCTTTTCTTTGTTTGTGCCTGTAGTTGTGAAAATGCACGGCATCACACTATTCTCGAGGCCACAAGATGGAGACATTCCTCTGTGAGGCGTGTGTATTCAGGTGTGCCTGTCTTCCTATCAGGGTGTTCACTGTCCGTCCGATGCTTGAGCCGGCTGTCCCTCACTCAGACTTGCTGTGTGCTACCCCCGTTTTCCTTCCTGGTCCTTATTTCTGGGTGGGAGCCTGTGGCTTTGTCTTTGAGAATGTGGCTGTGCATGGGAGGGAGGTGATTCACTTTTTACTTTTCAGATCACGCCCCTCTTTGTTTCCCTCTGCCCCTTTGACGGTGTATCTGTCTCATCTTCTTTTTCTCTGCATCTTTCTCCCTCTTCCACACATGATTTCTTCTCTCCTTTCCTCCTTTTTATGAGTATGTTTCTTAACAAGTCCCAGTACAAGCCTGTGTTTGCTTTAGTTACCCTTAAGACATTACTGGGCTTCCCTGCTGACTCAGTGGTCAAGAATCTACCTGCCGATGAAGGGGACCATGCATCCAATCCCTGATCTGGGGAGATCCCATTGCCCAGGAGCAACTCAGCCCCTGTGCCACGACTGCTGAGTCTCTGCTCTAGAGCCCGGGAGTCACAACTGCTGATCCCACGTGCTGCAACCACTGAAGCCAGGGCCCTAGCGCCTGCGCTCCTCAACAAGAGAAGCCACTGCAGGGAGAGACCTGAGCACTGAACCTAGAGAGGAGCCCCAGGCAGCAGCGAAGACCCAGCACAGCCAAAAAGTAAATAAATAACTTTTTAAAAAAGAAATTACTTCATATTTCTGCTTTAAACCTTTGATTGTCTTAAATGAGACATTTTGCACAAAACTGATGTTTAATAACTACAAGACACTCCTGAAACAAAACCTTCCGAGGCACGGTATTATGCCACAGAGGATGTGAAAGGCTGGACACTGCCCTCAAACCGGGAAAAACAGGAGCTGTGGCTTTAAGGGCAAAGGGTAGAGCGAGGCTTGGCAGGGTGAAGGGAATCTGATTGTGGAAATGGCAGTCTTGGAGGAATTACAAGATCAGGGGAATAGGGAAACAGCATTCATTTTCCACTTCTGCTCATAGAGGAAAAATGATCAGACACCTGAACACGGATTCAGGAAAGGCAGAGAGAGGGAACAACATTCAGCAGAAAAGAGGAGAAAACAAACAAAAAACACCCCAAACCATAATCAGCCTATGAATGTAAAAGAAGGTGTGATGTAGACACACAGAAGACAGGGTGTTTGTG
Organism: Ovis aries; assembly: GCF_016772045.2. NCBI lineage: Eukaryota > Metazoa > Chordata > Mammalia > Artiodactyla > Bovidae > Ovis > Ovis aries. Next base: position 104,685,230 of record NC_056057.1, read on the forward strand.
TTGGGGGTTTCAGGAATGGTAGGTTAGGGCAGATCTGAGGAGAAAAGCAATCCAGCCCCGCAGCGAAATGTTTGTGATGAGAGGAGATGGATAACAGCTTGGCTTGCCTGACATGCAGTCCAGGCTGAACTTGGACATACTAGGAAGACAGGGGTACAGAGAGAAGCCACCAGCTCAGGAGCGGGTGTGGAAAAGAGGGTGGGCACAGGAGAGCGCTTTGAAAAAGCCCGAGGGTCCTGTTAAGCCGAGTTAAAGCTAGCTCTGTGAATAATCAGTGGGATTGAGCATTTTTGTGCTGTGCAAAAATTGTGTCATGAAGTCTCCTCCCACCGGCATGAAAGTAAGACTGCCCCTCGGTGGCAACCCCCGGAGGGAGACTGACCGTAATGGCCGAGGGCTGGCAGGGCTGACTCTGCTGTGAATTCCTGGATGCCAATCGAGTGCCCTTCTTCAACCCCTCCCCTGGCTGATCTCTAGACAAACATTAGTTAGACGCTGTTAATCCCTTCATCCTACTTGAATCAATCCCCTCCCTTTTCATAACAAAGCACTTCTAGAATTTCCTTTCAACTTTCCAAATCAAGCTTCTCTCTTCCTGTCTTTCTTTCTCTCTTCCTTCCTTCCTTTCTTTTTCACCCAGAAATTCAGTTCATCAAATGTTCGGTGATTGCTTACTCTGTGTTAGACTCTGCACAATAGGTGAGAGTAAAAAAAGAATAAAGCACAGAGCCCCCTCCCCCACTTTCAAGGAGCTCAGGTTCAAAACTGCCAGGTAAAGAGTGTAATATAGGATGGTGAGCACAGCAATTAAAGGATGCATGTGGTCAAAAGATGGCACAGAAGGACAAATAGCAAAGAGTGTGTTTATAGGCAGGGGAAGATTGGTGCCTGAGTCCAGCAGCATGAATTCTGCCCAAGGGACAATGTATAGAAAGACATGTGTGTCCAGTATCTATAAGAAGTCAGAATGTTACTAAACGTGGAGAAGAAGGCCCAGGCGGTGGTCAGGGAATGGGCTGAAGACAGAGGCAGGGTCTTGGATGCCAAGTCAAGGAATTTGGGCTTTATTCTATATATGCCAGGTGTGGGGAGAAAATGAGTTCAATTTTGAACTGTTGAGTTTAAGGTTCCTATGAAATATACAGATAGGGATGCTCAGTTGCCAAGTGGGTGTAGGGAGCTGGGCGATAGAATTTTGAGTCATCAGTATAAAATGGGTGAGTAATCCCTAGGAGTGGGGAGATCACACAGGGAGAGGTGATACATGGTGTTTCTCAAAGTGAGGTCCTTGGGTCACCTGCTTCAAAACTCCAGAGGGGTTTTCTAAAGATGCAGATTCCTCAGGGGGAACCCCAAGCCTACTGACTCAGGAATCTCTGGGGTAGTGCCTGGGAATCTGCATTTTAAATTCACTCCCTAAGGAATACAGTTACAGAAGGGAAGTTCAACAGCCACTGGCCTGGGGCAGCCACTGGTATGAGAAAAGCCTGTGTTAGGTGTCAACCCAGAGCCTTGACATCTTGGGCATGAACCACTAATTTTCAAGCTTCTTGTTAAATCAGAGGAGTGAGGTCATAAGTCTCCTTCAGCCGGGGCTCTCATAACTTACAGCTCGTGTGTGTGTATGCTCAGTCATTCAATCGTGTCTAACTCTTGTGACCCTACGGACTACAGCCCATCAGACTCCTCTGTCCATGGGATTTCCTCAGTGAGAATACTGGAGTGGGTTGCCATTTCCTCCTCCAGGGGATCTTCCTGACCCAGAGATCAAACTTTCATCTCTTACATTGCAGGCGGAGTTTTGTTTATGTTTTTGTTTTTTTTTTTTTTCACTGCTGAACCAACAGGGAAGCCCCCAACTTATAGCTCACAGCATCTTCATTTGTATAAGGAAAAATTTAATTTTGTGATTTCCAGATAGTTTAATTTTTTAGTCTATTTGTAGATTTTTAAAAACTCTTCAGCAGCCTCAAAGTGTAATTTTTTGTTTTTAAAAAAGGATCTTTTGTCACAAAAGCCTGAGGACTTTCACTGTACATGTGAGATAAATTTGAATTTTTAAAGAATTTGTTTTGAAACATGGCAGTATCTTCAGCTCACATTGCATTCACTATAGGTGATACACTTCATCAACACTCAGAAACTGCCGATTTGCTTATCTTTTCTTGAGGAGACATATACTGCCTGATTAATTTGTCTGGTTGAGTTAGATGTTTCAATAGAAGGCAGAACAATAACAAAAAGTAAGATTTCTTTTTAATCTTCTTGAATTTCCTTGTGTTCTTTCGACCCTGTTTTGTTGATTCTAAACTCCTGAATGTTATGCGTGCTAAGTCACTTCAGTGTTGTCTGACTCTTTACGACCCCGTGGACTAGCCCTAGTCCACCAGGCTCCTCTGTCCACGGGATTTCTCAGGCAAGGGTACTGGAGTGGGTTGCCGTGTCTTCCTCCAGGGGATCTTCCCGACCCAGGGATCGAACCCGCATCTCTTATGCCTCCTGCATTGGCAGGCAGGTTCTTTACCACTAGCTCCAGCTGAGAAGCCCAGGTGTTATATCCTGCGGTAAATAACCACTGAGAGGGAAAGGTGGTGAGCGGCAGGGAGAGGTCAGAGTTCTTTCATCGGGAAAACACATTGGTGAATAACAGGAATACATCACGGGGCACCTGAGTCTGAACTTCGCGCAAAGACAAGGCCGTGCCTGGGGACGGCCCAGGAGAGCACGGACTACATCAGCTCAAGAGGACATTAGGCGTGAGACTGACTCTGCCCGCCCTGTGGGCAGTGAGACTGTAGGCGTGAGACTGACTCTGCCCGCCCTGTGGGCAGTGAGACTGTAGGCGTGGGACTGACTCTGCCCGCCCTGTGTGCAGTGAGACTGTAGGCGTGGGACTGACTCTGCCCGCCCTGTGGGCAGTGAGACTGTAGGCGTGGGACTGACTCTGCCAGCCCTGTGCACAGTGAGACTGTAGGCGTGGGACTGACTCTGCCCGCCCTGTGGGCAGTGAGACTGTAGGCGTGGGACTGACTGCCCGCCCTGTCTACTCACCCCTGTCGTCCACTGCTGCACCCCATTTCCCCTCCCCTATGTTCTTAACCTTTTTTCTTCCATGAACTCCCTGGACAGTCTGGTGGAGCCTAGGGACAGGCTTTTTAGAGAAATGCTTTAAGATGCATTTAGAAAGATACATAAGGTTACAAAAAATCTAATCATATTGAGATACTTACCAAATGTATGTTTCTTTATTGATTAAAGACATTAAATAACAAAATCTAACTGCAGGCCCAATAGTTACAAAATTTAATGAATATGAAAAATAATTCAAGACACCCATAGCAGCTGTCAATACAATATGAAAATACCTGTGACTTCCACTGGTAACACGTCACAGGTTCTGCAGTTTCTCCTGTGGTCAGCTGCCTTTAGTCAGATTTGAGAATTTAAGGTTCATAAAAATAAAGAAGTCATTTCTTTTCCCCATGTAAGTTCACAGATCTCCTGAATTCTATCCACGAACCCCTCATGGATACCGAACTCCAGGATAAGAATCCCTGCCCTTATTCTATTCTGCTATCTTTCTACATAGTATTTATTATTTACTAACAGAGACATTACTTTGCCGACTAAGGTCCGTCTAGTCAAGGCTATGGTTTTCCAGTGGTCATGTATGGAAGTGAGAGTTGGACTGTGAAGGAGGCTGAGCGCCAAAGAATTGATGCTTTTGAACTGTGGTTCTGGAGAAGACTCTTGAGAGTCCCTTGGACTGCAAGGAGATCCAACCAGTCCATTCTGAAGGAGATCAGCTCTGGGATTTCTTTGGAAGGAATGATGCTAAAGCTGAAACTCTAATACTTTGGCCACCTCATGCGAAGTGTTGACTCATTGGAAAAGAATCTGATGCTGGGAGGGACTGGGGGCATGAGGAGAAGGGGACGACCGAGGATGAGATGGCTGGATGGCATCACTGACTCGATGGACGTGAGTCTGAGAGAATTCTGGGAGATGGTGATGAACAGGGAGGCCTGGCGTGCTGCAATTCATGGGGTTGCAAAGAGTCGGACACGACTGAGTGACTGAACTGAACTGAATATATTATTTTCTTATTTTTAAGTTCATTTTTAATCATATGATTCTCCTTATTAAAATGTAAGTGCCACAAAGTCTGGAGTCTTTGTGTCTTTTGTTTGCTGATGTGTCGTGAAAATCTAGAACAGTGTCTGGCACATCCTGCTGCTAAGTCGCTTCAGTCATGCCCGACTCTGTGCGACCCCATAGACGGCAGCCCGCCAGGCTCCCCCGTCCCTGGGATTCTCCAGGCAAGAACACTGGAGTGGGTTGCCATTTCCTTCTCCAATGCACGATAGTGAAAAGTGAAAGTGAAGTCGCTCAGTCGTGTCCGACTCTTCTGGACCCCATGGACTGCAGCCTTCCAGGCTCCTCTGTCCGTGGGATTTTCCAGGCAAGAATACTGGAGTGGGGTGCCATTGCCTTCTCCACTGGCACACCCTAGAGAACCATAAATACTAGAGGAGTGAGAGAGGCCGAAAGATACTAGCTCTGAGTCTAGGTAGGAGGCATGGACTTCTCTTGTCTTCTCTCTGACTTCCCTTCCTCCTCTCCTTCTCCATTTTATATCCTCTTTGTTTATCTGTACAATCTCTCTCTCTCCTTTCCTTTCTCTTTTATTAGCCTCTTTTTTTTTCTCTCTCATTCAACAAATATGTACGGTTGCCCTCCATATCCAGGGTTCTTCACCTTCAGATTCGACCAACCTCAGTGAGTAATTTCTAAGGAGAAGACTCTACTATCAGTCTATCACTTGAGGCTCCCCAGACTTTCATATCCATGGAGGATCCTGAATCCCACCCTTCCCATGGAAACCGAAGGATGATCATACTGACAATGCAACTGTGACTAGGCAGACCCAGGCGTCGGGCTCCTAGAGCTCATCGCCCCCTGGCTACGGACATGGCCTTGTGTGTGCATGTTCAGTCGTGTCTGACTCTGAGACCCCATCATGGACTGTAGCCCACCAGGCTCCTCTGGCCATGGGATTCTCCAAGCCAAAATACTAGAGTGGGTTGCCATTCCCTCCTCCAGGGGACCTTCTCAACCCAGGGAATGAATGGGCATCTCCTGCATTTTAGGCAGATTCTTTACCACTGAGCTACTGGGGAAGCCCAGGGATGTGGCTTTTAGGCTAGTCCAAGTTCAATGTCTGCCTCTACATCCTACTTGTGGTCCAACCTTGGGCAAATCTCTTCATCTCTCGTGACTTCATTTCTTTTCCGTCATTTATTCATTCATCAGTCAATCTGTAGAGGGCTTATCCACCATGCACCTGGTCCTGTGCTGGGTATTTGCAGTCTAGTGGGGAGAGAGACAAGTATACACATAAGAGTATAATGTGATTAATGCTCTGATGGACCAAGGGCACATGCATAGGAGAGTAACTCATGAAATTCTGAGGCCCATGAAATTCAGTCTGAAAGCCATAATCAGGGAAAATCCATTGGCTCCAAGTAGTTTATATATAGATATAGATATAGATATAGATATAGATATAGATATAGATATATACACACACACATTGCATTTCCGGAAAATCACTAATGTGGATTCAAACTCATAGTGCTTGGCAAGAATAATTAAATCTCCTTTCATTTTACCCTCAGGTTTTTCTTCTCCCAAGCACCTCGGGATTTTGTCGTGTGGATGGACTTAAACCTTCGCCTTCCTTTTGGGGTTGAAGGAAGAAGCAGGCAGAAATTACATGGCTGTCCATTTCAGGATTGTCTTTGATTCAGTTCAGTTCAGTCACTCAGTCATGTCCAACTGTTTACGACTTCCATGGATTGCAGCACACCAAGCCTCCCTGTCCATCACCAACTCCTGGAGCCTACTCAAACTCATGTCCATTGCATCAGTGATGCCATCCAACCATCTCATCCTCTGTCGTCCTCTTCTCCTCCTGCCTTCAATCTTTCCCAGCATCAAGGTCTTTTCTAATGAGTCAGTTCTTCACATGAGGTGGCCAAAGTAATGGAGTTTCAGCTTCAGCATCACTCCTTCCAATGAATATTCAGGACTGATTTCCTTTAGGATGGACTGGTTTGGTCTTCTTACAGTCTCTTTGATAGATAACAAAAAAAAAGGGGGTTGCGGATGCCCCCCTTAGGGCTAATTTTGCCCTGACATCCCAGGAAAGTGATATGTAAGCCAAACACTGAAGGATGAAGAGAGCGGGTCAGAGTTCCTGGTAGCGTGGGGGTCTAGGGAATGAGAGGTCATGGCCCTTGACTGGGGGAATTCAGTCTGCCTGGAGCATAGAGGATGAGTAAGAGGCTGGCAAGAGGGAGAGTGATGGGGAAGGTGGAATGGAGGGAGATGGGAGGGGGCAGTGGGCCAAGTCATGCATGGCCTTATAAACCTCATCAAAACATTGGGATGTATCAAGAGACAACAGAAAGTGATAACGCAAAGTTAGAGGGTGCAAGATCAGGGTTTTAAAAGTCCTTATTGACTGCAAAGTGGGAATAGATCAGAGGCCAGGAGATTAGGAGGCAGAGGATGAGTGAGACCTGGGCCATGGTGGTGTGACAGCAGAAATGACTGGCTTCAAGAGACATTCCAGGGATTTCCCTGGTAGTCCAATGGCTAAGATTCTGCACTCCCAATGCAGGGGCCTGGGTTTGATCCCTGGTCGGGAAGCTAGATTCCACAGGCTGCAACTGAAGATCCCACAAGCCTCAACTAAGACCCAGCACAGTCAAATACATTTTTTTTTCTTTCTTTTCTTTCTTTTTTTTTTTTTTTTAAGAAAAAGAGAGAGACATTCTAGAGTTGGAATCTATAGATCTTAATGACTAGCAGTATATGGGGTAGGGGTGGGGGTGGAAGGAGTATTACCTGTTAAATTGTGTCTCCCACCCAAAAAAAGACCTGTTGAAGTCCTAACCCTCAACAACTCAGAATGGGACCTTTCTTGGAAACTGGGCCATTACAGATGTAATTAGTTAAATCAAGATGAGGTGGTGGTGGAGTAGTGTGAGAGCTACTCCTAGAGAGCCGATGTTCTTGTTTATGAGAAGATGGCCATGTGAAGGCAGAGACACTGGGAGGGGGCCCTGTGAAAATGGCAAATTGGAGGGATGTACCCACAAACCAAGGAGTGCCAAGGGCTGCCACAGCATCCTAGGAAGAGGCAAGGGTGGATCTCCCTCCAGGTTTCAGAGGGAGCGTGGCCTGTAGACACTGAGGTCAGACTTTGTGCCTTGAGAACTGTGAGACAATACATTTCTGGTGTTTAAGCCACTGAGTCTGTGGTACTTGATTGTACCAGCTAAAGGAAATGAGTACTGGAGGGCAGAGTGCTGAGCATAAGCTACTCTGAACTTTGATTTTATAACAATTACAGAGCAAGAGGTGCTGGGAAATGTGAACACAGGCTAAAAGGGAAAGGCCCAAAGGCTTCCGTTGGATTCAGAAATGCCTGGAGACCCACAGCTGCTGCTGGAACTCAGCCTCCTCACTCCATGGGCTTGTCTGGTGGTTTAGGTGTAGTGTTTGTTGCTCAGTCATGTCTAACTCTTTGTGACCCTGTGGACTGTAGCCCGCCAGGCTCCTCTGTCCATGGGATTCCCCAGGCAAGAATACTGGAGAGGGTTGCCATTTCCTTCTCCAGAGGATCTTCCTGACCCAGGGATCGAACCCAAGTCTCCTGCATTGCAAGGGGATTCTTTACCGCTGAGCCACCAGGGAAGTCCTTAGATGCAGTGGTGTGTGTAAAATTGCTTTGTACACAGAAAGTGCTCTGGGTGTGTTAAAAACTTTGCCTTCATTTTTAATTAAATAAAAACACAAAGCAGTGTGTTGGAGTTGTCCGCATAAATAGTTCCCACCCACAGGCCTGGTGACATAATTTGTGGAGCCCAGTGCAAGTTGAAAATGTGAGCCTCTCGTTCAGAAATTATTGAGAATTTCTGGACAGTGTCAGCAGAGCATCAGGTCAAGCACACAGTCCTGTGTACTGCCCTTGGGAGCGGGGAGTTAGACCGACAGGGAGGCATTAGAATGCTGAGCTGTGCCCAGAGCATCACAGGATCCCAACTGGAGGGACGAGGGGAGGCAGGGAGGAAAGGCTCAGGGCTGGGAATGGAGGGATGAATGTCACGCATTGAACGGAGACTGCCCTGCTCAACAGGACAGAGGCTCAGATAGAACGAATGCAAAATGCATGTAGACAGGTTGGAACTATACTGCGGGCGGCCTTTAGTACCAAGCAAGGATGTTCAACTCTATATTTCTATCAGCAAGGGAGAAGCACTAAATATTTTGGAGCAAGAGTCCAAGCTGGTAGGGAGTGAAAAATGGAAAGGGGCATTGGAAACCAAAGCTATAAGGTTTTGAGTTTGGATCAATCCCACTTTGTAAACTATAACCAAAAGAAGACATAATCCCTCTCCCAGTTCTGTATGCCTGACACCTACTTATTTGCGGAATCACATCCTTGGTGTGATGGTGCATCATTCCAACCGGTTTAGCACACACCCTCACCCCAAGATATACCTGTTCACTTTTTGGTCTGTTTTGTAATAATCGGAGAAGTTACAGAAAATGCCTATACATTTTCTGCTGCTGCTGCTGCTGCTAAGTCACTTCAGTCGTGTCTGACTCTGTGCGCCCCCAGAGACGACAGCCCACCAGGCTCCCCCGTCCCTGCTGTTGCTGTTTAGTCACTAAGTCGGGTCTGACTCTTGGTGACCCCATGGACTGTAGCCTGCCAGGCTCCTCTATTCATGGGATTTCCCAGGCAAGAATACAGGAGTGGGTTGTCATTTCCTTCTACAGAGGATCTTCCCGGCCCAGGGATTGAACCCTCGTCTCCTGCTCGGCAGGCTGATTCTTCACCACTGAGCCACCATGGAGGCTATAGCTATACATTTAATATCTCTTTATTAATAACATTTCCAACCTGGTGACTAGGATCTGATGATCTTTTTACTATGGTCTCAGATCATTGTATCCTGAAAGAGAATTTTCTTCCAGAGCATTTTGAGGTCTAGTTCTAGGTCAATTTTTCCTTCAACCCCCACTGAACTTTAATTGCTGCTTTGTCATCTGAGGGCTTCCCTGATAGCTCAGTTGCTAAAGAATCCACCTGCAATGCAGGTGACCCTGGTTCAATTCCTGGGTTTGGAAGATCCACGGAAGAAGGGATAGGTTACCCACTCCAGTATTCTTGGGCTTCCCTGGTGGCTCAGACAGTAAAGAATCTGCCCTCAATGTGGGAGCCCTGGGTTCGATCCCTGGGTTGGGAAGATTCCCTGAAGAAGAGAAAGGCTACCCACTCCAGTATGGAGAATCCCATGGACTGTATAGTCCATGGGGTTGCAAATAGTCGGATGCGACTGAGCAAATTTGACTTTGTCATCTGGACAATAAGGCTAGTTAGGCCCATGGGTGAAATGCCAAGGCATCTGTTTATAGGTTCCATCATTTCCTCCTCATCATCAAGTGTACCTACCTCTCTACAGTAATGTCTCTTTATCCCACGTACCTGTGATCACGTGGCAATCATTCTAGCCCGAAAGGCTGCATCAGGATCTCAGGCTTTCTAAATAATTTGTCTTAGCTATAGAGCCAGTGGAGCTCTAGTTTAAAGTGCAGGTAGGGCCAAGAGCATCCTTTGGGTTTCATGCTTGAAAGAAATATTCAAATGTCCCCTATTTCAACCACTACCTTTAAACAGTATGATTTTTTGACAATGGGAACAGCTTGTGCCTGTGTGTGTGCTAAGTTGCTTCAGTCATGTTCAACTCTTTGTGACCCTATGGACTGTAATCCACCAACCTCCTCTGTCCACAGGATTCTCCAGGCAAAAATACTGGAGTGGGTTGCCATGCCCGCCTCTGGGAGAGCTACCAGACCCAGGGATCAAACCTGCGTCTCTTGTATCTCCTGCATTGGCAGGTGGGTTCTTTACCACAACCGCCACCTGGGAAGCCCAGGAACATCTCAAGTCCCGCTAGCTTCCTTTCATCCTCTTTTCTTTTTTCCTCCACAACTGTTTTCTATTCACCTTTTATCCTACCTTTAAAGCAAGAAAAACTGAAACAATTATTTGGTAAATCTCCCCTCCTGTCAAGACAACCAGTATAGCATGAGTGATTGGGCAAGAGCAATTGGCAAAAAAACAATGCTCAAAAAGAGAAATGATTCCTTAAACTCTTGGAGGAAAGAAATCAAGTTTGCACTGGGATCAAACTAAATAAAGTTATGTGGTAGTAAGGAAAAATGGTAATGTCAGACCATTTTCTCCCTTGCTCCTATGTATTCAGTCTCATGGTAATTAAGGTGGGAGGTTTAGGTCTCCACATGAACTTTGTATGACTTAGTGGGTGTAATCATGATGGCACCGTTGATTGATACAGGTTCTGGATTTTATGTCTGCTTATTCATAAACCAACCAAACAAAAAGAAACCCTAATAGGCACAGTGGAAGCCATGGCCCCAGCTAATGTAACACAGCTGATGTAACAGATCAAAAGCTACGTCAGCCTAACACAGTGGAAGTTGACTTCTCATAACAGTCCAGAGTCGGTGTTTAGCAGGTGGCCTTCCGAGCAGTGATGCAGGGACTCAGGCTTCCTCCACTGGTGTGTGGGACCTTGGGGTCCTTGGCTTCCAGCTGAGAAACAAGAGAGAATGGGGATTCCCAGTGGGAGGTTTTCATGGGTGAGGCCTAGGCGTGGTGTTCCTCTCTTCTGTCCTCATTCCAAGGGTGTAACTCAGTCTTGTGGCTTCATCTAACCACAGGGGGGACTAGGAAACAGATCTATGGGAGGGTCCAGGAGAAGGAATGCAGATTATAGGAAACCTCACAGTCCTGGAACCACCAAAGCTCTGGTTCTGCACCAGGTCATGTTCAAAGAAATAGAGGTCACAAGAAATCATCACAAGGAAGTTAAATTTAAACCCTGGTTGCTGCCATTCAAGAAAACACCAAAAAAGAATCGTATTCTTAGTGCACAAACTCTGTAAGTCTTCTCTCAACCTTTGTGTGTGTCAAGTACTCACGGCAACCCCCCAAAGTCCTCTCCTCCCTACTCCAAGCTCCTAAATCTCTTTGCAGCTTAGATCGCTTGGACTTTTTCCTCCCTTTCACCCTAGCTGTGCCTCACTTAACCCTCTGAGCTTCAATTTCCCCATGTGTGAAATGAGAAACTTGAACAAGATGACCTTCATGTATTCAACATTCAAAGAATATTTATTTAAGTGCCCACTGGGCTAGACCAGCTCAAACATTCTCAGACACTACGAAAAGGGCAAGATGCTTAAATCAGGGACTTTCTCCCATGGTGACAGAGACTCTTACAAGAATTCACACCCCATAGGTTTTAACAGCCCTTTCGTGTACTAAGGAGACAGATTTTTCTGATAAAAATAAGGTCCTTATCTTTGTGTCATTAAGAAATGGTCAGCAAAACTCACTGCAATTTATGAAAAACAGCTTATACAACTGAAACTACCATTTCTTTAAAAAAGGCATTCTCTTTGGGGAATCCAGTTTCTAGAAGTGAGACGATCAATATGTAACAATGTAGGCCTGGGAGTGTTTGCCATCTTACTGTTTAATACTTTATTGTTCTTGTCGTGGTCAAAGACTAGACTTTGATCTGAAGAAGGATCCTAGGCATATCTACCCAAAGCAGGGGACATGACGGGGCTACTGAAAAATAATGGATTTGAATTATATTCATTGATGACGTCAGTATTTCAGAGTCAGGTGCCTCAGGTAAGCCCACATTTGTAAAAAGAATTTGAAAACCCCTAAGTGTGCTGCGTATGTCTTTGTGAGATCCTGGCAAAAGGTGCAAAAAGCTGCTTACCCCAGTCATTTCCGCTTCAGTCAGAACAAGGGTCAGGAATGGAGATGCGCGGTGATTAACTTTCTTTGCACATCTTTGGAGTTTTGCGTTTTTCTTTTTTTCCTTTTCTGGCAATGATTGCATGCATGTGTGCGTGCTCAGTTTCTTGGTTCTGTCTGACTCTTTTTGATACCGTGGACGGTAGCCTGCCAGGCTCCTCTGTCCATGGAATTCTTCAGGCAAGAACACTGGAATGGGTTGCCATTTCCTCCTCCAGGAGGTCTTCCTCAAGCCAGGAATTGTACCCGTGTCTCTTGTGTCTCCTGCATTGGCAGGCAGATTCTTTACCACTGAGCCAATGATTGCATACTTTGGAATTAAAAGAATTTTAAGTGTGATTTAAAGATACTGGAAGAATGAACCTATTTGCAGGGCAGGATAGAGATGCGGCAGTCAAGAATGGCCACGCGGACACAGTGGGGGAAGGGAGGGAAGGATGAATCCGGAGGCCGAGACTGACCCGGACGCACCACCGTGTGTGAAACAGCAGCTAGTGGGAACCTGCCCTACAGTGCAGGGAGCTCAGCCTAGCGCTCTGTGATGACCTGGACGGGTGGGGTGGGGTTGGGGTGGGAGGGAGGCTCAAGAGAGATGGGGTATATGTATGCATATAGCTGGTTGGCTTCATTGTACAGCAGAAACTGACACAACATTGCAAGGCACATATACTCCGATTTTAAAGGGGCAAATAAAAGTGAAAGTGTTAGTTGCTCAGACGTATCTGACTCTTTGGCACCCCATAGACTGGAGCCCACCAGGCTCCTCTGTCCATGGAATTCTCCAGGCAAGAAGACTGGAGTGGGTTGCCATTCCCTTCTACAGGGAATCTTCCCGACCCAGGGATGGAACCCCAGTCTCCTGCCTTGCAGGCAAATTTTTTTATCATCTGAGACACCAGGGAAGCCCCTTTAAAGTGTGAGGGGGGATAAAGATATTAAACATAAACAAAGATGCATTTTCTTTTCTTTTCTAAAAAATATTTGTTTTTGGCCGCGCTGGGCCTTTGTTGCTGCACACCCGCTTTCTCTAGTTGCATTGAGCCAGGGCTTCTCTTTGTTGCAAGGCTTGTAGTTGCAGTGGCCTCTCTTGTTGCAAAGCACAGGTTCTAGGCATGAAGATTTCAGTCGTTGCGACACATGGGCTCAGAAGCTGGGATCTAGAGTGCGGGCTCAGTATTCATGATGTGGGGGCTTAGTTGTTTCTCGGCATGTGGGATCTTCCTGGACCCAGGATAGAACCTGTGTCCCCTGCGTTGGCAGGCGAATTCTCAACCACTAGACCACCATGGAAGCAACCAAAGATGCATTTTATGATAACATGTAAACGGGAGGTAGTTTTCATGAAATTTAGAAAAAAGTGATGTGGAAGAGTGCATCTCTGTCTCCACACCACAACATTTATCCCCTGGGAAAGCACTTTCCAAAGCAGGACTTGTGTGTGTATCAGGTTATGCTGTTCCCCACAGCAAGTGCCCTGGAGACTCTGCCTCCACGCCTGGCAAGCTCGCTCCCCTTTAGAAATGTAATTTATCAGTTTTGTGTATATCAGAAGTGAGAGTGAAAGCCGCTCAATCATGTCCAACTCTCTGTGACCCCATGTGACCACATACAGTCCATGGAATTCTCCAGGCCAGAATACTGGAGTGGGTGGCCTTTCTCTTCTCCAGGGGATCTTCCCAACCCAGGGGTTGAACCCAGGTCTCCTGAATTGCAGGTGGATTCTTTACCAACTGAGCTATCTGGAAAGCCCATACAACAGAAGGGAACAGGACTAATACTCAGACTGTAGATCTCTCGCTCTCATACACTGGTGCTGTGATGTGGGGCAAAAAACAAAGCCAGTCTGTGGTTTGGTTAGAGTGAATCAACTCATCAGATCCTGATGACTCTTGGCTAAAATGAAAACAAACAAACAAACAAACAAAAAAATAGAGTTATCAAAACCACAAGGCTGAGGCCTGGACCCCAGCTCTGCAAGATTTGGTGGAGATGCAATCCCTCTCAGGCAAACAGCCAAGCAGCCTGACTCATGATCTGTTTGGTGGTTGGCTTCTGGCCTGTATTATCACCACTCTCCTGTCTTTATTCTCTCTGCAGTTCCCAGAGGTTGAAGATGCTGTCTTTTAGGTCAGTTTACTAGAGAACTTTGGGCTCCCCAGGTGGCGCTGGTGGTGAAGAACCCACCTGCCGATGTAAAAGACTTGAGAGATACGGGTTTGATCCCTGGGTTGGGAAGATCCCCTGGAGGAGGGCATAGCAACTCACTCCAGTATTTGAATTAAAACATTCATAGCCATGCAGGTGGTTATGCTTCGTGAATTCCACGAAGCAAATTTGGTTAGCTGGGATGTGGAACAGTGAGAAGGGTCAGGCACCTTGTCTGCTTAGACAGTCATAGGAGCTGAGCTTGCTCTGAGCCAGGCCTTTGTCTACTAAGGTCAAGTCTGCTGCGAAGGATGAATGAGGGAGGAGAGAAAGGCTTACTCTCACTCCTTTCCTCCAAAAGAAATGTCTCAGAAAATGCACTTTTTAAGTCATAAGCACCACTTGGTATTATCTGAGGTTCAGACAGGGGCTTCCCAGGTGGTGCTAGTGGTAAAGAACCTGCCTGCCAGTTCAGGAGATATAAGAGATGCAGTTTCAATCCCTGGGTCAGGTAGCTTCCCTGGAGGAGGGCAAGGCAACTTCCTCTCGCGTTCTTGCCTGGAGAGTCCCACGGACAGAGAAGGCTGGCGGGCTACAGTCCACGGGGTCATCAAGTCGGACGCGACTGGAGCGACTTAGCACACACGCATGAGGTGCAGATAAGAGGCCATTAGTGGGAAACTGGCGAAATGGTAACGGAAGAGAGGACTGATGTGTGTTTGATGTGACGTCATCTGACCTACACCAAGAAGGCCAATGTGGGCTATTTGTCTATAGCCTGCCAGATTCATGGCTAACTAGGATCACCAGTTCTACACATGCAATTGAGGGGTTATCTATCAGTTGAATGGCATAAATTAAAACTTCATGAGGAGGAAAAATGGCATAAAACATCTCTGTATGTATCCTACTTGTCACTGGTACATTTTAAAAGTATTTGTTGAACATCTACAAAGTGTCAGACATTGTTTTAGCACATGGCATCAATCAGTGAACACCTCTTACAATCTTGCAGTGCTAGGCAGAAGAGAAACCCAGCAGAAATGAACAAACAAATAATATCCAGGCAGCATGTGATACTGGCCAAATGAAAGATTCATATTATAAATTCTATTGACTTTTAGGGGATGGGAAGATCACAGTCTGCTGAAATAGTCAAGAAAAGCTTAAATTTTGAGCCAGACATTTAGGGATGGATTTGATTTAGAAAAGCAGAGAAGAAAAGGAAACATATTTCACATGAGTTGGGGCAGCATAATAGCAGGAACATTTACAAAGTGCTCTATGGTTTGCAGGGCATTTTCTCATCCATGTTATAGAGTGGAAAATGAGCAAAGTGTTTCAGAGCCAAGAGCTGAGATGAAGCTGGCTTAACAGAAGGGAACCCATCCCTCCTTTTGCCTCCACGCTTTCTTCCAGGGCAGGGTTCATGGTTTCACATGGACTTGCTAATCTAGAGCTCTTCTACAGGGGAATTTCTCCCCACAGATGTGGCAAAGGGAACCAGGAAGCTATATTCTTCTGGGTATCACTCACGAGTGTGTGTGTGTGTGTGTGTGTGTGTGTGCGCACGCGTGCAAACTGACAGTTGGCATGGAGCACTGTATTTGGGGTGAATAAGACATTTTGCCGGAGAAGGCAATGGCACCCCACTCCAGTACTCTTGCCTGGAAAATCCCATGGATGGAGGAGCCTGGTGGGCTGCAGTCCATGGGGTCGCTAAGAGTCAGACACAACTGAGTGACTTCACTTTCACTTTTCACTTTCCTGCATTGGAGAGGAACTGGCAACCCACTCCAGTGTTCTTGCCTGGAGAATCCCAGGGATGGGGGAGCCTGGTGGGCTGCCATCTATGGGGTCCCACAGAGTTGGATACGACTGAGGCAACTTAGCAACAGCAGTAGCAGACCTTTTGCAGCTTATAATTTCAAATTAAGTGACTGCTGGACTTTGAAGGATTTCTCTTTCTTAGCCAGCCTTACCTCTCATCGCTTCCTGGTTCAGATCTGTTCTTCCTCCCCATTGCACAGCCCACGCCCCCGCCCCCGGCTTTCCCCCTTGTGCTCTTGCAATGTACTGCTTGCTCCACCAAAACAGGTCCTACCATCACCCTTCAGTTTTCAGGTCAAGCCCTAACCCATCACTAACTCCTCTCCATCTGTCTGTGCCATAGTGATTGTTTGCACCCAGTTCAGTTCAGTTCAGTCACTCAGTCATGTCCGACTCTTTGTGACCCCATGAATTTCAGCACGCCAGGCCTCCCTGTTCATCACCATCTCCTGGAGTTCACTCAGACTCATTCATGTCCATCGAGTCCGTGATGCCATCCAGCCATCTCATCCACGGTTGTCCCCTTCTCCTCCTGCCCCCAATCCCTCCCAGCATCAGAGTCCTTTCCAATGAGTCAACTCTTCGCATGAGGTGGCCAAAGTACTGGAGTTTCAGCTTCAGCATCATTCCCTCCAAAGAAATCCCAGGGTTGATCTCCTTCAGAATGGACTGGTTGGATCTCCTTGAAGTCCAAGGGACTCTCAAGAGTCTTCTCCAACACCCTCCTCATCTCTATAATGGTTCTTACTATTAGGTGGAGGTGTAACATATCCTTTTGAAAATCCAATGAATGCTTTGGACACTGGACGCATATAGGCAAAAAAAAAAGTGTCTAATTTCAAGAGACTTATGTTTCCTTGAGAACTTCACTCTCATAGTACACATTTCTTTGATGCAAACCATATACTTCAATGCTTTCAAATATACTTTTCTATTATTTTGTCTAACATATATTTTAATGTCACAATTAGAAGTAACCTTGAAAATAAAGCTATTTCAGAATATTTGGTAGCCCTCATAGAATTAGGTAGAATACAGAGTACATGGGGGGTATACAATAATAGAAAAAAAGAATGGATAAACAAACTGTGGTACATCCGTACAATGGAATATCATTCAGTGATGAAAACAAATGAGCTATGAAACCACAGAAAGATGTGCAAAAACCTTAAATGCATCGTGCCAAATGAAAGAAGCCAGTCTGAAAAGGCCAGATGCTATGTAATCCTAACTGCGACATTCTTGAGTAGGCAAGCCCGTGGAGACGTTAAAAAGCTCATTGGTTTCCAGAGATCCCGGGGGGAGGGCAGGATAACAAAGAAGATCTCAGGGGATCTGGGGGCAGTGAAACCATTCTCTCTGATCCTGTAATGGTGGATACATGTCACTGCACGTTTGTCAAAACCACAGAACTTATAACACCAAGAGTGAACCCTAGTGTGCACTGTGGACTTCAGTCAATAATATATCAATACTGGCTTATTAACTGTACAAATGTACTATACTAAGGTTTGCAGTTGTTCTTTAGTCGCTAAGTTGTGTCCAACTCTTTTGTGACCTCCATGAACTATAGCCTGCCAGCTTCCTCTCTCCCTGCAATATCCCAGGCAAGAACACTGGAGAGGGTTGCCATGCCCTCCTCCAGGGAATCTTCCCCACTCGGGTATCGAACCCGTGTCTCCCTCGTCTCCTGCACTGGCAGGTGGATTCTTTACCACTGAGCCACTGAGGGAAGTCAACTAAGTTAAGATGTTAATAACAGAGGAAACTGGGGAGGGGTAATAATGGGAATTCTGTATTTTCTGCTTCCTTTTTCTATAAAATTTCTGAACTTCTAAAACTGTCCTAAAAATACAGTCTATGAGTGTTTGACTATGAGTCTATGACTATTGGGATAGAGAATATGCAACTCCTAGCTGCGATGCAAGTGTTTTAGCTTTTCAGAGGCTGTATCTATTGGTGTTAACGTCAGTTAAACTTGCTGTTGGACATCATGGTGACATAATATCCAGGATTTTTAAATGAACTAACTGAATTATTAATATTAAGATATGTTCTCATAATATGCTGCGGCTGCTAAGTCGCTTCAGTCGTGTCCGACCCTGTGCGACCCTATAGACAGCAGCCCACCAGACTCCTCTGTCCCTGGGATTCTCCAGGCAAGAATACTGGAGTGGGTTGCCTTTTCCTTCTCCAATGCATGAAAGTGAAATGTGAAAGTGAAGTTGCTCAGTCGTGTTCGACTCTTTGCGACCCCAGGGACTGTAGCCCACCAGGCTCCGCTATCCATGGGATTTTCCAGGCAAGAGTACTGGAGTGGGGTGCCATTACCTTCTCCAGTTCTCATGATATAGGCTCAGTCCAATCCTAATGTCAATGAAAGATTCGACATGATTATTATCATTACTATTATTTTATCCGTATCATGAAGCAGGTGGAATATTAATTCCAGGACCAGAGATCCAACCTGGGCCCCTGCAGTGAAAGTGGAGAATCTTAACCACTGGATTGCCAGGGAAGTGCAATGATTCAACATTTAATACACATTTCAACGTGAAAAATCCCATTAGCATGTAATTAGTGAGTCAGACATAAACGGAAAGAAGGCCTACCAAGACATGGTAGTTGCTTAAAAGAGTTCTTTCTTGGTTTCTGTCTATACTCCTAACATAAGATTGGAGGAAAAGCCTCATCTCTCTGGAACAAAATGAGTATTTGGGGCCACATAATATCAGTTTAGTGAGTAAAGGGCCAATACAGAGTCTTGTTCTCAACTTTGAAGTAACATAGTTAGAGGTGACTGACCCAGGAAACTTCTCCCCTGAGGTTATTTTTGCCTGAATTGATTACTCTGAGGTCAACCAAGGATTTTGGCCACAGTATTAGCCATTTGCCCCACATTGATTCTTACATAATATCATCTTGTTTGGTTTTTTAAAAGCCTGAATTGATAGAGCGACCATTCCAAAGTCCTAGTATTTGGTTCCTCTTAACAAGTAAAGCTAATCGTGCAGTGATTCAGCTGGTTGGGTGGAAAGTGATCCATTATGAGACGAGAAAAAAGGAAAGCTTTCCCTCTACTCAAACATCCTTTTCAATCCCAAACAAACGACCCAACTCTTTTACCTTCCTGTTTGCTTTTTGGCTTTGGGGGGAAGAGAGGGAAAGAGAGAAGTGTTAAGTCAAGGGTCAGCAAATGAAGGTTCCCAGGTGTCCCTGGGTCGCTCTGCTGTCCCCTGGGTCCACTCACACAGGACACAGAGGACGCAATATTCCAGCTTCCCAAGGAGAGCCATGCTGCCCTCTCAGTGACTTTTGACCTCAACCGCTGTTCTGGCCATGCAAAGTATTAATTTGATTCTGTTTATTATCTTCTTCAATAATTACAAAAATAATGTTTTCCAGATAAAAAAAAGACACTGCTTGCTTTGACTCTTCTCCTTGATGATTCGTGATATTCAGTCAAGGTACATAGCCTGGGGGTCACCATTGTATACACATAATAAATCTTAGTTTATCTGGAATCCAGGCAGTCATGAAGCTTGGATGACAAGGATTTTTCTTTCTTTTTTAACAGACAGAAGTCAGGGAGGACAGTCACTGCTCAGACAAGTGTTGTTCTGAATCTCTGAGCTCTGTAGGGGAGAAGTTGGGTGAGCAGGCAAACAGACAGACGACAAGTGAGCCAGAGGGAAAGAACTAAGTTGTTGAAGCAGGAAGAGAAAAAGGCATTTAAGGGAAGGAAGATAAAACATGGAAGCTAGGAGGGAAGAAGGGGCTTGTCAGCAGGGGGGGATTGGGGAGACTGAGTGGGTGGAGCAAGTTTTTGCTGTGCTATGAACAGAGGCAGCCAGGTATATTGTTCTGCAAACCACATTAATAGCTGCCTACCATATGGCTTCTGAGATAGGTGGGGAAAGCAAAGACAGAAAATAAAAGGTTAGTCAGCTGTGCTAACACTGAAAAAGAACCTGTAAATTTTGAGAAGGGAGAGAACAGGAGCCCTCTAAGGTAGAGATCAGTGTCTTTGTACATTTCATCTATCAAGGTTCAAAGAGGACGTTTTCCCAAACCACGTTAGTTCTATCTCAAAGTTTCAAACCAACCATAACTCATGTTCTTAATGGTGACCCTGAAGCATGGTAAGAACCTAAAGGAAACTTCTGAATTTTCAGAGATTAGTTATGTTGAGTATGGTTTGACTAGCAAATGCAGATTGAATGTTAAGTGAATGTTGGTGAATGTTAAGTGAATGTTGGTATCTTCACATTTTTGGAAGATTGTGAATCCACGTGTGAAAGAGAAAATCACCATGCAGTTCATTTGACAACCAGTTTAGACATCAGATCTGATGCCATTAACTGTGTTTATTGGCTGATGGACATTTCCGTCTGGGAGTCCTGTCATCATTTTAAAACATTATCGGAAATTGCCTTATCTCTCCACCTGTCCTTTTCTGGAACATTGGTATCATTCATCTTTCATTTGACCTTTGATTCTCTTTTCTTTATCTCCAAGGGCTGCCAGCTATTTCTTCCAAATTTTTCAGTCGCTCTCAACATCCTCACTGCCCTAAATTTTGCCCTGGTGGGCTTCCATGGTAGCTCAGTTGGTAAAGATCTGCCCTCATGGAGGGGACCCTGGTTCAACTCCTGGGTCAGAAAGATCCCCTGAAGAAGGGATAGGCTACTCACTCCAGTATTCGTGGACTTCCCTGGTAGCTCAGCTGGTAAAGAATCTGCTTGCAACGTGGGAGACCTGGATTAGATCCCTGGGTTGGGAAGATCCCCTGGAGGAGGGAGGCTACCCACTCCAGTATTTCTGGCCTGGAGAATTCCACTGTATAGAGGGGAAGGTGAAAGTGTTTGTCACTCAGCTGTGTCCGACTCTTGGACTGTAGCCCACCTGGCTCCTCTGTTCATGGGATTCTCCAGGTAAGAATACTGGAGTGGGTTGCCATTTCCTTCTCCAGGTGATACGAGGTTGCAGAGTGGGACACGACCGAGTGACTTTCCCTTTCATTTTCCTTACTTACTGGCCTGCCTCTCCACTCTTTTCATTCATGGCGCACTCATCCTAGAACAACTTTCTCAACATTGCTTTCATCCGGATCCAATCTCAGAGCCCAGAAGGTCTTTGTGTTACCCTGGCAGCCAGCCTTAGCCTGCCCTGCCTGACTTATTATCAAGTCTTATCTGTTCATTTCTGGGCACCCTCCAACCACATCTCTTCCTGTGGGGAGCAAGTTTTCACACCGGAAACTTGTGGATCACCCTGTACTCCTCCCTTTCTTTTGTCCACCACTCTGCTCTGTGGGCTTCCCTGGAGGCTCAGCGGCAAAGAGCATGCCTGCAATGCAGGAGACATGGGTTCCATCCCTGGATGGGGAAGATCCCCTGGAGAAGAAATGGTAACCCACTCCAGTATTCTTGCCTGGAGACAAATGTGCCAGTCTGGTGGTACCAGCTCACCCGTGCCTTCTCGCTGCACTTCAGATAAAAATTCAAAACCCTACTGTCACCTCCAAGGTCCTACATGACTGCCTCCCTGCCTCCTTCCCCCAGACCTCACGTCACCTGATCACACTGGCCTCACCGTGCTGTCTCACCGCACCCAGGGTCTCCGCCCACTGCCCGTTTGGACCACCCTTCTCTCTGCTTGAACGGCAGGTGCCATCTCACCTCTGGGCTCTTGGCTTCAATATCATATCTTCAGGGAAGACCTTCTGGGCCTCCCTAAGCACTGTCATTGCTTTTTTCCACCATTATTCCTGTTGCCATGTTCATTTCCTCCAAATGTTTCATCCTAATTTGCAGTTATTTTGTTTATTTGCGTTTTGTCTGTCTGCCCTCTGGACTCTAAGTTCCAAGAGGGTCTAGACCATGTCTGTCTTGTTGACCATCATTTCTCCAGCTTCAGCGCAATGCTCAACCTACTAGGTTTGCATCAATTGAATACACTAGCTGTTATAATACTATTTTACTGTTTATGTTATTATGAATTTGTATATTATTATTATTAAATTTTTATTTATGTTTCTTCATGATTCCAGACTTTGTGGATAGGAACATCCTCTCTTCTTGTTAGAGATGTCTGTGCCTTTTCCTACCTCCCCTTGTCTCCTCTGGCGCATTCTCCCATGGGCATTCTCACTCTCCTAAATTTACAGTCTTTTCCCATCGACTGTTTAACTTTTTCTTTCACCTTAAAAAACTCTCATATGACTCAATCACACCTTTCTTCTTCTTTTTATACAAACCTGCCATAGGAATAGTCTAAGGCATACGTGCTAAGTCACTTCAGTCGTGTCCAACTCTTTGCAACCCTATGGACTATAGCCCACCAGGCTTCTGTGCCCATGGGATTCTCCAGGCAAGAATACTGGAGTGGGTAGCCATGCCCTCTTCCAGGGGATCTTAGTGCCTCAGGGAACAAACCCATGTCTCTCCATCTCCTGTGTTAGCAGGCCAGGTCTTTACCACTAGCATCACCTGAGAAGCCCAGGAATAGACTATACCCAACTATAGACTCTCATTTATTTCCTCACTCTCATCTATTTCTTCCCTGTATTCAATGTCTTCCTATCAAGTGTTTTTAATTACTTCCAATTAATTTCAGAAGCACTTTTTAGAAAACTTGGAAAATAATCCCACTGGTATTTTACTTAGGATCACATTAACTTTGGTTAGCTTTGTTAGTTTGAGGGGAATTAACATCTTTGTAATATGGAATTCCTTCTAATCAAGGACCCAATACATTTTTCCATTCATGTATTTTTAAATTAAATGATGTTTTCTTTGTGTTGGTCCTTTCATAGTATTGTTTAGTTTCCCCCCAATATTCAACAGTTTCAATAGAGTATGTCTAATCTTGGACTCTTCTTTATTAATTTTGCCTGACACATAATGAGCTTTGATCCATGATTATAGGTCTTGCTTCAACTTAAAAAGATTTTCTTTTCTAATAGCCTTATATTATCATATATTACCCTTATAATATTATTTAAAAACTAGATTTCTGTTGTTTATCCTCTAATTCCAGACCTGGTTTCAGATAATTTTGACCTATTTGTCCTTTTCTCTATTGTGAAATAAGGCCCCAAGCTAGTCTTTCTTTTCATGGCTTGAATTTTATTTTGTGTCAGTTCTAACCACAGTGTATGCTAAATTCCTTCAAAATTCCACTGGCATTAAATGCTTGCTTTCATTATTTTCTTAATTCTGACAGCTCCCTTATATTACAAAGTTGACTCATCTCATTTTTTACCTTTTGTTTCATGGAGCCTATACTTTTTATTTTGCTTTCTAGCAAATGTAACTTAAATTTACTTCTATTTTCTATGGTAGTTTTTTCTTTCAATATGTAATTTTAACATTTCTTGAGTGTTGTGTTTATCTTCATTCAAGTTACAGAATTATTTCATAGGTCACTTTTTTTTTTTTTTTTCCCTCTTCATTTATTTTAGAGTGAAGAAAGATCTGTCTTGACTAAACATTCGCTCCAGGTCTCTCCCTCCTTCTTCCTTTTTTTCCTCTCTCTCCTTCCTCTTGAAACCCTCTTCTTGGCCTTTTCTCTTGCTTCGTTCTCAAAAGTGAGTCTCTGACTGAGCCTCTCCGTCCACCCCTTTTCCCTCAGCTCCTTGCTTCTCCCCTTTACTCCATCCTCCGCCTGCTATTCTTTCCACTCTAGACACTCTCCTTGGCAGCCTCACATGCCCTAACGTTTTCACTGCCATCCCTACACCGATGGTGTCCAGTCCAGCCCAGCTGCCTTTGCAGCTTCCTTTAAGCCACCAGTTGTCTGCAGGATATTCTTTCCCAGTACTCATGGACCAGACACCGAAAATTCAGTACCCTGGGCTCACAGAATACACCTCCCCCACGGTGAGCGAGACCATCTAGCCCAGCAGGTGTCCCTGACCTCTAGTTCAGCCACTCTCCAGGCGGGTGATGCTCCCCACTTCTGTGAGGATGATCACCCCTCTTAAACTTCCTTGACGTCTCCAGCCCCAGCTCCTCAAGATGGCTGCAAGTTCATGTGGGGTCTGGCCTCCTATACCTTCCTCCTGCTGGGTTCTCTCCCCAGCTCTCCACTCAGCTTGGAGGGCCCACCTCCCACCTTTATTTTTTGTGTTCTTGTCCTCGCCCACTGTTAAATGACCTTCTGGGGAGGAAATAACCCCTGATCTGTAGCCCTTGTGTCTTTTCTGGTGTAAACATGGCCATCACAGTCAATTTCGGTCTAACCTGATGTGAGTTAATGTGGAGCTGGGAAGAGTAGCCTCCATTAGACAGTATTTCCATCATACACTTATTAATACATTAGCCCTAAAAACCCTCGAGGCATAGATAATAGTAAAATGTAATACAGTAATTAGGAAGTAATACATTTTCAGTATTTGTTATCTTTGCTTTTCATATTATCTAATTGTAAATGAATATAATTCAATTGTTAATAATGACCATGTTTTACAATCAGCTTGCAAGATTCCTGAATATTTAATGATCAGTCCTAGCGAACTGGTTCGAACCAGCTCCAGGGCATCACTGACCCCTTTCCCAGAGCTCCCTCCTCCCCACT
Organism: Ovis aries; assembly: GCF_016772045.2. Classification (NCBI taxonomy): domain Eukaryota; kingdom Metazoa; phylum Chordata; class Mammalia; order Artiodactyla; family Bovidae; genus Ovis; species Ovis aries. The sequence goes on from NC_056057.1 coordinate 104,709,717, forward strand.
GACATCCAGTCAATGCATGTCCTTTTAGGGGTTAGCGCTGCTTAGGCAGGGAAACCTGAGTCTTATTTGTCTCAACCATTGTTCTTACCACATTGAGTCTGTTTATACACCTATCTCTCCTCCTATTCCATGAGTTTCTTGAGGGCAGAGGCTGTGTCTTTGTGATCCCAGTACAGTGCCTGGTACAAAGTGGACACTCAGTAAACCATAGTTCAAAGAATGGATGATGCCTTCCTGGTTGGTACCATCCTTTCCTCATCCATATCCCTTCCCATCCACTACAGGAAGGGCCTTTGGCTGCATGATGGAACAGTGTTCTGGGTCTCAATGAAAACAATGCTTGCTGATTGGATTAACTGACCAAGTGAACTAGACCATTTACAGGTGAGAACAGTTTACCCACATACATTAGAGGTAGGAAAGGGTGTACTCTCCCAACAAGTCTCCAGACATGGAGCTCCCATGCCTATCACAGCTCATGTCTATAGGATGCAAATTCATCACTCATGGGAAAGTGGCCATTCAAAGAAAGCGCTTGTACACATTTGATGTCCTGCAGCCTTTGAAGCTCAGACTTAGTCTTTTTTACAGAATGAAAATTAACATGCTAAAGCATCATTCTGACTGATAAACAAAATCAGACCACAGGGCTTCCCTGGTGGCTCAGTGGTAAAGAATCTGCCTGCCGATGCAGGAGACATGGGTTCAGTCCCTGACTGGGGAAGATCCCACAAGCTGTGGAGCAATTAAGCCCATTTGCCACAACTGTTGAGCCTATGCTCCAGGGCCTGGCAGCCACAGCCATGGAGCCCATGTCCCACAGCTATTGAAGCCCACACACCCTGGAGCCTGTGCTTTGCAGCAAGAGAAGCCCCTGAAATGAGAAGCCTGAGCGCCGCAATCGGAGAGTAGCCCCCACTTGCTGCAGCGGGAGAAAAGCTCTTGCGGCAGTGAAGCTCCGGCACAGCCAAAGATAAATAAATAAAAATTAAAAAAAAGAGAAATCAGACCAGTCCACCAGGAAGACGGAACAGTGACTGAGCATTTCTGCATAACAAATACTGTATTAGCCACGGGGATGGATCAATGGAAAAGGAATCGGGAAATGTCCTGATGAGGTTTTTTCAGGTTTTCAACTGAATGCTTGTCGTCTTAATGACATAGACTCTAATTTCTCAGCATTTGCAGAGTCACTCACTTTTTTTTGTAGCTGATGGACCACATAGACTATGGTCTAGAGTGATATATCTGTAGATGTGAAGGGGTAGGAGTGCATTTTCTAGAACTGTTATTTCATACTTCCCTAGGATGATGTGTTTATACAAGGCATCTTTCTGTTTTCCAAGAAGATTCAACTGTTCCATTAAGCAGCAGCAAAAGCAAGAGTCACTTCTCTCTCACAGATTTCAATCTCAGCAAGATTTATATTTCACAAATAAATATTTAAAAGCAAATCATAACAGACTGACAACCAACATTACCACACATACCCAAACTACGCCAGTTAGTCTGAGTCCCCTTCTCCTAGGAATTAGGTGTTTTTGAAACCTATGCCGATTTCACTGTCAGCTGAAAGAAAAGTCTATGTGTCTTTATGGCTCTGTCTACACACACGTCTGAAAAGCAAAATCAGAAGACTGAGGTTACTCTGCTTTAACTCATTCAAGCAAATAGAATTTGAAAGAACTTGCTTTTTTGATTTGATTCAGCCTAAACAATTGATATTTCTTGATATCTCCTTTTATCAACCCTGAATATTCATTGGAAGGACTGATGCTGAAGCTCCAGTACTTTGGCTACCTGATTCGAGGAGCCTACTCATTGGAAAAGATTGAGGGCAGGAGGAGAAGGGGGTGACAGAGGATGAGATGGTTAAATGGCATCATTGACTCAACGGACGTAAATTTGAGCAAGCTCCAGGAGATAGTGAAGGACAGGGAAGCCTGGCATGCTGCAGTTCATGGAGTCAAAAAGAGTTGGACACAACTTAGGGACTGAACAACAATATCTCCTTTTACAGGGGATATTATATCTTACCTATGAGGGGCACAAATCTATATATACTCTGCACATGAAGTCACTCTTTGTCACCTTGGATAACGGGCCCCCTCTGTGCTGGACAGATAGTACCCAAGAGTCTAAGGTTCACGAGCAAAGGCATGTTGTGGGTGACAGCGGTGCCTCTCTAGCTGGATGTGGCGAAAGAGAGCTGTGCCCACAGTTCATCTGGCAGCCGAGGGAGTTCATTGGAAGCAGACAGAATGGCATGGGTGGGCTGTTTCGCTTGTCTTTGGAAAGCGATATCTTTGGAGGATTGAATATCTCTGTTCCAGATGATTCTGGACTAGAAATGATTCCCTGGCATGACTGGGGCTCTGGAAAAGGGACTCTGTGGCACTCACTTCTAGAAGAAAGATCTAGACATGGTCTGCAGACTCAAGAATTAACCGTTAAAAGAAAAAATAAGGGAAGGAAGAAAAAAGGAAAAGGACCTTTTCATTCTGACAAGAACCTCAGGAGTAGTTAACCCTGAAGACGGAAATAGCAAATGACCTTTGGTGAGGGATATTCTCTGAGCTTTTCAAGCAGGATTGACTGCTTTATAATACTTCATAAGGCATGGAAAGTTCCCTTATCATGGATGAGAAATATCCCCTTTAAAATGAGCAAAGCCTTAAATTACTCCATACAACAGTGTCTGGCCAGGTGGAATATTTCAACCCTGCATTCCCAGGCCTGTACCCTTCAGAGCAATTGTATTTCATAAATTAAAAGGAATGTGCCTGGAGAAGGTGGTTGAGACATGGAAACGGTCATAAATCTGGGGTTCAAGGGCTTCTAGCCCCCCAGATCAAGGCTCTCAAGTGCTGGCCTTGGCACAACTGAATTCCTGCCATAGGACAGTCTTATGGAAGGTGGAAGTTCAGTATCTTATGTGTATTTCTGATCATCATTCTTGAAAAGCTGCAGTGTATAGGAATGTTAAAAGACCTCTCTTTTTCCATTACACCATAAAAGGTTAGATGGAACCTCTTTCCAAAGCAAAGATAAGTAGGTTGAAATGTTCTACACTCTGTGGCCAAGGCTGAATTTCTACTGAGCAAATAATACATGAGCACACAGAGGTGATGTTGACCCCACATTGTTGGGGTGAACTTCTCAGAGAGACTCAGACGGAACTAACACCTTCTCCCATGAACTTATGCAGCCCAAATCAAAAGTTTTCCCAGAAGTTTTTCTTTTCCATTACAAAAATAATACATATTCCAGCTAGATTTTTTAAAGAACTCCAGACAAACCTAAGGAAGAAAATTTCCCTTGCTTTTTCTTTGCCAAAACTTGACGTTTGCCCTGTCTTGCATTTTGTGGATTAGGTCTTAAGAAAGACAGCACTCTTCCTAGAGATGGGTTTCAAAATGAGTAGGAGGGGCAGGAAAGGAGGAGCGGAGGTAGAATACAACATTTCTCCACATTTCTGTTTCCTTTTTGGGAGGAAGGAATGGAGATCCCCAATGTTCCTGCATGAATAACGCGGCACTCGATCAGCTTCCCATGTAAAATCGAAGGCCAGGATGTGGTGTTCAGACATCTCCCAACATTGGGCCAATGATGTCCTTTTGCCCACCTTGGAGGTATCTTATCTTTCCCCTCTTGTGTAAGTCATTTCATGCCACCACAGGACTGTCTGCCAAGAAAAAACACTGCTAGTGAAGGGGCTGAGGAAAACTTACTACCCACCGGGCTGTTTATAGCTTCCGGAAAAGTGATCAAGATAAAAGAATGTCAGGGTTCCTTAGGTTTATCCAAATGTTTAGCTATTTTGCATCTTCTTTTGAATAATAACACCCATGACTAATGAACTATGTCCTCAGACCCTGGATTGGGTACCCAAATCCCATCATAACTACTTCTAATTTTGTAAAGCCAAATCCATCTTACCTGTGTCAGGAACCCTAGAACTCAAACTCTGGATTTTTACAGATCTTATAGCTGTGTTGTTTAGTTGCTAAGTCATGTCTGACTCTTTTCTGACCCCATAGACTGTAGCCCACCAGGCTCCTCTGTCCATGGGATTTTCCAGGCAAGAATACTAGAGTGAGTTGCCATTTCCTTCTCCAGAAGCATCTTCTTGACCCAGGGAATAATTGTGCTAAATGTTAGCAAATGCTAGGCTCATTGATGATAGACACAGAATGTACTTCTTTTTTCTGCCAAAAGCAGGTGTAAATTGGAGTTATGACCTTTGGGACCCCATCTCCAAAGTAGCTGGGATGCATGAGGGGAGGATATAATGGGAGCTTCCAAGTCCTATGCTCACTCTCTCTACTCTTCAGGAGCGAAGTCTTCACTGCCTGTCTGTTGGTGCATCTTTCTTTCTTTTTAATATTTATTTATTGTAATTGATATTTTTTCTTTTTAATATTTGTTTATTTGTTTAATGAGACTTCCCTGGTGGCTCAGATGGTAAAGCGTCTGCTTACAGTACAGGAGACCCAGGTTCAATCCCTAGGTCGGGAAGATCTCCTGGAGAAGGAAATGGTGACCCACTCCAGTACTCTTGCCTGGAAAATCCCACAGACAGAGGAGCCTGGTAGGCTACAGTCCATGGGGTCACAAAGAGTTGGACACATATTTGTTTAATACTTGTTTATACGTTCTGCACATGGGATCTTCAGTCTTTGTGGCCACAGGCAGGATCTTGAGTTGGGGCATGCAAACTCTTAGCTGCATGGGATCTAGGTGGGATCTAGTTCCCTGACCAGGGACCGAATCCAGGCCCCCCTGCGTGGGGAGCGCCGAGTCTCAGCCACTGGAACCCCCAGGGAAGTCCCTGGATGGTATTTCTTTTTTTTTTTTTTTAGAAATCTGGGATTACAATTTTATTGAAGGGAAAGTTGCTCAGTCGTGTCCGACTCTTTGTGACCCCATGGACTGTAGCCTACCAGGCTTCTCAGTCCGTGGGATTTTCCAGGCAAGAGTACTGGAGCGGGTTGCCATTTCCTTCTCCATGGATGGTATTTCTATTGGACTATTCATGTGGCTTACGTGCCTCCCCTGGCATCACTGTCCCCCTTGTCTGCCCTGAATGGAACACTGCAATGTGAGGGTGTATCATCCCCTCAGTACAGACAAATCCTCAGAGGGCGAGGTAGCCTGAGTCCCCCTCTCTGCATAGCCCTGTGAGGAGCAGGCTTCCCTCCGACCCTCAGCTTACTTCTCCATCTGCTCAGGCCACCACCTGGGCAACCACTCTTGTTCTCCATGAAGAGGAAACCCTGGAGCCCAGGGTTTCAGTCCTCACCCTGGCACGCAGGCTCACTGGGGAGGTGGCTGGTGGGTCCACGTCAGATTCAGGAAGCTGGACTCTGACCGCTCTCTGCTCGGTGGAGCACATGAAAGTGCTGCCAGGTCAGCGGGCGAGCAGCCCGGGTTCTAGTCTTGTCTTTGTCAAAGTTCACTTAACCTGACTGAGCTGGAGTGTAACCGCTTGGTCAAGCAGGCACCCTCTGGCCCTGCCTAAACCTGAGGGCGCTTGTCACTGCATGCTCAGTTGTTTCAGTCGTGTCTGACGCTTTGCAACCCCATGGACTGTATGTAGCCTGCCAGGCGCATGGGATTCTCCAGGCAAGAATACTGAAGTGGGTAGCCTTTCCCTTCTCCAGGGGATCGTCCCAACCTAGGGACTGAACTCCGGTCTCCTGTATTGCAGGCAAATTCTTTACTGTCTGAGCCACCAGGGAGGCCCTAGGAATCTGAGCACAGGTGGGGAATTAGACGCAAGTTCTTACACTGTATAACAAGAGAAGGGCAGCTTTACTGAACTGTGCTCCCCAGAATTAGGGGAATTCAAGCAGAGACCCCGCGGACTAGCTTCCAGGGATGCTCTGAAGGTGGAAGGCTAGAGGAGGTGCCTGGAGTCTCTGCCTGGTTTTCCAAAGATTGTGATTCTCCAAACTTTCCCAAAGATGGTAATATGGGACTGAAAGAGCACTGACCTGGAGTCCTCATATAGATGCCGCCTCCTGTGGTCTTGACTGGGGTCTGATGTCCTGGGTCACCCAGTGGTGAGCTCCTTCCTTGGGACCTTTCTCATCCTTCTTCCTCTCCCAGACCCTGACCCTAAGTCTCTCACCTCATGGGTGGTCCAGAGTGTTCGCTGAAGGACAATACCAGGCTTGGCTCCTCTGACCTCAGCTTGGAGCCCAAGTCCTGTTTCAAATTCAAACTGGCTTGGCCAGTTTACAAAACTTGTTGGGAGAAGGACGGCTTGCATGATATGGACAGTGAGCATGATTTGAATCTCAGTTTTGCCATCCAAGTGTTTTATGTAAGGGAATGTGAATTTGAGGCAGACCTTAGCCTGGCTGGTCTGTACTGTACTGGCCTTGCTGTACTATTGCTGTGGAAGTGGCGTAGGGAGCAGGACAAATTGGAGGACAGGGCAGATATGAAAAAGAGACAGACAGACGGGAAGATGTTCAGTGACGCAATCCATGGGCATAGGGCTTACCCTGCAGCTCCCAGGCTTCTTCTGGCAATTTTCCTAGCTTCCAGGTAGCTTGACCAAGCAGACAGAATAATGTGGCCACTTCCATGAAGAGGGTACCTCTTTCCCTATGTAAGTGGGTAATCCGTGGCTCACTCAACAAAGCAAAAGCAGCGACTGACACACCCCAGCTGATTTTGTTGGTAAACATTATCCAACTGTTTTCTTATTAATTTACCTTGGCAATACCTCTCGATTATATAATTATGTGGAATTTCAGACCCATATTTACTTCTATCCCCCACACACCTTCTGTTCCTTCATCTTCCTGCCACCATATTGAGAGAAAGGACACACATCTTGTCTCAGCTCCTGCAGAACCTCAAACAGTCCTATTGGGAGAGAAGACAGATGTCATCCAAAGAGTGGGGTGAAACCAGGGCTGTGGCAGGAAGTGGTGACTGGAATGGGGGGATAGTGGTGCACACCTGCTCAGCAGGTGAGCTGGCCTGCCCGGAGCAGGCAGGATCCACCTACAGGAAATGCCAAATAGATACTGGGAACAAGAGCTAGAAAAGCAAAGTGACAAGTGCCTATTGTGAAACAACCTAGTTTGAAATAGTTCATGTTGATCATTAGGGAGGACTAGAGAATTCTGGCCAGTTGAGTACAACTGTCAGGGGAAGAGGGGAAGCTGAGATCTTTCCTGAGGCAAAGAGGAGGGCTTGAGAAACAAAATAGGGGGTAACTCATAAACAGAAATCAAAGAATTGCTGATGCACTGCGGCTCAAACCCAGCAGCATCCTCAGAGATTCAGTACCCAGAGGTGCTGTCTTCGAAGCCACTGTGTAGGTGGAGGAAATCCCTCTGAGAGAGTCTTTTCAGCCAGATCAGATTCTGGTGGTTTGAGTAAAGTGTCTGCCTACAATTTGGGAGACCCAGGTTCGATCCCCTGGCTTGGGAAGATCTCCTGGAGAAGGGAAAGGCTACTGAATACCTTCAGTATTCTGGCCTGGAGAATTCCATGGATTGTATAGCCCATGGGGTGGCAGAGTCAGACACGACTGATTGACTTTCACTTTCAGGGGCCAGAAGGAAGCTCTGTTCTCTAGGGGCAGGCCAGACCTCCAGCATCAGAGTCACCTGGGAATTTGATAGACATGCAGATTCTCAGGCCCCAGCCCTACAGAATCAGAAACTGAAGGGGGTGGGGTGGGGGGTGCCCAGAAGTCTGTGTTTTAAAATCCCTCCCATGTGTATCTGATGTCCCATATTGTTTGAAAAGCACTGTGCTATTGACATAGACACCTGGGGATGCTCCTGCACTCAAAAATGGCTCTCCCTCTATCTTCCTCATCTCTCTAGAACCACCACCCCTGTCTCTCTCATCCAGGCTGGGGACCTTGGTGTGTGTCCCACAGGGCTGCTGTGGAGGGGGGCAGCACGGAATAACTGAGTTGAGGGGTGCTGATCACCCGGGAACTTGCTAGACAAGACAAATTATCCAGCAGGTGGAAGTGTCCTGGGGAAGGCATGCCTTAATGCTAAGTTGTACAAAGTCAGGGTTTAGTCGCATGGTGGGGTTCCATCCCAGGCTCTCTTCACTTTCTTCTTCCCAATCCGTCATCAAATCCTCCAGGGGTTCTACTTATGGAGCATCTCCTGAATCCGCCCACCACCACCATCCTTCTCAACACCATCTGATACCTGTCCCTCTCTCCCCATTCCACTGCCCTTTCACACAGGCACACACATGTGCATGCCCGCCTTCACATACATGCACAACACAGGAATCTCTGCCAGTAACTCTTGCCTGTGGGGTAAAGTTCATGTTCATCCTGGTATCCAGAGGTCTCTTCCTGCCAGCCACCCCTGACTGCTCCCATGTTATCTCCTAGCCTTCTTCATGAACCCTCTGATCCAGCCAAACTGGTCTACTGGTAAACCCTGATAAGATAAGCTAGTCAAATTAGAGCCAGTGAACCCGGGACAGGTACAGGCAGCCACGAGAGTGTCTCGGTGGTACAGCTGCAGAAACTTGAAGTACTTAGGAGTCCAGGTGGACGCTCTTTGATAAACAGTCCCACACTTAGATCAAGTGGAGAATGGTACTCACTTGAGTGGAAAGGGACTCACTCCATGGTGCTTTCTCTGTACCTCTTCCTTTCTTTTGTTATATCTTTCTTGGAAAGTCTAGCTTGAGAAACGGTTTTGTGGCTGTTTTCCAACAAGCAATATATTTTGTAGAAAATTAATCAAGTACTTGGATTATGGGAGCAAATCTCAGTTGATTTCAGTGTTCCTGCAGAAAGAACGTGACCGCCTATCTTCATGACCCAAAGAGCACTATCGCCATCTGGTGGTTGCTACCTGAAACACAGGCAGAAGTGCATTCATTCATTCGACAAACATTCCGTGAGTACCTATTGAGTGACAGACAGGCTTTCTCCTGGCCTCTGAGAATACACCGTTGAATCAGAAAAGGTCTCTGTTCCCCAAACATTTACATCTACAGGGTAGACATGCAATTAGTCAGGCAACTTCAGTGGAGAAAGCTTGGGGACCTGTGGTAGGACAGGGAACTCATCATCATGGGTAGTCCTGGAGGACTTCCTTGATGAGGTGGAGTCCAGCCCAAGTGTCTTGAAAATGCACAGGAAGGAGTTTGGCCTGTTAGAGGAGGGTGAGGATATAAGATGACACAGGGCTTGCCGTGACTCAGCTGGGCACAGGTACAAGGCTGGCTGGGACTTCAGTACACAGACCAGTGTAGTTGGGACCAGTACAGGCAGGAACTGGACAAAGAGTTCAAGGTACAAGGTTGACTTCTTCAGGCAGACCAAATGGTTTTGATTCACAGCGTCCACTGGGGCGTGGAGAACTGAGGCTTGACTCAAGCAGCACTAGAGTCTGGGAGGGTCGAGTTGGGCAGATTAGTCTTGTCTAGTTGGGTCTAGATGAGCATCACATGTAGGGGGATGGCATCAGTGGCCTCATGGAGCTGCAGGCAGGCTCCCGGCAGTGAATTAGCACAGAAACCTAGCTAGCAGCTGGGGCTTGGGTGGTAGGCTCAGTCTCCTGGACTGCATAAACTTGGTCAGATGTCAGCACTCCATCACTGTGGAGGCCAGACCCACTTTCTCTCTGAACCCTGAACTGACTACAAGCTTTGACTCAGTGTGAGTGTTAGTCTCTAAGTTGTGCCCAACTCTTGAGACCCCATGGACTACACTATAGCCTGTCAGGCTCCTCTGTCCATGGGATTCTCCAGGCAAGGATACTGGAGTAGGTTGCCATCCTCTTCTCCAGGGGATCTTCCCAACCCAGGGACTGAACTCACATCTCCTGCATCCCAGACAGATTCTTTACCATCTGAGCCACCAGGGAGGCCCTTCGCTTTTAGGGGGGCCTCAGTTACCATTTCTCACCCTGTTCTGGCAGCCTGTTTCCTACGTAGGGGTTGTTGGGTGGAGAGCATGCCCGGATGGGATCTATCTGTGGCAGGAATGCTGTGTGTCTGCCAGCCTTGTTTCTTTCTCTTCCAAGGTCCGCTGCGTTTCTCAGCCTTTTTCACAGGCAAGTATGTCCCATGTCTGAATTCTGTCCAAGGAAATAAAGATGGGTGTGTCTGTGCCACTTCGGAGTCTGACCTGTGAAGACCTTCCTCCCATCTTTTTCCTTTTTCCCATCTGTCAGCTGGTTGTAGATGATCCAGCATCTGAGGGTTAGTAGGTGGGGGTGGGGTAGGGTCACAAGATCAGAAGAGCCTGCATTCCAGAGTCCCTGCCTGGAAGGCTGGCTACCAAATGCCCACTTTCAGATTGCTCAAGGTGAGCAAGAAGTAGACTTCCACAGGTCAAGCCCTTGAGATCTCCTTGTGTCTGTGTGTGTGTTAGTTGCTCAGTCGTGTCTGACTCTCTACAACCCCAGAGACTGTAGCCCACCAGGCCCCTCCGTCCATGGGATTCTCCAGGTAAGAACACAGGAGTGGGCTGCCATTTCCTTCTCCAAAAGGAACTATAGAAAGAAAGTGAAGTCGCTCAGTCGAGTCCAACTGTTTGTGACCCCATGGACTGTAGCCTACCAGGCTCCTCCACCCATGGAGTTTCCCAGGCAAGAGTACTGGAGGGGGTTGCCATGTCCTTCTCCATGAGATCTCCTCATTCAATACTTATTCTATCCATTCCTCCCCTCCAGGAACCAATTCTTCTTTCTATATTGCTGTTCTGGGGTCTGGGGGGGGGGTCCTACTATCTGCTGATGGGCGTATTTCCTTGAAGGCAGCTCCTGCTGAAATTTCTAATTATCTTCTGTTTGGGGGACTCCTCATTTGGGGGCCTATGTCGTAGTGCCCTCTTTCCTCTATGCCGGGAGTTGGTGGTGCCAACTCGTTGCCTGGAATAGCATTGAGATCTGCTATCAAACTCTGTACACGCTGGATTCTACTTTCTGGGTGTGTCTCCACTATGCCTGCTTTACCTTCTGTGGCTAAGAGGTGAAAAATGGCTGTTCCAGACATTCACTTGCTAGAAACCTCCAAGACTTGCTTTAAGGCAGTCAAGCTGTCTGCCGACCTTCCATTCGCAAGCAGAAGGATGCTCGATTGTCCACACGTGACCACACTCCGCCATGAGAAGTGCCAAGAGAGATTCAACGACAGTTTAGGAAGTATGAGCCTCTAACAAGCTGAGATCGTGGGTGACGTACATTGACAGGCTGAGATGTGAAGGAAACGGGATGGGCCATACCATTCCTGCCTAGCAAATCCCATGAACAGAGGAGCCTGGTAGGTGACAGTCCATGGGGTCACAAGAGTTCAACACGACTTAGTGACTAACCCACCAGGATGTGTGATTAGCAATATCAAGAGTAGCTTGTGACTTTCCTGGTGGTCCTGTGGCTGAGACTCTATGCTCCCAATGCAGGGGGACTCGGTTCAATCCCTGGTGGGGGAACTAGATCCCACAAGCCACAACTAAGACTCGGCTCAGCCAAATAAATACATATTTTTTAAAAAGAGCAGCTTGTAGTCAACAACTTCCAGTGATGATACAGTCAAGGTCTGGACAGTGGCACTGCTTCAGCATCCCCACTGTGTGACTGGGGACTTGAGCGATGTTGACATGCAGAGGTTAGACTATAATCTGATGAGCTCAGTACTCGTTTTAATAATGAAGCCAGAGGAGGAACTGTTGACCTACGTAGAATCACATTACTCTCCTGCTTACAGGCCTTTCTTCAGTGGTTCCCCTTTTCTCTGGGAAGGAAAGAGTACATTTTACACACCACAAACCAGGTCTTGGGTGTTCTGACGCTCACTTTTCCTTCTCCACCATCCAATCTCATGTTTCCCTCACTCAGTGTTTCCCAGGCCAGTGTGCCAGTGTTGTCCCAGGTACCGAGCACAAACCCAGCAAATAAATGTTGATGAATGGATGAGAAACAGGGAGGCTGTTAGGAGGCGGGGACCGCAGTGCCGCGATTTGGGTCTCGGTCTAGGTATTATACAAGCACTTTCATTCTCTTTTTTCATATTGACTGTACTGGGTCTTCTTCGTGCCATGTGGGTTTAGTTGCCCTGATGCATGTGGAATCTTAGTTCCCTGACTAGGGATCGAACCCACATCCTCTGCACTGGAAGGCAGATTCTTAACCACTAGACCACCAGGGTACAAGCTAGACCACCCTAGATACAAGCTCTCTGAGATCAGAAGCTTCACCCGTTTGCTGCCCCAGTGGATTCCTGTTGCCTAGAACAGTAGCTAGCATGGAGTAGAGGCCGATACATTTATTGAACAAGTGAGATGAAGTGGAATGATTGAAAGAATGAATGGCTAAAGGGAGCAGTGGCCCGAAATGGGAGAGACTTGGTCGGCAGAAGCAATAGGTTTCGGTGATGAGCTAGGTGCAGAGGTGGCGGGCTGAGAGAGAAGGAGGAGGCAAGGATGAGCCCAAACTCTTGACTTGGGAGCCGAGGGGAGGGAGGTATGATTCACGGAGGTGAGGGACGTGGGATGAGGGAGAGCTTAATGGAGGAAGGAGGCTGCCCTGATGGGTCTAGTTTTTAGACATTTGGAGTCTGTAACCTCTGTAGGGGATCTGAGAAGAGGTCCAGGGGGAAGCTGGATATATTAATCTGAACTCAGGAATGAGAACTGAGGGGAGAGAGCAGACTGCAGAGTGATCAGCCTGTGGGTGTTAATTAAAGCCAAGCCAGTGTTTAAGACAGCAATATGACAGGCAGCGTGGCAGCATGATGATATATAAAATATGGTCCCTGCCCTCATAACCAATACAAAATCAAGATTTGACACAGACCTTTAAACTGTTTACAAACTCATTCCTGTCTCCATAGCAACCTGGAGGAGAAGAGATAGTTCTGTCCTTATCTCAGGAGGGAAAGACACACAGATGGCGGCCGTGTCTTAATGCAGGAGACGTTCTGGTTTCACGTGGGTTCCTCAAAGAGTGGCACCTGGAAATTCTACGCTAGCTGATCCAAACCTGTGCATTCCCCCACATATCAGCCACGGGGCCAGAGAGATGGTTGGAGAAGTCTGAATCAGTCCTTTCCAAATTGCCATTTCTCTCCCTCTCTTTCTCTATACCCACCGTTCCACCAAAGCCATTCTGGGGGTGGCAGCAATGATCAAATTGCTGAATCCAAATGAGGATGCTTCAGGAACCGCCTCACCTGGTTTTTCAGTAACGTTCACACCCTTGGCCTTTTCCGGCTTCTTAAAACTGCCCCCCTGTGGCTTTGGTGGGATGATCGCAGACCATGTGCACAAGCGCTTCCCACGCGTCAGGGCTCCTCTGAGCGTGCTCCACGGGCACCTCGTCTTCCTCACGAGAGCCCTGGGCAGTATGTACGGGTATCCCCACTTTCCAGATGAGAAAGAGTATCTAAGAGATTAAGTAGCCTCCCTAGAACATCCAAGCTAGAGAGCTGAAGGGGTTGAGTTTGACTGAATCCAGGACTTGAAAGCAAAAAGCAATGTTTTAAGCACTAGAGAGAAAGTGTCCCTCGGGCACTTTCATTGCTCGCTCTCCGACCTACCTTCCTCTGCTTCTTTTCAGGCCTCTCTCTGCCCCTTCCCCGGCAAGGCTGCTCTTGTTAGTGTCCTTCCCATGGCCCACTTCTCAGCACTCTACCTGTTCTCTGTGGCCAATTTTGTCCTTATGGCTTTGCCCCATCTCTATACAATTTGCTCTCAAAAACTTCTCTACTTCAGATTTCTCTCCCGAACTCTCCAGGGTCTGAGGCCTCCTGAGCATCCTTACCTGTCTGCCCACCAGGGACCTTGTGCTCAGCTTGCTCACTGTGGAAGCCGCAATAAATCCCCTCTACTTATTCCTTCCCCAAGCCCTTATCGTGTTACATGGGACCACAGGGGCTCCATCAGTGGAGCCAGAAATTGGAGGGTTATCTTCAACAACGCTTCACCACCACACTCAATGACCAAGAACTGTTGGTTCTGCCCTCCCTGTAATCTCAAAACCCAGCCCCCTTCTCCCCATTTCCACATCTACTGCTCCATTCAGACCATCCTCTCTTACTTAGCTGACCAGTGTCTCTTCACTGGTCTCCCATCTCAGCTGTAACCCAATCTGCCTTCCGAGAAGTATTTCCGTTTAGAAATAATAATAATAATGTTGGTGCTCAATTTTTGGTCCTGCCCTGGCTTCTCACTGATCCTAAGATAAACTCTGGTGTGGCCCAACTGCTTTGCCATCCCCTCCACTCACCCCCAGCATCTGATGCCCACAGGTAAGCCTTAGCTGTGTGCCGCTTGCTGACTCCGTTGGTCCAGTCTAAGCTCAGGTGTCATTTGTTTAAAGCCTTGACTAAGGAATCCCCTGGTGGTCTAGTGCTTAGGACTTCAATCCCTGGTCGAGGAACTAGGATCCTGCAAGCTGTGCAGTGTGGCCAGAACTTTAAAAAAAATAAATACAGCCTTTACCAATCTCCTTCCTCCTGATTTTGCCCCTTCTGTGCCCTGTCTGTCTTTATGTCACAGTCTCTAGAACATAGACGGCAGGTAGGTGTTTACGTGTCTGCTTCCCTATCCTGGGAGCTGAGCTCCTCGGAGGCAAGACCTGCAACGTGGGGCCTAATATGCAAGGATTCTGTTCCCCAGTGCCAAGTGCATACAGACAGTCCAGTGCTTGTGAGCTGATTGAAGGAATGACAAACGGAGGAACCTGCGAATCTGAGCCCTGTTCTCAGAAGCTGGACACGGAGCCTGTAATACACTGGATGCTGTTGAGGAGACTGGACTGGATTGGAGCTAGCTGAGGTTTTCTGCCTTCCACAGAGTCCCAGCCTCTTCTCCATGGAGATAAAGCAGCTGCCGCACCCCCTTTGTCTTTAACTGCAGCAACTCTGCACCCCAGGGGCAGAAACACAGAATAAACTGTATCATACCAGGCTCTGGCTGGGTGAACTATGAATATTTAAATCAATATGTGATTTTAGATTTAGGGAACAAAACTTTGGGTTTTAAAGCCAGAAGATTGGGGTTTGAGCCTGGCCTCTAGGATTTATGAAAATTATGATATCAGACGGACTTCCTCAGTGGCTCAGCTGTCAAGAATCCTCCTGTAATATAGGAGATGTGGATTCAATCCCTGGGTCAGGAAGCTCCCCTGAAGGAGGGCATGGCTACTCACCCCAGTATTCTTGCCTGAAGAATCCCATGGACAGAGGAGCCTGGCAGGCTACAGTCCATAGGGTCTCAAAGAGCTGGGCACGGCTGAAGTGACGGAACACGCACGCACACAATCTCAGACAGTCTTGTAACATTGCTGAGCTCCAGGTTTTCCCTCTGGGAACCCAGGAATGAAAAATCTTGCTCACCTACTGCCCCAGCTTGCTATGAGGCTAAAATAAGGTTACAGGTCAGTGTATGACCTGGTTACAGGTTACTTGATCAGTTATGATGCTGAGGACACCCCGCTGTCCTTCCCCTCAGGGTCCCATAGGGCACGTTCTGGGGCTTCAAACCTTGTCAGAGACATTGGGCTTCACACAGGCCAGCTGGGAAGCTTCGGCAGAGGAGGAAGGCATTCGCACAGGCAGTTTTTAAACACAGGGAACATGGAGGAAATACCACACAATTTATGGATGAAAGCTTTAAAAAGAAACACAAGACTTAAGTCAAAACAGTTGACTCAACTCTGGGGGAGGCATCTGCCTAGATGTAGGAGACAAAAAAGCTAGAATTGGAGTGGGTTGAGACAGAGGGGTGTCCCACTGAGTCGGGTAAATGGACACGTTGATACACAGCAGGGGGCAGGTAGCCAACTGCCCCTCTAGAGGGTATCACCTACTAGCATTTTTGAAATTCCACTTCTGAGACTGTCGCTTGGGTTATCCTCACAGTGATATGTATAAGGATGTTCACCAAAGACTCATTTGTAGTTGGAAAAACTCGAAAACAGCTTGAATGCCATTTAACAGAGCATGGACCTGTATGAATTACGACACAGCCATCCAGGGGAATTCCAAGAAGCAAATGGTGCACGTGTCTGTTGCTGTTGTTTAGTTGTTGTGTCTGATTCTTTTTGAGACCCCATAGACTGTAGCCCACCAGGCTCCTCTGTCCATGGGATTTCCCAGGCAAGAATACTGGTGTGGGTGGCCATTTCCTCCTCCAGGGGATCTTCCCGACCCAGAACTCGAGTTCCTGCATTAGAGGCAGATTCTTTACCGTTGAGCCGCCAGGGAAGCCCCATATGTCTGAGTATGAACGTGGAAAGATATTTACCATAAGGTGAATGAGAAAGGCCAGTTGCACATGGCAAGGATATGATGATCTTGTTTTCATAAAACTAAAAATATACCAATGTTTGCACATGTGTAGAAAAAGATAGTGGGGGACATAGACAAGTTGGTTCACAGAGTTTATCTCTGGGAGTTGGGATTGTAGACTATTTTTTATACAGTTCTGTAGAGTTGGCTGTTTTCGTTTTCTTTTTTGGCTGCATTGGGTCTTTGTTGGAGTGCTCAGGCTTAGTAGCCCTGATGCCTGCGTGATCTTTGTTCCCTGACCAAGGATCAAACCCGAGTCTCCAGCATCGGAAGGCAGGTTCTCAATCAGTGGACCACCAGGTGAGCCCTAAGTTGGCTGTTTTTAATAGATACGTATTGAAAACAAAACATTTAGAGAATCGGTTCAGTTCAGTCACTCGGCCATGTCTGACTCTCTGCGAGAATAAACAGTCTAGAGAATAAAGGCCTAATATTTAATGATGGTATTTATTACAGCAACAGTCTCCTCCTCATTCTGGAAAAATCTCAACCAGCATGTCTCAAGCTGTAATACATCCCAAGCTGTAATACATCCTTAACCATGTTACTCTACTGATGCAAAGCCTAAAACCTCTCATGTTTGACCCTTCTGTTCCATCTGGATTAATTACTGTCCACAATTCACTGAATATTATCTCTGCTCTGAGGCGAGTGTTGAAAGGGGGTGATGATCTCTCTATGGCATTTAAAGCTTCCCCAAATCACAAATCACACACAAAGGGCTCCAGAAATACTAGTTGAGGAACTCGTTGGGGTTCCCTCATGGCTCAGATGGTAAAGAATCCGCCTGCAATGTGGGAGGCCTGGGTTCGATCCCTGGGTTGGGATGATCCCCTGGAGGAGGGCATGGCAACCCACTCCAGTATTCCTGCCTGGAGAATCCCCATGGGCAGAGGTGCCTGACAGGCTGCAGACCATGGGGTCACAAAGGGTCGGACACGACTGAGCGAATAAACTCAGCGCATGAATGAGAGGAACTGGTGTCTCTAGAGGAAGTGACCACCCGTCGGGACATCCCTGAGCTGACTGCCAACAGCAAAGCCATCTCCGTGAACTGAGCAGGGCCTATGACAGGTCCATCAAAGCCATCCCCATGGGAAGGGCAGGGCTTGTGACAGTCCCACAGCCCCATAGCAGGATGGGAGGCATGTCTTCTAGATGCAAAGTCTGAGAAGAGCTGAGGGTCCACCCTGGTCTCTGTCCCCAGGTACCATCACTTTCTCTTTCTGGATTTCCGTTTCTTCCTCCGTAAATAAGAGCCCGGCTTGGTCAATGTTTCTCCAAGCACATTTCTAAGAGTACAACATCCAGACTGTGTTCATACATGTCCTTTAAGAGGGCTTCTGTGGTCTAACGCACTCGAGGAATGCCACTCTCTGCACCCCACTGTTGGAGAGTCACCGTGCATGTCGGTAGGTTTGAGTCTCCAAGAGGTCTTACGTAAATAAACTTATGTATCAACTCACTCCAATATTCTTGTCTGGAAAATTCTATGGACAGAGGAGCCTGGCAGGCTACAGTCCACAGGGTTGCAGAGTCGGACACAACTGAGTGACTGAGCATACACGCACACAGTACTGGTCACATGGGACGAGAGACATAGAGTACGGAGAGAGGACAGGACATCCCAAAGGGCTTGGCTGGGACATGGGGCACTGGTCCAGATAGGTGTAGCCGTTGGAGGACACCTGAGTAGAGATGCAAAACAAGCAGGCAGGTCAAATTGTTAGAGAATAGGGAAGATGCTTGGAAGGAAGCCATTTGGTATTTGCATGGCTCACTCTCTTATTCGGGGCTGTCGCTCATCAGCGCATCTGGATTTAACTACCATTTGCATATTGGTGCCTTGAATGATGGACTATCACCTTTTGATAAAGAGTATGGGCTTTGGAGTCATACCTCCCATGCCTCAGTTTCTACTTCTCTAAAGTGGGATTAATAATAAGCATTGCCTCCTAGAGTAGCTTATGAGGATTAAGTGAGCTAATATATCTGAATGTTCTTAGACTAGTATCTAGCACATAGTAAGTACTCCATAAATGGTACTGTCAGTATTAAGGATTATTATTTGTATCTGCAGCCGAGATTCCTCTCTGACTTGACAGCTCCACTCCAGTGTCTCTCAGACATCTCAAAAGCATCAAAACCCAACTTTTGACCCCAACAGTACCCCCATCTTTCCCTAGCCTTCTTCATCTCGGTGAAGGGCTCTCCCTCAAGTCAGGAACATGGGGATCAGACATGCCGCCTCGCTCCCCTTCTGTCTTCCTCCAATTCACCAGGAAATTCTGCAGAGTCTGTCCCCAGAATAGATTTCAAACTCATCTACTTCTCTCCTCCTCTCATCCCTACTCTAGTCTGAGCAGCCTCCTCTCAAGACGAACAAAATCATCTTCCAAGCGGCTCCCTGCTTCTCTTTCCATGAATTCTTCACGCACAGCCAGAACAACTCTTACAAACAGAAATATGACCCCACTAAACTGCTAAGTGGCACATAAAATGAAGCCCTGGCTGCTTGCTGCGGCTCTGAGCTGTCTGGCCTCTGCGGAGTCTCCTCCTTTCCCAGCTGCTCCTCCAGCTGGCCCGCTGGCCTCTCTCCAGTTCCCACAACAAGGGGAGTTTGCTCTCACCTGACAGCCTTTATCTGGTCACCTTTTGGCCCGAAGGCTTTGCCCATGGCGCTTTACCTGGTGTCTCCCCCTTACCCGAGCCTCTTGGCTTTGAGTTGTCCTCCCCAGATTTCCCCCCACACTCTCCTAATGGGTTATCCCAGTTATTCCCAGTCACAGCCCTGTGTTCATGGCCTTCCCAATGCTGTTCTCAACATGCAATTTATCTACTTGTTTATTGTCTGTCTGTCCCCAGAGAAAATTCTCCAGAGCCCAGTGCTTCTACTTTCCAGGCACTGAAAACTCAGCATACAGCCTGGCCCCTCGACCCACGATGAATGAACAAAAGACTGTCATGATGAGTGAATGGTTTCCTCTCTGATACACCCTTCCTGTTACTAAAGGTGTCACCAGCTGATTAATAAGCAAAAAATAATCCAGTCCACCTTAGTCAGATAAGCTCAGAGATAGAACAAAGGGCCTTTATACAAACCTACAGGTACACTTTTAGGCATTTAAGAAATCCTCCAACTCATGATGAGAGGGCTGACACGAGGCAAGATCCTTAGGCATCGAGCAGGGACCCCACTGAACCCCTAGGGGCCAGGGGACCCCATGGACTAAATGACCTTGAAAAGTGAAAGCACAAATTGCTCAGTTGTATCCGACTCTTTGTGACCCCATGGACTTTACAGTCCATGGAATTCTCCAGGCCAGAATACAGAAGTGGGTAGCTTTCCCTTCTCCAGGAAACCCAGGGATCTTCCCAACCCAGGTCTCCCACATTGCAGGCAGATTCTTTACCAGCTGAGCCACAAGGGAAGCCTGAGAATACTGGAGTGGGTAGCCTATCCCTTCTCCAGGGGATCTTCCTGACCCAGGAATTGAACCGGGGTCTCCTGCATTGCAGGCGGATTCTCTACCAATTAAACTATTAGGGAATCCCAAACGACCTTAGTGGGATGGATGTCCTCAGTGCAGCTGGCATTTTTCATCAGTCTGATGTCTGGCCTTGAATTTTTCTGGGACATTCAGTTTCCTGACCCATATGAGCATTTAATAACAAATTAATTTTTTTTTTTAAGCGTGTTCTTTCTTTAAGGAGTACTTGTCACGATAGAATTCTATGGTTGCAGCCATTCTCTTTCCCAGCAGACCCTGGGTCAGGTCTGCTGCTGCTTCTTCCCAGGGAAGTTAGCGTAAATGTTTATTGGCAGTACAGTCATCAAGAAAATAAAGTTGCTGATTCATTGCCTCACAATGAAACCCTTTGTTTTTCCCTCCTCTTCCTTCCTCTTTATAAGGAGACACTTCTGAGAAAGGGTACACTTCGGGGACCCATATCTTGGGATATTTTCTTGGTTGCCTATGTCTTCTGTCTGCAGACTGTGGGTTCCTGTAACAGCTGGGGGATCAGCCTTCCTCTTTCCTCGGCAGTATCACCCCTCTAGGGTCTCTGAGGAACAATGGAAGTCTTAGGGTTCTTCGGGCTGGAAGTGAGTGGCCCCATGGTGACGGTGGCCCTGTCCGTGGTCTTCTTGGCCCTCCTGAAATGGTAAGTGCAGCCAGTATGTCCCAACCATGGTGACATTGTCAGAAATAGCAGTCACAGAGCCATGCTGGAACCAGGGTGGGGTCTGTGGGAGTGTGTTTTTCTTCCCCTTTAATCTGCAGGGAGTTGAGTATTAACACAGCTTCAGAATTAAAAGCAAACAGCCAGGTTAATCTTTTGCTCTAATGCATGTGATGGAGGTGTCAGGAAAGGCTGGTGATTCAGTGACTGAGAACGCCACACATGATTAACTTTGAAAGAGAGGGAGAAAGCAACAGATTGGCAAGGTTTGGGCAGAAGTATTTCCTTGCATCCCCGTCCTATCTCCCCAGGCTGGATTTACAGCAGATTCAGCCTCTTGGTTCTGATGACGTTAAAAGCAAAAAAAAAAAAAAAGGAAAAAAGATAAAGGAGCTGTCCGGCGATGTGGTCTGACGACGTGCATGGGAAAGTCACTGCAAAGGGATTTCTGTAGGCTTAAAGATAAAGAGGTGGAACTAATTTCCTTGTTTTCTAATATTTGATAGAAAGGGATGAATGTAGTGTGTGCAGTGCCACCAAGTCTGAGACCTGGGAGGATCTCAAATTTAAACTGGAAATAACTCCCCCTGATCTTGTTAATTCAACAGAAGGTTTTCTGAAGTCTGACTTAATCAGAGACTGGATGTGAGGCCCCACAATATGCTTCATTTATGCATATTCACCTTGTCAGTGAAAGTTATTAAAATTACCCACTCCATCAAAAGCACCTGGATTTAGGCAGCTCTGGTTTTTGAGGGGAAAGTGGAAAAAATAATGGAGAGTTTGAGTTTGAACAGAATTTCAATTTACGTTTCTGGTAGTAATAAAGCCTCCTCTCGATTAATAACTGGGAAAGCACTTTGAAAAGCATCAAGCATTATGCAAATGTGAGGTATTATTCTTTTGGAATTTGCATAGCTGAAAATGGAATTCACGTTTGATGTTCTATGATGATGAAATTACTTCTTGGAAATTGGCTCTGAAACCCAGCTTCAGTCCCAGTGCTGTTTTGCTTTCTAACTGGTTTAATTATCTTTTGAACTTTTCTCAGTGTGGCTTATCTTGCCTTGAAACCAGCCACATGCAAACCCAGGAGCAAGTGGTGCGCTCCCTCCCCGACCCTGCTCCATCCTTCCATCCATCTCAGTGTGTTTCTGCTCAGAGATGGACTTAACACAGTGCCTGATATGTTCTGGGTGCTTAGTAGATATCAGCCAGTATCATTAACTATCATTCAATGTGACCTAAACACAGAGGGAAATAAGTCTTTTGTGCTTCAGGTGTATTTAAATTTTCTCATTAATATGCTTATTAATATTAATTTCTCATCAACAGTTGTGCACTGACTGTAATTCTCAAAGTGTGTTCTGTTTGAGGCCCCCGCGGTCTCACAGCATCCATGTTTCTATTGCACACTTCACTTCCCTTCCCTTGTTTCTGTCGTTATTGGGTCTTTCCAGTTTCTATAGTCTTAATTTCCAGCTCAGTGCCTGATATATACAGCATGGCTCCGATGAATGTCTGATGAATGGGTGAGTGAACTGCATACATTAATGCTGTGCCTCTCCTATAAAGGGGCATGTGTCCTGAGTGATAAGCTGCTGTAACTGGGTGTTTCTAATCAGTGTAGATCAGAGTCACGGCTAATAACACCATAGCGTTCAGCAAGGCAGTTGTGCATTTGTAATCTGTTCTGGGGCCATGCTAATAACCTGCGTCAAAGACACTGAGATTAGAGAGAGGCATGAAGGAGAGGTGGTGAATAGGAAGCCAGAGCCGACTTCTATTTGTTCTTGTGAAGATATTTATCGATTTGTTCATGTGCGCCAGGCATGGCGGGAGGCCTTGGTACGAGGTCAGAAAACAAGAGGTCTAGATCAGATGCCCAAGGTGGGGGAGATGCGAAGGTTGTGGCTGAGCTGGGTGTCTGGGGAGGATGATGCTGAAGAGGAGGAGCCTTGAGGGGCCGTGGATGTGGTTCCTATATCCTGGGTCTATCCCAGGATCAGCTCAGGGTCACCATCCCTGAGCTCTCAACACCCGTTTTCCAGGCAAGAGTCCTGAGTAAAGTCAAGTGAAAGTCGCTCAGTCATGTGTGACCCCTTGAACTATACAGTCCATGGAGTCCTCCAGGCCAGAATACTGGAGTGGGTGGCCTTGCCCTTCTCCAGGGGATCTTCCCAACCCAGGGATCGAACCCAGGTCTCCTGCATTGAGGTGGATTCTTTGCCAGCTGAGCCACAAGGGAAGCCCAAGAATACTGGAGTGGGTAGCCTATCCCTTCTCCAGGTGATCTTCCTGACCCAAGGATCAAACTGGGGTCTCCTGCATTGCAGGCAGATTCTTTACCAAGTGAGCTATCAGGGGATCCCCAAGACTCCTGAGCAACAGACATTGGCTTGAATGAGGCAGGGCCTCCCTCCCGCTTCATTTTCTCGACAAGAGGCATATGGGAAAGGGAAGGGCACTCAGAGAGAGCTGGGGGTAGAGAGACCCTCACAGCATCTGGCCCCAAGGAAGTCTTGTGCAGGGTGCAGTTTTGAAGGTTTAAAATCCTTAGTCTTTCCTGTTAAGAGTTCCGCCTGCCTCTGGACCAGGAGGGCGTGCGATAAGAGCCTCAACTCTGGGAAGGTAACATGGGGAGGACTGCTTCTTGCCGGTCCACCAGCCTGGGGGTTCATTCAAGTCAGGGGCTAGGCCCCGTATCTCACTGCAGTTCTGGAAACCTCTGTCCATGACTTGCCTGTTCTAGTGTCTGGTTTAATGCAGGCAAGGTGAAGAAGTCCACATGTGTCAGCTCGGCCCCCGGGGTGTAGGCTTCGGTTCTCGCCTCCTTCAGCAGCTTCATCCCCCAGACCCTGACTCCATCCTGTGGGCTTGGCAGTTCCATGAATGGTCACATGCTGCACGCATCCAGGCCTCTGTTCTTGCTGCTCTCCATGCGTGGAATCCCCTTTCTCTCCTCTTTCCTTCAAGGGGCTCAGGGGCACCTCCTCACTGAATGTTCTGCTTGCCCACGGCACTGACCAGTCCCACTCACTGTGGCTTTTCTTGTTGTTCTTACCTCTATCCCCCGCTCCTCCACAATGCATGCATGCAGTTGGTGCCTAATGAATGTTGGCTCTAATCTCCACTGGTATTTTCTTGCTGGCTCTTCCCTTAGGCGTCACAGCTCAATACAAGTCTGAATTCTTCTGCCTACACGCATCATCCTTTTCCTATGGCCTTTTCCGTCTGAACCAGCTTGGGGTCCAAGCTTGGGGTCCATGTTCTAACTGGACCCCAACAGGTGTGCTGTTTTTGGATCTCCACTCACCTTGCAGAGCAAGACTGTGGCATCTACTTAAACATTTCATGAAGAAGTAGATGTATGAATTTAGAAAGCAGAAGAGAAAAGAATCAATTTCATTTTAAAAGAGACTATAATAGTATATTTTGATAGTTTTTCCCCAAATGGTATTTGATGCAATTTTTTTGATGACAGTCACTAAAATTGATAGTTATGAGGCTGAACAGTGTGCACTGGGGTCTAAGGGGATCAGGGCTACTCCCCTGGGGGTTGGAGCTGGGGATGTAGGATACACTAGCAAGAAGCCCATGAAGCTTGTGATCAAAACACGTGACAAAACATCTTAAAAACTCATTTTTCTGTATAAAGTTGTTTGAAATCCTGACTTTTGGAAGAGATTTATGTCCAAGAAGTAAGTGGTGTGAGTTGAATAGTGCTAGAGGCAATCTAAAGTACAATGTAATTAAACCTTGAAGAGCACCTATGAGCTGGCAGCTTTTGGTGAGATGAGAATTTCTTTATTAAGAAAGAGTGTAAAGTGAAGTGAAAGTGAAAGTTGCTCAGTCGTATCTGACTCTTTGTGACCCCGTGGACTATACAGTCCATAGAATTCTCCAGGCCAGAATACTGGAGTGGGTAGCCTTTCCCTTCTCCAGGGGATGGATCTTCTCAACCCAGGGATCGAACCCAGGTCCCCTGCAATGTGGGCAAATTCTTTACCAGCTGAGCCACAAGGGAAGACCAGGAATACTGGAGTGGGTAGCCTATCCCTTCTCTAGTGGATCTTCCCAACCCAGGAACTGAACCAGGGTTTCCTGCATTTCAGGTGGATTGTTTACCAGCTGAGCTATCAGGGAAGGCCTAAGAAAGAGTGTAAGGTTTCCCTATTTAATAATGTGCAAATTTACTTGCCCCATCCATACAAACAGGAAGTAGATTAGTGGTTGTCAGGAGCTGGAGGAGGGGAGATGGGAGTGGTTGCTGGTAGGTGTGGAGTTTCTTTTGGGGGTGATGAAAATGTTCTGAAATTAGATAATGCTGATGGTTGCACAACTCAGTGAATATACTAAAACCAGTGAATCACATACTTTAACAGGATGAATTTTATGACATGTGAATTATATCACAATAAAAAAATTCATCTGTACAGGGGAAAAAAAAAAGGAAAGTGAGAGAAAGAATGTAAGGAAATAGCCCAAATATTAATGGTGGTGGTTTAATTGCTAAGTCGTGTATGATTCTTGCGATCCCATGGACTGTAGCCTGTCAGGCTCCTCTGTCCATAGGATTCTCCAGGCAAGAATACTGGAGTGGGTTGCCATTTCCTTCACCAGGGGATCTTTACCACCCAGGAATCAAACCTGGGTCTCCTGCACTGCAGGAAGATTCTTTACCAACTGAGTTACGAGGCATAGTGGTAGGATTGTGGGGTTTTTTCTTCCTCTGCTCTTTCTGCATCTTCCATATTTTTAAAACAAATATCAATTACTGAGCAAAACAACAACAAAAAAGGTTTTGCTAAAAAGAGTAGGGAATTCCTCCTCTGTAGCAATGAAGAGGAAAGCAGTCTTATGCTTTGAATATGGAGGTTTCAAGACGTACTCTCCAATAGCAGAGTAGAACATACAGGAGAATTTGGAATAATCGGGAAACTTCCTGGCTGATGAAGCAGTGAGAAAAGTAAACTGTGGGTGTTGCGATAAGTGGCTAAAGAGACAAGAATTGTCTTGGGAAGGTGGAAGGGCTCTTAATGCCAAGCTGCATTTAAGTCTGAGGAGCCTGAGACCCAGAAGTATAAACTAAATGGACATTAAAATAGGAAACAGGGTAAGTTAGGGTTCTGATCAAGTCTCATTCTCAGTATAGTTCAGTTCAGTCTCTCAGTTGTGTCCGAGTCTTTGTGATCCCACAGACTGCAGCACACCAGGCTTCCCTGTCCATCACCAACTCCCGGAGCTTGCTCAGACTCATGCCCATAGAGTCAGAGATGCCATCCAGTCATCTCATCTTTTGTCATCCCCTTCCCTTCCTGCCTTCAATATTTCCCAGCATCAGGGTCTGTTCCAGTGAGTTAGTTCTTCGCATCAGGTGGCCAAAGGATTGGAGCTTCAGCTTCAGCATCAGCCCTTCCAACGAATATTCAGGACTGATTTCCTTTAGGATTGACTAGTTTGATTTCCTTGCTGTCCAAGGGACTCTCAAGAGTCTTCTCCAATACCACAGTTCAGAAGCATCAATTCTTTGGTGCTCAGCTTTCTCATTCTAAGTCTCATTCTAAGATCAGGTTAAATTAAGTTGTGAATAGTGATTATTAAGACAAGACGACAATGAAAGGTCCATCCCTGTCTGTACCTGGAAGTTTCTTTCTCACAGAGCTTGCTTTACATGTAGAAAAACTAGATTCTAATTCTAGATCTAAATCTAATTTCAGACGTATTTAAAAGAAACCACTGGGACTTCCCTGGTGGTTCAGTACTAAGACTCTGAGCTCCCAGTGCAGAAGGCCCATGTTTAATCCCCGATCAAGGAACCAGATCCCACATGCCACAACTAAGAGTTTGCATGCCGCAACTAAAAATCCTGCGTGCCACAACTAAAGATTTCACATGCTGCAGCTACAGATCCCACATCCCTCAACTAAGACCTGGCACAGTCAAATAAATATTTAAAAAAGAAAAGAAACCACTGCTTCCAGGGCGCAAGTTGGTTCAATGTATGCAAATCAATAAACGTGATACACCACACTAACAGAATGAAGATACACCACATTAACAGCTAATCTACAATTATCTCAGATGCAGGAAATGCATTTGACAACATCTGACTTCTTTTCATGATAAAAACTCTCAACAAATTAGGAAGGAAAGTACCCCAACACAATAAAGGCCATAGTTCAGGACTAACTCACAGCTAACATCATACTCAAGAGTGAGAAGCTGAAAGTCTTTTCTCTAAGGTTAGGAACAAGACAAGAATGCCCACTTTTGTCATTCAGCATAATGCTAGAAATCCTAGCAGAGCAATTAGATAAGAAAAGGAGAACACTGATATCTAAATTAGAAAGGAAGAGGTAAAACTACCTGTTTGCAGAGCATGTGCTCTCATACATGCAATATCCTAGACTCCCCCCGCAACCAAAACCCATCAGAAATAATGAATGAATTCATTAAAGTTGCAGGATACAAAATCAACACTAAAAAGTCAGTTGCATTTCTACAGACTGACAACAAACTCTGAAAAAGAAATCAATCCCACTGACAATAGCATCAAAGAGAATGAAATACTTAAGGATAACTTTAATCAAGGAAGTGAAAAGATCTGTACGCTGAAAATTTCATCAATAGGACATTGATGAAAGAAATGGAAAAAGCCACAAAATACATGGAAAAAATTCCATGTTTATATGCGGGAAGAATTAATATTGTTAAAATGTTCATAGTACCCAAAGTGATCTATGGAGTCAATGTAATACCTATCGAAATTCCAATGGCATTTTCCACAGAAATAGGAAAAAAAATCTTAAAATTTGCATAGATCCACAAAAGACTGATTTGTAAAGTCACTGTTGAGGAAGAAGAACAAGTTTGGAGGCATCACAATTCCTGATTTCAAACTATATTACAGAGCTATAATAGTCAAAACTTGTGGTTCTGGAATAAAAACAGACACATAAGCCAATGGAATAGAATAAAATATCCAGAAACAAACAGTCAACTAATTTTGACAAAGAAGTCAAAATAGACAATGGGGAAAAGATAGTCTCTTTAATAAATGATGCTGGGAAAATTAGATAATCATATGCAAAAGAGTGAAATTGGACCTTTATACCATAAATAAGGAGAAGGCAATGGCAACCCACTCCAGTACTCTTGCCTGGAAAATCCCATGGATGCAGAAGGTCCATGGTAGGCTGCAGTCCATGGGGTCGCTAAGAGTTGGACACGACTGAGTGACTTCACTTTCACTTTTCACTTTCATGCATTGGAGAAGGAAATGGCAACCCACACAGTGTTCTTGCCCGGAGAATCCCAGGGACGGGGGAGCCTGGTGGCTGCCGTCTATGGGGTCGCACAGAGTCGGACATGACTGAAGCAACTTAGCAGCAACAGCAGCAACCATAAATAAAAATAAACCCAACTCAGATTAACAACTTAAATGTAAGACCTGCAACTGAAAAACTCCTAGAAGAAAACAGAGAGAAAAAAGCCCCTTGACATTGGTCTTGGCAATGATTTTTTTGGCTGTGACACTAAAAACACAGGCAACGACATCACAAATAAGCTAGTGGGACTACATCAAACTAAAATCTTGTACATAGCAAAGGAAACAATGGACAAAATGAAAGGCCACCCAGTATCTTCTAGATTTACTCCATGACTGCTTCATCTGCTGACAGTCTTGCTTGGGCTGATCTGTACTGGATCTAGCTGCTACTGGTGCTGGTGAGAAACAAGTTGGATAAGACCCAAGGGGTCCGCTGGGGACTGCTCCCTCTCCTGCCTGGACACCCTACTCTTCCTCCTTGGCAGTTCTTATGGTGCTGAGTGTCCCAGGGCTCAGGAAATACGCTCAGGAGGCAGCTTTCGGGGGCCTCCTTGTAGCTTCATGCATGATTCTTGCGTCTCATCTTCCTGTCTTATTCCTTCAGCCTTTCTGGGTCACCAGCCAGGCACAGGTGGCTTTGGGAAGCAGGAAGGTATTGAGCTGGATCTTGAGATGCAGGGAAGGACTAGCAGAGAAGAGGAGGGTGGACACTTCAGGTGGGATGGTGTCAGAAGTGAGGGTGACATCGGGCTTTGTAACATTTGGTGGAACAGACCACTCAGAGTGTGAATAATGGACACATTTGAGAAATACATTTTAGAGGCCATGGATAATTTCTGGTGCCCTAGAGCATCATAGAAAAGGATGCCTGCTGTTTCCTTATTTTTTTGTGCTTTTGTCTAGGATATGATGGGTACTTCAGTTTAATAATTCAGTGATGAGCTTGGAGATAAAATTGAGCCTGCTTATAAAAACTAGGTCTGTATTTCCTTGAGGACCATTTTCACAGAATATTATTTTTTGTTTTCTCTCTTTTAAATAGTTGTGCACAATATCCCCAGCCTTCTTCTTGCTTTATTGATTTTCCTGAACGAGAGGACGAGGTGTGACTATAAAGTAACGTGACTGATTATTTTAGCATACGTACCAGAACTTATACAGCCAAATGAATTTTATGACCTTCAAAGGCATTTTCCTGATAGGCTGAAACCTATGGTGGATCTGCCATATCAGAAGACACATTCTCAGCACTTTTCTCTGAAAACGGTCCTCGGTGCGTGAATGCAGTCTTTCGACCACCCTCAAGGCGCAAATCATTGTCTTTGTTGAGAATGGATTGATTTTTTAAAAAACAGCTCACATTTTGGCAACTAGGCGATTAGACTGGGTAATATTATTTTTAATCCCAAGCAAAATGTGATTATAAAATAATAAGGCTTGCTGTCCTTTACCGAGAACTTTATGAGCCATTTCTGGAAGCCGGGGGATTCTGTTGGGCCATACTCATTGGACATATGAGTTGCTCTTAGTCAAGCTTAGTTTCACTTTAAAGACAACAGCAGCAATCATTTTAACACTTATGGTCATACCTCCTTTTATCTTGTAAGGAATTCAGGCTTCTGGAATTGGTAGCATTGGCTCTTTGGGCAGAGATGAAAGAAGCAGCTCATTTACTCTATGAACTAAAGCAGACCATCCGATTTGTGTTTGTGCCTTACTGAGCTGTTTGCTGCTCCCCCCTGGGAGGGCAGTGGTTCTTCCAGAAATAAAACTACTGCACGGACCCTCCCCTTCACCCCCGAACATCATGATCACAACCAACCACACAGGCTGCCGTTTGCCTTTGAAGGCAAGGGCCTCACCTTTGGGAACCTGAGCTGTGTCCAGGGACTTGTTTCTGCTAGCCAAAATGACACACATCTCCACAAGAGGGCGAGACTTTGGGGAGAGCGGGGATGGGGGCAGGTATCATGCAGGTAATGGATTGGCACTTCAGCGAGGAAGGGCCACCTTGCCCCTGATTTGCCAGAAATACGTGATGCTGCACAGTGCCTGGGGGCTGGGGGACAGGAGGAGCATCAGCTGAGAGGGGGGACCCCCGGAGCCCTGCTGTCTCACAGTCCCCACCCCCACCCCATCCCGGAAAGAGTCGAGAGCTGGGTGACCCTGCAGAGCCACCTTAAGGCCCCAGGTGGTCTCACAAAGACGTGTTAGCTTTCACCTCAGCACACGGCAGTTCCTGAGCTTGGCCCCAGAAAAAGGATGGCCCCCTCTTTTTTTGGCTCAAAGGTTTCTGGGAAAATGGTGTCAGAGAATGAAGGCAAGGCTAACCACTACTGATGGCGGCTTCAACCAAAACCCTGTTTCGCAAGCTCCGCCCAGACCCCTGGCAAGAGCCAGCACGGGGCACCAAACTCCGTGGCTGCCTCTGCCCTCTGAGCTGGGAGGTATGCCAAGATCCTCCCGAATCGCCTTCCCCCACAAACGATCTGCCCCTTCTCGCCACACTCCGCACATCTCAGTCCCTGCTGCCCGACGCCTTGCCTCTCTGTTAAAGGAAATCCAACCCATCCCTCAAAACCTTGTCTAAACATTGCCTTCCTGAAGGTCTCTTAGCCAGGCCAACCCTCAGCGGGCCTGGCTTCCTCTGAATTCTGCTGTCTCTACTGCGGTCTTGGCACTTGCTGTACTATTCTATCGTTCTCGCCTGTGTCCTGTTTCCTGGCCTGATGATAAGGCCCTGAGGGCACGGGATGAATCTTAAACCCATGAGTGCCTTGTGCAGAGGAGCTGCTCAGTAAACTTTAATGACCACATGCATGGCATGGCTTCTAAATGATCGCTGTCGTGTGTGTGTGTGTGTGTGTGTGTGTGTGTGTGTGTGTGTGAGCATCTGTGTGTGCTCTGATGGATACACTAGTGGCAGCATGACCTCAACATCTGGCACAATGCCTTGCACACGCGTCATTGAAAGAGTAAATTCCTTCTTTGTTCATACGCTCACTGACTGCTGAAGGCTTTCCAGGCTGTGTGCTTGTTCTGCCTCATTGATGGGCTATGGATCACATGACCGTGAACTCAGATAAAGTAATTATCACATTAGAAATAGAGAAGCAAAGCTCTGATGCAAAAGTAGGAGATGGGATAGAAGGCAGGACCCAGCCATTTAGAAGATGAGGTATGTGGGCAGCACAGAACACCCGCTGTGCGGGTATCCTGACCACAGTGTCGGGGAGGGGAGGTCCAGCCTCCAGGAGAGGCATAAAGGACAAACCCTTCATCCTTCACTGTTTTATTAACCGCTAATCCCCATAGTTCAAAGCAACGCTATCTAAACTCTTCACCAGCATCTCTGTTTATATTATTTCCCCAAAGGTCTCGAGTTCTATTGTCCAAACAACGGTGTGTATTTATGTAATGATTGATTTATTTTCTCATTTAAATTACTCGAAGACAGGCTGATGGAAACCCTGCCAATGAGTATAGTGATCAATATACTAACCGGCATTCGTATACCCAGTTATAATTCTACTCCAAAGCAAAGAAACTTGACATTTTTGTTAACCTGCACAATCTGATTGTCAATAGAGGCACAATTTCCATTGAGGCTCTTTGGAATGTTGAAAATATCTCATGTACCCTCTTCCTATCTCTACAAATCAATAGGCCTCTGGGAACCCCAGGCTGTAAGCATTGTGAAGGATAGTCATCTATACATTAGATGGTTTGAGTGCTATCTGTACACAGAGAGTGACTGAACTTGGTAGCGTCGTCTCATGATATAAGGGACGATAGAAGGAGGTAATTCGGCGGTTCTCAGGAGAAATATGGCACAGTGTGAGTCAGCAAGGCCTTTCTAGTTGAGGGCAGGTACACTTTTCCCCTAGAGGAGCTTGGGTACATCCATCTTTGGGTACTCCATCCTTGCCAGATTTTTCACTGATAAGAGAGAGCTGACTGTCCAAGGCTCTCCGAATATGGCATCTTCTCCACCCAAACCCCCAGGCCAGCTCTCCCTCACCTGGATAGCCAACCCAGTCTTGTTTCCTAAGTGGTCCTTGAATCATTCTTTTCCCTGTATCTGCTCTTCTACTCCTGGAGTTGTGGATTTCAAGAGCATCTGGAAATAAGCACCCATCTTGTTTCCCTGCCTCCTGTCTTGTGCCCCTCAAAATTGTCCTTCACATCTGCAGCCCGAAGAACAACCAGCCTCTCACCGCTGGGGCAGAAAGCCCTCCCACTGCCCTCCCTGCGTGCAGAATTGGTCTCCTTGGCTGGCACAGGAGGCCTGTCCCACCTGGTCCCCTCTTCACCTGCCGCTTTGCTCTCTGGTCCCTCCATTCCGTCCACACACCATGTTGGAGGCCATTCATTTCCTCCCCTCTCCTGGGATGCTCTTGATTCCTTCATTCTGGTGAGAGCCCTACATCCCTGTGATCTTTGCCCCACCACATCTGGTGCCTTCTCTCTCTCAAACCACTTCCCTGGCTCCCCTGTTAGAAGGTAAGCAGGACTGGATCTTAAGTGCCCAGCACTGTGCTTGTACATTTCTTTTGGGTAATAAACAGTTATTTGCTGACAAAGTTGAATTAAGAGGGACAATATATAGGATTTTGTGTGGCACATGCTTGGCATATATAGACACAAATTCAAGTTGTTCTTTGCAGCTATGAATATCCTCATAGAGAATTTCCATTTATTTCTAAATGCATATCACTGCAACCAAGCTGCCACCCTCACTTGTTATATAACAGAATTTCACTGCATTGAACTCTGGATCTCAGTGAAGGATTTCATCTTTTTAATTCAGGTGTCACTGCGCTGTGGGTTGAAGTTCATCTCTGTACAGTGTATGAAGGAAGGATTGTGAAACAAAATCTTACTGCAAAGGTGACTTTTGAACCTCTTCAGGAAAATAAACTATTCTCAAGCACTTTCACTGATGTTAGTTCATCAGCACTGCTTTTAAAAACACACTAAAAATACTTCACTCTTGGCTGCCTTTCCCCCATGTATGTAATGTCCCAGAGCTTGGACTTTGAAATCTGATTGCCTGGGTTCAAGTCTTGGTTAGCTTCGTGATCTTAAGGAAGTTGGTAAGGTCACTGTGCCTCGGATTCCCCCACTGTTAACTAGGGATAATAACAGTACTCACCTCATAGCACGTTGGAAGGATTATTTGAGTAGACTTGGAGCAGTGCTGGGCACGGTTAGTGTTCAGTAAGTGTTAGCTATTGTTGCTGCTGTTTAGTTGCTAAATCGTGTCCAACTCTTGCAACCCCATGGACTGTAGCCCACCAGGATCCTCTGTCCTTAGAATTCTCCAGGCAAGAATACTGGAGTGGGCTGCCATTCCCTCCTCCAGAGGATCTTCCCGACCCAGGGATCAAACCAGGATCTCCTGCTTGGCAGGTGGATTCTTTACCACTGGGAACGTTAATATTAGTCAGCATGTGTTAAATGAATGACCCCAAACTTAGCAAACAGAACACAGGAAGATGTGGATTAGTTGTTTGTGTTTACAAAGCACTACTTCCCTGGTGGCTCAGATGGTAAAGCATCCATCTACAATGCGGGAGACCTGGGTTCAATCCCTGGGTCGGGAAAATTCCATGGAGAAGGAAATGGCAACCCACTCCAGTACTCTTGCCTAGAAAATCCCATGGATGGAGGAGCCTGGTGCAGGCTACTGCCCATGGGGTCGCAAAGAGTCGGACACGACTGAGTGACTTCACTTTCACTTTACTGCATACTTCAGAGAATTCACTGCCAGAATTAGCCAGGTGGCGCCAGTGGTAAAGAACCGCTGCCAGTGCAGGAGACCTAAGAGACACGGGTTCAATCCCTGGGTTGGAAAGATCCCTTGGAGGAGGGTGTGGCTACTCACTCCAGTATTCTTGCCTAGAGAATTCCATGGACAGAGGAGCCTGGTGGACTACAGTCTATAAAGTCACAAAGAGTTGACCTGGCTAACACTTTCACTTGTAGATTTTTAAACTTTAAAAAAAAAAAAATCTGTTTCTTGAAAAGTGCTCTATAAATGAAGCTTTAAACTCAATTTGCTTTTCAGAAAATTTTCATATTTTCCCATGACAACATTTACATTTATCCTCTGATTTGAGCAATAACAGCACAAGTCTGTTGGGTTAGCCAAAAAAAGTTCATTTGCACTTTTCTGTAACATTTTACTGAAAAACCCAAATGAACTTTTGACCAATACAACATCTTTCATTCGGCCTTTGTTTCACTGGTTGACGCTTGCCTTGTCCTTGGGTTTGAGAGCTTGACATGGAAATGATGCCTAGCAAATAAATCCTGGTAAGTTCTCACTCTAGTCTCTCTCATAGACCAGACCTCTGCTTTTCTGCATACTCTGGTCCAAGATCTGGCCTTCATTTTGCCTTTATTATGATACTAGAAATGTATTTTTGCAAGTTCAATTCCCTCCCATCTTAAAGCATGCAAGCAAGCCAGCCAACCAACAACCACCTCTTCTTGGACCATCGATTCCATCCCCACCTCAGCTCCATCCCACCCTTCTCTTTCCAGAGAAGACCCCACACTCCTCGCTTTCTCACTTCCCATTTACCCTCAGCCCTGCAATGGGGCTTCTGCTCCACTGACCACTGAAAGGACTCTCTCCAAGGCTACCACTAACTCCTTGGTTCCTAAACAGAGTTCTCATTTCCCAGTCCTTGCCTTTCTTCAGCGCTTTGCAGTATTTGACTCTGATATGCTTAGTCCCTTACTCTTGGGTTCACAATAGGAGTCTCAGTTGCATAGCTGTGCAGAAAAGCCTGAGCACCTTGAATACGGTCTAATGGCTTCATTTTACAGATGAGGAAATGAAGGTCAAGAGAAGTGACATGAATTGACCTCTATCAGTCAGCTAGTGCTGCAACAACATTGTGTAACAAACCACACCAAACCCATTGGCAAACAACATTAATTTTTCTCATGGTCCCAGTGTTGGGTGGGGGAGCTATGTTCCAGGTTGTGGGTGGGGTTCATATCTGCTCCACATGGGTTTGTAATGGGGCACAGGCTGAAGAGGATACTTCAGGAAAGTTCTACTTCTGGTAGATCATAGGAATGCAAGAAACACAAGAGGAGGAAATTCCCTGGTGGTCCAGTGGTTAGGACTTTACACTTCCACTGCAGGGGTTCAATCCTTGGTTGGGGAACTAAGATCCCATAACCCATGTGACATGGCAAAAAAAAAAATAATGCTAGAGGAAATAAGCAATGTCTCTTCAGGGCTCAGCCTTAAAGTGGCTGAATGTCACTTCTGCCTATATTCTTTGGTTAAAGCAAATCACATGTGAAAGCCTAACATGAATGAGGTGAGGAAGAAGACTCCACTGAAGTGGGAGGTATTGATACTTCAGAGAATCAATATTTTCCCTGATGATGTAGAATTTTGATAAGGGGGGAGGGGCGTGATGAATCGGGAGGAATGACTCAGTCCACCACATGCCCAAAGATCACCCATGTGGATTCTGACCTCTGACAAAGCAGAAAGAGGACACGAGTGAGCAGACACAACAAAAGAAGAAACAAAGATAAAAACAAACGAAGAGCAAGCAAAACAAAAACGTAAAGCTAATGGAAGTTTGGATTTTTATTGTAAACGACACCAGTGATGTTTTCTGGAAAAAGAACAGAAACGGATGGGGAGTTCGACAAGACTGCAAGGTGGTGAGTCACAGTAGGTCTTGGCTGTGAGGAGCTAGCTCCGGGAGGGCTGAAGCAGGGTCGTGCGCCCAGTGCGGGGGCTCAGCTTGGACCTTGACTGAGCCTGGGGGTGAACCCAAGAATTTCTAGCTGAATAAGCGATGGAGATCAGGAACTGACCAGTGATGGAGCCACAGCTCACCCTGAGAAGGGTAAATACTGATTCAGGGATGGGGTGGGGAAGAGAGTAGCTACTACATAGAGGATCCAACTTGAGTTTGAAAAAGCAGGATTGAAGGGGAACATTTCTGAAGTACTCTGGAAGCCTGAAAGCTGAAAGTCTGCTGTGTTCACTATACCCTGAACTATAACAACCAGGGGACATCCTTGTAGACTGTGAGCTCCATTGTTTGGGACAAATTCATTGTTTTATACGTGGCAATACATTTATGTAAGACATTATGCCAAGACATGGCTACAGCTGGAAACATAAACAGCTCCAGAATTACTATAAATATTCTCATGGATGCTGGGGCCCTACTGAGTTATTAAAGAAAAAAAAATGTTTTAGGATGATCACTTGCCCTTCCAGAAAATTTCCTGTGATGCTGGCTAGAGGCTGAAAGGAGAAAGGGTGTGTCTCAGCATCACAAGGCCTGTGAGACAATGTGAACTGAACTTGGGCTCTGAAAGATCAAAAGAGGCATGCTCCTCCCTGTCACGCGCTTTTGCACGTTCTGCTCTAGGAAGTTATTGGTAAGTCTCAACAGGGAGGTGCTCTTGCAATCCAAAATCAGCCATCAATTTCATTTCCTTTTTTTCCTATAAAAAGGGTATGCTGACTCAAACAACTAAAATATAGATTAGTTAGCATACTAATAATAAGACCAAAAAGTCCCCAATAGACAAAAATCCCCATAAACACACACACACACACACACACACACACACACACAACACACACAAACAAACCAAAGCCCAACATTCAGTGAACCAGGAAAAAAATGTTTTTGAATTAGCATTTTCTTTCGTGAGAGTCAGTTTCTTTCCATGTCACCTCCTCTGACTCCAGGGTGGACGAAAAGACCTGTCCCCATCCACCTACCCACGTGTTGGCCTCTTCCATGGCTGGTGACAGCTCTGATGGGCTTTATACTGGATTGAGTGGTGTTAGTGTTCCCCCGCCCTCCCCACATTCACAGTCACTTGGCACTTCCGAATAAGGCCTTTATTGGAGACAGTGTCTTTATAGAGGCAATCAAGTTGAATACTAATGAGTCCTAATCCAAGACTGATGTCCTTTTACGAGGGGATCTGGACACAGAGACACACAGAGGGGAGGTGATGTGACTGTACAGACATATGGGGAGAATGCCATGTGAGGATGGAGGCAGAGACTGGAGTGATATATCTGCACAGCAACCCCAAGGATTGCTAACAACCCCCAGAGGTGAGGAAGAGCCAGGGAGGGGCTTCCCTTAGAGCCTCAGGGTGGGCAAGGCCCTGCCGACATCTTGACTTCAGACTTCCAACCTCCAGAACTGGGAGAGAGTAAAAGTCTGTTGTTGTAAGTCCCCAGTTTGTGGTACTGTGTTATGGTAGCCCTAGGAGATGACTGTGGTCTCCTTCCCCTCATTGGTCTTCTGATCCAGAACAGACCAGTCAAAGGTCTGGCTAGAGGCTCAGGCCCTTCGGTCAGACAGACTAGGATTGGGCTGCAGGCTGGCCACTGACCAGTGGGCTCAAAGTCTCAGTTTCCCCATCTTTATGATGGACATAACAAGGATGTTGGTGGAGATTAAAGGCTACCACGTTTATAAAGTGTTTGGTACAATGCCTGGCCCATAGCACGTGTTTAGTAAATGTTAGCTGCTATTAGCCATTGGTTTTCACCTCGGGGTGAAGTTTTCCTGATTTTACTCTTTTGGTAAAAGCCAAGTGGATATCTATTCCTTTGGGGATGTACCATGGCATCTCGCTCAGGGCTCTCACTAAAAGCATCTTTATGGAGTGAAGAACGGAACAACTCCATCTCATCATAGAAGGAAATGGCTTACAGGCTTCACAAGGTTTAGCACTCAGCTCAAAAAGTCCAAAAAGAAGGAATATATTTTTATCAAATTAGGTTATGAAAGTTTGAGGCTTCCATCATGGGCTCTCTCCCCTGGGTTTCTTGCTTGCAGGGAAGCCAGCTGCCACATTGGGCAGCCTGATGAAGGGCCCACAAGATGAAGCCTGCCAACAGCTACGTAAGGGGACATGACTGTGATTCTCCAGGCCCAGGCAAACTTTAGATCACTGCAGTCTCAGCTGACAGCTTGACTTACCCTTACGAAAAACCCTCACCCTCAACTGCCCGGGTAACACACTCCCAGGTTTCTGGAAACTGTGTAAGATGATAAATGTTTGTTGTTTTAAGCCACTTAGGTGTTGGGGCTAATTTGTTACACAGCATTAGATAACCAATACAGGTGATGAGATAAGAATGGCCAGGATGAGCCAGGGCTGAGACCAGGGACTGCAATGGGAGACTAAAACAAAAGGGGCAGAGAAGAGGTCAGACCCAGATGGGTTGGACATGGAGATGAGCAGGAAGGTTCTGTGGGTCTGTGCCTCTGGTCCAGAACCCAGGGCAGATAAGAGCCAGAACCAACCACATCACTGAGCAGAAGGCACTATCTTGGTGATCTTAGACTAGAGTATCGCCTTCTGACATAATGTTACACAATTCCCAGTTGGACCTTTAGTTGATCACTGTAGCCTTGAGGTGATCAAAGACCAATGAGTGAATTTGTCTAGAATTAGGTCAATACAAAGATCTGCGGATTCCAGTAACAAATAAAACGCAATGGGATTATAAATATTTTTGAAACACTCACAATATTCTTTTGTTATTTTGATGGCCATAGCTCTTTAAGTTGTCTGCCAAGCTGGGAGGCAGAATTAAGTTTCCTAGGCCTGTTCCAGGCTGTTGGGCAGGTCACAGTACAATAGAAAGTTAAAGATATTCCCTGGGTTTATAAAGACATACCTCACATCCAATTGGCAAATGTTTTCTGAATGCTTACTAAGCTCATTATAAAAGAGCTTAGAGTCATTCTTTACACCTAGTAAAAGTACCCACTGCTCCTTATCCCACCTGTGATTACTCATGAATATGAAAACTCAGTGGATCAGAAAACAGCTCCTCTATTCTTTGCACAGGCCAGGTCTCCCCTTTGAATTGACCTTTGTCTCAAGTCTTGGAGCCCTGCTGACTCAGTGGCAATCACTTGAAATTCAAGGGATAACAGGATCCTCTGAATAGCATCTGCTTTTTACCAGGAAGTCAGAGTCCTTACTCCATAGAAGTGAGCAAAGCTTCCCGCAGCCCCTGTCTTGTCGAAAGGTTGAGCTCTAGGCAATTTGCTGCTCTGCAAATCCAAAATGAGAGACTGAGGCTGCTAGCTAAGGCCACAGGCTCAGAGCCAGATAGCCTGGGTTTATATGTCAGCTCCACTTCTTCCTAGCTGTGCAGCCTTGGGTGAATGACTTAATCTCTCTGAGCCTCGCTTTTCCCATCTGCAAAATGATGATCATAATAGCACCTCCAACACAGAGTATGGAGAGGAATAAATGAGTTGATGTATGAAGCACTTAGAATGGCTCCTGGCCCCTGGGAAATAGTCTGTAACTGTTGGCGATTATTATGCAGGATATGGAGGCAAAAGTAGCTCCCTCTGCCCTCTCTGGGCTCAAATGTCATTGTCTGTTGGGGTTCACGCCAGGCAGATGTCTCTCTTTCACAATATGCAAAGGGTTCTTCAAGGACTTCATGAAAACAAAAGGATTAACTACAGATGACTAAGTCCACATGATGGAAACAGAACCAGGTACAGTAAATAATGACCTTAGGCAGGATTATATTCCTACAAACAATACGCTGAGTTCTTCGGCTCTCGGTCTACAATCCCTCTACCACAAGGGAGCCAGGGGCCAAGGACAATGTTTCCGTGTGCCCAGGATAGTCTGGGTCAGCTCCTGGAGGAGGCAGCCCTCAAGGAGAGAGTTGAAGAATTCAGGACTTGCTAGGTGGAGAAAGAAGATGGGTATACCAGGCGGAGAAGAGTGTGCTGGGACCAGGGTGAGATAAACAGGTACCTGGGACACAGATTTAAGGGGGCACTCACTCTCAGGGCCCTGTGAGAGCAGGGTCAGCATCTGCACACCCTTGGGACTGAGCGCCTCCTTTAGTTTTGTATCCTAAATGCCTCTGTTGTGTCACCTTAGTCCTGGCCCTGGCAAAGAGCCTGGGTAAGAGCCTGGAAAGAAATGTCCATAACTAGAAATGTCCTAGTCGTGAAAGATGGCTTGAGGACAGAGGTCACCTGGAGCGAGCCTGAGAGGTCATGCTGGGGTGAGATCATAAAAGGCCTTATGCCCCAACTAAAAGGATTTAGAGTTGGTCTAAAAGTGACAGGGAGCCAGTGAAGAATTCTGAACCGATCTACAACATGGTTTTCCTGTTAGCAGGATTCTTCGGGCATTGGCATGAACAGCAGATTGGTGGATGAGGGAAGAAACAGATGAGGAGGCCAGTTCAGGACTCCCCTGAAGAGTCTATGCCCAGGGGAAAGACAATGATGGCCTGAAACCGGGCATGTGGTTAGAAAACTCCCTGAGCGTTCTCGAGAGAGCTGGTTTGAAGGTAGAACTGACAGTCCATGGTGACTGAGGGCAGATGAGGGTTGACGGCAAGAGTCAAAAATGGCACAGTTTAGGGACTTCCCTGGTAGTCCAGTGGTGAACAATCCGCCTGCCGATGCAGAGGAAGTGGGTTCGATCCCTGGTGCAGGAAGATCCCACATGCCATGGGGCAACGAAGCCAGCGCATCACAACTACTGAAGGCTGCACCCTAGAGCTCGCGCTCCTCAACCAGAGAAGCCACGGTGATGAGAAGCCGGCAGGCCACAAACTAGAGCGTAGGCCCGCTCGTCGCAACTAGAGAAAGCCCCTGCGCAGCAGTGAAGACAGAGTGAAGCAAAAAAGTACAAATAAATGAATAAAAATGCT
Source organism: Ovis aries (assembly GCF_016772045.2). Taxonomy (NCBI): domain Eukaryota; kingdom Metazoa; phylum Chordata; class Mammalia; order Artiodactyla; family Bovidae; genus Ovis; species Ovis aries. The sequence continues at coordinate 104,750,261 of NC_056057.1, forward strand.
TTCCAAATGGCACAGTTTAGAAGCCACAGGGAGCTATTAGGTAAGATAGAAGTATACCGAAGGCGGTCAGCAGGGCTTTCCCAAGTCCAAGGGAAACCTCCCCACACTCCTCCCTATTTGTTTTCCATAGGATACAGTCTCTGGGGGTCAGACATGTCTTACTCTCTGGATGGCACCCACAATCTCTTAGCATCACCGACCTGAGCTGAGCCACTTCCAGACCCCATTGGCTTTCCAAGCAGTCTTAAGGTTGTCAAAGTCCTTTTAAAGACAACCACGCAGCTGGGCTCACACCAGCACTCCACCATGCCCAGCCTCCCATTCTGGACGTGTTGACCCCCAGGGCGCTGACCTGCCCCATATGACCTGGGCTGGGTGCTCTGGGAAGTGGAGGGAGGAGGGGGCGAGGGGGAGTGAGGATCTGTCCAGAGGCTGGGAGTCTTCAGCCGCCTGTGAAGAGCCTTGTGAGAGACGACGTAGACCAGAAAGGCAGCTGGAGGATGGCTGGGTTCGGAGGCGCTGTCCGGAAAGGCGGAGGCAGCAATGCTGGGAAAGGAGGGCAGTGTTCAGGGGCCAAGCCCGGGGCAGGGGAAGTACTAGGTCTGCGGGACTGCCCGCGGAGGCAACCCTGGGACTGATTTCCTCTGACCCCGCCACAGATGCACACGCTGACCTTGTGGTCCACTGAAGCCCTCGGATCTTCTTCCATGAACTCGAATGAAGCCAGGTCGCCTGCCCTCCCTGCGCTTGAGAAGTCTGGAGCATGCTGGTTCTGCACATATTTCTCCATGTTCTCATAAAAATCAAGGGAGTAAAAGAGCAAGTCTGAGCTCTTTGAAACATTAATTAAAGACACCATCGTTTCCTTATTTCACGGAGGGTTGCTACCCCATTTGGGATTATTAGCAAAGCCAGACAGCCTTTGTTGTGCTTGACAAAGTGATTAATTCAGACTCTAGGTGAGTCTTGGCTTTCTCAACATCTTTTGATGTGCTAAGATTCCCCAGCGAGGCAAAAAACATCATCAATTACTTAAACAAGCCATTACCTTGAGAGCACAATTACCGGTGAGGCCCAATCTACTAATTGGCAGATGAAGAGAGAGAAATGAACTTGGGCTGTGCCCTGGACCCTTACCTGTCCAGCGGTAGTAAGAGTCCTTTCAATTGCATCATGGCAGTACTGCCGCTGATCTGGGACTGCCTAGAAATTTTTCCATCTCCACGAAAATTCATTTTGGGCCTTCCAGAAGCCTTCCATCCGAGAACTGCATTCTCGTGGGCGAAGTTGTAGGCCTCAGCGCAATGGGAACACAGAAGTGTTCACAGTAGTAAACTTCTTGCTTGAAGGGAGCTGGGAAAAAATTCTTTGGCTTGCTCTTTTCCTCGAAAGTCACAAATTCTCCAGCTCCTCGGGCAAGCAGGGTGGTGGGGTCTTCTACAGAACGCTACGTCTGAGTGGACAATCCTTGACACATAAGGAATTCAAGGCCTAAATAAGAGAGGCAGGTTTTCACTGTAAAACATGTAAACATATAAAATTAAATGTATAAATTCAAGTAGAGTGCAATACACTTAAATATATCTTATTTTAGAAATACTTACTATAAATATACCTTTTAACACACGAGGTCATTGCTGTTTTTCTCTCTCTCCTCACTAAAAGAGAGGTTTAGGGAGAGATCTTTTGCTGTATTTATATATGTCATTGGTTTTTCCGAATGCTGAGGGGGAGCTCAGTCTAGTTAAATTCAGTCACATAACCAATACATAAAAAATCCAGAAGTGTTCCATAAATATCAGCCACTGCACCGGCCTTGTCACACAATTCAATTGTTCTGCCCTATTTTTAAAATAGAAAGATGGGCCGCGTGTGTGTTCATATTGTGAAACTCCTTTGGGTACTACCTCGATCGTTCTTCTCTAGTTCTCACTGGCACCAAAGGGCAAGGCGCCTCTCAGAATTCTTCCATGAGAAGTGGTGGGGAACTGGGGGGTGGGCGCAGAGGCAGAGGCGGAGGCTGTGCCGAGGCCTCACTCTGAGACCCTTCCCTGCTTAACCACCATCTCCCACTCGGCTGGCTCCACTTTCTTCCTTAATTCCCGAAAGATGTCAGCTGGGTGGGGCCGGGCACCGGAAGGCACGCCTGGGGAAGCAGAGGGCATAGCGCCCAGGGCTTCCTCCATAGGAACCCCCAGAGCTGGCTCTTCCCGGGGCGGGGGGCCCCCTGGGACACCCCTCCTCTCCAAGCAGCAGCCTCTCCCGGCTCCTTCGCCTGCCACGAGTGACACAGTTGTTTCTCGCACCAGCTTTCACGCTGCTGTCCGCAGTTTCATAGATTTTTGGAAACTGGTCTGCTTTGGAGGGCCCTGCTTTTGGAAAACTAGCCTTGGGGGAAAATAATAATAAGCCTAAGGACCACGTGCCTTTTTTTTTCAAGTTCAACAAATATGTCCCATCAGTAGCTGGACAGAAGAAGTGCTCTTAAGTGATCAAAACACAGTTCAACTGGCACACCCTCTGACACGTGGTGCTTCTCTGCTGCAAGGGCCATCACGTAAATACTGAGTTGGCTGCTTGTCATTAGCCACTGGGTGCGTGCTGGGTCCACAAGGCTGTAAGCACCGCCTCCCTGTAGCTTCCCCCCATGCTTTGCACATGCCTGGCTTGTAGGAGACAACGTGTGTCTGCCTGATCATTTTCGTAATGTGTCACTTGTAGCATGAAGGTTACCATCAGCCGACAGTGATGAAGGGTGTCATCCCAGGACTCCTCCCCTTTGTGAAGGTGAACTGCTATCACAGTTTGGAGTAAATCCAATGTCAAAAGCAGACCAACTCTCTTTAGTTTTAGAAATGAAATACACGAGAGTCATTAGATCTAATTCTCCACATCTCAGTCCTTTGAGAGAGGACTGAGATTCCGTCATTGCTTTCCAGCTGTGGCGTTAGATTGTCAGCTGAGCCAAGGCAACCTAGATAGAGCACATTTGAAAATGTGGCCCATTTGGACCAGCCTTGAGAGCCCCATCTTCCTGGCATCATCCTTGTGGACCATCCATGGCCAGCAAGATCACTTTAGGGAGTTCCTGGGCTTTAAAATGTTCCATGGTAAAGTGTTTATTTTTACTCTTAGTTTTTCTTTTTGGAAGTGGTAATGGTTTTCATTTATGGTCATGACATAAAGTTACCTTTTATTTATGTCTATATCAAAGAAAGTGGGAAGCAAGTGCTAGCCTAGGTGATTTGCAGATATGGCAAAAATTGTCAAGATGTTGATTTAGAAGGTTAACCTCTTAATGCCAACTGAGATTCGTTGACTCAACTCTCCTGCCCTGGCAAGGTGAGATAAAGCTGGAAAAGTTGGCTAATTCTATGCACTACAATAACCAACAACTGGATGGCATGAATGTTTGTAAACTTTAGTCTTTTCTTTAAAATACTTAGCTGTTTGGGTGGTAGGGCCCCCAAGCCTGGTTTAGTGGTGCCTGAGACAGAGGCTGAGTGTTGTGGTAGCTCTAGGCAGCCCCTCCCCACCCTTCCCCAGCAGCTGGCTCATCAGTTTTCTCTAAACAGGAAGCCTTGAGAACCTCAGCCTCCACCCCAGCCACTTCTTATTTTCAAGCACACTCCAAAAGGCAGTCATCTGTATACAATCGAAACTGGTGTGGGAGATGAATAATGGCCTCGAAAGATGTCCACATTCCACATCCTAATCTTCAGAACCTGTGAATGCCACTTTACACAGCAAAAGGGACTCTGAGGATTGCTTAAGGGTCCTGAGATCAGGAGAGTATCCTCATTATCTGGGTGGACCCTCAGTGTGATCAGAAGGGTCCTTATAAGAGGGAGGCAGGAGGAGTCAGGTAGAGGGGTTGATGTGACGTCTGGGAGCAGAGACTGGAATGATGTGGCCGCAAGCTAAGGATGCAAAAAACGGATGCTCTCCAGGAGCCCACAGAAAGAACCAGACTAGCGAGACTAATTTTGGACTTTGGGCCCCAGATCTGCAAGATAAATTGTGTTATCTTAAACCACTACACTCGTGGTTACTTGTTTTAGCAACCATAGGAAACTAAGGCAGTTGAGAAAGATTAAACAATTCCTTAATTTCTGATAGGATTCACCACATTGGTCCTTTATGTAAGCTATCACTATACATTTAAAATAATTCTAATTACAAGAGGTTCAGTTAACACGTTTTAAAATCTATTTAAGTTTTTGAATCAGCATCCACGTGGTTGACATCTCAAACATAGTATCATGAAGTATTACCAAAATAGAGTGAGAAGTCTTCTTCCTGTTATGGCCCCTAGACAGTTTTCTACTGAAAGGAAACACGGTTTCTCAGGAAAATGGCTGATTCAGGTCTAGGGCAAGAAATGTACAAGATGTACCTGGGAAAACTTGTCATTTCAGAAAGTGGGGAGGCTGTTCTCCCCAAAAGTACTCAGGAACAAACTTATAGGTGCTCCCCCTAGCCAAAGATGGGACAATCTGAAAAATCTAGGAAATCATGAAATCTAGAAAAATCTAGATTTTTAAGATTTTTTTCCTGAAAAATCTAGAAAAATCATGGCAGTAGATCAAAACACATCAAAATACTCTAAAACACAGTCATCTGTACACCGTAGAAGTTGGTGTGGGAGCTGAATCATGGCAGTGGATCAAAACACATCAAGTAAATTTAAATTCATGAGTTCATAATGATACAAAAATAGCATGTGTACCCAATGTAAGATGCTACAGAATCAACTCACTACTTCGAATGCTAACAATAAAAGCAAAGCATCAAGGCTGATCCTACTTTTCTCGTGCGAACTGTCCCTAGCAGAAGAGGGCCAATTCAGAATTATTCTAGCTGCTAAATGGAGAAGGAATAACATGACTCTGCATGAATGGATTCAGGTGACAATCCTCACAGCTGCTCAGGTCATAATAAAAGAGACAAGAAGATTATGAACCTCCTCTGGTGTCGTCTTGAAGAAAAAGCCTCTAGATCAGTGGTTCCTAAATGTGGCTGAACACTGGAAACACCTGAGGATCTTATAAAAATTCCAAAGCCCAAGTCACACCCCAGGCAATTAAGTTACTGCCTCGGCGTATGGGTAGGGGTGGGGGTGGGGATGGGGTGAATGGGACCCCACAGGCACCGGCAGGTTTGGAAGCTTCTCCAGGTGCAGACACATTCAGGAATCAAGGGTTTAGATCCAGCTACAGGGGCTTCCCTGGCGGCTCAGATGGTAAAGAGTCCACCTGCAATGCAGGAGACCCAGGTTCAATCCCAGGGTCGGGAAGATCCTCTGGAGAAGGGAATGGCAACCCACACCAGTATTCTTGCCTGGAGAATTTCGTGGACAGAGGAACCTGGCAGGCTGTAGTCCACGGGATTGCAAAGAGTCAGGCACGACTGAGAGACTAACACTTTTACTTTTCACTAGGACTGAAGAACGGGTTAAACTACCATGGGAGGCAACCAGCAGAATTTAGACTGTGGGAAACCCTATGAGACACCACCTGGTTTTGTTGTGTAAAAAAATGCAAGGGGGAAAATGGGGGTCGGGGGTGGGATAGGAAGGAGAATTTAAAGACTTAAAGATACTTACGAGACATCTGACCCAATTCTAACATCTAGTCAGTGTTTCAGTTTCCTCAGTTGTCTCACAGGTTTTCTTTGTAGTATGTTTACTGAGTCAGCATCTAAAGTCAGATGACCCAATTCAAACTATAGACCTTAGATTCTCACTCAATAAACATACTATAAAGAAAAATTGTGAGACGACCGGGGGAATTGAAATACTGACTAGCAATTTGAAGATACTAAGGAACTATTGTTATTTTTAATTCTAATAGTAATACTGTGGTTATTTTTGGAAAGAGTCATGTTTTAGCAAAGGGGTACAGAAATATTTACCGTTGGAATGATGTGATGTCACAGATTTGCGTCATAAAAGTCTGGGCATGAGGTGGGTAGGAGTGTAAAGCTGAGACAAGACTGGCCACAAGTTGATAATTGTTAGAATGGTAGGTACATGGGAATTCATTTCACTCTTTCATCTCCTTTTGCACTTTCCACACTAAAACATCAAACTAAACATCTCCTTCCTGCCCACTGTCATCCCCACTGTTACTTCCATCTGTGCAACTGGTAACCTCTTCAATTAACTCCTTATTTAGACTTACAGAGTTATTTTTAATAAACGTAAAAGCTAATATAAATAATGTTAGTTTTTTTCTCCTCATTTTTTTTTACATAAATGGAAGCACACTAAACTCAATTTTCCGCATCTTACTACTTTCATGTACTAGCGTATTTTGATGACTTTCCATCTCCGTTGCATAGCATATTATTGAATGGATGCATCATAATTTATTTAAACAGATGGGCAGTTAGGTTGTTTCCAATTTTTTGCTGTTATAAACACGTTAAAAATAAATACCTCAGTACATATTTATGTAAAAGTATATGTGTAGAGCAAATTCCCAGGAGCAGATTTGATGGCTCAGTGGATAAATGCATACGCAAGATGCTAGCAAATAACCCTGGCTTATACCAGGGTAGAAAGAGATAGATGGAGAGAAGTGGGCAGATATGGAGATGGAGCTAATTTGAAGATGGAGCTAAAATTATTTGCTGATAGATCGTTTGAAAAATAAAAGAGAAAAATTAAGCATGTCTAAAATCAGTCAGCTTCAGATAAGTTCTGCCTGGATAACAACTGACTCCCTTCATGCCCACAGCAAATCTCAGTGATTTACATACTCAAATATTTATTTCTTGGTCATGCTAAACATCTGTCATGGACCACTTCCTTCTTTACCCCTCATCATCTCCATTGCAGGACCCAGGCTTCAGGAACAGCTCTCATCTGGGAGACTGCAGGCCTCAGGGCAGACAGAAAAGGACAAAAGGCTCATCACGTGTGGCTCTCAAAGCTTCCACTTGGATATAGCACACATGGTGTCTTTTCATGATCGGTTGACCAAAGAAAGCCACATGATCAAGCCTTATGGAAATAAGGTGGAGATGTGTAACCCTCCAGTTGGGAAAGACTGTCATATTTTAAATAATTACACACCCCACTAGTGAGAAAGATCCCACCTGCCAATGCAGGAGACCTAAGAGATGAGGGTTTGATCCCTGGGTTGGCAAGATCCCCTAGAGGAAGGCTTGGCAATCCACTCCAGTATTCTTACCTGGAGAAACCCATAGACAGAGGAGCCTGGTGGGTTACAGTCCATGGGGTTGCACAGAGTCAGACAGGACTGAAGCGATTTAACATGTCAACACGCACCACATCTCAGAGGTTTCTGGCTTGAGCAATTGGTGGGTTGTGGTTGTAACAGTGATACAGAGATGAAAGAGGAGATAGAGTTCTAAGGGGAAAATTGAGTTCAGATTTAGATATAAGTTTAAAACACCTAATAAAACCATGATCACCCAGGTATTTTGGACACTAGATGGGTAGACAGCAGCACATTTCCAGGTTCCCCTAATGTCGGGGCTGGAACTTCCAAAATGCTCCAGTGGGTGACCCCACTGCCTTGATACCCAGGGGCAGCTTTACTGGACAGTATCCAATCCACCAGGCTGGCTCGGAGAAGGCAAGTTTAGGCAGGACCAGCCAGGGCACAGTGAGCTCTCTATATTACCACTTCAAGAGCCCCAAACAGTTTCCTGGTTTTGAACTCAATGCTTCTGTACACACCTATGTGACTGGAAATCAGTAGAGTTTTGAAGGACAGTTTTCAGTATGTTCAAGGACCTTTAAAGCCATGATAGCTTTGATCAATCATGTAATGATTTGAAGTCTAACTTAATTTTAAAAGTCATATGGTAAGATGCTTCATATGCAAAAGAAATTTATTGTAGAATTCTGTATTGAATTGAATTATATTGAATTGAAAATAAAATTTACATGTCAACAACAAGGGAATGGTGATGGTTTAGTTGCTAAGTCATGTCTGACTCTTGTGAACCCATGGACCGTACCCCATGAATCTCCTCCGTCCATGGGATTTCCCAGGCAAGAATACTAGAGTGGGTTGCCATTTCTTTCTCCATGAGATCTTTCTGATGCAGGAGTCAAACCTGGGTCTCCTGCATTGCAGGTGGATTCCTTACTGATTGAGCTACAAGGGGAGCCTAACTAGGGAATAAGCAAACAAATTATGAAATTTAAAACATGCCTAATAAACATCAAAAGAGTGCAGCCAAGGTGAGGTCTGGATAGACATGAGTTCAGTGGAGAGAATGGGGCTAGAGATAGCAACGTAGACGTTATTGACATATAGATGGTGCTGAAAGTGATGGGGCTAACTGAAGGAAAGGAGCCAGAAAAGATTCTGAGGGCCAGCCCCTGAGGTAGGAAGTGTGATGTCATGGAAACCAAGAGAAGAGAATGTTTCAGGAAGAGGGAAGTGTTTATCTGTATCAAAATGCTGCTGAGAGCAAGCGGAAAAAATAAAAACTAAACTAGCTAGAAATTACTAGAATGACAAGATCAAAACCTTGGACAAGTGACAAGTGACCTTGACAAGGCCACTTCCACTTGAGTGGTGGGTGCAGAAACCTAGTTGGGAAGATGGAGAAGAGCATAGGGGGTAGAAGAGGAAGAGAACATGTCTAGATGATGCTTTTAAGAGGTTTTACTGGGAAGAAAAAAAGAAAAATATGGGAAAATAAGGAAAGGGCTGGAATCACAGGAGTCTGCTTTACTTTTCTTTAAAATAGAAGACACTAGAATATGTCTGTATACTGATAGCAGTGATCCAGTAGAAAAGGAGAAATTGGTGCAACTGAAAAAAGAAACAGTTGAGAATCCTTAGTAAAAGCAGAAGTGAAGCGCTGGCTTTAGAAAGGCAAAGACGCTCTCTCTCTCATTATGGTCATCAGTTAATTAGTATCTGTTATAATTATACCTTTGGTTTCTAAGAAACCTGCCTGCTCTTGTTCTCAGTATAGCCTCTGCTTGTTCTCATGTGGTGGTTTGTCAACAACACCCTACCTTAGAGGACAGGAAGAAACAGGATAGTAGGGTTCACACGGCACCTGCTTGAAATGTGGCAGACCTGGGTTCCTCTGTGCCTCAATCTCTTAGCAGCCCTGCCACCCTGGGGGTGTTAATTCATTTCCTTAAGCAGTAATTTCTTAGTAATATAAGAAGAATATTTATGCCTACGTTTATATAATTGTTAGAAGGCTCATACAGGAGAATGTATAGACAGTTCTTCGCATAATCTCTGGTACATAGGGAAGGTTAAAAATTATAATAATGGTGAGTGTGCGTGTTAGTTGCTCAGTCATGTCCAACTCTTGGCGACCCCTGTAGCCTGCCAAACTCCTCTGTCCATGGAATTCTCCAGGCAAGAATACTAGAGTGGGTTGCCATTCCCTTCTCCAGGAGATCTTCCTAACCCAGGGATTGAACCCAGGTCTCCTGCATTGGAGGTGAATTCTTTACCGTCTGAGCCACTAGGGCAGCCTCTCTTTGTTGATATAAATGTATTTTTCTTGTGCTGTGACAAAATTGTTGTCAGACTGATAGCTACAATGAGCAAACTTCGGGAGACAGTGAAAGACAGGAGGGCCTGGCATGCTGCAATCCTGGGGTCACAGAGTCGGACACAACTTAGCAGCTGAACAGCAACAACGTTTTTGTGGTTCTTCTATTACTGGAGGAAGAACTGCACATCAGGCAGATATTTGTGTATTTGTTCAGTAGTCCTCTATTTTTTTTCCCAGAAGAGTGAAGATTGTAAACTGTCTCCTTTCCTGAATCTTTGGGAACAAATTATAATGACTGTTACTTAATTTCATGGATAGGGTCGAACAGAATTGAAAAACAATGTGAAATACAACTCCAGAATATTTGTCCCACTGAGTTTTGCCTGTGTACATCTTACAGCTTATTTTGTATTCAGAAGTCTCCTATTAGAATGCAACTAGACAATGAAAGTAGTATGTTTCAAAATGCATGGGCTGCAGCTAAACAAGTAAGAAGAGGGAGATTTATATTCTTAAATGAGTTTATTAGAAATAAAATAATATTGAAAATAAGTGAGCCACGTTGTTAACTTAAGAAGCTAAAAGAAAAAAAAAAAAGAACTAAGAATAAACCCAAAGAAAATAGTAGGAAGATCATAATAAAAAATGAGCATAAAATTATGAAACAGACATAAAAACAGCAAAAAGAGAAATGTAGAAATGAGTGACAAAAGCAGAAAGTTGGGGCTTTGAAAAGATAGACAAACCTATAGCAAGACTCCTCAAGGAAAACTTTTCCAAGCAAACTAGGAATGGAAGGACTGTCCTTTATAAGGGGTGCCTGTTAAAAATCTATGGCAAAATCTTACACTTAATTTTAAAACATTAGATACATCCCTATAGAGTCAGGAACAAGAAAAAGATGTTCTCTCTTACTGCATCTTTTAAACGTTGTACTAAAGGTCTTAGCCAGTGTGATAAGAAAATGAAAAGTGAGATAAAGGGATTAGGGAAAAAAGAGAACAAAGTGATATTGTTTGTATAAAATATAACTGTCAGTGTAAGAAATCTAAGAGAATCCACATGTAAACCAGAAGAACTAATAAGAAATTTTAGAAGGATCTTGATTACAAGACTGACATAAAGCACAAATGATGTTCCTACACATGAGCAATAAAAATAACCGAATTATATGTAAATAGCGAAAAGATACTCTCTGTGCACAAAATTAGAAAATGTTACAAAGGACAGAGAATCAGTCAATGGAGAGATATATACATAGATGAGAAGACTCAGGGTTGTAATAACATTGGTACTAATTTATAAATTTAATACAATTCCAATAAAAATTCCAAGAGGATTTTTCATCAAACTAGACTAACCAATTCTAAAATTAATGGGAGAAAGTAAGATATTACAAGGTGTTACAGAGTTATAATAGTTAAAATAGTGAGGCACTGGGACAAGTCAGACAAACAGTATAGATCAGAGCTCCGATATTCCTAGGGTGTAGGGTGGAGCCAGGGCTTCCCAGGTGGCATTAGGAGCAAAGAAATTGACAGCTAAGGCTGGAGACATAAGAGTCATGGGTTCGATCCCTGAGTCAGGAAGATCCCCTGGAGGAAGGCTTGGCAACCTACTCCAGTATTCTTGCCTGGAGAATCCCGTGGATAAAGGAGCCTGGCAGGCTATAAGCCATAGGGTTGGTCGCAAAGAGTGGGACATGGATAGAGGCAGCCTTATAAATCAGTGGAGAGAGGGGTGGGTCTCTTTGCCAACCCTTAACAGAAGTGCATTCAGCTGTGGGGCAGGATTATTTTTCCCAGGGTCCCAGTGACATATGTTTTCTGATGAGCCACCTCTTATTGTAGAACCTGCCTTAACACATCACCCTCTGATGATTGATTTGACTTCTCAAGTGCCTGAAAAGGATGTACTCTGATTAGATACATCAGCATCTTGTTCCTGGAAAAAGGACACCTACTCTTATAAGTTAATGAACATTCTGCTTTGCAGTTTATAATCTTAGGAGTTTCTCTAACTGCTACTAACTGACACATGAGTGAACGCACACTGGATGGTTTCCAGTCCTGAGGGCAAGGTCTTAAGGGAACGGGTCTCAAGAGAGGGCACCAAATGTGAAGATGAGGATGTGAAAAAAGAAATGAGGCACTAAAAGAGGAACTGAGACGATCTCGTAGAGAAATTCTATTTCCAATGAACTCCTGTCCTGAGACATGATTGAAGCAGCAATTTGTATACTTACAGTTCCTTCAAGTGTTGTTGCAGGGGAAGAATAGGGGAAGAAGAAAACAATTCAGTCAACTAACAAGGCTGCAGCTAGTCATTTGCTAAACAAAAGCTGTTCAGAATTCATCTGCGTGTCCTCCTCTCCCTGCCCAAATACGTGCTTGCCGTCAGCTTGCAGTCACCTATTGACGACTGCTCGTTTCCCAACTAATTCTTTAACCAATCGGTGTAGCATAATTCTGCCTGCCCCCTAGATAAACTGTAATGGGAATAAGGGGGAAAAGATAGGGGAATTTCAAAGTTGGAAAATATTTTTGAAATTGGAGGAAAAGCAATGGCAAAAAACGTTTTCTCTCAAAAAAAGTACAGACATCGAGATGTTGATCCATGGGTGTGTCTACAAAACTCGGAAAAATTTAATGAGAGTGTTTGGTGAAATGGATGTACACTGACGCTGAGACTAACTGGGGCAAACTTTCTGGAAAACAGTTTGGTGCCAGTGTTCAAAACCAGTGACTCAGGGATTTCAGATCCAGAAAAGCTTCATGTGTAAAATATTGGAAGAGTTTGATGTATAAGGTTGTAGTGGCCTAACTTCGCTGAAAACATCCTAAATATTTAACAATAAAGATAGTTTAGTAAACTTTGATATGTCCACAAGAGGAATATACAACCATAAAAATAATATTCATACGGGATTTATAATATGGAGATGTCTTCCTTATTTTGAATGGAAAAAGTAGAAAAGGAAAGAAATAGAAAAAAATTACAGAGACTAGGATCTCAAATACATAAAAATACACTCAGAAAAAATTTACAATTTTAATAAAATGGGAATAAGCTTTCTCCCTGCTATTTCTAGCTCTTTTGCCCAAATTTCTGTCAAGCATTTCAAGATTTATTTTCTGGAAAGTTGGCAAATCTCATCTTCTGCTCCTGCGTCTTAAATCTTTTGAAGAGCCAAAAATGTAAGTCCTTATCTAATAAAGTTTCCCATGTGGCCACACAGCCTTTTATGGAATTGCTGGCTAAGCATTTAATGGCTGTGTGTGTCACAAGGATAGTGTAACCACGACAAAGGCCTTTTCTTCTCCAGAGGTGGGACAGGTGGGTTACCTGGCACCCTTGGGCTTCATCTCTTCCTGGCACATCATGATTTTTATCCCAGGGAAATTGCTATTTGCCAAAGGAATCTTCCACTATTTCAAAAAATATCAGTAGCCTCCGAAATTTCCAAAAGCAGCTCACTAAGTAGAAATTCTTTGATAGGGATCGTGAAAACATAAAGAATGGACTGAGGATCTGTGGCTCCCCAAAGCAGGGAAAAGCCAAGTCCTCTATGGCTGCGGCTTAAGATAAACAGTGAGGGAAACTTGTAGAGCAGACCATGGTTTGATTCTTTAGTGCTTTGGCTCTAATCTCAGCTTCCCTGGTAGTCCAGATGGTATAGAATCTGCTTGCAGTGCAGGAGACCTGGGTTTGATCCCTGGGTCAGGAAGATTTGCTGGAGAAGGGAATGACAACCCACTCCAGTGTTCTTTCCTGGAGAATCCCATGGACAGAAGAGCCTGGAGGGCTACAGTCAGTGGGGTCGCAATCAGACAGGACTGAATGACCCTCACTTCAATTCAACCAGCTCAGTCATCTCTATAATATATCAGTGTAATATACAATTTATCAAAATATCCCTCAGTTTATTGCGAGTGGCTTCTTTGGCTGAGCAACTGGTTGACCACTCTTGTTGAATACATCAGGAAAGGGCTTTGTCTTGCAGAAGACAAAGTACTGGGGAATTTCTTATGGTGAAAACAATCCCATGTGGTTCTATGTGGTTTTTTTTTTTGTTTTTGTTTGTTTTCTGAGAATGGACAGTAGAAGGAGCATCACTGGGACTGCAGAGTTTGAATCCTTTGGGGATAAATGACACTTTGGTTGTAAGCATAAAACCAAAGAATGCTATTTGAAGCTACTTCATATATTTTCCATTGTCATTTTCCAAGTTAAGTTTCCTTAATGTAAACAATGATAGATGTTCAAGATCATAATTGTGGAATATACTTGCATTAATTCCCATCAGATAAGCTGTTCTAAATATTGCAACATGGCAGCCACAGGATGGCTGAATATTATCTGATTTACTAGCATCCTAGAGCACCAGAACTGTTTTGGTTTTTTTTTTTTTGGCTTCACCATGTGGCATGCAGGATCTCAGTTCCCAGTCTAAGGATTGAACACATGCCCCATGCAGTGGAGACATGAAATCTTAACCACTGGACCACCAGGAAGTCCCTGCCAGTTCTTTACTAACAGCTCAGGACTTGATGACATAATTTGAGACAAAAAGAAATTTCTTTCAAAATGATAATTTTTAAGGTAACAGGAAATTTTTCGGAAAATCTTTTTTCATTGACTCTAAACTCATTCATGGGTATTCCTGGTGTACCAGCTTCCTAGGGCTGCCATATTAAAATAACACAAACTGGGCTTAAAACACCAGAGTTTGTCTCACAATTCTGGAAGCCAGAAGTCTGAAACCAAGGCTTTTTGCAGAGCTATGTTCCCTCTGGAGATGAGAATCCATCCTTCTTTTTCCTAGCTTCTAGTCATCTGCTGACAACCTTTGGTATTTCCTGGTTTGCAGCCACATAACTCCAGTCTCTGCCTTTGTTATCACAGGGTGTTCTCCCTGTGTCTCTGTGTCTTCACGGGGCATCCTCCTGTAAGGACACCAGCCACAATGGCTTAGAGATCCACTCTACTTCAGTATGACTGTCATCAGTCCTAAGTTGCTTCAGTCACGTCCAACTCTGCAGCCCCGTGGACTGTAGCCCCCCAGGCCCCTCTATCCGTGGGATTCTCCAGGCAAGAATGCTGGAGTGCCTTGCCATTTCCTTCTCCAGGGGATCTTCCTGACCCAGGGATTGAATCTGCATCTCTTTCATTGCCTGCACTGGCAGGTGGGTTCTTCACCACTAGCACCCCTGAGAAGCCCCTCATCTTTAATCACATTTGCAACTACCCTGTCTCCAAATAAGATAGAATTTTGGGAACAGGAATTCTACTGATTTTTGGAGGGGTGACACAATTCAACCCCTAATTCCTAGAGTCCATGGATTCTGGGTTAAGAACCTATTGAGACTGACATAGGAGAGTCTGGGAGTGGAGAACATGAAACATGGATGCAGAGAAGGAACTGCGAGCAAGACAAATGGAGCGCACTTTGTAATTCTGCTTGGAGGTCTGGAGGCAGTGGTCTCTCACTGTTGAATCTAGTGCGAGGTCTCTAGTTACTGATGGCAACATTTGGCCCATTCCTAGCTGAAGATGCTTCACTGCTATACTTGACTCCGGGCTGCAGAGTGAAGTTTATGGTTATGTCCAGAACATTCTCTGCTGATGCCATATGTTTGGAAATGTCTGAATTTTGTGCAGAGACACACAAGCGGTATTTTTGTAAGTGGAGTTACATAATTAGGGCATGGGCTTGCATGATAATTGGCATGTGTAATTAGGCACAGACTTCTTGTCCTTTAATTAGACAATCAAGACATCTAATTACAAAATTAAGATGTAATTACGTGGCCTAAGATCGACATATTTCTTTCTACCCATTAGAGATTACATTTTAGAAAATAATTCATAAAAATTGATGAAAAAATGAACCAGAAACCAGATTTGAGGCCGTTGAGGGAAGTGTTAAGTAGACTGGTAAGCCACCTTTGGTCTTTCGTCTTAAGTGTGAAGGGGGTTATTTAAAACATCACAGTCTACTTGAAATACTTTTACACACTCTGCTGTCAACCTTTGGCATACACACTAATGAAGAGGAATGTGGGCATGACTAGTCCATGTAATTCACACGAGGCTCTTGAGTGTGGTTTGTAATTACCCTTGAACTTGGACTTAAATGTGATGTCCTAGGGACCCATTCAAACCCAATAGTGCAGCCACTCAGTGGAAACCTTGGTCTGGAGAACTGGGAGCAGAACCCACCTTCCCTTTTCACCCTGGCTTGATTCTCCCTGTTGCTACTTTAAAGGTAGGCAACATTGCTCAAAGTAACGCAAATCAACAATTAACCTGTTGCCCTTTCCCTGAATATTTGAGTATTCATTGCAATGTGCTTAACTGCTCCTTATTGGACTGCAGGCAAGAACAGGAAGGTCAGAGTCTACAGCAAACATTCCATCTTTCTAATGATAAGTGAGGCTTGGAGCTGCAGGATTTTTCAAGTTCCAGTGCTCCTGTGAAGTCTGACTGAATGGATATTCTCTATATTTTCCCTTGCTCCAAAATTGAGATTTGGCTGATATTTGTATGATGCTAAACACTCAGTTTGATTCATTAATTTTTCTGAAATAACTGAACTTTTGACATAATTGGCTGGCTGATTAGGGATTACAGCCATATGCCCAGGTTTTTCTAAGCTAGTTCTGACTTTCACTGTGTTATCCCTCTGTTCCCATAAACTGTTGAAATATCCTAGTAATTCCAATGTTTTGACAGCAACACTGCACTTCTCAAACTGTCGCTTTCTCCTGGACGGTGGCACAGACATCTGTGGGGCCATATTTCCTGATTTGGGGCTAGGAAAATATGCTTCCCATATGATCTCAGGCCATGGAAACAAAGACATAGAAGGTTTGCAAGTGGTTGGTGATGAGGTCTTGTTCCACAGAGTGTCCCCTCCTTCCTTGTTTTTTTATTTTTCCCTATTAGGTCATGGAATGTGATGAGGGATAAATTATGTGCAGGGGTCAATTTGACCAAGAAAAACCACAGATTTGAGCAGGGAACTGATTTTTTCCATTGTTACTTTTTTCGCCTCAACTTGCGAGAGAATTGTTGATGGTAAATTTCAAGGTTGAAGAGCTGAAATGGGCAGAGGTGCAGCTTTTTGGAGGTTAAGACATCTGAGGATGTCTTAATCTCTAGCCTGTTAATCAAGAGGAATTTACTGAGCTCAGGCCACTTGCACACCTCTAGGCCTCCACCTCTTCAGTCCTAAGATGTCACCTGGAAACTTCTCCTACCCTTACATCTGGACAGCTGATATCTGATACGGCCAAAAGTGTGAACCTGTGTCTCAGTTTTTAAAATGTGCTTTTTCCCTCAGGTACTCCACATCAGCGTTTTCAAGACTAGAGAAGCTGGGCATCAGACATCCCAAGCCTTCTCCTTTTATTGGAAACTTAGCGTTTTTCCGCCAGGTAAGGGTTGCCTTGCACTGTCTTCTGATATAAGATGCTCTGAGCCAAGAGCAGCTTTATCCACAAAGCATTGCTTCCTTTCAGGTTGCCCACACTCAGGGAGGTCTGTGTGTGAATTGCATCAGTTCTTATGTGATGATAACGATCCATCATTGATCACTCATCAACGCATATAGAGTCCTGGTATCCTGTCATTCATGCAAAAACCCTTTTAATGAGTGTCTTAAGTGTGCCGGGCCCTAGGATGTGGAAGAAAGTAAAATTTGCCCATGCCCTAGTGCTAGTGTGGGTGGTAGACATGGCAGCTGTGGTTTGTCCTTCAGAGGAGGGGAAGATCCTTTAGGGCTAGAATCATCCTGGAGGATTTCCTGGAGGAGGGGGTCTTCAGGAGCGATAGACACAAAGACAAGGAGACCCACACCAGGTGGGAGCAATGATGTGCATGATGGCACCATATGAGAAATAGGGCACAGCTTGGGGAGCAGCCTGGACGAAAAAGCAGAGATTGGGGAGCACCAGGGAACACTGCTGTGAGAAAGAGAGAAGAGCAGGCTTCCCAGGTGGTGCTAGTGATAAAGAACCCACCTGCCAATGCTGGAGATGTGAGAGATGTGGGTTTGATCCCTGGGTTGGGAAGATCCCTGGAGAAGGGCACGGCAACCCACTCCAGAATTCTTGGGTGGAGAATCCCATGGATAGAGGAGCCTGGTGGGCTACAGTCCATGGGGCTGCAAAGACTGAGTGACTAACACTTACGAAGATCACTGACAGTTCAGAAAGGCAAGTGAAGAGCTGGGCGTGTCCCAACATTGGTGAGTAGGAGGGGGACACCAAAGGGGAAGATTTCTCTGCAAGATTTAGAGCAGGTCTGTAGAATCCAACAGTTGTTGAGCCCTGGCTGTGAAGCAGTGAGGGCTTGGCCAGGGTGGAGATGAGAGCGAAAGAGAAGAACTTTGGGGGCAAAATAGTAACTCATGGCGACTTAGATGAGGAGAAGTCAAGGCAGAATGAGTCAACTCGTCTTAAGTTTGGAGCCAGACAACAGGGAGAATGGCCAGGAGTCCATGAAAATAAAAGGTCGGGAGGTCAGCTGGTTTAGGGAGGTGCCTTTGATTTGCCAGAATGACTCGAATGCCCTCTGGGCATTTGGAGATAAAGTCCTGGGACTTTATCTTCACAGGTTATTTTTGTTTCCCACGTTGGGTTTTCTCAGAAGCCAGATGATTTATTCTGCCAACTCTTGTGGGGGGTGCTGCCACCAGACCCAATATTAGGAGGCTACAGACCCTACATGTGAAGCCACTAAGCCAAACAAAGGCAGGAAGGACTAAATTGGGGCCAATCGTGATAACACCCCTCTAAGATCTCTTTAGGCTTTCCCCACCCCTGCCCCCGGAAAGGCTGGCCCTTGGCGTCAGGTAGAAAATAACATACGCTATTTCTGTCCCTTTTCTTTCTCATCAGTTTCTCTTCTCTTCTCTTCCGTTTTGTCCCTTTCTCGGTTCAACACCCCTTCCCACTCTTTATTGTTGTTTCTCTCTTCCCAGTGTTTTTTTTTAACGCCTCCTTCTCTCCTCTGTAGCTCAGAGGTGGCCAGGCCACAACTTTCAGCCCACAAACAGCATCACAGCAAGGCTCCCCATCAGCTCCATGAAGCAAGTATGAAGACATTTCTAAGTGTCAAAACACAACAACAAACCAGATAGGAAATTAAAGCAAATCCATTTCACAAATTTCTATGGGGGAAATGATCAGTCGTGTTCAGACTTGACTGAATTAATTCAGTATCAACATGTTGAGTTAAACCATATCCCTGTTGATGTGCTGAGAACACTGTGCCTGCCTTTGGCTAATTTCCACATATGCTTCTTTTTAGCTGCTCATTCTCATATGGGCAAATCCTGCCAAGTTCTTGCTAGAACATAGTCATTTCATTGACTGTTTTTATAGTCATATGAGCTTTCCTTGGTATTAATATATGGCAAGCTTAGATAGAGGTGGAGCTATGGCTTTTCCAGTAGTCAGGTACGGATGTGAGAGTTGAACCAAAAGAAGGCTGAGCACTGAAGAATTGATGCTTTCAAACTGTGGTGGTAGAGAAAGCTCTTGAGAGTCCCTTGGACAGCAAGGAGATCAAACCAGCCAATCCTAAAGGAAATCGACCCTGAATGTTCACTGGAAGGACTAATGCTGAAGCTCCAATACTTTGGCCACCTAATGCAAAGAGCCAGCTCATTGTAAAAGACCCTGATGCTGGGAAAGATTGAGGGCAGGAGGAGAAGGGGACGACAGAGGATGAGATGTTTGGATGGCATCACTGACTCAGGGGACATGAGTTTGAGCAAACTCTGGGAGATAGTGAAGGACAGGAAAGCTTGGCATGCTGCAGTCCGTGGGACTGCAGAGTCAGATAAGACTGAGCAACTGAACAGCAGCTAGATGGTGGAGCTAGACTAAAAGAGCCTGGGATCGATTTTCATTAAGAACATCCACCTCTTCTACTTTCCCAACTCTCTACTCTCACCCACCCTTTATGTGTCTACCTGTCCACTCCATTCCCACAGCACAAGTCTAGGGGTCTCTTCTCTTCCACTTCCATCCCAACTGAAGGATGTTTTCATGTTTATTTCCTTCCCATAACACAATGGATCCAGCCATTTTCAACTCTTAACCCATACTTTCCCCCTGTGTATATCCACACACAGACCGCATCTCAAGAATACAGTGAGTCAAGCATTTTTCTGACCCTACTCCACGCTGTGTATATATCCTGGAACCCTCCTTTCCCACCCTCAAAACGTGTCTCATATATAAAGTAGCTCTAAGGTTCTTATGCCTTGAATATGTTGATTTTAGTTAAAATTTAACTTGGATCATAATTCAGAGTTTGTGATAATTTGAGTACACTCAGCAGACATTTATGCCTATAGTGGCTGTGAAAAGAGGCTCTGCCAAAAATAATAATAATATAAACCAAATTGCAGAGGGGAATGTTAGCATAGTTGAGAAAGCAAACATTTTACAAATATTTTAGCAGCAATTATACACAAATAGTATAAGTACAGATGATCTCATCTGTCCATTACACAGAGTTGACAGCGACTGTCTCTTGGCAATATTATTTTTTCAAGCCACTAGTTTATTCTAATACTCCAAAGTACTGGAGTACTGAGAACTGAAACAGTTCTGAAAACAATACCACTTCGATTATTTCTTTATGGTTGATGTAATTGTGTTCTCATGATTGCAGACTTTTTTCCTGAAGAAGTTTAAATATTTGAAATTCTGTTTCATCTGATTTTTACTATAGTGCTTGTTTTCTGCAGGGTTTCTGGGAAAGCCACATGGAGCTCAGAAAGCAATATGGACCTCTGAGTGGGTAAGAAGAAAACACCATTCTTCTCCCATGTATTTTGATTTGTGTGTGTTGAAGTGACATGGAAGGAATGACAAGAATGGGCATCTTGCCTGTGTTTATCCCTTTTGAGGATCCACAAAGAGTATGCCCAACTGTACAGCTGGATCTTCTCCTAGAGAAGATCCCAGGTGGCCCAGGGTGCATGGTGCTAGCCTGAAAAACACCGTTTCCCAGTCTTTAAAGCCCAACCAGCTGGTTCAGGCGCTGTGTGCCTTGACCATCTCTGATCATTGTACCAAAGGCGTGTTGCAGGGAGGTGGTAGCCCTCCTCACTTCAGTCTAATTTGCCTTGACTACCCATGGCAAGTCTTTCCCCGTGATCTTATCTAAGCTTTTGTTGCTGTTGTTTTTTAGTCACCCAGTTGTGTCCGACTCCTTTTGGACCCCATGGACTGCAGCCCACCAGGCTCCTCTGTCCAGGGGATTTCCCAGGCAAGAAAACTGGAATGGGTTGGCATTTCCTTCTCCAGGGAATCTTCCCGATCCAGGGATCTAACTCACGTCTCCTGCATTAGCAGACAGATTCTTTACCACTGAGCTACCAGGGAAGCCGCTTATAAACCTTACTTGGCCCCATTTTATTCAACTCTGTGGGTAAAATACACATCAGCTGTATGGCCATATCATCTATTATCTGACACTGTACGCATTTCAGAGTAACAGGGGCTGCTACTCATTCTTACTGCAGGACAACAGTGGAAACCAAGACTGACCTGGGTAGATGGGGTCGAATGGTCACCCTAATTCTCAGCCACGTAGAGTAATATAGGCCTTCCCCTTCTTTTTCCTGTATTTTCCCTTTTTAAAAAATTTCTTCATGTTTTCTTTTAATTGTGAAATATATATGCCAAAGAGCATGTAACATGTAGAATTGAAAGAATATTAGTAAAATGAACAGGTATCTATCACCAAGCTTAAGAAATTGAACACCAGTATCCTATGTAGATTTTTCCTTTATTTATTTTAATTGGAAGGTAATCACTTTTACAATGTTGTGTTGGTTTTTGCTGTACATCACTGCAAATCAGTAATAACTATATATATATATATATTTTGCTGTTCAGCCACTAAGTCATGTCTGACTCTTTGAGACCCCATGAACTGCAGCACGCCAAGCTTCCCTGTCCTTCACTGTCTCCCAGAGCTTGCTCAAACTCATGTCCATTGAGTCAGTAATGCCATCCAACCATCTCACTCTTTGTCACCCCTATCTTCTATAGCCCCTTTATTTTCCCTTTTTATGCTTCAGAGTATGCTCCTTTAAAAAAAAAAATTCTGGCATCTGACAAATAAACCCATGATCAGACCATTTACCCTATTCAAGATTTAATAGACTTGAATCATACTGATTCTCAGCCCATGCCCTTCTAGACTGGAGTCTTAATCATCTTAGTCTACTCTCTTGCAGCTTCTCCTCAGCTGCTGGATGATTTGAGGTAGCTTTTTTCCAGACTTTTAGGTCTCTGATAACTTTTCTAGGGGCAGCAAAGTGCTATGGTGTTCCTATTGTATATCCTAAAGGGGTGCACTTGGTTTGTGAGCCCTTCTATCCATGGGGCACATGATGCTGGTCTCAGTGACGATTTTCAAGAGGGATTGACATGTACTCTTTGTGAAAATGCCAGGAGACCCACGGTTTTGACCCAGTTCTTCTCATCACTCTTGAGTTTGCTGTGTAACCCTGAGAATGTGGTACATGAAGATATTCTACTCGGTGGTCTTGGATTAGTTTGTCATTTCTGGATAAGAAACTATTCCAAAATGCAGTGACTTAAGGACCAAGCTATTATGGATGGTGTGCCTACGGGCTGGCTTGAGTTGGCTGGTCTGAGCTCGCCTGTCTGGGAAGCTCAGCTGGGCTTCCTGGGGCTTCTGTAGGTTCAGCGGGGGCAGCTGTGCCCCACACTTCCCTCATCCTCCTTGGAAAGGCAGGAGGGCCAGGGCAGGCTCGTCTTGGGAAGGGAAAGTATCAGGAGAGCAAGCCCAATGGTGCAAGAACATTGTAAGTTTCTGCCAACATCCTATCAGCCAAACCAAGTTACATGCAGAAACCAAAAGTCTGGGCAGAAAGCACAGTCTGTGTGCAGTTGGGCCAAAGCAGGTTACTTGGCCAAGCTTGACACTGGTGGAGCAGGGAGATGTACTCCTCTAAAAGAAGAGTGGGGAGATGGTGCGTACTTTAAATAACAGGCAATTCCATCTCACTCTCTGTGATCCCTTTTAGCTTGGTCTCCTCCCACCCCTTGCCCCATTTCTTTTAAGTGCATAGCTTCTCACACTGAGTATAATAGGAACTGAAGAACGTATCTTTCCAACAGTCTCATTCTGCTGTTGACTTGACATTGACCTTGGAGACTGTCATACGTTTCTGAGACATAGTACTGACTCAGAAGGATGGTGGTTTCCCCAGAATTAGAAAAAGGCCTCTCTAAGTCTGATTCTAGGAATCACTCCCTTGAAGTAGTTCTGTACAGATTTTCAGAGTAGAGCTCTTGAGTACTTTAAAATAATTTTAAAACCTCAGATGAAGAGTTTAAATGGCCCTGTATCAATTGGTGGATTGTGTGGTGGTGGTGATGGTGATGTGTGTATGTGTGCATGAGACAGAGAGAGAGACAGATTGATTTCCTTGACGACAGGATGGCCAATCAACTTCCCACTCCCCCAACTTTAACTTAACACAATTTACCCTTTTCATTTCAAGAAAACTTGAATCATAGAGAACGATCTCAAATGAGGTTGAAGAGAGAGAAACTGCAGTATGATCTTTGGTAAAAAGGGAAAAAATGAAAGGTGATTGCATAATTTCTTCATACAAAGCTATCAACTTTCTGCTTTAGAAAAATTGATGAGCCTTAAAATGCTGACTTCTTTTTAGATGTGTCCACTGCCAAATTGAGAGGCACTGTAGTGGTGGGGTAAAGTCCTGTTTGAGCTCTGTGAAAAGTGAAAGTCACTCAGTCATGTCTGACTATTTGTGACCCCATAGACTATAGTCCTGACCCGCCACCCCCCCCCAGACTCCTCTGTCCGTGGGGATTCTCCAGGCAAGGATATTAGAGTGGGATATTGCCATGCCCTCCTCAAGGAGATCTTCTCAACTCAGGGGTTGAACTCACGTCTCCCACATTGCAAGGGGATTCTTTACCAGCTTAGCCACCAGGAAAGCCCAAGAATACTGGAGTGAGTAGCCTATCCCTTCTGCAGGGGATCTTTCCAACCCAGGCATTGAACCAGGGTCTCCTTCATTGCTGGTAGATTCTTTACCAACTGAGCCACCGGGAAAGCCTGCTTGAGTTCTGTAAACTGGGTGAGACTCAGTATGTTCACCCTTTCAGACAAAAGGGTTAAACTAATCTGTATTTAATGGCCTTTCCAGCCTTAAAAATTATTTTGTTACTTTTAAAATTTGAACAAAATGGTTTCACTGATTGGGAATGGCAAGAATAGAGCAAGTTCAACAAAAGACCCCCTTCTTTTGGGAAATGATTTGGTTTGAATTGTCTTAGCTTTTGGATTCCTTCTGTCATTAGGAAATGTTATTGATCCCAGATTGGTCCCATGAACATTGAAGTGATAGACTGATTCATCATTTGATGAGGGAAACCCCAGGCTGTTGATGCCACACGGAGTTGCATGGCAGAGCGTATATGTTGAAAGTGTGGGCAGAGAGGATCTCTTTACTCTGTACCTGAACACCAAACATGATGAATATTTATGCTTATTACCTGTGGTCATCGTAGCAACTCAGTCAGAGTTTGGGTCCCCAAGCTGGAAACCTGCCTCTTACCCTTTTCCCTTTCCTGTTATGAGGAAAGTAAATTGCTGGAGAAGCCCTCTGCCAAGAGGGGTTGAGAGCACCAATGTTTGTTACAATCACCACCACCACCACCACTGAGAATGAACTGACTTCATCCAGTGTCTAATTTTGCAACTTGCTCTGTGCAGATAAATCTATGCACATTGTCTCTGGCTTCTCTGAACTTGAATGTAAAGCAGGAAGGCTGGCATAACAACTGTTATGCACAACACAACATGACTGAATCGATTTAACACACACAGGCACACACAGTAGCCTCTAGGAGTACGTTCCAAGACCCCCAGTGGACATCTAAAACCACTGAACCCTGTATATACCATGTTTTTCCTATACATATGTACCAAAGATAAAATTTAATTTATAAATTAGGCACAGCAACAATAATAAAAGAATCAACAATAATAATAATTAACTAGAACAATTATGGGCTGCCCTGATAGCTCAGTTGGTAAAGAATCCACCTGCAATGCAGGTTCAATTCCTGGATCGGGAAGACCCCCTGGAGAAGAAATAGGTTATCCACTCCAGTATTCTTGGTCTTCCCTTGTGGCTCAGCTGGTAAAGAATCTGCCTGCAGTGTAGGAGACCTGGGTTCAACCCCTGGGTTGGGAAGATTCCCTGGAGAAGGGAAAGGCTACCACTCCAGTATTCTGGCCTGGGTCGCAAAGAGTCGGATACGACTTTCACTTTCACTTTTCAGAACAATTATGAGTGTCAGTTGCCCAGTTGTGTCTAACTGCAATCCCATGGACTATAGCCCACCAGGCTTCTCTGTCCATGGGATTTCCCAGGAAGAACACTGGAGTGAGAAGCTATTACCTTCTCCAGGGGATCTTCCTGGCCCAGGGATCAAACCTGGGTCTCTTGCATTACAGGCAGATTCTTTACCAGCTGAGCCACCGGGGAAGCCCACTATAACAATATATTTAATAAAAGTTATGTGATTGTGGGCTCTTTCCCTCTCTTTCTTAGAATAACTTACTATACAAATTGAGTGCCTTTTCCATCTTAACTAAGCATTTACCATGCACTGTGGCTATAATTTTATAGTTTGCGGTACAACTGAAAAACTAGCAGAAATTTCTTTTCCCTTCTCCATACTTTCATGTATAAATGATTTCCTCTTACTGTGGGTCTTAGAAGCTGCTGAATATGATTTTTTTCTATCCTTATTAAGTGGAGAACTTCCATATTTCACTTAAAGTACTTTATGGCTTCTCTTTAATGTATCTAATCGCAATACAAAAACACTGTTCTTGTATTTGGGGGCTGTTATTGAGTAAAATAAGGGATACTTGAACACAAGCATTGGGCTACCAGGACAGTCAGATGATCTGAAAACTGATTTGGCTACTAAGCGACCAAAGGGAGGGCAGGATATGCTGGACAAAGAGATGACTCACATCCTGGGTGGGATGGAACTTAATGGTAGGAGATTTTATCACACAGAACATTCTAACACTTAACAATCTAACACTTATGAGTTGCTTATTTCCAGAATTTTCCACTTAATACTTTTGGACCACAGTTGACCACAGGTAACTGAAAACAGGTAAAGCAAAACTGCAGATAAAAGGGGACTAATGATGTACCCTTGGCAACATAATATGGAGAAAGAAAGGCTTCGTTGTTTCAGATAACCTCTGATTAAAGATTACTGGTTATCTTCTTTAGTCTGAGGTTGAACCCCAAGTTGGATCTATACTCCTTCCCAACCCCTAAAACAATAGTATCAACATAACATGTTTGTGATTGGGCATGGCAGCCCACTCTAGTATTCTTTCTGGGAAAATCCCATGGACAGAGAAGCCTGACGGGCTACGGCCCATGGGGTCACAAAGAGTTGGATACAACTGAGGTGACCGAGCGTGCACAAACAGGATAGAGATTATGTCCCCTTCAATTTGTGGCAAATTTTGTAATCCAGTGGGTGACGGGGATTTATTGTGCCAATACTAGTAAATTACGTCTACTTACACAGCGACCTAACTTCAGTGCATGTGCAACTCCTGAAGGCTCCTATTCAAAGTCCCCTTTCCCCTATATCACCTCTCTTGTAAGCGATGGCTCTGCTGTTACTTTTTATTAATATAAAAAGTGTGTATATATATATAGTTCCAATCTGAAAATGTTTTTGTATTGTTGAATTTAATCTACTTTAATGGTATCTACATTTTGTATCTTGCTCAGTAAGGCTTTCTTCACTAGGATATATATTTTTTAACTTCCATTTTTTCCCCTAGAGTTTCTTTGTTTTATTAAAAAAAACTTAGATATTTGACCCATCAGAAATTTATTTGAGGGCAAGGGTGGAAGTATGGTGGTGTTCCTTCTGGAAATGTATCCTTTCCCAATTGATTTAAAGTGTGATTTAAAAAAAAATTAAAAAATAAAAAAAATCATCTCTTGGTTCCTGTATGTATCTAACTTCTCTGCTCCATCTCTCTGCCCAACCTCATGCCAGCGCCACATTGAATACCCTTTTTTGGTACAGATATTGCCTTCTTGTACCTAGCAGCGCTAGAGTGTTCTAAGAACATCGTTGTAAGTATCAGCATCTAAAGCAGTCTATCTCCCAGGGAACCTTGGGTCTTTGCACTTAAATCAATTTAGCAAATAAAGAAAACCTTCATTTGGACATAAAGGACCTGGCACTTAGAGCCAACGTGCCCTCCCAGGGGAGGTAGAGGTGCCTCAATGCCTCCAACCTGGAGGTTCTTGGCACTGTGTTTTATTTAACTAGTGGCACTCGTGAACTCATAGCACCTGGTCACCAGGAGTGAGGAAGCTGAGAACTTTGGGCTATATACAGAATGTGGCATCGGCCAAGAAAACAGATACTTTTTTAAGCTCAGCTTCCACTGCGCCATCCATGAGGGGAGTGTGTTCTCCGGAAGTGACTAAGGTGTGAACACTTTTCTGTAAGTGCTCTTCACCATCGTGCTTATGTACTATTTAGATGAGGTTGAAGAGCTGCATAGAGATGGTTTACTAACGGCAGTCAGCTGGCTCTGTCATCATAACGTGGGAGGTTTGCTGGCCTCCTTCCAGAGAACCCCAAATCCTGGGAACAAAAAGGCTCCTAAGGACTCAGCTTGGTGCACTCCTCTGCCATGGGACCAGTCTTTGTTTAGAAGACACTGAGACATCTCAATATGCTGGACTTGAAAACAAGGGAGAGGATGCATTAGGGTGGAAACTATGCCGATTTGTTCAAGAAAATACAAATATTCAGACCCACACTGGGCAATGGATACAGGGAGATTGTTTTCATTTTTAAACTGGACTGAGCTCAGTAAAATCATAGATGTGGAAGAATGGCAGAAATCTTAGGCAGGAATGGAGCCACAGATGCAGAAGAGCCTCACAGACAACATACAGGAGTCCAACTTGAATAAAGATCCTGCTGCCAATACGGAGCACACGCCTCAGAATGCGATTCGCTTACTAAGTGACCTAAAAATGTGACTCTGTTTTAAGAGGAACTGATGTAAATGAAAACACAGTACCCTTGAAAATATGGAATTAAGTACAGAAATCCTAAATTATCTTCACATTTGCCCAGAAGGCCAGCGTGGGGGCAATATTTGGGTCCCCAAGCTTGGTAAAGAGTTGGACACAACTGAGTGACTGAACTGAACTGAACTGAAGCTTGGTAAAAGTTGAGCCTTTTATGAAAGTGTTGAAAGCAAAGCTTAGAATCACTAGCTTCAAGTAATTTGAGTCTGAAACCAAAATTAATAGGAGATCTGATGGTCTCTATGCCACAATTATTGAGAATCATTCAATGAGTTAGGTATCAATACTCACTGGTCAACATAGATCAATCCTGATGCTCTGCCTTTTAGAATACATGTTTAAGTGAGTGTTTATTAAAGTGATACTGTACTTTAGGGGGCCACATTATTAAATAAAAGCAAATACCCTGATAAGATTGGCTGTTCTTTTCAGGAGATCATTGAGAACAGGAAGAAAGCTGTCAGAAGGAACATATTTGACAGTTACCACCAATCCAAAGGAACTTCCCAGGTGGCTCAGTGGTAAAGACTCTGCCTGCCAAAGCAGGAGATGCAGGTTTGATCCCTGGACTGGGAAGATCCCCTGGAGGAGGAAATGGTAGCCCACTCCAATATTCTTGCCAGGACAATCCCATGGACAGAGGAGCCTGGTGGGCTACAGTCCATGGGGTCACACTGACCGAGCAACTGAGCACGCACGCACGCACACCGATCTAAATGCCTGGCCCAATCGGGAGGACTATTGAAAGAACAACTGTTCTCAGACAAATGGGCGATTTAGACCAAGAAGAGAGAGATTTCTATTACAGCCCCGTTTTTATCAAATGAAACTTTAATAGACTCGTCGCCCCTATCTGTCCCTCTCATGGTCTCTTGTGACCCCAAATGGTGAATTATTATAGAACTTTCTTCTTCCGTGCAGTTTAAGACTTTCCCTCTTCCTAAGAGTCATCCAAAGACCCTTCTGAAATTTACCCACTTTCCTGGACCTCTGACCTCCTCTTTTACCCCTTATTTCACACCGCTTTCTTGCCCTCCCCACATCTTCATTCTATGACAACCTATAGGTGAATTTTAGTGGCTACTGATGTCCAAGTCTTTGTGACCCACACTTCTAAACATCAACAGCCTATATAAATTCCTCTTGTTTGGCTAGAAAAACATCAAATAGAGCATGCCAACTAACAATAGAAAACTGAGGTTCACATTTCAGCTGCAACTCTCTTTCTATTACGACCTGTTGGCTTCAAGGATTTGGGCCAGTCGCTTCCCCTCTCAGAGTCTCAGTTTTCCCAGGTACGAAATGAGAGGGTTGGGACAAGATCAGGGACTTTGACCCCTTGTTTAATTATGAGCCTCAGTAAATAATGTATTTTACATTATGATCCAGTACACGCATACATCTGAAATCAAAGTTTCACTAAATATCCTTTACTATGTAAGATCCACTTTGATCCAGTCTATTCTCCTCTTTTCTTCTACTCTATTCCATGAAAAAACAAAACAAATGCAATCTGATCACGACCCACGAAATCGGTTTCATCAACACTGGTGAGTCAAGATAAGCAATTTGAAGAGCAAAGGGCCAGATGATAACTGCAGTCCTTTCCAGTTCAAAACTAGGTGACTGCAAACTGGATGACTCAGCTCCAACCGTCTACATTAGAAACATTTTATCAGCCCCTGGTTTTATTTTGCTCCGGTGTGGTTTAAGATTCTGAGAAATATCTGACAAAAGAGATTTCGTCAGCTGGAGCAGAATCAAAGATGAGACACTATTTCTCCAAGGATGGGGCTCCTGAACAATGTGGACCTGAGCAGGGCCCTGGCTGCTCAATAGCTTTTCCTTCTTTAAAAGCTGAAGTTAATTAATTAAAATTAAGTCCCAGAATTAACACAGAATATTTCAAGCTAAAAAGCTTACCAAAACATACATAATTTGTTGATAATATGATTAGTTGACAATGTAAAACATCTCTCCATAAGATTGTTGCTCATCCCCTGGGGTGTCTGGGCATGGACACCCAACCAGGCTGTGTGAATTGAGAGAGCGGGTTCCTGCTAATGAGCAAAGCATTACATTTAAAGGGGAAAAAACTGACAGCTCCATTCTAGTACTCACTGGACAGTCCAGGAGAAAACCACCCATTGAGAAGGTGCTGGCTGGACAGTAGCCAGGAGTCCAGTCAAGCAGAACTCAAAAAGGCCCGTTAGTGGCCATTAGGGCCTAACTAGGGGCTGGTTGGGGCTTCCCAGGTGCTTCAGTGTAAAGAAACCACCTGCCAGTCCAGGAGATGCAGGTTTGATCCCTGGTTCGGGAAGATCCCCTGGAGGAGGAAATGGCAACCCTCTCCAGTATACTTGCCTGAAGAATCTCAGGGACAGAGGAGCCTGGAGGGCTACAGTCCATGGGGTCGCAATAGATTTGGACACGACTGAGTGACTAAAAACAAAATAGGAAACGGGATATTCTTGGCCCTGAGAAGAGAGTCTGGCAGGAGTCCAAGCAGGGCCTCATGGGGAGGGGCCCAGGGAATAAATCTTCTGCAGATTCTCAGTCCTGAGACTGAGAGCACGATGTGAGGCTTGGGACTCAGCAACCAGACCCAACCCCTGTGACCAGCTGGGAACAAAAGGTCCATCCTGGCTGGGACAGAGTGAGGCCGAGGGTGCTGGCCATGACTTCACCTCTGGGGGTAGCCTGACTGCGAGTGGGAGATGAGCATCCCTCTGGGAAGTCAGCCATGGACCTTCAGCTTGGCATTCCTTGATGTGTGTTTCCAAAAAATCCACCAATACACCAGGTTCAAGGTGGAAGGGGGCTTCTGCTCCATTGGTGACAATCAAATATGGCATCAGTAACTTCTTTATCCCCCAAACGACAGCCCTGTGAAGATGCATTCCCAAACAATAGAACATCTTCAAATGAAAATCACATGAGAGCTGTTTCCAGCTAATACTTTTGAATAATAAACTCCATATTTAATTGTATTGTACCTGCAACAAATCCAAGTTGTTCAACCCGAAATAGAGTTCTGTAACATAGTCATGAATCACTGTGGCGTTTGCCACAACATTCTCCCATCTGGAAGCAGGTCCAGAGAACACATGGCACTAGGCATGTATCTTCTGTCAACAACTCTTTTGCGTAGATAATTCCCCAAATGGCACACGCTCACCCAGTTCTCATGGCTCTTAATCCTAATTAACTGAGAATGCAAATAGCTTCCCTATTCTATTCAGAGAAGAATGACAAACCCACTTCGATTTCATAATTTAAAAAACATCTTTGCTAAATTTAATTTCAGTCACGTGGTCATGTCCGACTCTTTGCGACCCCATGGACTGCAGCACGCCAGGCTTCCCTGTCCCTCACCAACTCCCACAGCTTACTCAAACTCATGTCCATAGAGCTGGTGATGCCATCCAACAATCTCATCCCTTGTCGTCCCCTTCTCCTCCTGCCTTCAATCTTTCCCAGCAGCAGGGTCTTTTCCAATGAGTCAGTTCTTTGCATCAGGTGGCTAAATTAAAAGAAGCAACTAATTCCTAGTTCCCATGGAGCTTCAAGTTCCTCTTTGATCACCATTTTGTAAGCAGAAAAACTTTTCTCAAGTAAGTTCTCAGAACCCTGGAATGATTAAAAAAAAACAACAACACAGTTTTAAAGTGTGTTCCTCACAGAGGGCAAAAGGGAATGCAAAACCAAATTAACTCTAGATCCACAGTATAAGTTGTCAACCAAAAAAAGTCAGATACTGCACACATTTGAAATTCTACTGAAGTCTGAATAATCAAAGTTTATCTTTAAAATGGAACATGTTCTCCTTTCTTCCTCGGGACCCTTAAATCTTTCAGAGTTTGGGTTGTTTACTATACATTCCCATTCTTCCTGGCCAGTCTTCTGTGTAACATTTCTGCAGCTGTGGACACAAAGTAATTCCCAGCAAGGCACTGCCAGGTTTTATGATGCCTGCAGGCCTGGGGCAGATCATAGAAACTTAACTACTCAAATAAGTCCCTTGATCATTTTTCACATCTCAAGACCATGTTCCTAACAACTTCTCCCCCATCTCACCCCCAAGATGCAAGAATTCTGCAGCCCACTATATCAACTTTTCCACTCTGGGTGAGGCTCTCAGTTTATTGGCCTGTTTCAAAAGGTCTGACTCTCTGACATGTTTACCACGCTCCCCACATTAACCACTAAGGAGGCACTGTGAGCAGATGATTCTATTTTTGCCTCTGCTTAGACAAGAACTCACTAATCTTTGCTCTGAACACATGGCTGGTGGATGGCCTGTCACCACATGGTAGGTGGACGTGGGAAGTGTGGTCTGTTGTGGTACAACATCCACCAACACCCCTTGATGCTACTCAGGCTACAGGGGAAATGGGCATCCTGGTATTAATCAAGACCACAGCCCTTCACAGCAACACCTCCGGGAGAAGGGACTCCAAGCCCTCCCTAGCTTGTCCCTCTCCATGTTCTCTGTTGTGAATGTAGTACCTGGATCATAGGACCCACCAGAGAGGCAATTCTTGAGTGGACCTTCCATTTGTCTTTGAAAGTTGTCTGTAACTCCTCAAGCTCTCTTCTCCATTTCACTGCTGGACCACAGGTTGTATCTTACGAGTGACATGGCCCCTGGATCTTTGCAAAAGACTCCAGCCCAAAGATTCTTAACTGATGCCCCCAAACCTTAGACTTCTCTGCTAGAGGTTGGGTTCTCCTGCACAGGCTCTTGGCACGTGGGTTCGGTAGTTGTGGCACACAGGCTGTAGAGGACAGGGTCAATAATTGCCCCGTGGCATGTGGGATCTTCCTGGATGAAGGATCGAACTCTGGTCCCCTGCACTGGCAGGCAGATTCTTAACCACTGGACCACCAGAGATGACCCCGTCCTAGCCAGTTTTAAGTGTAGAGTTCAGTGGTATGAAGTACATTCACATTGTGCAACCGTGACCACCATTCTTCTCCAGAACTCTTTTTCATCTTGAAAAATGGAAACTCTCTACCCGTTAAACAATAACTCTCCATTCTTCCTTCCCCTAGCCCTGAGAAGCCACCATTCTACTTCCTGTCTCTATGAACTTGACTAGTCTATACCTGACATAAGTGGAGTCATACAGTATTGGTCCTTTTGTGATTGGCTGATTTCACTCGGCATAATGTCCTCAGGGCTCATCCATGGAGCATGTATAAGAATTTTCTTCCTTTCTAGGATTGAATAACAATCTATTTTTTGTATGTACTACATTCTGTTTATCCATTCATCTGTTGATGGACACTTGGGCGGCTTTCACCCTTGAGCTATTGTGAACAATGCTGCTATGAACACCAGTGTACAAATCTCTCTTCAATACCTCCTTTCCATTTTTTTTTTTTTAGATCTATAGATTTTTAGATCTATAGATTCCAGAAGTGGAATTGCTGGGATCCTCTGTTAATTCTAGGCTTAATATTTTTTTTATTAGCTAATTACTTTATTTTTGGCTGTGCTGGGTCTCTGTTTCTGCAAGTGCTTTTTTTCTCTAGTGGCGAATGCTACACTCTAGTTGTGATGCACAGGCTTCTCGTTGTTGAATCTTCTCTTGTTGCAAAGCACAGGCTCTAGGGTGTGTGGGCTTCAGTATGTGCAGCACATGGGCTCAGTAATTGCGATTCTCCAGGCTCTAGAGCGCAGGCTCAGTAGTTGCGGTGCGCGGGCTTAGTTGGTCCGCGGCATGTGGGATATTCCTGAATCAAGGATGGAACTCGTGTCTCCTGCATTGGCAGGTGGATTCTTGACGGCTGAGCCTCCAGAGAAGCCCTGTGTTTAATTTTTGCAGAACTGCTGTGCTGTTTTCTGGAGCAGCTGCTTTGGAGTTGCACTGCTGTATTTTTCCTTTTGACCGTGACTGAGTGGCTGTCACTTCTTGCTTCTAACCTCACAAGTGACCTCCAGAAGAAATGTAAGCCCCTCCCTGTGCTCCGGAACCTTGCTGGCCAGCCTGAATGACACATTTCTGATCGGAATGCCCGGCCCTTGTCATCTTGCCCCGGCTTCCTGTTGACTACAAGCCAGTGAGCACATTCTTCACCAGACTCGCCCCGTTATCAACAGATGCTTGTACTGCACCATAAATTCAGTTCCTTTTAATAAATTCCCAGTAGTCCTTACCCAGAGCCCCTTCTCGCCTTATCTCACTCCTCTCTGCCAAGCCTTTTACAATTTATGTGTTTGCTCTTCAATTCTGCTTTCAGCCCCCTCCAAGTTTCCTCTTTCCCACCACGTTACTGTGGCCTTTGGGTCTCATTTAAACGTAACCTTCTCTATCTGGAACTGTTTCTCGTTCACAAGGCCTACTCTTCTCTCCCCCGTACCTTCCATCTCCAGGCTTCCTACCTGCAGCAATTTGTCAAGATCAGGTCCCTGTCACTTGTAGCCTCTGAGTTTCCTCCCTCTGTGCTTCTTTCACACAGTCTTTTAGCTAGTTTTCAAGGCCTGTGTTCCAGCTTTGTGGCCGTTTGCTGGAGGAGACGCGCTGAACTTCCCTGGGTCCTCCCCAGAGCACAGCGTGTGCTTTCATTGAGAGGTTAGCTACCCAGGTAAGGGAGAGCTGGCAGGTGGCCTGTGGGCCCAGGCCCATAGACTTGGAAGGAAGTTCAGAGGTTTTAGCTGAGATATTGAAAGGGAGACTATAGAGGCCAAAGGTGTGCTAAGAAAATGTGATGGTTTGGACACTGGAGAGAACAACCTCTCTGCAGTGGCAGGAGGGGAGATGGATCTAAGGAATAGTGCTAAGGAAGTGGGTTATTTGAAGTAGGTTATTGTACAGATGCACAGAATGGAGAAGGGCAAGGTGAGGAATGAAGGCTGTGTGTGTGAGTCACTCAGTCTTGTCCAACCCTTTGCGACCCCATGGTCTGGAGCCCACCAGGCTCCTCTGTCCATGGAATTCTCCAGGCAAGAATACTGGAGTGGGTTGCCATGCCCTCCTCCAGGGGATGTTTCTAACCCAGGGATCAAACCTGGGTCTCCTGCCTTGCAGGCAGATTCTTTATCATCTGAGCCACCAGGGATGAAGAGGGAAGATGGAATTTATAAAAGACAAGCAGACAACCATTCTAACAACCCCGGTGAGTGACAACAGTGATTTGGATCATCAGAAACATCAGGAAAAGAGAGGCAGAGTTTCATAAAGGAGAGCAGACTTGAACTACTAGTTAGTTACAAGGAATAAGGACTAGACAACATTAATCACTGATGTTGGCTTTGAATTCTAGAGAGAAAATGATCATTCCCTACATAATGAGGAGATGGAACATAGCAGAGGGGAAGACAGCACCAGCCTCGCCACCATCATTTGTAACTATGACTGAGACTTTGGGTCCAAGGTGGCTTGGGAACAGAGCCCTGGAAGGATTGCCCAGCCACGCTGGGATAGAGTAGTGGGTGGGGGAGCCCCAGGCTACACTTGGAATCTTATCCTCCAGTGGCATTTCCCACAGTGCAGCCTTTGGACCATTTCCATTGACAAAAATAATAGTTACATGGAACTAAAGTGGGGAGTTCCCCTCGGTCAGAGGCTGGAAACACTGGGTTAATCCATGGAACACAGGTCTTAGAACTGTTCACGTAATAATGTGCTTGGAACATCTCCAACAGGGAAATTTAGTATGCAGTGTTTATTTGACCACAGAACTCCCCCCACCCCCCGCCTTTTCTGGAATGTCTCTTGGGACTAGAATATAGAGAACAGGCACTGAAAGGAAACGCTGATCT
Source organism: Ovis aries (assembly GCF_016772045.2). Classification (NCBI taxonomy): domain Eukaryota; kingdom Metazoa; phylum Chordata; class Mammalia; order Artiodactyla; family Bovidae; genus Ovis; species Ovis aries. The sequence continues at coordinate 104,785,732 of NC_056057.1, forward strand.
AATAAGCAGCAGCATTTTACTTCTAAAGAATTCCACATGAAAAACAGGCATTGATAAGAAGAGTTTACTTCACCATTGTAAATCATCAGTGTTGCCGCCAGTGATTATTAATCACCTCCCTCTGGAGGTTGTGTGGGTGGGAGTGTGTTTATTCTGTGGCGCTATGGAGAACTGTGGACACAGTTTTGCATGTTTGATTCCCTTTTATTTCCACACCTTTCTCTCTGGTCCCTTCCTGTTCCCAACAGACAACCATCCCATTGTGCTTAATGTGTATTTTGGGAGGGGGGTGAGTGTTGCAAGTTCTTGCAAACTGGGTGTTGTGGTTCATGTGTGTTTCCTTTGTTGTTATTCAGTCGCTCAGTCATGTCTGACTGTTTGCAGCTCCATAGACTACAGCACACCAGGCTTCCCTGTCCTTCACCATCTCCCAGAACTTGCTCAAACTCATGTCCATCGAGTCAGTGATGCCATCCAACCATCTCATCCTCTGTCATACGCTTTTCCTCCTGCCCTCAATCTTTCCCAGCAATAGGGTCTTTTCCAATGAGTTGACTCTTTGCATTAGGTGGCCAAAGTATAGGTGCTTCAGCATCAATCCTTCCAATGAATTTTCAGGGTTGATTTCCTTTGCGATAGACTGGTTTGATCTACTTTCTGTCCAAGGGACTCTTCAGCTCATGCCAATGGTAGTGTCATATCACTCATTTATCCTTATTTTCTTTTCTTTGCACTATGCTGTGAAGTTCCATCATGATGCTGTGTACCCATCAAATCTGTTAGCTCTAACTGCTGCCTGTCATTCTGCAGTGCAACCCCGCCCGGCTTTCCCATCCACTCTCCCAGAGGGGGATATCCAGTGGCCTCCAGCAAACAAGGCTGCAGTGCACATCCTCTTTTGGGCCCTTTTTGGACCTGTGTGTGCATTCTATGGGCTGTATGGCCCGCTTTTAAGACCATAAGAAAGAGACATCTTTGTTCCCTGGGGCCACATGTAGTAAAATATTATTAATCCGTAACAATTTTCCAGTCCTCTGTCTGGGTCTTGGCCTTTCAATACAGTATCTCATGTGACTATCCCAAGAACACTTCGAGTTTACCTGGTCTAATTGCATTAGCTTCAATTTATTGGGGTGACCAAAAAGTCTGTTTTGGACTTGATGGACTTTTTGGCCAGTCCAATATTTGGAAACATCAGTGACTTTAAGACAAGAATGACATGTGGTTAGTAAGAGGTAAGCACAAGGGAGGGCAGGTTCTCTTTGTTATGTACATGCGTGCTCAGCTGTGTCCGACTCTTTGCAATGCTATGGACCCCAGGCTCCTCTGTCCATGGAAGTCTCCAGGCAAGAATAGTGGAGTGGGTTGCCATTTCTTCTTCCAGGGGATCTTCCTGACCCAGGGATCGAGCCTCTGTCCCCTGCGTGGCAGGTGAATTCTTTACCACTGAGCACCTGGGAAGCCCTTGTTAATCCAAAGCCTTTTCCGTTCCCCTGTCCCCTTGGTTGCTCCTTGGACACTCCGTGCTCTCCTGCCTTAGGCTGATGGCCCTAACAGCGGGGAGTGTCATTGTTTACTGTCCTGCTGTCCTGTTAGCCATGCCCGCGGGGCAAACTAAGATGGGCGGTCATGGTGGAGAGGTCTGACAGAATGTGCTCCACTGGAGAAGGGAATGGCAAACCACTTCAGTATTCTTGCCTTGAGAACCCCATGAACAGTATGAAAAGGCAAAATGATAGGATACTGAAAGAGGAACTCCTCAGGTCAGTAGGTGCCCAATATGCTACTGGAGGTCAGTGGAGAAATAACTCCAGAAAGAATGAAGGGATGGAGCCAAAGCAAAAACAATACCCAGCTGTGGATGTGACTGGTGATAGAAGCAAGGTCCGATGCTATAAAGAGCAATATTGCATAGGAACCTGGAATGTCAGGTCCATGAATCAAGGCAAATTGGAAGTGGTCAGACAAGAGATGGCAAAGGTGAACATCAACATTCTAGGAATCAGCGAACTAAAATGGACTGGAATGGCTGAATTTAACTCAGATGACCATTATATCTACTACTGCAGGCAGGAATCCCTCAGAAGAAATGACGTAGCCATCATGGTCAACAAAAAAGTCTGAAATGCAGTACTTGGATGCAATCTCAAAAACAACAGAATGATCTCTGTTCGTCTCCAAGGCAAACCATTCAATATCACAGTAATCCAAGTCTATGCCCCAACCAGTAACGCTGAAGAAGCTGAAGTTGAGTGGTTTTATAAAGACCTACAAGACCTTTTAGAACTAACACCCAAAAAAGATGTCCTTTTCATTATAGGGGACTGAAATGCAAAAGAAGGAATTCAAGAAACACCTGGAGTAACAGGCAAATTTGGCCTTGGAATGTGGAATGAAGCAGGGCAAAGACTAATAGAGTTTTGCCAAGAAAATGCACTGATCATAGCAAACACCCTCTTCCAACAACACGAGAGAAGACTCTACACATGGACATCACCAGATGGTCAACACCGAAATCAGACTGATTATATTCTTTGCAGCCAAAGATGGAGAAGCTCTATACTGGCAACAAAAATAAGACCAGGAGCTGACTGTGGCTCAGATCATGAACTCCTTATTACCAAATTCAGACTCAAATTTAAGAAAGTAGGGAAAACCGCTAGACCATTCAGGTATGACCTAAATCAATCCCTTATGATTATACAGTGGAAGTGAGAAATAGATTTAAGGGCCTAGATCTGATAGATAGAGTGCCTGATGAACTATGGAATGAGGTTCGTGACATTGTACAGGAGACAGGGATCAAGACCATCCCCATGGAAAAGAAATGCAAAAAAGCAAAATGGCTGTCCGGGGAGGCCTTACAAATAGCTGTGAAAAGAAGAGACATGAAAAGCAAAGGAGAAAAGGAAAGATATAAGCATCTGAAAGAGTTCCAGAGAATAGCAAGAAGAGATAAGAAAGCCTTCTTCAATGATCAATGCAAAGAAATAGAGGAAAACAACAGAATGGGAAAGACTAGAGATCTCTTCAAGAAAATTAGAGATACCAAGGGAACATTTCATGCAAAGATGGGCCCGATAAAGGACAGAAATGGTCTGGACCTAACAGAAGCAGAAGATATTAAGAAGAGGTGGCAAGAATACACAGAAGAACTGTACAAAAAAGACCTTCATGACCCAGATAATCATGATGGTGTGATCACTCTTCTAGAGCCAGACATCCTGGAATGTGAAGTCAAGTGGGTCTTAGGAAGCATCACTACGAACAAAGCTAGTGCAGGTGATGGAATTCTAGCTGAGCTGTCTCAAGTCCTGAAAGATGATGCTGTGAAAGTGCTGCACTCAATATGCCAGCAAATTTGGAAAACTCAGCAGTGGCCACAGGACTGGAAAAGGTCAGTTTTCATTCCAATTCCAAAGAAAGGCAATACCAAAGAATGCTCAAACTACCGCACAATTGCACTCATCTCACATGATAGTAAAGTAATGCTCAAAATTCTCCAAGCCAGGCTTCAGCAATACTTGAACCGTGAACTTCCTGATGTTCAAGCTGGTTTTAGAAAAGGCAGAGGAACCAGAGATCAAATTGCCAACATCCGCTGGATCATGGAAAAGCAAGAGAGTTCCAGAAAAACATCTATTTCTGCTTTATTGACTATGCCAAAGCCTTTGACTGTGTGGATCACAATAAACTGTGGAAAATTCTGAAGGATATGGGAATACCAGACCACCTGACCTGCCTCTTGAGAAATCTGTATGCAGGTCAAGAAGCAACAGTTAGAACTGGACATGGAACAACAGACTGGTTCCAAAGAGGAAAAGGAGTACGACAAGGCTGTATATTTTCACCCTGCTTATTTAACTTCTATGCAGAGTACATTGTGAGAAACGCTGGACTGGAAGAAGCACAAGCTGGAATCAAGATTGCCGGGAGAAATATCAATAACCTCAGATATGCAGATGACACCACCCTTACGGCAGAAAGTGAAGAGGAACTAAAAAGCCTCTTGATGAAAGTGAAAGAGGAGAGTGAAAAAGTTGGCTTAAAGCTTAACATTCAGAAAACGAAGATCATGGCATCCGGTCCCATCACTTCATGGGAAATAGATGGGGAAACAGTGGAAACAGGGTCAGACTTTATTTTTTTGGGCTCCAGAATCACTGCAGATGGTGACTGCAGTCATGAAATTAAAAGATGCTTACTCCTTGCAAGAAAAGTTACGACCAACCTAGATAGTATATTCAAAAGCAGAGACATTACTTTGCCGACTAAGGTCCGTCTAGTCAAGGCTATGGTTTTCCCAGTGGTCATGTATGGATGTGAGAGTTGGACTGAGAAGAAGGCTGAGTGCCGAAGAATTGATGCTTTTGAACTGTGGTGTTGGAGAAGACTCTTGAGAGTCCCTTGGACTGCAAGGAGATCCAACCAATCCATTCTGAAGGAAATCAGCCCTGGGATTTCTTTGGAAGAAATGATGCTAAAGCTGAAACTCCAGTACTTTGGCCACCTCATTCGAAGAATTGACTCATTGGAAAAGACTCTGATGCTGGGAGGGATTGGGGGCAGGAGGAGAAGGGGACGACCGAGGATGAGATGGCTAGATGGCACCACTGACTCGATGGACGTGAGTCTGGGTGAACTCTGGGAGTTGGTGATAAACAGAGAGGCCTGGCGTGCTGCGATCATGGGGTCACAAAGAGTCGGACACGACTGAGCGACTGAACTGAACCGAATTGTCCTGTTAGAGTATAAAGTCCAAGAGGACAGGAACTCTGCCTCTTGTTTGCTCGGATACTCCAAGGGCCTAGACTGCATAAAAAGTGCTCAGGAACTATTTGCTGCATAACCAAAGTAATCTCCATTGAATATGTGCCTTTAAGGACAAATTTGTCCCCAAGAAAACCTCAAACGGGAAGGTCTTAGGTTTTGGTGATTTTGGTAATTAGTATTATTTCCCCGGAACATAATGAAAGGACCTGGGGGAAGTCCTTCATCCTAAAATCAAGGGTTTGGGTGGCAGCATCTGTAATCTTTCCCCATCTGTGACTTATGAGCCATCCATCCAGGAATTAGCCCATAAAATACAGAATTGATTTAATCCCACATCAGACCATCTTGGGATCCATAGGATAAGGTGAAAGGCAGACTTATAATGCACTCCACTGGGCTAGGCTCTGCTCTCAGATCATTGGTTTCCCTCCCCAGGGAAACCTTTTCTCTAGCCCTACTCTTAGGAGTCTGCCTAAGGCGACAGAAAGAGCACTGGATTGGGAGGCAGAGCTGCGTCTGGTCTGAGCTCAGCTCTTCCCAGCTGTGGGACTAGAATGAGTGACTTCACCATCATCCTCACTTTTAACAGATACCCAAGCGCCTGCCCGCCTCCCAGGCTGATGTGAAACCAGAGGAACTGTCAGTGGTCTCCACCAGCAGGCCCCCACCCCCGCAGGGAGTAGGGATCCTGACCATGATGCCTCAGCCCTTCAGGGTGGGCTTTCAAAGGTCCTCTTGCAGCCACCTGCCACCCCAGAGGAGTACCCCCTGCAGGAGCCCATCCCTAGCTAACTCTGGGATGAATTTCCCCAGTTCTGCATGTGGATATTCTCTGGCCTCTTATGCCTCCTGCTGCACAGGGGCTGCTCCAGGGCAATGGCCTGTCTTCAAGTGCTACCCACCCAATCATCTCACCTCTTGCGACCTCTGTTTTCCTAGCTATGAAATGGGGGTGTTTGGCTAGAATGATCATCGTCAAGCTTCCTTCTGTTCCTGAAATACTATGATCTGTGCTTTAATTTCCATCTCCTCACTGCCCCACCTCTTATTTTTCCCCAGCTATGTCTAAAATTCTTTGGCCATTAAATCCTCCTTTCTTGACAGTTCCACATCTGGGCTTTCTAATAATACCTAGCCCAAGACAGCGCATTCCTCGGGCGGCATGGAGTTTCAGGCCACACCGTCTTTTCAGGACTCATTCTAGCTCTTGCCAAGCCCCTCAATTCATATTCTGGGTTCACACATCATTGAGGGAGAGGAGATTTTGCTACATACTCTCACACAAATATATGTCCTGAACATATTCTATGTAATAGTAGGCATATGCACTCTCTCTCTCTCTCACACACACACTTCCTTCTGAGGCCTGCAAATCTACACACTTGGGCATAACCGTGTGGGCGCAAATATTCTGGGACAGCCAAATGACTATTTTAATGTTTCTTTGTCCCTGCGGTGCCATCTAACTATTTATTTAGTAGCTTGACGCTGTTTGCATCAACAACTTTGCCTTATAGGCTCTTCTTCATGTTTATGATTCTTACTGTGAAAAAAATTGCTTGCCTAACATCTGTTCTGAATTTGTTTTTTCTTCCTTTTTATTTATCTGTTCCCTACTGAATGAAATTTGCACCAAGGACAGTAACTCGAATTGGAAACTTCAGTGTCCTTCAGGATTTCTGTACACTTCAATACATCTCTTAATTACTCTTTTTTTATTGTTATGAGATATACATATATATTCGTGCTCACACAGGCAGATTGGTTTGTAGCTTACCTCTGCCTGTCCCCCTCTGGGGAATAAGTTTTATTAACTGAATAAATTAAATGGGCGGGTGGATCCAATAGAGTAGAGAGGTTTATCGTTATAGGTTTGCTTCAGATAATTTTCCCCCATTGCGGCCCAATTCCCTCCTTTAGCCACAGCTCTGTTTGGGAGAAAGCTGGACTAGAGCTTGACGCAGCCACAATTCACCAGGAACTAGAAGGGCCCTTTGTCTTCCAGGCCCACTTAGTGAACTCAGATCCGATTCCTTATTAAGCCCCTATTCTTACTACTTAGAAAGCCACACAGGGACCAAACAAGCATGTTCACAGCAGTAGAAGGTCCCTAAAGAAGAGTAATGAGACCTGCTTTTCCACCCGACATCTCTGCCAGGTGAATAGACTACGACCCCCAAGACTCAAGGAAGTGGCCCCATGTCATCCAGTCCTAATTGCAAACGCAATGCCCTCTCTACCATCAGGCCCTTGCTCGTTCAGGGAGGGCTCTTCATTCCTCCCCTCTTTCTGAGCTTTCCCACACTCACTTCCATCTGTGTCTACGTCTTCAGATGGTACAAAGACCGACAAGACGGTACCCCCACATCTGAAGAACTAGCTCCCTCTCGGCCCCGCCCCAGACATCGTCCACTCAGCAGATAATTCGGTTTCCTCGGAGTGTCTATCCCTGGGCTGATGGTGGGAGAAACCGCTCCACTCTTCTCCTAAAAATATCACTCATATCTCTTTTCCTGAAGAAAATCTGGCACCTAGAAGAGAAACACAGTCCTGGGCCAAGTCGCACAAGAATTCTGGGTAATGAGAGGCTGAATACGCCACACTGAATAGACAACCTGAAGCCAGGAATTGGGTAGAATCACGGGCCAGTGAAAGCAGAGAAGGCTTCCAGGAGGAGGCAGTAGTCAAGCCCAGTCTGGAATAATGGGGAGATGAGGAGGAGAAGAGAACAACGGTCTACCCAGTGAGAACAGTCAGAGAAGGACCTTAGGGTGGGATGGTGGGAGGAGGGGTAGCTGATGGCTAGAGATGGACACACAGAAGGGGCGGCCAGTTTCTGTTAGATGACCCTGAAGGGACGTGGAAGGCTCTCTGCCGACCGCACTCTCTGCTGGAGCAAGATCTCGGTGCCAACACCTCAGGAAATCCCTGATTCAAATGAGATCTCTGGCAGAGCCATTGGCTTGCAACAGGAGCCTGGCTCACCATAGTGATTCCACACACAGCCAAACCTGGGATGACCACAAAGATTAGTGCTCAGGTAAAGAAGCCAGTAGGGTGGACACAAAGGTGATGCCCCTGCCAAGTGGTAGAAGAGGAAGACAAAGAGTTAGCCACACATTTCAGAGGGATGGGGACCAGTGACTTTGAGAATGCAAGATAAAGGCCAGTAAAGAGAAACAAGGTTCAAGTCTGGCTTCAATCTGCCAGTAGCAGGGACTGAGAACCCAGGAGGATAAGTGATTTCTTAGAACTAGAAAGGCAGCCACAGAATTGTCTTCCCAGTTACCTGTTGGTACGAGGTGCTCTGCCAGCTTCTTGGGGATGAAAGACAAACAAGACAGGGCTTTGTCCTCAAAGAACTCACAGAGTAGTGAGGAGACTGTCCAGGAAGCCCAAGAAATAAAACAATGAGATGCAAACCAATAGATGAATGGACAAACGCCACGGAAACTATGGGAAATGAAGGGTCCGAGAAGACTCCACAGAAGAAGCGACAGATGACCTGTCAGAAAGGTTTTTCAGACGAGATGCAGACCAGGGCTTTAGAGCGACAATCATGTGCAAAGTAACGGAAACATAGAGAAGCAGTGCAAACGAAGGGAACCGCAAATAGCAGTTTCAGAGCAGCAATGTATGGTTACAGTTCCCAAACTGTGCGCTGAGGCACCCAAAGGTGCCATAGACAATTCACAGGGGCTTCCTGGGATATCTTCAATATTCATGGCGAACACAGTGACATCTGTGGGTCATGATGAGAACTACCTTCAGTGCAATAAGTGCATTCTTTTTCCAAATGTTTACTCAGTTGTTAGAACATGTGTTGTTGTTGCTGTTCAATCGCTCAGTTGTGTCTGACTCTTTGCGACCCCATGGACCTCAGCACGCCAGGCTTCCCTGTCCTTCACTATCTCCTGGAGCTTGCTCAAACTCATGTCCATTGAGTCGATAATGCCATCCAACCATCTCGTCCTCTGTCGTCCCCTTCTCCTTCTGCCCTCTATCTTTCCCAGCATCAAGGTCTTTTCCAATGTCAGCTCTTTGCATCAAGTGGCCAAAGTATTGGAGCTTCAGCTTCAGCACGAGTCCTTCCAATGAATATTCAGGGTTGATTTCCTTTAGGATTGACTGGTTTGATCTTTTTGCTGTCCAAGGGACTCTCAAGAGTCTTCTCTAGCGCCACAGTTTGAAAACATCAGTTCTTTGGTGCTCAGCTTTCTTTATGGTCCAACTCTTACATTCATACGTGACTACTGGAAAAACCATAGCTTTGACTAGACGGACCTTTGTCAGCAAAGTGATGTCTCTGCTTTTTACTACACTGTCTAGGTTTGTCATAGCTTTCCTCCCAAGTAGCAAGCATCTATTAATTTCATGGCTTCAGTCACAATCCACAGTGATTTTGGAGCCCAAGAAAATAAAATCTGTCACTGTTTTCAATTTTTCCCCTTCTGTTTGCCAAGAAGTGAAGGGACTGGATGCCATGCTCTTCATTTCTTGAATGTTGAGTTTGAAGCCAGCTTTTTCACTCTCCTTGGTGGAAGAGGAGTGGACAAGGAGAGCGTTCTTACAGGGCTCCTCATTGCAGTTAAGAAGCTTGGACTTTTTTGCGTCAAACATTGGAAAGTCATAAGAGGTTTGCTGGTAGTCGGATAGCACGGTCAGCTTCTGTTTCACAAAGGTAGACTTGGCCTTGATGGGGCTGTTGGTCTGGGAGCAGCAATCCATATAGGGAGCTACTTCAGTGTCCTAGTAAGAGAGATGGGCCTGGGCTCAGGGACTTAAGAGTTTGGGCCTAGATACAGCCTGCTCCTCTAACATTACAAAAGTCCTGTAATACATCCAACCCTGTGATACAAATGTTAGACATCAATATTAGAAAAAGACCAGATCCTTGCATTTAAACCACTCAAAACCAAGTAAAAATATAGCCAAGAAAAGAACTACAGTTAATGGAGTACTGCTAGAAGTTAACCTGGCAAGATAGAAGGAAGGAAGACTGATCCCGGGAGGCAGAGGACCAGCATGTGCAAAGGCCCCCGTGGATGTGAGAGGTGATGGAGAGTGTCAGGAAGAAAGGTTGATCATTGGTGCTGGCTCTCGAGTGGTGGGCAATAGGGAGGGATGAGGCCAGAAGCAAGGCAGGGGTTGGGCTGTTTGCACAGTGTGCTCAGGACTGAAGGATGTTTGCACAATGTGCTCAGGACTCCCAGTCTTTCGTGGAGACAAACCACCGAAGGAGCTACAGTCAGATTGGCTTTTTTTTTTTTTTTTTTACCTCAGTGAGAGGCACACAGGATTTTAAGTTCCCTGACTGGGGATCGAACCCAAGTCCCCTGCAGTGGAAATGCAGTCTTAACCCCTGGAACACCAGGCAAGTCCCAAGACTTGCATTTTATAAAGCCCTGGTGGATAAACAGAATCAGGGCCCATGTGCAGATAAGCAGCTGGTCAGGAAGACAAGTCAGAGGGGTGGAGGCATACATCTGAGCGCAAGGTCCAATGTCCAGCTGGGAAGTGAAGAACCAGAGAGTCCACCAGCGTCTGAGGGCAGGAGAGGAGAGTGGATCCGGCTCCAAGTATTGCAGAGAGGGAAAAGGCTGACTCAGTCCTTGTGGCTCTGAGGAGCTCTGTGAGGTCAGAGTTCGCCCCTGGGCACCACCACCCTGAAGCTTCCCTGGGCAGGTAACCATACCCTGATCTCAGTGGTAGGAATTAGCCAGAAGAAAGCAGCTCCCAACTCCAGGGACCTATGTCTGTCACTGGCTCCTCAAGAAAAGCATCCCCAGCAACTTGAGTGAGCTCCACCTCTCTGCTAACTCAAGCCTGCCTTGTTCTAATGACAGATTCAGGTTGCTAATGAGAAAGGGCAGGTTGCTCCACTGAGCCAAGCTGGGAAGGAGCCACAGGACTGCGAGGCCATGGTTTCTCTGCAGGACTGTGGGCCGCCCAGCCCGCCTGGGGCCCACTCCCAGCCTTGGATGCCTACTTAGCTCCCTCAGAACATTTTAGAGACTGATCACTCACGTGAGATCTCCAGCACTCAACGCCCACTCTTCACCACTGAGCTGCCCACCACCTTCTCATCCACAGCCCAGGTCAGAGGTCAGACTGAAGGCCAGGACGACAGTTACCCTATTCGCCTCCTCAACCTGCTGGGACGTGGCCCTGGCACCGAGGCAAGGAGTCATCTGATGCTTGCTGTTGAGCAGTCGTCATGTGCTAGAGGCCTGCCTCTTTGGAAAAGACTCTGATGCTGGGAAAGATTAAGGGCCTGAGGAGAGGGGACAACAGAGGATGAAAGGTTGGATGGCATCACTGATTCAAGGGAACATGAGTTTAAGCAAACTCAGGGAGATGGTGAGGGACAGGGAAGCCTGGCAGGCTGCAGTCCATGAGGTCGCTGGGGACACAACGGAGCAACTGAACACTGACAAAAGAGGCCCCCATCAGTTCTTCAGTCTCTACCTGGAAGCCTGAAGTCTCCGGAAGTGCATTCGGGTTCTTTGTGCTAAAGCGAGAGAAGGGAGTGGCATGTCACCTGACCTTCCAGGGACGTTTCTCACCCAGCTTCTTCACTCCCTACAAAGTGACACCAGCAGTCACCCAACCCCCATGAGCAGGGGACTTCACGCCTGATTGGGAGGTTATCATGGCCAGCATTTGCCTAAAACCTTTCTACAGACAAAGCCTTCTCTTGTTTCTCTTCTGACCCTCATAACAGCCTCTTTATCCAGGAAATTAGCTCAGGAAGGTTGTGGTTTGCTCAAGGTGACACGGCTGTTAAATCACAAGGACACGGCCTTGAACCTGAGTTCTGACAGCTGCACCACTGCCAACACCCACCTCAGCTCTTGACAAGACAAACCTCTTTTTTTTTTTTTTCTTATTACAAAAGCACTCACTGTAAACTAGTGGAACATTAAAGAGATTTGTTTGTTATTCAGTCGTTGTCATGTCAGACTCTTTTTGTGACCCCACGGACTATAGCCCACCAGGCTCCTCTGTCCATGGGATCCTCCAGCTGAGGAATCTGGGGTGGGTTGCCGTGCCCTCCTCCAGGGGATCTTCCTGACTCAGGGACTGATCCTATGTTTCCTGCACTAGCAGGCAGATTCTTTGTCATGGCACCACCTGAGAAGCCCCTATTAAAGATACAGAACGAAAAAAAAAAAAGGTAAAATAAAGATACAGAACGTGAAAAGTAAAAGTCCCTATAATATGCACCGTTGGCTAATATATCTTCCTCCAGAGTTTTTCCAGGGATACTGTTAACATACGTGAGCCTAGTGCCTGACAGTTTGTGCTCAATACATGCTTGTTGAACGAGCTATCAAGTGGACTATTATTTATTTCCACAACTGTATGTACTATTTCCCAATGTGCTTTTCCATTCAGCTGTTGACTTAGACATCTTTTCATACTGATGCTTGTAGGTACCTCTCGATCAACTACCCTTTACAGCTCAGCCACCCTGGATGGGGGCAGGCCTTCTGGAACAGAGCCAGGCAGCCCACAGGCTCAGAACAACAGTCCACCAGGCCTCGATTCCCAGAAGGCAATTGTGAACTATTTTGGTTGAGCCGACTGGTCAGTTTTTTTAAAAAAATAAGAAAACAACTACTTAAACAAGCATTATTTTTACCTGCACAATACTTCACTGATTTGCCTAAATTTTCTTTTCCACCAGGTGCTTCAGAGTTGAGTAAGAACATTCTTATGTGCCTAAATAAGTATAAATGAGTAACTGGCTAAGAATTTTTTGCCCCTCAAAGTGACGATCCAAACATTTCAATTAGAAGGGAGCAAGAAGTTACCTTCGTAATTGGGCTAGGGTGGAGGGTTGTTTCTGGGCTATTAAACAAGAAGCTGCTCTGACTTTCCACCTTTAAAAGACACAGTCTGCACAACTAGAAGCCTGGCTGTTCACACACCTGCTCGGCCTGCGGAAGAAGTGTCGCTGGTATAGACGACGGCAAGGTCATGGCCACAGGCCCAGGCTCTGGCAGCCATCAGATTGGGATCAAATCCCTATCTTGGGCAATTACTTAACATCTCTAACATCTCTTAAGTTAACATCTCTTGTCAGTTTTCTATTCTGACAAGTGGGTATAGTAACTACCCCATCCATTTCCTATGAAGATTACATGAAATCCTATAGGCAGTGCACTCAGAACATGGCTAGTAGGTAGTAAGCACTCAATATACACTAACAATTGTGCTTATCAAAGATTCTGAGAAGGGTCTTCAAGTCATTCAAATACTTCACTGACAAATACTTGCACTGTTAACAGGATGTGTTTTCAAGCCCTATAGTTGTTCGGTCGCTAAGTCATGTCTGACCCTTTGCAGCCTCATGAACTTTAGCATGTCAGGCTTCCCTGTCTTTCACCATCTGCTGGAGTTTGCTCAAACTAATTTCCATTGAATCAGTGATGCCATCCAACCATCTCATCCTCTGTCATCCCCTTCTCCTCCTGCCTTCCATCCTTCCCAGCATCAGGATCTTTTCCAATGAGTTGGCTCTTCATATCAGGTGGCCAAAGGATTGGAGCTTCAGTTTCAGCATAAGTCCTTCCAATGAATATTCAGGGTTGATTTCCTTTAGGACTGACTGGTTTGATCTCTACGCCCTATAGAAAGTAGACTTAAAATTCAAAGACCATTATTTAACTTCCTTTTTAACTCATAAGAACTACGGGATTTAAAGCAGAGCAAACTGCTGAGATTGCGTGGTTTTACTCCCATGTTTCAGGGGCAAGGAAGCTGAAATGCAGAATTTCCAGAGTCTACCTCTAAGGCTTGTATGAGTAAGCTGCAGAGCTGGGTGATCCTGGATCCTGACTCCTGGCCCTAGGGCATGTGGCTTTGCAGTATTCCACCCCCTCAGGGCTTCTTGGTGGCTCAGATGGTAAAGAATCTGCCTGCAATGCAGGACACCCAGGTTCCATCCCTAGATTGGGAAGATCCCTGGAGAAGGGACTGGCTACCCACTCCAGTATTCTTGCCTAGAGAATCTCATGGACAGAGGAGCCTGGTGGGCTACAGTCCAAGAGATCACAGAGAGTCAGATACGACAGCCTCTAACACTTTCACACCACCTCAGGAGGCAGTAACATGTGGCCATACATTCATACCAGCGTACAAAACTGAGATCAGACTCTCTTTTTTTAAAGTATTTATTTATTTATTTGTCTTTGTTGGGTCTTAGTCATGACATGCTTCATTGAAGCATGCAGGACAGAGCATGGGAGCTCAGTAGTTGCAGTTCATGGGCTTACTTGCCCCAAAGGATGTGAGATCTTAATTTCCTTACCAAGGATCAAATGCATGTCCCCTGCATTGGAAGGCAGATTCTTAACTGCTGGACCCCTGGGGAAGCCTCTGAGATCAGAGCCTCTTGGGGAAGTATGTTTTGAGAGGCAGAATGGCATTAGGTAGTCACAAGGTTGAAAAGGAAAAGGAATACCTCACAATATTTAGGACTTCTGGATTACAAACGATAGAAACCCAGCTCAAACACACTTAAAAGTGCAAGCTAATTTAAGCTAGAAAGATGCAAGGAACACTGCAGGAAGCGTAGCTTGACCTGGAGTTTGTGCCAGCATGTGGTACAAAGATGGCCACGGACTGTTCTGGGTTCATATATTCCTAGTTAAGCACCTTCAGGAGAAAAACAGAGCTTTCCTCAAGCAGCCTCCAAGTATACTTACACATACACCCAATGAAGGATTCTGACTGGTCCTGACTCAGTCATGCACCCACCCTGTGGACCAGTCACTGTTGTCAAGGAGATGAGATACTGTAATCAGCCATGCCTGATAGTGAGTTCACCCGCATGACCAGAAGGGCAGGCTCTGTCATCGACAGCTCCTCCAGAACTGGTAGAATGGGGGAGGGTGCTTCCTCAAGGAGGGCTGGGCAGACAGAAAAAGGGCAGCCATCCAGACATCCAAAAGGAAAAACAAACTTCACTTAAATGTTTCTCTGATCAAGATCTTTCCAGGAGCTCCTCAAGCTACAGATGAGTGTTAGTATAAACATAAATCCATAAGATTACACAATTTACGTGTAAAATGGGGCCAGTTTTCTCACGAGGCTCATAAACCAGCTCTGAAGCAATTCTAAAGAAATGGTGACAAAATTGTTTTAGTATTAGCAACATTACTAGAAAAAAGCTCGAAGGCTCCCAAGGTGCCCACTTGGAAGGACAACTTTCATTTGAATGTAGAAGTATTATTTTGGGTTTTTTTTCTTTGAAAATCCAGATTATATGGACATGAGTTTGAGTAGGCTCCAGGAGTTGGTGATGGACAGGGAAGCCTGGCATGCTGCAGTCCACAGGGTCGCAAAGAGTCAGACACAACTGAGCAACTAAACTGACTGATGAAAAATTACTGTGGTAATAACTAAATCAATACAAATGAATCGTTACCAAAATAGGTGTGCATCTCAATGTAAATGCTTTCCTTTTAGAACTAAGAGTTTAGGGAAATGAGAATCACAGCGTGAGCTTTAGTTAAATCTAAAGTAGTGTTTTTAACACGGGGTTTGTGGGTCCCCCGATCTGGTTACTGTCAATCAATTGTCAGTACTGGTTACTGGAGAGCTTATTAAAGTTAGAAGGGACTGGGTCCCATCCCAGAGATGCTGGTCAAGAGGTCAGGCATCACTACTTTTTGAATGCTTAGCCAGTGCTTCTGACCAGTCCTTGAGGCTGAAACCATTGCCCCAGAACAGCATTTCTTGAATTGTGGGAGTAGTCAGAATGTGGAGAGCCTGTTCAGATGCAGATTTCTGGGCACCCCCCACCCGACTAGATCTGCTCTGGGGAGGAGCAGAGCTGCGGCTATAGTTTAAGTGCCCAAGTGACTTTTAAACATTTGAATTTTTTCAAATAATTATAGATTTACAGGAAGTTGCTAAAAGAAATGTACAAAAAGATCCTGTATACCCTTGACCCTGTTTCTGCCAATGGTTACCTCTTGCATAACTACAGTACATTATCAAGACCAGGAAATTAACATTGATACACTCCATAATGGGCTTCCCAGGTGGCTCAGTGGGTAAAGAATCAGCCTGCAATGCAAGAGACACAGGTTCAGTCCCTGAGTCGGGAAGATTCCTGGAGGAGGGCATGGTAACCACTCCAATATCCTTGCCTGGAGAATCCCAAGGCCGAGGGAGCCTGGCAGGCTACAGTCCATAGGATCACAAAGAGCTGGACACGACTGAAGCAATTGAGCACACACAGCATGATCCATAATACTTATTCAAATTTTATCAGATGTTCAAGCCTTTGTGTGCGTGTGTGTGTGTGTGTGTGTGTGTATGTAGAATCCTCTGAAGTTTTATCAGATGTGTAGGTTTGTGTAACCACAACTATACGTTAAGATACAAAACCGGTCACCACAAGGCTCTCTTGCGCTACCTTTTACAGTCATATCACCCCATCATACCCCGTGCATCCCTAGAGTTTAGAATCTACTCATCTCTTTTCCTTTAGAAACAACTAATCTCACTGCTGTTTCAAAACATACAAATGAAATCACATAATATGTAACCTTCCTAGACTGGCTGTTTTCATTTCAGGGGTCAAAGAATCCCTCAAATTTCATTTTAAAATGCTGTGAATGGGAAATGTCTTAGGGAAATGTCCACAGTTTTTACCAGTTTCTCAAAAAAAATTCTATGACATGCCTCATAAAGTTTATAAAAGCATTGGTTCATGGTTTTATTGGGTTATTTCTGGTCTTCTTGGCTAAAATCAATAATAAAAAAAAACAACTAGTGAATATTTTTTCTTCTACCACATCTGTTGAATTCCTGTGTCCCAAAGATTTCTCTAACAGTTTGGGAAATATGATCACTCAGATGAACATTTCTGAGTGCCTGACTTGTGCCAGACAAATATTATTTTTTCCCTAGTTAGTAAGAAGGGGAAGAGTTAAAGCATTAAAGACACTTTTTGCTTATGAAAAGTTCTAAGTAACTAAGAAATCAGAGCAAACTTTGCTGCTTTCATGCCATGTGACTTGAACTGCTCTGCTCTTTACTGCTCTGAACTGGATGTGCCAGTGATCAAATAACATCCTGAAAAATTATCCCATACACTGAAAACATGGCATTATGCACTGGGGCTACTTGTCATCACTCTGGTTGGCTTTATACAGTTGCTAGTCAAGTGCTCATAGCTCCTCCAGGCATGCTTGTCCCTGGGCCATTGTCGAACTAATTCCTCTGCTTGCCACATCTTCACTCCCCTTTGCCACCCACCTGTCTGGACTAACTCTTGCCCATCCTTTGAAACTCACTTCAGGAAGTACCACCTCTAGGAAGGCTTCATTCTCTCTTCTCCAGGCTTTCAGTGGGGTGTGCCCAATGTCACCCATGCTTGCCAGATGTCACAGTGGATGGTGATTACTTAATTGCCACTGCCACCAGGCTCTGAGACCCTTGAAGGCCATGACTGGGTCTTGGATGCTTTTATGCCCCCCTGAACTTCAACAAATAGCAAGATTTATTTAATAAATAAAAAACAGTAATTAATAAATAATAAACAGCTTCCTGTTGGCGTTCACCACCACTGCTGATTGGCTGAGACTTTCCTCCATTTCTTTTTTTTTTTTTTAAGATTTTTTTGATGTGGATCATTTTCAAAATCTTTATTGAATTTGTTACAATGTTGCTTCTGTTTCAGGTTTTTGGCCCCGAGGCTTGTGTGATCTTAGCCTTCCCAACAAGGGATTGAACCCGTATCCCCTGCATTGGAAGGCTAAGTCTTAACCACTGGACCACTAGGGAAGTCTCTGTTTCTTCGTTAGTGTCATAGTATCTCTTAAGCGCCTTCACATGTAGGTTAGCACTCAGGCGTTCAGTCTTTCCTCAGCAGGTTTAATCGTCCCTGAATTCTCATAAAGTTTTGTTAATACACTTTAGGCTTTTGCCCAAGTATCAGTATATACGAGTCACTGATCTTCTCTTGCTAGAATGCTTGTCTCCCCAATTTTGGAAAATAGGGACAACACTGACCTGTACCATTTTCCTTCTTGGTCTTCCTACTAGATCCTATAAATTCTTTATTATTGTGTTTAAACATACAGATCTGTCTTTCCTATCAAGGGGGTGAGTTTCCTGGGGCTAAAGACTGTCTCTTATTCATCTCAGAGTCTCCAGGGACTGGTACCAGGTGGGATTCCATAAATGTTTGTGGAATGAAGTTTGGTGTTAGGTCATCAGAGCTCTGCTGTTCCTCACGCTTAGCACATGAATTTCCTCATCTTCTCCACACCTTTACTCCCTATTTATCCTTTATCCCTGATTCTAAGCCACTGTGAACTCTTTATGAAAAGAAGAGAGCAGATAAATACGACATTTATCATTTTAAAGTAATTTTAAGTTAAACATTTTAAACTAATTCTCTTATTCCTCCCAGGTACTATCTTGGTCGTCGGATGTTTATTGTTATCTCTGAGCCAGACATGATTGAGCAGGTGTTGGTTGAGAAGTTCAGTAACTTTACCAACAGAATGGTATGTAATTTTCTTTCTGCATATGGATGGAGGGGGAATCCTTCTAAGATGCAAAGACCACACATCACATCTAACAGGGACGTGACTGGGCCTCTTACAGGGTTTAGATCACTTCAACTCAAAACGGAACTCCCCAGTGAATTTGAGTTTTCAAAAGGGATGGACTGTTACAAAAGAATAGCGTTTACATTTAAAAAACGCTTCAAGAAAGCAAAAGCTCAAGAGAAGTGGTAGCTGATAAAAATGCTGAAATCAGGAGGGTTTTTAAAGCTGTGTTCAAAGCTAGAGGAATCCAGAGAGCATAGGTCAAGCGTCTGAGGAAGACCAAGGAAGGTTAATAAATATCAGAGGGAAAGTAACATTTCAAGACTCCCGTGCTTACATCTTTCCCAGAGAGTATCAACGTCTTAAGACTGGAAAAGGAAGACAAGTAACATGAGGAGGGAAATTCATCCCCAAGTAACAAGTCTCTAACCCACTAAAGGAGGTATATATTCCATCTTTTTTTTTTTTTTTTTTTTTTGCAAAGTACTTATCTTACTCTTTGTCTTTGATGAGAAAGCCCAAAGAATGGAAGAGATGACAGAAAACGGCACAGGTCAGGGCTGCCCATATTTTCAAAAAATGAGGAGATGAGAATCCTAATAGAGATGGTTAACAGCCTTCATGCTGATGTTTGGAAAATAGTCTAAAGTGAATGAATAAACAGTTGCTTGTGAGAATTCAGAGACTCTCTATGTGCCAATCGTTTTTTTGTTGTTGTTGTTGTTGTTGTTGTTGTCAAATTAAACTCATCTTCCATTATTATAGGAATAGTAAGCAATGTATTCACTCTTTTGTTGGTTATTTGACCAACCTTTGCACACTTGTGATATATACCAGGCACTGTCTAGGTACCGATTAGAAAGAGATAGAAAACTCAGTATTGTCCTCGAGGAGCTCATAGTCTAATGACAGAGGCAGAGAGGAAGGAAACCAGTATAATATAGAATGGTGAGCATGGAAAGCGCTGCTCCACCCAGAATGGGAAAAGGGAAAGGCTTATTAGAGGTGAGGTGGCTGAGACTGTCTTCTTAAAGAAATTGGCAGTGCCTGCCTGCGTTCTGTACTGGTTGAGCTGTCCAGAGTGTTTCTTCGCATTAAATTGCACAGAAACTTATGAGACTGGTACAGTTATCATCTGTATTTTACTGACAAAGAAATAAGACTCAGGTTATAGGAGGGAGACCAATAGAATCCATGTGCCATCTCCCAACTCAAGTCCAGGGCTGTGTCTACTGCCATCATTGTAACAGCTGCCTAGGCGATGTTTCTGAATTGTCAAGGTTTCACGGAGTAATTGGTTGCTTGCCCCAAACACATTCACCTTCCTGTCCCAGAGCATCATGTCCAATTGCTATTAATAAGAGAGTCCCCCACCTTTCCTATACCTGTCCAAACCCTTGGTATTCTTCCAGGCTCTCCTCAGATTCTTTCTCCCCCATAGAACCTTCCCTACTTCAACTCTCATTTACTATTCCCCCTCTCTTAACTCTAACAGCATTGATATCTGCATCAGTGGTACCCAGCCTTTTTGGCACTGGGGACTGGTTTCATGGAGGATAATTTTTTCAACAGGCTTGGTGTGGGGAATAGTTTCAGAATGATTGAAGCCCATCAGATTTATTGTGCACTTTATTTCTATCATTATTATATCAGCTCCACCTCAGATCATCAGGCATTAGATCTCAGAGGCTGGGCACTCCTGGACTATGTCACTCCCATCATTTTCACAGTCACTCCCATTGTGCCTTCGACTATTTACTGTAAATGAATGCATGACTTTCACCCTAACTCAATTAACTTTAAGCTTATCCTTCCATTTTATACCCCAGGGCCCAACCACATAATGACTCCTCAGTATCCAATATACCCTTGTTCAAACTGAACTGACTCTCCATCAACTTAACATTCTCCCCAGATGATTGAGGTAGTACTTGGAGATTCAATATACGCTCTTCCTCTTATAAGTCATTCACAAACATGTAAGAAGATCCATCAAGGATTAGATCTCTAGGAAACCCCAATGTTTATAGTTTTCCATCTGGGAATATATCTACTTATCTTCAGTTTAGTTTATGGTCTTTAAGCCAACCCCATATTCATGATAAAAACAATCCTTAGTGACTCAATTTTTAGAAGACCATCTTTACAGTGGGATTTTCTCACAGGTTTTGAAAGTCAAATTCAATTGGGCTCTGCGGTTCCCTATTATATGCTTATGTATCTGCTCAAAGAACTCAAGGAGATTAGCGAGATGTGATTTCTTCTTCCTGACACCATGCCGCCTCCCCTCGAATAAGCCATGTTTACTTGAGTGTTCAGCGATTCAGCTTTATTACAAATTCATTCAGTAAACACTAAATGCTTACTCCATGCAAGCCTCTACCAAATGGTCCCTCGTGATACAGAAAAGACCTCCACATATTAGTTTGATGCATTAAGTGAAAAGGAACTTAAATAACGCATGGTTTCATTTTCCAACTGTGAGAACCTGTCTCTGCTCACAATCCAGGCTTGACTTATGTGTACGCATGACAGCCTGGTGGAGTGTGGCGGGGATGGGTTCACCTTTGAATTCGGATGTTGGCTGTAGGCATCCCATGAGGGACTAAATAGGGTACATTTGGCTGGAGGTGGGGTGCCACCAATGGGAACTCCCTGACATAAGTCAGTACTGAGCATATATTTGAATTTTAAAACTGTTCAATGATACGTTTTCTTTTCCAGTTTAAGAACACGGGGCTGAACAAACCCTATGGGTTGGACCTAGGGTGGCAGCTACTATTTCGCATTTTCCAATTCACGTTTTCAAGGCACTCAGTGGAATGGGATTGCTCTCTCCTGCCTGTCTTCCAAATGGACCCCTTGGGCTTCTCTTACCCTCTCAGAACTTCCTCCAGTTGCTTCCGGATGGGTGCAACCACACTTTATGGTTAAACCCCAATCATTCTCTTTAACATATACAGAACCTCAGTTTTCCCAGCACTTCCGGTCTTAGTTATTTTTATGCAGATATTTTTATAGCTCCTCATGGCTATCAGGTACTTGGTGAAGCCATGGGGCAGCTCTTTCTTTATTTTTTTATCTGCAGAAACTGGAGCTGGGTCCATGTGACTCAGCAAAAATGGTCTTACCAGTAGTAGACCACTTCATTTCTGGCTTGTCATGAAGGCTCAGGGTTGGGAAGCCGTGGGAAGGGTGATAAGAAGGAGGGGTGGGGGGGTCTTTGGCCCACATGAGGTTGGTCTAGCTGGATGCAGATCCAGACTGGGGGAGCTTAAGCACTAAAGCTGCCACCTGGAGCTCTTGAGTTCTGGTCTGAAATGAGCCTGGCAAGCGGGTCAGGCAGCAGGTGTGCCCATTGCCAGGTTTTGTTATGTGTTTGGAGTGAACTGGAAGGTGGTGGTGGTCACACGTGTGTGGGGTGGGGGTGCCAACCCTCAGGTCCTTACAGGCAACTCAGGGTCAACCATCCAGGCACAGGATGGTTGCAGGCATCCAGCTACACTGTTAACTCACATCTAAAACTATGTGATGGAGTTGGTGAGTGGTTTTATCCAGGACCATAAAACCTGCTTCCCAGATAGCACTAGTGGTAAAGAACCCGCCTGCCAATGCAGGAGGCAAAAGAGACGTGGGTTCGATCCCTGGGTCAGGAAGATCCGCTGGAGGAGGGCATGGCAACCCACTCAAGTATATTTGCCTGGGAAATCCCATGGACAGAGGAGCCTGTTGGACTACAGCCCATAGGTTCACAAAGAGTCAGACACAACTGAGCGACTTAGTACATAGCATGCACATAAAACCCCTGGGCCTGACTCCCCAGGGACAGCCTCTTCAAGGCTACCTTCGCCATCTCACTGCACGGACACTGGAATCTTAGAACGAGTTCGTGTGAAGCCACAAAGCCCTTGGCACCAGCAAAGAGTGCTAAAGTTCTGAGGCAAATGCGTCACTGCGGACCTTATAACCCACTGCATCTGTAGCCAGGCCCCATCCCAGGAGCAGGAGCGTGTGGCTGGTTGCAGAGCTCAAGAGCAAGGCAAACTCCACCCAGTGCTCCAGGTGAGTCAGGCCACCTGAGCTGGGCCCTCAGGGACCAGCCTGCTGCCACTCACTGAGGACGAAAGAGCCTTGGCCAGCTAGCCAAAACATGCCACCTCCACCTGCAGCCAGCACCTCTTCACCGACAGCTTTGGAATCTTCGCTCACCTAGAGTTTCTGGGCCCCTTTCTTTTAAATAAAACATTGAGTCAGAGAAAACATTCCAGTTTTCAAGTGGAAGATTTAACTTGTGAGGATGGTTTTGGTCCATAACAGGGAAGCTCTCATCGCTGAGTCAAACACTGACTACTTTTTTCAGCTTTGCATTTCTCAAGAAGGGTCAACTCACATGATGGATCCATAGCTCTGGGGACCATTCTTGCTTAAAGCCTAGACAGACTGCATAGAACCAGAAGCACAGGTGTGTGACCTAATTTGCCTGGCTCCTGTCTGTTTTGAGGCAGATCTCATTGGGTTTTTAATATATAATTGAATTTATTTATTTTTAATTGAAGGATAATTGCTTTACAACCAACCAATTGTATTGGTTTCTGCCAAACATCAACATGAATCAGCCATAGGTGCACATATGTCCCCTCCCTCAACAGCCTCCCTCCCGTCTCCCTCCTCTCATTGGGTTTTTGGCTTGTTTTGATATTTATTTGACTGTGTTGGGTCTTAGTTTCGTCATGAGGGATCTTTCATTTCGGGCACAGGCTCAGTATATGTGGTACGTGGGCTTAGTTGCCCCTTGGCATGTGGCATCTTCGTTCCTCACCAGGGATCGAACCTGAGTCCCCAGCATTGGAAGGTCGATTCTTAACCACTGGACCACCAGGAAGTCCCAGGTCTTATTGTTTTATTGAAACACTGTACTGTGCACAGGAAACCCTGCAGCCTGAGCCAAGCGCATCTCCTCCCGGGCTGCCCCACCCACGGGAAGGCCCCATGGGAGTGGCCACAGTGGAATACCTGCAACCTGCAGGTCTCTCCTCTCACGAGCTTTTCCCATTTCTAAAAAAGCCAAAGCTGGGGAATCGCACTTGATGATCTCAAACATCTTCCAGGGCCCCGGGTGTTCTGTGAAGCCTCGGTAACGTAGGAACAGTGCTAAGTGGTATTGACTGAACCCTCAGCTGTTCTATCAGCGCCTTACAGAGCTTTTCTAAACTTCAAAATCTTGTTGAAAATAATGCTATATTTTTGTCTTACTAAACCTTTGGTTCAGTGGGAAGCCATCTTTAAATTTTTTTAAAGAGAAATAAATAAAATCTTAGAGTCATATCTTCCTTCTCTGACTTTTGTGGTGGCAGAAGTAAAAACAAATGTGTAGGGACTTCCCTCGTGGTCCAGTGGTTAAGAACCGACCTTCCAATGCAGGGGACATGGGTTCAGTCCCAGGTCAGGGAACTGAGATCACACATGCTGTAGAGCAACTAAGCCTGTGCACTGAAGACCCAGAGCAACCAAAAAATTTTAAACTGTGTAAACTAGGAGATTAATAGCTAGAATTCTGGGAAGAGATCAGGAAATAAGCCATAGATGTAATTCTGGTCTCTCAGTGGTTGTGTTCCTGAACTTTCTCAGGCAGGACTGCCATAACTCAGTTCTTGCCTTTGTTCAAATTAGAAGACTCCCCACCCCCTCACCTTTCATTGGCTGGTGCTGAGTTGGCAGATGGAGCCCAAGTTGGGGTTAGCCCCACCTGTCCCCTGAACCTTAAATAAAATGTACTGGGTCCCCTTGAGCCATGAACATGCCACATCCCTTACTTGCAGGCCATGCTTTTGGGCTGGTCACAGTCTGAAGCCAAGAGAGGGAAGACAGTGTGATGTTCATGACCATCTTCCACTGGCAAAGAGTGAAGGGACAAAAACTGTCTTGTGGAGATGCAACACTTTAAATATTTCAAAACATCAAAATAAAAGCCCTGCTCAGTTGGCTCAGTTGCTCAGTCTTTGTACAGCCAGATAGCAGTAGTCATATGTTGAAAATAGCGTATGTTCTCAGGCCTAGGATTGTGGGTTCCCCAGGTGACAGAATCCTAGGGTTTTCATTGACTGTAATAGACTAAGGGGCAGGGCATGGTGTTTCACATCCCTGGGGGTAGGAGAGAGACAGGCAGTAACCCTCTGCGTCCTTATCTGTGCAAGGTTGTGTGAGGAAGACTGTAACCACGGACTTGGCCTTTCTGCGATCATGGCATCCTTTCTGATAGCAATATTTCTGCAGCCTCCTTGACATACTTATGTGAAGTGAAGTGTAGTCACTCAGTCATGTCCGACTCTTTGCGACCCCATGGGCTGTAGCCTACCAGGCTCCTCTGTCCATGGGATTTTCCAGGCAATAGCCCTGGAGTGGATTGCCATTTCCTTCTCCAGGGAATCTTCCCAACCCAGGGTTCGAATCCGGGTCTCCCGCATTGTAGACAGATGCTTTACCGTCTGAGCCACCAGGGAAGTCCTGACATACTTAACACCAAGCAAATCAGCAACACTGTCAGCCTGACCACTGAAGTAGGACAGCATCTCTTGAGTCTTTAAATCACCTCGCTCTGTTTACCCGCTGCCTGCAGCTCCGTGTGGTCCTGTGAGAACCATGGACTGCCCTGCCAGGATATCACAGAGCTGATACAGGCCTTGCGTCAACTCTCTGGCATGTTCCAGGACACAAGAAAACTATTTTTGGCTATGGCTTTATATCCCATTGTGCCTTTTTCACGGTAACACACATGCCCATTTACAGCAAGTGTGCGTCACATGCATTTGCAGCACTCTGGGAAGAGGCTGGCAGTTCTTACGTGGCTCCACTGGGCCAGTGGAGAAACACTGGTTTAACCTGTGATAAATCACCCAATGTGTGCTTCTTCACTTCATGTGAGCACAGAATGCAGAGGAATCGGCTTGAATAATCTGCTCCTCAGGATTGTTTGATTCTTCAGTGTTTGAAGTTTATGCTTAGCTGGTCTGAGTTAGACTCTATTTTAAAGAGTTCTTAATTGAGGAACTTCCTTTGTGGTCCAGTGATTAAGAATCTGCCTTCCAATGCAGGAAACCCAGGTTTGATCCCTGGTCAGGGAACTAGGATTCCACATGCTGAGGGGCAACAAAGCTCGTGCACCGCAACTACTGAGCCCATGTGCTCTGGAGCACATCTCCACAGCTAGAGAAAGCCCACATGCCCCGTGGAGACCCAGAGCAGCCACAGACATTTTTTTTTTTTAAAGGTCTTAATTGAAAAGACAAACACTTTCAACTGTCCGAGGGAAATTTAGCAAGGGAGCCATGAGGCCACTGCTGAACCACACTGCTTGTCAGGACAGTTTCCTAACTGCCGGAGTCCAGCTCCAGCAGTCAGGGGATGAGCCTGAAGGAATGAGCAGTGTTGGCGGGAAATGATGTAGCCTCTGACTCGAGGTACGGGACTACATGTTTATTTCAAGCATCAGGTTCTCTTTTATACTTTTTCAAAAGCATTAGGTCAGAAGTTTGACATTTTCAGTTCCCCCTCACCCAGATTATTGTCTCATTGTTGCCCTTGAAACAGAGTTCCTGCTTCAGTGATTCTCTCCGACTTGTGTTTACTTGTGATTGCATTGTAACTCATGCTTATGTCTGGGCTGCCTACCACATTCCTCAGTTTATTTCTTATCTTTCTAAATCCTGCTTGCCCCTAGTATCCTAAGCTCACTATCTCCTAAAAAGGCTTCTTCTTCTGCTGCTGCTGCTGCTAAGTCGCTTTAGATGTGTTTGACTCTGTGTGACCCCATAGATGGCAGCTCAACAGGCTCCCCCGTCCCTGGGATTCTCCAGGCAAGAACACTGGAGTGGGTTGCCATTTCCTTCTCCAATGCATGAAAGTGAAAAGTGAAAGTGAAGATGCTCAGTCATGTCTGACTCTTAGCGACCCCATGGACTGCAGCCTACCAGACTCCTCTGCCCATGGGATTTTCCAGGCAAGAGTACAGGAGTGGGGTGCCATTGCCTTCTCCGAAAAGGGTTTCTAGCTATTCTTAATTATTCCTAAACCCTAAGCTCAGCAAACTTCCTTTGCCATAAATATATCCCTCACAAACAGGTCTCAGATAACAATCCTTCCCATGGCCTCAAGCTGCAGCCTACGTGCTCATCCTGGGACATCGTTTGTAAAAATCCTTGAACAAATGTCAATGGTTACTTTATAGATTATTTTCTGGGCACAACTGCAGAAGGCTTTGTGCTTTCTCACGCTTCTCTCAAGAACAATAAGCACCTTAACATTCTTTCCAGCCAGCTCAACCAAAGAAAGGAAGAAACAAGTCAGAATCACAAGAGCTAACTCCTTCATCCCGGGTCCGTGCCTGCGGAATGAGGAGAGGGGGCTGGGGCCGTGCCTCCATTTTTGTCAGTAATGCCTAACGTGGCTCCCGACACCTAACTATTGGAGAATTATCCCCAAACTAATGAAATAATGTGAACAGCACTTTGACTCTTGTGAGATCCACAGTATTGGTTATAAACCCCATCTCTATTTCCAAATCAGCTGTGAGCTCTTTGAGGACAAGGGTTCCATTCTTTGACTCAATAGTTTCAGAGCCACCACGGCACTGGCACATATTAATAGTAGATGCCCAATAACTGTGCTCAGCTTGGTAGCATGGTGACCAACACGACTTCAGCTGAGGGTGAGGATATCTCTCAGGTTTGGGGTTAGAGTAGGGTTTTCAAACGTTTCTGACTGTGACCTCCAGTACAAAATGTATTTCACATCAGGACGCAACACCGAACGCTTTCTCTCTCACATACACACACTCACATACTCCCTCCAACATTCTCACAGACACACCCATAAATACATCCCCATCTTGAACAAAATTTCGACAACAAAACCCTTCCCCTTGCTTCACGAAATGTCCCTCAAATATTTTCTACTCTGCCTCTCTTTTCTTCTTTTCAGTGCTGGTTGCCATCCACAACATTCATTCATGACCGGTTATGGCCTGCAGTCTGGAAGCCCCTGACCAGAGTCTGAGTGGAGCCTGGTTCCCTTGGACCTCCCTTCCTCAGCTGGGTCTTCCTTTCCTGCCTCAGCACTCACAGTCCAGCCCCATCAGTTTTACGAGTCTCATTCCTGCAGGGCAAGCCCCCTGTGCCTTTCAAAGGCCTCGCTCAGTACATCTAATCAGTGATTATGTGTAGACGGGGCTGGGGGAGGGGGATGGATGGGGAGTTATTGTGACACGGGTGTGGAGTTTCAGTTATGCAGGATGAAGTTCGGGGGTGGATAGGGCAATAGTTGCACAACAATGTGAATGTCCTTAACACCACTGAACTGTCCACTTAAAAATGGTTAAAATGGTAAATGTTACATTATGTGTATTTTGCCACAACTAAAAAATACATGTATTGTGTGTGTGTGTGTGTGTGTGTGTGTGTGTGTGTGTGTGTAAACAAACAAACTGACTTCCCTGGTGGCTCAGACAGTAAAGAATCTGCCTGCAGTGAAGGAGAGCCAGGTTCTATCCCTGGGTGGGGAAGATCCCCTGGAGAAGCGAATGGCTACCCATTCAAGTATTCTTGTCTGGAGAATCCCATGGACAGAGGAGCCTGGTGGGCTATAGTCCATGGGGTTGCAGAGTCAGACGCAACTGAGCAACTTTCACTTTGAAACAAACTAATTTTAAAATAGCTGTAGTGGTTTAGAGAAGGAACTTATGGTTCCCAGGGAGAAAGAATGGGAGGAAGGGATAGTTAGGGAGTTTGGGAAGGTTGTGTACACACTGCTGTATTTTAGATGGATAACCAAAAAGGACCTACTGGATAGCACCTGGAACTCTGCTCAATGTCATGTGGCAGCCTGGATGGGAGGGGAGTTTGGGAGAGAATGGATACATGTATATGTTTAAACTATATCTGGTGTGGTCATCAGGAGGTTAAGTCCTTGAGGTTGAGAAAGTTCTTAAAAGTCATTTAGACTCCCTCCACCATCAGAACCCCCTCCACCCCATGTGACCCCATGGACTGTAGCCTGTCAGGCTCCTCCATCCATGGGATTTTCCAGGCAAGAATACTAGAGTGGGTTGCCATGTCCTCCTCCAGGGGATCTTCCTGACTCAGGGATTGAACCCAAGTCTCCTGCATTGCAGGCAGACTCTTTACTGTCTGAGCCAGCAGGGAAGACACTACTTTAAATGGATAACCAACAAGGACCTACTGTATAGCACCAGGAACTCTGCTCAAGGTCATGTGGCAGCCTGGGTGGGAGGGGAGTTTGGGGGAGAATGGACACATGTATACCTTTAAGCTATATATACCTGGTGTGGTCATCTGGAGGTTAAGTCCTCAGGGTTGAGAGAGTTCTTAAACGTCATTTATACTCCCCCCTCCACCCAGGCCACTCAAACCTCCCATGCAGAATTTCCAAGAAGTAGGATACAGTTTCCAGTGACAGGGGCTCACCACTCAAGGCAGGTTATTTTTATCCTGGAACCTTCTGACTTCATTGGGAAGTTCTTTAGATGAGCTGGAATTTTCCCCACAGCTCCCACTATTGACCCCAATTCTACCACCCAGGGTCAAAAAACAAGCCAAGTTTCCTCTTCCATGTAATATACATGCAAGAAATAGCTTTTGAGCACAGATTAAGGACCATGACCTGATCTCCTAAGCTTCCCAGCTATTCATTCCTAGATCTGTCAGCTTGTCCCCTCACCGTCCGACCACTCTTCTGGCATGACCAACTGGCTGTTTCCCTCTTCCAGTATCATATCTAGAAATGAAACCATTACTCTAACCAGTGCCCCTGAAATCCTCCATCAATGAAGGAAGAATTCTAATAGAAACTGTAGGCCCAGGGTACAGTATTGTTGTGGCAGGCCGATAAGGGAGACCAATGCTGACACATTGGATGGGTACAGGATTTCTCCTCTAAGTGCAAGATAAAAATTTTCATGGAGACAATCCTTAGGTCTGAAGGACAGACACGAAATCCAATCAACTTTGGCTCATCTCCAATTTATTCTATTTCATCAGAACCCCATAAACCACCACCCAACTTTCCTTGAAGTGAAATGCTTTATTACACGTACGTAGCACAGGACTAGCATTTGCCAACATATAAATAAACATAATGTATGATTTTCTCCTTTGACTCTGGAACCTAAACAAATGGGTTATGTTCTAAAAATTCCATTAAACCACAATTCAGTATAGTGACCACAGTACTCCTAAAGAATTTTATTCTAAATATAGACAGGTATTCCTCTGCAGAAAAATATCCCAGCAACTTGGTTCTATTTAATAACGTATAATTAAGTCCCTCCAGATACTTTGCAGTTATGTTTTATAGCTTATTTTGAGTGTTCATATTTTATCAGAAAATTATAATTTTCTTCTAAACAGGAGTTCTTACAAGGCTTTTGAGTTATGGTGGCTGGCTTTATGTTTCAACTATAATTAAAATAGTGAAAAGAAATAGCAAAACCATATATCACATGTGTGGTTCTGAAGAAAGCTTGGTCCTCCAGTCCCTCTACTTCCCCTCACCGTGCAGCCCTAGGGCTAGGGATGCTCTGAACGGCCATGGAGGCCCCCCAGTTTTGACCACTTGGTCAGAGTGTCTGGTTTTAGGAAGGAAGAAAATGGCCTGGGAAGAAGGGATGATGAGAAGGGATTTCCCTGGTGGTCCAGTGGTTAAGAATCCACTATGCAACGCAAGGGATGTGGGTTCAATCCCTGATTGGGGAACTAAGATCCCACGCGCTATGGAGCAACTAAGCCAGCACACTACAACTAGAGAATCCGTGCGCTGCAACTAAGACTGCAGCAGCCAAATACATTAAATATTTTTTTAAAAGAAGA
Source organism: Ovis aries (assembly GCF_016772045.2). Taxonomy (NCBI): domain Eukaryota; kingdom Metazoa; phylum Chordata; class Mammalia; order Artiodactyla; family Bovidae; genus Ovis; species Ovis aries. The sequence goes on from NC_056057.1 coordinate 104,815,961, forward strand.
AGGGATGAGAAGACCTCATTCTTTGCATGCTTCCAGATTCAGCAGGACTATCTTCTCCTCAGGGAAGCCTTCCTGGCCATTTAATCCCCTATCATTTTCTCACCTTGCTGCCCCCACTCCACTCCCTTCATAAGGGGCTTCCCTGGTAGCTCAGTTGGTAAAGAATCCGCCTGCAATGCAGGAGACCCCGGTTCAATTCCTGGGTCAGGAAGATCCCTGGAGAAGGGATAGGCTACCCACTCCAGTATTCTTGGGCTTCCCTGGTGAACAGATGGTAAAGAATCCACCAGCAATATGGGAGAGCTGGGTTTGGAAGATCCCCTGGAGGAGGGCAAGGCAACCCACTCCAGTATTCTTGCCAGGAGAAACCCCATGGACAGAGGAGCCTGGTGGGCTACAGTCCATGGGGTCACAAAGAGTTGGACATGACTGAGCAACTAAACACATCACTCCCTTCATAACACATACTTTCCCTTGAACTATAATGATAGCTATTTGTCGGTTTAGGAGCCATCTGCTTCCCCACTAGACTACCAACTCAGTGAGAGTCAGGGCAATGTCTTCTTTATTTAGCACTGTAGAGGCAACTTCTCACATAGACATTCAACAAACATTTGCTGAATGAGAAAAATGAATGAATGAATGAGTGAAAGCACACACATACATGGTGGCAGGCCTTCTCTTGGAAGCAGCTCTGCTGACACATGCTTCTTAAGGACTCTCTTCCTTCCCTTCCCCTCTCCCACCCACATTCCAAGGACCCAGACATCTGGCCCAACCTAACCAATCTAGCCACCCAAAACCCCTTGCCACATAGTTCAGACACGACACTCAATCCCAGGAAAGACCAGCCCACCTCCAAGAAGCCTGCTGCTGGGTCTCCAGGGAATGTTCACTCAGCAAGGGGCTACGCAACACACAGAAGCCACTGAGTTGTCTGTGGTGATGACCACAGAGTAACAAGGTAGAACTGGGTCAGAGGAGCCTCCCCGTCTGCTCCCAGGGGGCCTCAGCCATGGATCTTGAGATCACTGTCCATGAGACTTTATATTCCTCATACCCTTGCAAGAGAAATCGAAATGTTGGTCATGGGTGACTTCAACCAGAGTGTTTATTGTGGACTCTGTGACCACCGAGCTGGCTTGGGCATCCTGGAGTCCTAAATTTCTGCTTGTCTCTTTCCAAAAGGCAACAGGTTTGGAGCCCAAACCAGTGGCCGACAGTGTCCTGTTCTTACGTGACAAAAGATGGGAAGAGGTCAGAAGTGTCCTGACTACGGCTTTCAGTCCTGAAAAACTGAGTGAGGTAAGACACAAGAAATGCAGAGTATCTTCTGTAAGGAGCAGGTTTCCTCTCTACGATTGTGAGGGAAGGGGGTTCGCTTTGCGTCACTTGTCCAATGTCCTGCCCGCTGTGCCCTTCAATCCTGTTATCCAGAAAGCACATGAAACTGTCCTGGAGAGTCCTCCCTTTCTCCAACCTATCACAGCCCCAGTTGCTATGAGTGTAGTGAGTCAGCACGCACACAGGGCTCTCCTGCTGAGTCCCAAGCTCTGGCCAGGGCACTCTGAGGGCACGCAGGAGAAAACTGGAGGGGCTCTCCCCAGACTTTCCTGTATAACAGATCACCTGGAGATCTTGTTAAAATGCAGATTCTGATTCTGTAGGTCTGCGGTGGGCCCTGAGATTGTGAATCTCTAACAAGCTCCCTGGTGATGCGGATACTTCTGAACAGTGAGCCACACTTTACATGTTGTTGTTCAGTCTCTCAGTCATGTCCAACTCTTTGCGACCTGATGGACTGCAGCTCACCAGGCTTCCCTGTCCTTCACCATCTCCCAGAGTTAGCTCAAACTCACGTCCTTTGAGTCGATGATGTCATCCAAACATCTCATCCTCTGTTATCCCCTTCTCCTCCTGTCTTCATAGTCTAGATAGTAAGGAAATAGAGAACATCCTGAAACAAAGGGGAGCTTTGAGTCAAGTCTGAAATAGGGAAGAAATGGCCATGGATTATTAGGGAGGGGTATGAGAACGGCCTCAACAGGCCTCCAGGCAGCCAGGCACACCCAGGCTAATCCCCATGGCCAAGTCAGAGGGAAGAGTCTCACTTACAAGATGGCATTAAACCCAGGCTCCCTCCTTCCCCCAGCTAGGGATCCACCTTCCCTACTAGTTGTACAAATAAAAACTACTGTTTGTCCTGCTTCCTGGCCAAGTTCTCTCACTTGATCCTCACTGAAGGCACCTCAGCTGCTGGTCTGACTTTGATGTCTGTTCTGAATTCTGCAACAGCTCAGGACTGTGTCCTTCAGCCCTTCCGAAGAGAAATGGCTAAGGGGCTGCTATGGTGTTTCCAGCAGTCTTGTATGGATGTGAGAGTTGGACCATAAAAAAGGCTGATCAGTGAAGAATTGATGCTTTCAAACCATGGTGTTGGAGCAGACTCTTGAGTATCCCTTGGACTGCAAGGAGATCAAACCAGTCACTCCTAAAGGAATCAACTCTGAATATTCACTGGAAGGACTGATGCTGAAGCTGAAGCTCCAATACTTTGGCCACCTGATAGAAGAAGAGCTGATGTATTGGAGAAGACTGATGCTGAGAAAGATTGAAGGCAGGAAAAGGGGATGACAGAGGATGAGATAATTGGATGGCATTACCGACTCAATGGACATGCGTTTGAGCAAGCTCCAGGAGGTGGTGAAGGACAGGGAAGCCTGGCATGCTGCAGGCCACAGGGTCACACGACTGAGCAACTGAACGCCAATGGAAGCTCACATCCCCTGGAGAAAGATAATCGCAACCCACTCCAGTATCTTGCCTGGAGAAGTCCATGGGCAGAGGAGACTGGCAGACTATAGTCCATAGGGTCGCAAAGAGTTGGACACCGTCAGAGCAACTAACACTTTCACTTTCGCTTCAAAGCTCACATAGTTCTTACCACGTGCCAGACAACACTAAGGGTTCCCGCTTGTTTCAGAGAGAAACCTCCTTTCTCTCTGGTAAAGCTGTTTGAGAAATAAACTCTGCCTTCAGGGAGTGTGGGCTTGCTAATGCTTCACTATGAGCAACAGCAGCCTATCCCGGGAGAAGGGCGTGGACCCCATCCCGCAAGAGCAGGCCCGCGCATGCTCAGTGCCTCCTTTCTGCGCCAGGGCCTGATACGCGAGGGAGCGTAGAGCCGGAGTGGGTATGCAGTCGTGTCACCTGGGGAACTCTGCAAGCTATTGCTGTCTGGGCCCCACATGGAGATGAAATTGGTTTGGTTTGGTTTGGTTTGGAATGCAGCCTGGTTTTGAGGGGACTTTACAGCTCCCCAGGCAATGCTGATGTAAAGCGGGAATTGGGAACCACCGATGGTAGAGAAGTTCCCCACAAGGAAATATGAGAAGGGGACTGTCTTTCTATAGGTGGAGCCCAGAGCCCTGTTCCACAGTCAGCTGTGTTATATAGACTGAGGATTCATGTGAGAATTAGTTTGAAAGAAGGGCCTGCTTCTTTAAAAAGCTGTAAAGCATTATCTGGATCACCTTTATTACACCTGGTCACTAAAATGTTGAGTTAACCAGAAGGAGGGGAGGGAGAAGCAGAGATAGGTAAACCATGGCCTTGCATCAGGAGCTCAAACAGGTTGCGTCTCACACTTCCTTATTCGTCAGTAAACAATGACTGTAGATGCAGAAAGAAACTCATCATTCCTTAAAGAAATTGATGAAGGGTATCTGATTTTTTTTTTAAGTAAGAAAGAAAGATTTTGCTTGTTTTTGACAGTTTTGTGCCCTGTTTCTTTGAAGGAACAAAAGAAAAAAGAGGGGCTTTTTTGGTGGTCCAGTGGTTAAGGCTTCGACTTCCAATGCAGGGGGTGTGGGTTCAATCCTTGGTTGCGGAGCTAAGGTCTCATGTGCCTTGGGACCAAAAAAATCAAAACATAAAACAGAAGCAATATTGTAACAAATTCAATAAAGAATTTTTAAAAATGGTCCATATAAAAGAAAAGATAAGACCCTTATCAGGGTCTCAATTTCTTTAACATTTTGCAGGGTACACTCTAGAAACTGATACAGTGTCATTAGTTCAGTTCAGTTCAGTTGCTCAGTCGTGTCCGACTCTGCGACCCCATGAATCGCAGCACGCCAGGCCTCCCTGTCCATCACCAACTCCCGAAGTTCACTCAGACTCACGTCCATCGAGTCCATGATGCCATCCAGCCATCTCATCCTCGGTCGTCCCCTTCTCCTCCTGCCCCCAATCCCTCCCAGCATCAGAGTCTTTTCCAATGAGTCAACTCTTCGAATGAGGTGGCCAAAGTACTGGAGCTTCAGCTTTAGCATCATTCCTTCCAAAGAAATCCCAGGACTGATCTCCTTCAGAATGGACTGGTTGGATCTCCTTGCAGTCCAAGGGACCCTCAAGAGTCTTCTCCAACACCACAGTTCAAAAGCATCAATTGTTCAGCGCTCAGCCTTCTCTGTAGTCCAACTCTCACATCCATACATGACCACAGGAAAAACCATAGCCTTGACTAGACGGACCTTAGTCGGCAAAGTAATATCTCTGCTTTTGAATATACTATCTAGGTTGCCCAAACAAATTTAGTGCTCTTGGGATCCAATGAATTTTCTCCTTTTGGTTCAGAAATAAAATTCTTAGTGCCTGAATTAGCTGCAGAAAACAGAGTTCCTCTAAGAGGTTCATAGCATTAAGATGTCTAGGAGAAAGGGGCTGGTAAGAAATAAGAGGGAGGGTGAGGAGAGTGGAGGAAAGAGAGAGGGGGAAGAAATTTCATAGATTCCCTAGGTTTTGCTTCAGATCTATCTCATTGTTTAACATATTCTACAAGTAAACTTAAAGCTCCTTTGGAAATCGTCTTTTTACTCAATACAGTTCAGTTTAGGTTTCTGGGTTCCCATAAAAAGGATGCTGTTCCCAGGCAGAGGGAGTCACCTTTGTCCCCACCTGTGGAGAGTTTAGACCTGCTGACTTTAAGGTTTCTGGGGGACATCTAAGGCAGAAGTTGGCAGCACATCTTGAGCTCAGGAGAGAAAGGTAAGAAAGATGGGCCATGGGGATGTAAATATACAGTGTAAGGACTATGATCAATAATACTGTAATAACTTCATATGAGGACAGATGGTTACTAGACGTAGGATAATCATCATTTCATAATGAATGTGAAAGTCACATCAGCATGTAGTACACCTGAAGCTAACATAATATTGTATGTCAACTATATTTCAATTTTTAAAAAGAAAAGAAAATTTTTTTAAAAAGACAGAAAACCCAGACATGGGTGAGCTCACCCCAGGAGTGTACAGAGAATGAGAAGAGAGTCGCAGGGAGAAGCATAAATAAGTGAGGGACAGAGGAGAGATCTATTAATACAAAGATGACTTGGGAGGAACAGCTTGACATCGAAGTCTAGGAGAGTGTGGATGGGAAAATGTTTTTCGAGGAGGAAGCAGCTGCCAAAGGTGTTAAATGCTGCTTAAACAGAAAGAAACACGAGGACTAATAAGCACATGACAAAGGTAATATTTTTCAAATGTTGAACCAATGTCTGCGTGCTTCACGCTCCATAAACCATGTCCTGGATTTTCTCTCCCCCACTGAATCCTTGCTTCAGAAGTAGGTGGCAGGCGCCATCTTGGAGCTGGAAGCTTTGTAGGGAGTAAAGTTTTCCTAATTCCCAAAGCAGCTCTCTCTGCATATGAAGAGCAGAGTTTGGAGCTCTGAGTAAGGAGTGTTACTGTACACCAAGGTGTAGACAGATGCATGCTTTTCTATCCTATGGAAGTTAGGTGAAGGAGAGAAAAAGGGAGAGCTGGCTGCCAGATATCAGTGTCCTGACTGCCTCCTTTCCCAGCCTCCGTGACCCTCAGGGTTTCTGGATGCTCCCCTGGACTTGAGCTTCTCATTGGCTTTTGCTTTCTAGACTGGTTCTCAAGCCCTGTGTGACCAGGAGCTGTATGAAAATGACCTAATATCCTTGTTTAGAACAGTTAATTCCAAGGACTTCTCCGTGGGTCCAGTGGCTAAGACTCCATGCTCCCAGGTTCGATCCCTGGTCAGGGAACTAGATTTTATATGCTGCAGCTAAAGAGGTCCTACACTGGCAATGAAGTCTCAGCGCAGTCAAATAAATAAAGAAATAAAAACATATGTGCTTCCCAGATGGTGCTAGTGGTAAGGAACCCACCTGCCAATGCAGGAGACGCAAGAGACTTGTGTTTGATCCCTGGATCAGGAATATCCCCTGGAGTAGGAAATAGCAACCCTCTCCAGTATTCTTGCTTGGAGAATCCCATGGAGAGAGGAGCCTGGTGGGCTACAGTCCATAGGGTTGCAAAGAGTGGGACATGACTGAGCATCTTAGCATAGCACAGCATACCCCAGGACCTGCAGAATGAGGATTTCTAGCGTGACTGAGAATCTATATGCTTTACAAGTTCCCAGGCAGGATTCTTGGTTAAAGCCGAAGTGGAATGCACTGGTGGTTCCAGTCTTCCTCTTGGTCCCTTGTCTGACCTTCTCAGCCTGCAGTCTCCCCAGGCTTGCAAGGGCTGGGCCCCAGAACCCCCTGCTCCCTTCCCAGTTTTATTTTTCTCTGTGGTGTTATCACCAGCTAACATCCCATTTATTTTATTTATTTTTTTCATTTATTGTTCATTGTATAGCATGAAGCACAAGATTTGCTGGATGGATGCGGAATCATAGAATGTACAACTAAGATAAAAAGGAAATGAAAGGGAAAGAGTTTCATCAAAGAACAATTATGTAAGAGGATGCAGCCAGTTTGGGGCTCTGTCTTTAGAGGGTCTCAGGCCTACGCATGCAGAAATAGAGAAAGCAGCTCACAGAGACACAGAGAGGGGAAGGAGGCTCACCGTGGGCCTGGGGTGGAGGAGATGGAAGAGAGGAGCTCGGGAACCCACAGGAGCCATAAGTCCACTCAGTCGAGGGTACCTGACTCAGCTTTCCCAGAAATAGCTTTGAAATATCAATATAATCTCCAGTCCTTTCTGAATTTGTAAGTTGCTTTTGAACTTTTATTATCAAACCTCCGAGTCTATTATTATCATTATTTTGCTGCACTGTACAACAAACAGGGGCTTAGTTCCTTGACCAGGGATTGAACCCATGCCCCCCGCATCGGGAGTGCGGAGTCTTAACTACTGGACTGCCAGGGAAGCCCCACTTCAGTGTTTATTCTTGAAATAGAGATTTGTTTTCCCTTGAATTCTGAGGCCTTTCCCTTCAGCCCCTGGCAGCCTAAGTCCTTCACTTCCTGCGTCTGTGTCATTAATATTCAAAAAGCTTTGGATGGCACCATCTTTATTTGTTAGATATTAGGCTCCCATGGCCAACAAGGCTTGAAAGTTCCTTTAAAATCAGCATTCTTTCATGAATCCTTAGTTTTATTTAAAATAAAATTGGTTTTTGGTTTACATCTTACCAGGGATAATATAGAGAGATAGAGAAGGAGTGAAAATTTGATTGACGCACCCCTGGTTTCAGAAGAGACCATTGCAATCATGGTCCAGTGACAGACAAGTTATTGGGGTTTATATTAAAAGATGGCTGAGTGTTACTGCGAAAACAGCTTTTTTTTTAATTAGAGAAAATATTGTCTGATTAGCCTGCCAGATTTTCGCCCTAAAAGATTGTTTTTTTTTAAAGGGGGCAATGAGCAGATTTATGTGAATTTTTACAGACTCTTTGCTAGATTCTTCCCAAAGACTATTAATAAGTAACCCTGGGATTGTGTAAAAATTTATTATGGGTCAGGAAGTAAATAGATTTAATTTCAAGGAACAAAACTGGGAATAAATTAATCCTTCTCTGAGGGAAATATATAAATAATAGGATTCACTGGGGACCCAGGTTAGTGCTAATTTTATTTTCAAATTTTATAACTCATCTGAGAGAGGGAGAACACCATGAAATTTATGCATTTGTATATTTCTCCAAATTCTTCTGATGTGAAAAATATTAAATCAATTGGGATAAGTTTCTAAGACTCTTCTAAGATTTGTAAGTCAGCATGAAAGCGACAGATAACCTTCAGTGTAAGCAAGAATAAAATAGTACATTTAGGACACAAGCATTTAAATGGTACTTATATGATGATGAACTCCAAGCTATGAATTACTACCAAGAAGAAGGATTTGAAATCACTGAGGACTGGGAAGGCCCCATGGTCATCTAATTCAGCAAAATATTGCAAACCAGATTTCTCTATGCATAGGGATTCGCTATGCATATTAAAGACTTAGGGGAAAAACTGCAGTGAAGAAATATGTTTAATTTTGTTTATTCTGGGTTCAAATAAGTTTCTAATAAGTGAAAACAGGAGTTAACATCAGAGTTGACTATGGAAAGAAATGAGGCGTTGAGCACTGTGCCTTTGGAAGTAGATTCTACCAGGAACTCCGTGACCAAGCACCTCTAGCGAAAGCCAAGCTCCAAATTAGCTGGACCATGGATCCAACACAGTATGGCAGCTTGAATCTCATCTGTCCTTAAAGCCTAATAAAGGAGATGGGTATTTGCTCATCACTCAGATAACTAGGCCCATGGTGACCCACGGAGCATATAGAAAGAGATGTGGCAGCTCCATACAGGAGAGCCTGAAGCTGGGTGTGTCACTCAAGAGTAGGAGCCCATCATGTGTCTGCACATGGAGGACTCAGTAAAGAAAAGTCAGACCTACAGGGAAGTGGCTGCGAATCTAGCTCCGACGCCTAATTGTTCGCTTTCATCCAGATGTGCCCTGTCAGGAAGGCACCGTCAATAATGTATGAATCTTGAAGGCGGAGACAGATGCGGTTATTATTCCCTCTAGGCCTTTCCTGCCTTGGAGAAGACATATGACTCGGGAATGACTACAATTTAAAAAAATTTAAGTTGATACCACCAGCTTATGAGTAAATGCGTAGCTCCGATCATTTCAGAGCAAACGTCTTTGCAGAATTCCAGTCATCTTCGCAGTTTAGTTTGGCCTGTAAATTTTCACAGTAAACGCTTCAGACAATAACACACAAGAGGTTCTCAAAGAGAACACAGCCTTCCTGTGGGGTTGGAGCAGGCAGCTTTCTCTGAGCTGCATCAGCCTCCAGAAGCCTATTTTTAATATTTGCTTTTATTTCTTAATCCTTCCAGACAATAAACATGAAAGTCATTATAGCCAAGTGTGGCTGGGGTAATAAATACTTCAGAGTCCAAAAATACATGGTCCCTGCCTGACCAATTGCCCATTTTCCAGAAGGTCTAGGTATTTATCTAGCAGCAAGAGACCATTATCTTGCCACACAGTTTATTCTGCTGACACCTAATCTCCTAATTAAAATCGGTATAATGATGGACTGTTTAAATTCTGGTTAAACATGTTCCTTTTCCATTTGCATTCGAAAGAAAACACACTCCTCATCATGGGCACCCCATCCTGGGTTCTAATTTGGTTTTCCCTTGCCGGCATCATCATGGCACTCCAACTTGCTGCTGGTTAAATCTAAAAGAGCATCTAAATATGCCTCCCAGCTTGCCTGTTGCTTGGCAACACCAGCAGCCACCTCCTCATCAGGGTGAGTCCTAATTGGTCACAACTCTTGACAGGAGCCACTGACTTGTTAGAAATGACACTTGATTATTCACCTAGATGGCTAGAGCTAATATTTATCAGCAGGAAATTTTGTGTAAGATAAGTCATGGATGTTTTTAATTATCTGGGTGGCAGAAGGAGGCCATAAGTTTCATTAACGCTGTTAATTTTACATTTGTTAGTCACCAGTTTACAGTACTCTTAACATATTACTTTTTCCATTATCCAACAATATGTTTAAATACCATCTCCCTTCCCTATTAGCTGACCCTTATTTATTCAGGAAATCCCCCTTCTGACATCTGTTCCCAAAACAGCATTACAAACAGGTCTAAGAATGTCACACAGAAGGAAACATTGAATTGATACAATTCAACCAATACTTATCAGCTCCTGCCCCTAAGGGGTTTATCATATAGGAGGTGCAGAAATTCCTACACTGTTACAGATTGTGACACAGCTCAGGTCTTCTCTTGAGCACCAGAAGCTGCTTTAGGAGTGCTGGGGGTGAGCAGCATTGCAACTGAGCCTTGATGCTTTTACTGAGTTTTAATGGAGGGAGAAGGTGCATGGCAGGCGGAATGAGAGGCAGGAACAAAGACATCTAGACAGAAAGCACAGGGTGTCTTCAGGGACTGGAGGAGTACAAATGGGCTGGAACACAAAGTACGTATAAGGGATTAGTGAGGGGAGACTGGAAGGAGGGGTGAGGCATGACTTCGGCTGTTCTGTGCCAGGGCAAGGCTTGGTGGGAACTTCACTGGAGAGTGCTGCTGCTGCTGCTGCTAAGTCGCTTCAGTCGTGTCCGACTCTGTGCGACCCCATAGATGGCAGCCCACCAGGCTCCCCTGTCCCTGGGATTCTCCAGGCAAGAACACTGGAGTGGGTTGCCATTTCCTTCTCCAATGCATGAAAGTGAAAAGTGAAAGTGAAGTCGCTCAGTCGTGTCTGACTCTTAGCGACCCCATGGACTACAGCCCACCAGGCTCCTCCGTCCATGGGGTTTTCCAGGCAAGAGTACTGGAGTGGGGTGCCATCGCCTTCTCCGTCACTGGAGAGTGAGGAGCTGTTAAATCATTGAAAGCAGGGGAGGGAGGAAAAGGGGCTTCCTCTTCAGCTGTTTAACCTCCAAGATGCCACCTTGGACCCTGGGTTGGAGGAAGGGCCACAGTCTATAGAGTCTCCACTGTGCTGTGGCCCCCAGGCAAGAGACTACCGGGAGTGTGTTTGATCTGAGGGGTGTCCTCTGCTCAGGCTCTTCTCTGTGTCCCTCTTTGTGGGTGGACACGTGTCCCCTAGCCTACACACCATCTATGTGGGGGACATCTCAGTTGACACAGGAGGGACCCTCTCCTTCCCTTCCCCTGCTCAGGAATTGTGTCTTCCTTAGCACTCAGACCTACTCCATTGGCCAAACTTCCAGGAGCTCTGCAGGCTTCATGGCGTGTGTTTGTTTACTTTTCAAGTTCATGACATCAGAGCTGCACTGAGCAAAATTATAACCTAGAAGTTAATTAACAGAGGAGCAAAAGGAATGTGGATGCTGACTCTGGAGAAAAAGGCAACAAGCCAGGAGTCAGTGGATCTGGAATTCTAACTCTCACTTTTATTGAATTATTGAGCATAAATATAACCAGTTTCTTCCTTTTAGATCTTTATGTAATTCTGAAGTCAATGCATCAAAGAGCTGTCAAAAGGCCCTCTTAAGGATGTTGTTGTTGGAGACTTTGTTGGGCCCCACTAGGAAGCTGCCTGCTCTTTCCATGGTTCCCAAGCAACTGTCTCAGCTGCTGTTTAGTGACCTTGGAATCCTAGAATGTCCACGGAAAGGGACTCTGTAGCTTATTGCAATTAGCTCCTCACTTGGGAGTGAGGACTCAACTGCAGAGAGAGTCACAGGACTTGTCCACAGTAAGAGAGAGAACCAGCATGGGTATCAGGTCTTTCATTCAGGGCTGGCTCCCAGCAAACTGCACTACATCCTTGCTACAATAGAAAGAACACTTCAATTTACTAATGTTTCTTACATTGCTTCTGTGTTAAAGCCCTTAAGGAACATTGGCATCATGTTCTAGAGAAGCCACTGAATGTGTTGCCTTGTGCTCCTTTCTAACAGAGCAAATACTAAAACCTTCAATCATACAGGACAACATAGACTAGTTGCCAGAAGAGGGTGACCCTGAAGGTGTGTTAGTTATCTCTTGCTGTGCAATCAATTACCCCCAAACAGTTTAAAACAACAACATTTTAGTAGTTCATTGATTCTGTGAGTCAGGAATCTGCGTGGCTTAGAGGGGTCCATCTGCATCAAGGTCAAGTAGTCAAGTTGTTGGCCTGGGCTGTGATCTCATCTGAAGTCTTGACCAGGAGGAAATCTGTTTTCAAGCTTATTAACATGGTTATTGCCAGTGTTCAGTTCTTAGCAGGCTTTGGAAAATAGGAAACTTGTTCTATGCACGTCAATCAATGGGAATCTCCATAGAATCTCAGCAATACATTGCTCAGATGACAAGTATTTTCAGAAGACCCAGCTGGTGACTGAATATAGAATAGATTGGAAAGTGAAAAGACATGAGGCATTTTCAAAAATTGCTTTCTTAGTATACCTATATCCCAGGCACTATACAAGGCATTGCGCGCTTAGTCGCTCAGTCGTGTCCGACTGTCTGCAACCCCATGGACTGTAGCCCGCCAGGCTCCTCTGTCCATGGGATTCTCCAGGCAAGAATACTGGAGTGAGTTGCCATGCCCTCCTCCAATACAAGGCATTAGGACTATTAATATAAAGATGCTTAAGATACAGTTTTGTTTTCAAGAAGCAGATGTCAGCTCTGTTCCAAGCGATGAGTAGCAAAGCCTGAATCAGAGTGATCACTGGGGAGATAAAAATGAAGAAACAGATGCCAGAACGGAAGTGATGTTAACATGGTGAGGAAAGAACAGGTGACTCCAAAAGGACTTTTCTGGGAGGAATAAGAGATGGCAGGCATCCAAACAGTCTGGGAGCATGGGACTGTTCCAGAGGAAGACACTCGGGGTACTCACTGCATTCTAAACCATTTACACATTTTGTTCTTAATCTTTGACACAAGTTTTCAACAGAAATATCATTATTCCCATTCTGCAGATGAATAAATAGACCGACTAAGGTTAAATGATTTGCCCAAGGTCACGCAATTAGAAAGGGCCAAGGAGAGGAAACCTATTCATTGGTTTTGAGTGTTTTCTCTCCCCAGGTCAAGTGTATTTAACAACTTCAGAGTCTTGGCCTCAAGAAGACCTCTCTACCTCTTGGAATTAACTCTGTTATGCTCTGTCCACACCTTGAATCCAGTTCCTCAGACTCAGTCCATAAAGATACCATTTGTTTTTAACTGGACAATTGAATAATGCTGTAAACTCCAGATGAGCAAGGACTTCCTTCTTTGTGGAATTTCCTTCCCAGACTGATGATGGTGTTTTGCCCTTGATGACTACTAAGCTAAGCAGCCACATACTCAGCATCACCTTATAATAAAGATAGCCAACGTGAGAGGTGAGAAAGGCAGAATGGGAAAATTTTCCCCAGGCTTGGCTGCTGGACGATAACCCTTCCCCCCAAAGCATTCTTTAAAAAATTAATAACATTAATATTTTATCTGATTGTAAATATAACATGTATGCTTTATGAAGAAATGTGGGATAAACAAAAGTAGGAAGCATTCATTATCCTACGAAGAAGAGGAAACAGAACAAATGAGTCTTTTGTTCAGGTCTGTGAGATGATAGCACGGTATGTTCCTCTGTGCCTGTGTGTTTGCACAAGCCACCTAGGCCTGCTTGTCTGCTAATCTAGGGAAAGAACTGAGGGGTTTGTGGATTGTATAAAGATGATTGCAAGCCCAGCAAAGAGAGATTTTGTTTGTATGCAACTCGTGTAAGAGTAAATATTCCATAACTGCTTGGGTACAAGGAAGAAAACCTGAAATGGTGGCTATTGGCGAACAGACAGATTATGCTCCACTGTCTTATAATATTTTCTCCACACTGTTTTTTAAAACATTTTTCGTATTACATGCCCCATCTCATATCACATTAACCTAAATAAAAATGTCATTATCCATTCAGTTCGACAGACAGCAGGCAGAGTATGGTAGAAATTACAATCACGCCAGCTGACAACAAAGCATTCTAATCATGAGCACACAGAAGAACCGAGGGTGGGCAGCCGGTCCAGCCCCCATTTTGCACTGTCCAGGCATGTGATTGCGGTCAATGAGGGGAGACCCTTCTTTATACACAGGACATGCTTCTGAAGAGTTGCGTGTAAATCAGATTTCATGTTGCATCCCAGTTTTGTTGCATTAAGGAAGCTTCTAGCTTGATATCTAAAGAGACTTCCTTTCAAATGGCATTTTTCTTTTTACCATGTTACTATTCCTCTGAAATAAGTCGAAAAGATATTTTGGCATATGAAATTATATTAAGGCATGGTTCATTTGAACTACTAATTTTATTAAAATAATGGAAGGAAAGGTGGTCAGTGAGCCAGTCATAGGAATGTGGCTTAGACAGTATTGAGTTCTCCAACATTAAGTAAGTCTGAGATTTACTGAGAGTAACAGCCTAGAGGCTATCAGAAGTGACCCCTTGGCCCATACTTTTGTACTAATGGATTATTAAACTGATGGTTTGTGAAAATTTAGAAATGAATGCAGTAGTCAAAAAAGCCTGCTCATAATTAGCAAGATAGCAATTCAGGGGAGTCATCCTCATTTCTTTTCTCCCTTTCTTTCTTTCTCTCTCATTCTTTTTTTTTTCCCCCTTTTGTTTAGCGGACTTCAGGATAGACAGATGAGACAAATTACATTTCTGTTTTGGCAAATCACTTCACAAAGTCTTCCTATGCTAACAACGATAAGACGGTGCCTGATAGAAGCTTTATTTAGATTCACGCACAGCTGGTCAAAGAGCTGGAAACAGTAACACTGACCAATTCCATGGCTGCTGAAAGCAGAGGGCCATAGCTCTGTGTCTGATCCTGTGTATACAGCGACAGACCAAAGGCTTACAAGGCACACTGACCAGCCTTCACACGGAACAAAGAAGGAATAGCCAAGGATACAGGAGATGAGTTTTGAATGCGTGAGTACACCCTTGGTCCACCCATGCCTAGTACAATTAACCAGCACTCTAAGCCCTTATGGCTTCATGAGCAGAAAATTCTTCACTAGCTTTCGTCTACAAATGCTCCCTCCAAGAGTCTCTGCAGTAGGGAACATGGGAAGGGTCTCAGATACTCTGCCATCTCTCCACTGGGTGTGTAGGTGAGTTGTGCTTTAAGTATCTACTCCTTGACCTGCTGCCCAGCTGCCTGCAGGTTCCCGCACTGAGGAACCCATGCAATCCTGAGCTCAGGCCAGCTCACTGACTCTCACTCAACAGAGGTGCCCTTCTGCTTCTCTGACCATCCCCCATGGCCAGCAAGGGGGCTCCTGGGGACACAGCACTTTCACTACACCCCAGACCACGTAGGGCTGCCTTGAAGGAAGTTATGGGAGTGAGGGGTCCAACAAGACTGTGTGCCCCTCCAACCCTGGGCAGCAGCAGCCCAGGCTGGCCCCCCTGCCAGCCCTCTCCAATCACCTGACTGTCTCAGGGCAGGGAAGAAATGACTCTGCTCAGAACAGATGGTAGGACAACTTTCTACAGAGGTGCATGTTAGGTAAATGTAAAGCCTTTCTAATGAATGGACACTCAAGAGTCAAAAAACCAACGGCACCTGATGATGACTCATGGAAAGAAAACTTGTGGTTTTTGTTGACCTGAACCTCAGTATTTGCCTGTGTTATGTGTCTTATCAAAAAGTCAACACATACCTGGCTTTGCAACTGACATGCAGGGAAGTGATCTCTGCCTTTCAGGAGTGATACTGATTAGAGAGAGAGAGAGAGAGAGAGAGAGAGAGAGAAAGTAAGAGTGGAGAGTGTAGGCAAACTATGCAGTACCCAGAGTAGCTGAAGGGCTAGGGAAGGATGGTCCAGTGGATGCTGAGGGGTGAGGGGCAAAACTTGCTGTCCAGGTATCTGAAGCACCCAGGTGGCTCAGTGGTAAAGAATCCACCTGCCAATGCAGGAGACTCAGGATCAGTCCCTGGGTTGGGACGATCCCGCTGAGGAGGAAATGGAAACCCAATCTAGTAATCTTGCTGGGAAAATCCCATGGACAAAGGAGTCTGATGGACTACAGTCCAAATTCAAGTTCAGTCGCTCAATTGTGTCCAGCTCTTTGTGACCCCATGGACTGAAGCATGCCAGGCTTCCCTGTCCGTCACCAACTCCCAGAGCCTGCTCAAACTCATGTCCATCGAGTCAGTGATGTCATCCAACCATCTC
This sequence comes from Ovis aries, assembly GCF_016772045.2. NCBI lineage: Eukaryota > Metazoa > Chordata > Mammalia > Artiodactyla > Bovidae > Ovis > Ovis aries. The sequence continues at coordinate 104,831,936 of NC_056057.1, forward strand.
ATCCTTTGTTGTCCCCTTCTCCTCCTGTCCTCAACCTTTCCCAGCATCAGGATCTTTTCCAATGAGTTAATTCTTCGCATCAGGTGGCCAAAGTATTGGAGTTTCAGCTTCAGCCTCAGTCCTTCCAATGAATATTCAGGACTGATTTCCTTTAGGATGTACTGGTTGGCTCTCCTTGCATCCCAAGGGACTCTCAAGAGTCTTCTCCAACACCACATTTCAAAAGCATCAGTTCTTCAGTGCTCAGCTTTCTTTGTGGTCCCACTCTTGCATCCACACATGACTACTGGAAAAACCATAACTTTGACTAGATGGACCTTTGTTGGCAAAATAATGTCTCTGCTTTTTAATGTGCTGTCTAGCATGGTCATAACTTTTCTTCCAAGGAACAAGCGTCTTAATTTCATGGCTGCGGTCACCATCTGCAGTAATTTTGGAGCCCAAGAAAAGAAAGTCTCTCATTGTTTCCATTGTTTCCCCATCTATTTGCCATGAAGTGATGGGACTGGATGCCATGGTCTTAGTTTTCTGAATGTTGAGTTTTAAGCCAACCTTTTCACTCTCCTCCTTCACTTTCATCAAGAGGCTCTTTGGTCCCTTCTCTTTCTGCCGTAAGGGTGATGTCATCTGCATATCTGCGGTTATTGATATTTCTCCCAGAAATCTTGATTCCAGTTTGTGCTTCATCCAGCCCAGCATTGCCCATGATGTATTCTGCATATAAGTTAAATAAGCAGGGTGACCATATACAGCCTTGACGTCCTCCTTTCCTGATTTGGAACCAGTCTGTTGTTCCATGTCCAGCTCTAACTGTTGCTTCTTGACCTGCATACAGGTTTCTCAGGAGGCAGGTCATGTGGTCTGGTGTTCCCGTCTCTTTAAAATGGGCTACAGTCCATGGGGTCACAAAGAGTCAGCCACAACTATGCACACACGCACAGGGAAGCAGAAAGAAATGAAACCAGCCAGCAGGTGTTAGAGGGAATCAGATCCTGCCTCAGTACAACAATACAACTTCTAACAAATAGATTAACACTTTATAACCTTTCCCAGGGCCTCAAGCCTTAACTGAACAGTGGTCTTATGTAATCATTAAAACTCATTCATTCATTCAATGAATTACTATGTACCAAGTGATGTTCGAAGTGCTGAGGATACAAAAATGAACAAACAGACAAAAACCTCCCCTGATCGCAGACACTGATATTTTAGTGCCAAAAAAGTAAAATCTAAACATAAGCAACATTTCAAAGGAAGTTTTCCACAGGAAATACTCAAAACACTAGATTACAGCATGTTGCTTTAGCTATGGTGTCAGTCCTGATTGTGACCTGGTTCAAAGGATTCCCCCTGATGTTTCCAGCTTGGCTTTTCAAAAATACAGGAGAAAATAAAAGGTCCTGTGGGTGCCCATTGGGTTCCACAAAGAATTCCACTCACTGCAGTCAGACTTTTAGGGTCAACGTGGCGGGCGGCCAAAATGAGAACTAAATTTGTTGAAGCTAGATCATGGTTACATGAATGTTCATAATCCCAACCATTCTTTCTGTGTGTATGTTAGGTATTTTCCATAAGAAAGATATTTTCTTATTCAAAAAAGAAATTCAGGGGGCTTCCCTGGTGGTCCAGCAGCTGAGAATCCGCCTTCCAATGGAGGGGACGTGGGCTGGATTCCTAGTCTGGGAACCAAGACCCCACATGCTACAAGGCACCTAAGCCCGCATGCTGCAACTGAAAGCCTGCTCACCGCAACAAAGACCCAACAGAGCCAAACAAAGGAAAAACCAAAGAAGAAATTCAGCAGTAGTCCTGGATATCAAAGGCCTCTTGAAATCAAGGGTTCCCTATATTCGAAGTTTTAAACAGCTTAAGCAGAAATGAATAACCATCCATCCACGTGCTCTAAAAATGATTTTTGTATTGAATAAAGCAGTAGAAAGGGATGAACCTTAGATTCTTCTCAGTACTGAGATTCTACATTCTAGTGGAAGATCTAAAGTATAATTGGAATCAAGCAAACGTGGATTTGGGCTAATTCCTGAGTTAGTACATACGGATTGTGGTCTATTTACTCTCTAATGCTAACCAAATGTCAGAAAACTCAGTGCTGATTCTCATTTCTAAGCATGTAATGATCATTTTCATAATTATTTCACAGTATTTCCTCTAAACCCTTTCTTCTTTTTGCTTTCAAAAAAAAAAAAACAAACAGATTGTTTGAGCTGAAATAGGCATTTACAGCGATTGTATTTTACAATATTTGTGAATTTTAGATCTTATTCTCAGGTACATGAAAGTCATCGAAATGATAACCATTTTCGCAGGAAGCACCGTACATAACCTCTTCATTCGCTGCTAATTTAGGTGTGCTCTCTGCATGCTGTCCTAATTGCACTTCGTTATCTGTTCCCAGATGACTCCTTTAATCAGCCAGGCCTGCGACGTGCTTCTGACTCACCTAGAGCATCACGCACAATCTGGGGAGGCTTTTGACATCCAGAGGTAAGGGCACTACGTGGCTATATTATAGATGAGAAATCATATTTTTGAACTGCTGTTTCTTGTAACTGTACATAATTGCTGAACAATTACCTTGGGACCAACAAACAGTGGAAATGCTTACAAGATCCAAAAAGTGTGGGTAGACTGACTAAGAAGAAGAAAGGAAACCCATGGAAAATGTGAAGCAAATACAAATGACGCCCTGGGGGCTGTGACGTGTGCAGGGAACGCTGAGTGGGTGTGTTTTGTGAAGGGACGTGCCCTCCGACCTCTGCAGACCCAGGAGGTGGCAAGATATATCTGGGCAGAAAGGACAGGGTCTGGAGGGGCACAGTCCATGCAGTTTTAATTCAAGAAAAACTGTGCCCACCTCCCTCAGCCTGGAAGCCATAACTTAGTGGTGGAGCCTCAATTTAAACGACTGATTGTCTGGCTTTTTGCCTAATTGACCTCTGCTAAATTATGGTTTATATCAGATTAAGAGTCACACAGCAGATCAGCCAGAAGCCAACTTGCTCTCATTATCAATGTTAATAAAATCATAACATAATCATCACCAGCATTTACATTCTACCATATTGTTTACAAAATTGTCTCCTCCACATTCTCTCTGGTCCTGACATGCATGAGCTGGGTGAGGGTATGGCTTCACCCAACTCACTGAGTTGGGTACTCAGTTGCTGAGCTCCTGCTCAGTTGGCCCAGCAGCCATAAAAGCAAAGTTAACAACTCTTAAAACCTTTACATCGTCAATGTTTAGGATCAGATGAAATCACATTCAGCAGTCACGTTGCTGTTTTTGCTGTCACCGGGAAATGCGTCATCAATTGTAGAGATGTTCTCAGTAAGAGGTCAAAATAAAACACATCATCTGAAGATGTCATGTAGTCCTTAATGATAAGTGGCTATAGAATTTGTGAAGAAGAGGAACTAAGTATACCTACGAAAAGCCACAAAAATAGACCCTTTCGTTAGCAAAGGATATGAATTCCCAGCTGTTAGCCTTTTTAGAAGCAACTTAACTATCCCTACAAAGAAAACAAAAAAGGTTATTCTCTTAGAGCTTAAAATGGCCATTTGAGGGGCAGGTTTCCTAGAGCCTAAGAGGTTAATTTTTCTGGAGCTACTGCCAGACACTTTTCCTTCTGTTTGTTTCTAAAGGGCAACGTGTGTTTCCTGTAATAATATACATATGTTCATGAAACTGCTCCCAAAGTTTGTCTTGTGTTTATTTGAGTGTAAAAGGGCCCTGGTTTTTTTATTTGTTGCTCCAATGAAAACTGTAAAACCATTAGGAGGAAGAGGGAGACAGAGTTAATAAAACTAGACAATCAGCTTGCTATTAATAATTTCATCAATCACAACTTGCTCTGTCTACATCAATCAGTCGTTAGACCTGGCCTTGGAGGGGCTCTGCACAACTTTGGAGTAAAGCACATAGACTCTGGGTCAAGTGTTTTTTCTCCTTCATGGGGAAGAAAAAGTAAAGTGTATTTCTTGGTATTTGACTTTGCCAGGATGACCCCATCTTTGTCTAGATAGGCTCCCTGTTACGTATATATGTCTTCCCTTGAATGGGTTTCCCAGGTGGTTCAGTGGATAAAGAATTTGTCCACAATGCAGAAACCACAGGAGACCCGGTTTCGATCCCTGGGTCGGGAAGATCCCCTGGAGAAGGGAATGGCTGCCTACTCCAGTACCTTTGCCTGGAGAATCTCATGGACAGAGGAGCCTGGCAGGCTACTGTCCATGGGGTTGGACAGCTGAACAGCATTGAAGTGACTGAGCACACACACACACTCCCCTTGAATTCTGCTATCGTCCTCCCAGGATCTCACCCCAATGTGATAGAGGGGAGGGTTCCTCTCCTACCGCCCCACTCCAGGTCTGCTGGAGCCCCCCTTTGAACAGGTAGATGGTGCAGTCGTGCACTCCGGGAGGAGGTGGATGGGGAGGCCAGTGGCCACCTCCTTCCTGAGCACAAGTGGTTCCCTCCCCTGTAGAATCTACTGCTGCTACACCACAGACGTGGTGGCCAGCGTCGCCTTCGGCACCGAAGTGGACTCCCAGGAGGCTCCTGAGCACCCCTTCGTGGAGCACTGCAGGCGCTTCTTTGCATCGTCCATCCCCAAACCTCTCCTGGTTTTACTCTGTAAGTGCAGCTCCTGCCAACAGGGGTAAACTGGGCAAGTTGGGCAGACCCCATGGTACCACACTCTGGGTGTCTCTAAGAGTCACCCTGTGGAGTCTGCCCTGCAGAGCCCTGGTCTCCCTGGAGATGCCCAGGCTCCTCTGCACCAACCTGGGGCCTCTTACCCACACAGGCAGGCCTGGCCCAGCTTACCGGCTGGCAGTGAGCACGGTCGCGGTGCACAGGGCAGAGAGGCCTACTGCACTGCCTCCGCTAGTGCTTGTTTCCACCACGTGAGAAAGGCATTCTCCTCCCCACTTCACAGATGAGAAAACTGAGGCTGGAAAGGCTGAGTCAAGATGGGAACCTAAAACCTTTCATTTTCTAGGACATATGCCTCCCCTCCAGCAAAACCCTCTTTAGAACACTACTCTGCTTGAAGCCCAACACATAGTGAACTGGAAACCATGTGATGGGTGACTAGCAGATTACCCAATGGTGGGGAGACCAGTCCATTGATCTTATTTGTATTTTAGAAGTGAGTGTTTACCCTCTGGCCAATTCCGGTGTCTTCTTGCTTTTATGGAAGCACTGCAGTGTTGTTACTATGGTTATTGATTATTGCCATAATTCCAAACCATTCTGCTGGGCTGGTAAATTCTATTTCCTTCCTTGGTCAGTTTCATTCTCATTTCCGAGTCAACTTCCGTGGAAGCCCCTGTCACCTCCATCTGCTCTGCACTGACACTGTATAGCACTTGTCGCTACGGCAGTCAAAGCGCAGAGGGTCACCCCTCATCCTCTACACCCCAGGGGAACTGGTTCCCCTTGCCATCAACCACAGGGCATCCTGTGCACTGCAGGGCATGTGGGTCCACTTCCCATGGTGGCTGCCACTCCAAGCTCTCCCTCCCTGCTGTGTCATTTTGGTGCAGGCCCCTGCTCTTGAAAATGGGCAGAGCCTGCTGAGACATGCATGGATCAGAAGGGTCCTCTCCCCCAGCTCACACAGCTCCCGTGTGTGCCTGTGCACAGGAGACCCACTGTGAGTGCTGAGAATCTGAACTGAGCCGCACTCCCCAGGGACAGGTTTGGCCCCACAGTCCAGGCTATCATCCAGGAGGGAATAAGTGGCAGCTCTGGGGAAAATGATCCAAAGGAAAAAACAAAAAATGCAAATGACCAGAAAGTTAAAAAAGGAGATTGGCTTCTACCACTTGCTAAGACTTGAAACATAGCCTGCAATCTCTTCTTTCCTGATGAAATACAGAAATCTTGGACCCTCCTATCTAGAACTAGGGAAATTAACTTATAAACATGAGACTGGCTGCTTGAGGGCCAGGTGGAAGTGGACCCTCAATTGAAGCCCCACTTCCATCGTATAGACGTTTATCGAGCGCTTACTTCATGCAAGGAAGGGTGACGAGTCCAGAGGTAGAATCCCGCTCTGAGCAGCGGCGATTCAGAGGGGGAAGACAAGCCTTCAAAAGACTAATTCAAGGCCAGGGTTTGCTTCCTGGCAACAGGCATCTAATAGCCCTGGTTTATTCTCACCCTCTTTTCAATGCCACTTTTGTTTTTCTCTTTCAAGTATCATTTCCATCCATAATGGTCCCACTGGCCCGGATTTTGCCCAATAAGAACCGAGATGAACTGAATGGCTTTTTTAACAAACTCATTAGGAATGTGATTGCCTTGCGGGACCAGCAAGCAGCCGAAGAGGTAATGTATTTTAATAGGACACGGCGTCGGAATGGAATAGAAGCTAATTTGGCATCGCTGTCTGCTTTCTCTCCCTCCCCTCCCAGCCCCGCACACTCATGCCATGCGGACAGCAGTGGCCTAGTGCTTAGAGCTTGCCGGGGTAGCCAAGAGAGAGAAGGGGGCGGGGGAGGGAGGCTGAGGAGGAACAAATAAGGAGAGAGAGGTGAAAGCAGGCAGGAAGGACGGCGAGGAGCAGCAGCCCAGAGCAATCTGTCCACCCTCTGACCCAGGGGAGTAGAATTAAAGCTGCCCTCCCCTCAAGCTCACAGGCCGCCTTATTTCAAGCATCACCCCCAGCACAGGTTATGGCCGCCCCAGAGAATTTTCTAGATAAAGCTGCCCACATATGCTTTTCATCAGTATATTCTTTATATTGAAAAACAGCAAGATGGAGCTTTACAGCATGAACAGCATCGTTTTGAGAGGGGAGATCAGGCAGCTGTCACCAATCCCACAATCCCTCTCTGCAGAGGGATGGAGGGTGTTACTGCAAAACGCATGGTTGAGGGCCCTCGCGTGCTTCACTGAGAACTAGAAATTTCTTTCCCCTTTGTGGATATGCCCTACGCTTGGCACACAGTAGGAATCAAGTAAATATCTGTTGATTGCATTTGGCTGAGAATAGAAATAGGAATGTTCAGTGTTAAGGAAACTAGTTTCAATATCGGATATGCTCGTGCACGTATGATGCTATTCTTTATGGGCCTTACTCTAGTCAAGGAAACGACTGAAAAGGAGAAAACAGGGCTGAAATGTCTCTTCCTGAATTGGCTTGCATAAAATGTAGCTTTAAAAGTGTTTGCCCGGGCTTCCTGAGGCGCTCGGTGGTAAAGAATCTGCCAGCTAATGCAGGGGAAGTGGGTTTGATCCCCGGTTCGGGAAGATTCCGCATGCCACGGCGCAGCTCAGCCGGTGCACCACAACTATCAAGCCTGTGCTCCAAAGCCTGGGAGCTGCAATTACTGAGCCCGAGTGCCTCAACTCCTGAACCCCCTGTGCCCTAGAGCCTGCGCTCTGCAACAGGAGAAGGCACCACGATGGGATACCTGCCTATCCCAACTAGAGAGTAACCCCTACTCCTGTAGTGAGCCTGCACTCACTATAACTGGAGAAAAGCCCACGCAGCAACGAAGACCCAGCACAACCAAAAATAAGAAGAAACAAACAAGGGCCTTCGCCAGCGGTCCATTGGTTAAGAATCTGCCTTCCAACGCAAAGGATGCAAGTTTGAATTCTGCTTGAGGAACTAAGAGCCCACATTCCACCTGACCACTAAGCCGCAACTAAGACCTGACACAGCCAAATAAACAAACATTTTAAAACATAAATAAATTTAAAAAAATTTTTAAGTGTTTTCTCAAAGACTGGGGAGGTCAGAGAGATTACCAAGAGAAGATGTGTGGTCCAGTGTCGCCGTGACGGCAGACGATGAGATCAAGGCAGATGCAGTCTGTTAGTGGCCAATCGCAAGGAGTAGCCTCTACCTGCCCAGCTTCACATTCTGGACACTGTGAAGCAAAGGTGTCCTTGTCCAGAAGGTGGGGGAAGGTGCAGACAAGCTTGCCCTTTGGCTCATACCACTGGGAACTCAACCTGCCACCCTTCGAGGTGTGAGAAGAATCAGTTCCTGGTGTCCTTGGCCCAGCTCTGCCATCTGAAAGGACAGAACATTCTTATCCAGGTCCATGCTCCTCCAGGGTGAGCCTGGGGAAGGAGGGATGAGGAAAGTCCCGTTTTCAAACCTTAATACTACTGTGAAAGCCTTCCTTCATGCGCATGAGGTTTGCCACTCACCCTTTCTACCCCCAGCCTGAAACCCACTGGTGGAGGAATCAGGCTGAAAATTCTCAGACTGTTTGCACCAAATAGCTTGCTAAGAGGTGAAGGGTTATTAAAGATCCAATTACTAAGATTGCCTCAAGCTTTTCCTTTTTTAAACTCAAGAGCTATTTGTTTCAAACAACGAGTTGATCTGAGAAAAACCTCCCAACCATGAATCCAGGACTGCCCATGTCAAGACAGAGCTATATGGTTACTAAGAAAACTTGCTTTAAACCCATCTAAACTCCATAGACATTCCATCAAGCAGATGTGTGTTTGCGCAGTGGAAAATGCAGCACAGATGTTAAAAGGTAAATATTTTTCTAAGCTCTCGCCAATGGGTGGATTAGACACCTACATCTATCAGGGTTCGTATTTTTCTTGGATATAACCATAAACCAGCACTGTTGCAGGCCTAAATGGGCAGTGTTCAAATAGCCTCTGTGATACAGTGCAAATAAAAGGAACCCATCAACACTAATGCTCCTCTCCAGTGCACAGGCCCCAGAGAGTCGCCCTTTCCTCTGGCCTCTGGGGTTGGAGGTTAAGACAGATTTCTATAAGGCTCAGCAGCCCTGAAGCAGCCTGGCTGAGCCAGGATGAGGGGAAAGGATGCCAGCTGCAGCTCTGCCCCAGGGTAGATCCAATGAGGTGGATGTGGCTTCGCCCTCCCTTCCACCATTGTCCTCATGTGACTCCAGCAAAGCCACAAGCAAGCCTCGGGGACTGCAACCATTAGCATCTGAGGAGTTTCAAATGGGCAGGTCAAGAGAGAGCCTGGGATGCTCTGGGGTCGCCGAATGGCATCTGGAATCCGAGAGAGTTCACCTCCCATTCAAGCCATTGTGCCCAGCCCTGGGACCAGAGTTAGAGTCTCAGATGTTGCCCAGGCAACAGGAAGGAAGCTGGGGAAAGTCAGCCCTTGTGGATGCTGTTTGGGAAGCAGATTGAGCAGGGCCAGGGTGGAAAGAGGGGGGCAAGGGCCATCCTCTCAGCCAATCCTATGCAAGCAGGCTGGCAGTATGTGGGGCCTTGCCTCCCTGAGTCTCAAGATTCTTGTGGCCCACAGGCTGAGCTGTGAGTCCCACTAGAATCTCCGCAGAAGACACCTTCCAACCAGTAGAGCTGCAAGGGTGTCATGACCCAAGGGTCTCATGATTTAAGGGGGTCACGACCCAAGGGTCTCATGATCTAAGGGTCTCATGATCTAAGGGTCTCATGATCCAAGATTCCTGCTCCAAAGCATGCAGTTACAAGTAAATCCAACACAGCCTTCCTCAAAATACACTTAGGACAAGGCAGGCTTATTAGTATTTGTGGAGTTGTTGATTGCAAACCTAACATGTGCTTGACCCAATACAGGCATGGGGTGGGGTTGGGGGTGGGGCACAGGATCCTGCCCTGGAGATGCAAGCAACCCTGTGTGACCTGACAACCCTGTGTGACCTGACAACCACTTTTGTTGTTGTTGTTGTTTAGTCACTAAGTCGTATCTGACTCTTTGCGACCCCATGGACTGTAGCTCACCAGGCCCCTTTGTTCATGGGACTTCCCAGGTGAGAATACTGGCATGGGTTGCCATTTCCTTCTTCAGACAACCTCCTTAAAAGATGCTAATGTGTGTGACATAGATTACGGATTTGATAGTAATCCAGAAGCCAAAGGACTGAGAAAATGATGCAACAAGTCAAGAACTTTGAAATGATCATTTTTCCTCTTGGTGGTTCTAATACTCGCCCTTTTGGTGTTGAGTCCCATAGACTTCAGAACAGAGTAACCCATCAGTGGTCCTTCATCACATCCAAGAGCTGTTCAAAGATGAGATGTGTCAGGGACACACTTTGTCAGCGTTAAAGTGAAAGTCGCTCAGTTGTGTCTGACTCTTTGAGACCCCATGGACTGAATTCTCCAGGCCAGAATACCAGAGTGGATAGCCATTCCCTTCTCCAGGGGATGTTACCAACCCAGGGATGGAACCCAGGTCTTCTGCATTGCAGGCAGATTCTTTACCAGCTGAGCTACCAGCAATGTCAGAGCTAAAGTAATACATAAACACTCCATTGTTACACTTGTAAATGGGGTAGTGTAAATAGAGAGGATCTGCAAAGTACTGATAAGGAAGGAGAGGGAAATGGTAAGAAAGCTCTAACTTAAGTGGGGCAGGAGATTATTGAGGATAGAAGGAACCCAACCTGAGGAGGACGAGCAAAATGCAGGCTGGAGACTTGGAAGGTAGGCTTCTTCATATGAGTTCCCTCCCCGCCCCCAGGTCCTGTGAACTCCCTGCTGTGACAAAACTAGACACAGAAGTCCACCCTGGAGGGTGGGATGTGAACAATGGAGCACTTACTTTGATTTATATTTTAAATATTTATTTATTTGGCTGCACCAGGGCAGGCAGGATCCTTAGTCGTGGCATGCAAACTCTTAGTCACATCATGTGGGACCTAGTTCCTTGACCAGGGATTGAATCCAGGCCTCCTGCACTGGGAGCACAGAGTCTTAGCCCCTGGACCACCAGGGAAGTCCCTAATTTAATTCTTTATGATGCTTGAATTGCTTTATTATCAGAAAAACCAACCAACCAAGGATACAAACACAGATGAAGGAAAATAATAAAAATCTCCCTGGTTTTCCCAGCTCCTTCAGCTCACCATGAACTGCCGGGTGAGTGAGTGAATGAAGTTGCTCAGTCGTGTCTGACTCTTTGTGACCCCATGGACTGTAGCCTACCAGGTTCCTCTGTCCATGAGATTTTCCAGGCAAGAGTACTGGAGTGGGTTGCCATTTCCTTCTGCAGGAGATCTTCCCAACCCAGGGATTGAACCTGGGTTTCCCACATTGTAGGCAGACGCTTTACTGTCTGAGCCACCAGGGAACTGCTGGCTAGGATGTTGCTAAACATTTTCTACATGTGGACACATGTAATCACAGACATTGTCCAAGTGCCATTCTTACAGACATGAGGTTCTGCCATACACAGTGTTCAGCAACTTGCTCTCTTTGCTTACCAAAGTGGCTTAACAGCTTCCTGAATCAGCCCAGCAAGAACAGCCTCATGCTGTACCGGCAGCAACACAGCCCGCTGATGGCTGCACTCAGTGCTATAATGAGCAACAGTGGGAGGGGGTGGTCCCAGGCTCCCCGCATCTCAGACAATCCCGCAAAGAAAATCCTTGTTCCTATTGACTCTCTGAAAGCTGCGTGTGCTCGTCTTCTTCTGTGCTGTGAGAGTGCTCTCTTGTGTGACTCTAAGGCCCAAATGTGTGTTTTCTTCTTTCCTCCCTTAGAGGAGGAGAGATTTCCTCCAAATGGTCCAGGATGTGCGCCATTCTGCCGCCACCGTGGGCATGGAGAACTTTGACATCGTCCGTCAGGTCTTTTCTGCCACCAAATGCCCAGCAAACGCTTCCCGGCGACACCCACCCAGACCCCTGTCCAAGCCTTTGAGTGTGGATGAGGTGGTGGGCCAGGCCTTCATCTTCCTCATTGCTGGCTACGAGATTGTCACCAACACTCTCTCTTTCGCCACCTACCTCCTGGCCACCAACCCTGAGTGCCAAGAGAAGCTTCTGGAAGAGGTGGACCGTTTCAGCAAGAAACATGTGAGTACAGTCATCTGTGTGGCTTTGTGTTCATCAAAGTGAAACTTATTTTTGATAACCATCTTGCCAAAATCACATTCTAAGTGTATAAGCGTGCCGTGGCCCAACTTCTCCATCTCTCTGGGTTAACAAGCAAAACGGAGTACTCAGAACAACACGGAGGAAAAAGAAAAAAGAATTGTCGCATGCCTTCACTGCCTGGGAGAGTCCATGAACCAAGCCTGGCTCAGGGAAAATGCAGAACCCCAGGCAGTCAGAGGTCAAAGGTAAGGGAAAGGGAAGGAGACCTGGTTTCCCAACACTCTGTCTGCAGATTCTCCATGCTCAGGAAGGTGGGAGTCAGCCAGAAAATGGAGCCAAGTGGAAGACAGAAGCAGGCCAAGGATAGGCCAAGTCAGCGCAGGCGTGGAGATGGGGAGAGTGCTAGGGAAGGGGTCTGGGAATGGAGCGACTGAAACAGGGCTGGATTCTAGATATGCCTTCTAGATGGGGCTCCTCATTGCTAGACCAGAAGCAAACTTTAGGGTGCAGAGCTTGGCTACTTTTTCACATCATTTTTTCCTGGATGCTTATGTGTACATTGCTTTAACTTATGAGCTGTTAAAGTAATTTTAAAAATCTGTGCTTTCAAAGGAAGACCACCATAATAGAATCCTTTCTAATACATTCTGATGATGTAAGGACTATTACATTCACAATGTTGGGAGGAGAGCTGTTCCATTATAATAACTGTCAGAATTTTTTTTTTCATATATTGAGTTGAAAACTGATTCCCAGGAAATTCTACTTCCTTATTCCACCGGGGAAAGTATTGGGTTGGCCAAAAAGTTTGGGTTTTTTGATGCAAGGTTAGCTTTTCTTTTGAAAACTGCGTTAACTATGTTACTAGTTGCCTTAACTTCTGGCTCATTGAGAGCTTCTGGTCAACTTAATGTCCTGTAATGTTTTGACATCTGCCAAGCCAGGTTTCCCCTGGAGAAGGCAATGGCAGCCCACTCTAGTACGCTTGCCTAGAAAAATCCCATGGACAGAGGCTACAGTCCATGGGGTTGCTAAGAGTTGGACACAACTAAGTGAAGTCACTTTCACTTTTCCTTTCATGCAGTAGAGAAGGAAATGGCAACCCACTCCAGTTTTCTTGCCTGGAGAATCCCAGGGATGGGGGAGCCTGGTGGGCTGCCATCTATGGGGTTGCACAGAGTCGGACACGACTGAAGTGACTTAGCAGCAGCAGCAGCAAGCCAGGTTTCCCCAATCCATTGCTTGGACTATTGATTTTCTGAGCCTAGATGCAAGAGTTTATATTTATCCTTATTACTGCTCAAGTCAGTCAAAATAATTTTGAATCTTGATTCTGGCATCTGTCATATTATAATTCCTCCAGCTTTGTGTCATCTGGGACTTGCTCAGCATGTCTCCTATTTCATCCAAGTCATTGATTAAAGTGTTGAACAGGACAAGTCTTCCCTCCAGGTTGACATTGATCTATTAATCAATATTCTTTGGGCAGGGAGTCTCAACAAGTCATGAATTCAAATAATCCTACCACCTCCTCCCATCTCATCCTATTACATACGTAGTTGTGTTTTTGTTTTCAGTTGAGACGGGGATGGAGGAAGGAACAAAGATAGTTGGGGTACATTACTGCAAGAGAAAAATGGGGAGCTGAAGGTATATTAGGATGCTGTTAGGGGCAGGTAACAAAACCCCAACCCAAACTGACTTAAGGACAAAAAAAAAAATAGGAGGGAGATGCTTATGAATACAGATAATTGAGCAGCTTAGGAATAGATGTTGTTGTTTAGTCACTAAGTTATATCCGACTCTTTGTGACCCCATGGACTATAGCCTGCCAGACTCCTTGGTGCATGGGATTTTCCAGGCAGGAATATTGAAGTGGGTTGCCATTTCCTTCTCCAGGGGATCTTCCTGGCCCAGGGTCAAACCTGCTTTTCCTGTATTGACAGGCAGACTCTTTTTCGCTGAGCCACAGGGAAGTCCAGTAATAGATGTGGCTTCAAACAAACCTTTACCTCGGCTCAAAGATGGGCTCCGGTCCTAGTTTCTCCCAACTTCTTGGCTGAGCTCTTTTCATATTGGTCCCATTCTCAGGTGTTCCCTTCTCTTGAAACCCCAGGCCACTTGCTGAGAACATCTGGGAGACAGGCTTCCACTCATAACGAAAGGAGAAGAGTCTGTGACCCCAGATTCTCAGCAAGAGTCATTAGGTTCACCCTGGTCAGAATGCTTAGGTCACTGCCCATTCTTGAACAGACTATTGTGGCCAAGAGAACAGGGGCATGGGTGGGCTTAAGCCAATCCATCCTACCCTCAGAGTCAACTGTAGTCAAGTCCTATTACTAAGAACTTGGGAGCAGACATTCCAGCAGTTACTCCAGGAGGTGGTCAAGGCAAGAGAGGGAATTCGGCCCCCTGGTCTCAAATAAACCAGAAGGCAGGTCAAACTAAAGACTTTCAAGCATCTGGAGAGTGGTCAGCCATGTAGTGGACGTGGTGGTGGTTTGGAGAGGGGGCAACAGCTCTGAGAGGCAGAAGTCATGACTCACCTTCAGGGAATTTAATTGCCAATTAAAACAGTAGTCTATGTCTATTACAACAGCACCTCCTTCCAAGTGAAATTCTCCAGGGCAACAGAAGGCAGCACTTGATCGAGTCTAGAATGAGTGATGTCATGCAGAGAGCTTGGGGCTCTAGGGAAGGGAACACCAGCTACTCTGTAATTCCATCTTGTTATGTTCATCCATCAGGAGGATACAGGCCTGAATGCAGGTCTGAAAGCAGACACAGACCTGCATTCAGAGGCCTTAGACACACAATGCCTTAACTCTGAGGTGGCCTAAACTGACCTTGACCTTGAGGAGGGCGAAACTATCTCACTTTACCCTGCACTCCTTCAAATCCCTCTAGCCTCGGATGGGAGCTTCTTTCCTCAGAGAACTACCTCTTATGGGCTGTGCAAAATGTGTGTGTGTGTGTGTGTGTGTGTGTGTGTGTACACGCATGCATGTGCATTCATGCTCAGTCATGTCCAACTCTTTGTGACCTGCACGGACTGTAGCCCACCAGGTTCCTCTGTCCATGAAATTTTCCAGGCAAGAATAGTGGAGTGGTTTGCCATTTCCTTCTCCAGGGGAACTTCCCCACCCAGGGACAGAACCTGTATCTCCTGTGTCCCCTGAATGTTGCCAATCAAATAAACAGATTTTAGGCGGTAAAGTTTCTCAAACTTTAGCGTACATAAAACCATCTAGGAAGTCCGTTAAGATATAGAGTCCAGGGCCCTTTACACAGAGATTCTCCTTTCATAAGTCTGAGCCAAGGCCAACGAACTCCCACTTTAAATACACATCCCAGGTGATTTTCATGCAGACAGTCCTTGTTTCAACCTTGAGAATACAGCCTTTGTAGCCCATGCCCTGGCCCAGCTGTGCAGGCTCCAAGGTCATTTTCTCTCTCCAGGTAACAGCTGGGACTGTCTGTGAAAAATGGGACTATATAGAACTGGTCTATAAATTAAATAAATTTGGCAGTCACAATAGTGTTAATAGTTGTATAGCCTTGCACATGGTATACATGCAATAAATATTTTCAGGTTCTCTCTTTTTTTTTTTTTTCTATAATCAGAGTTCTGTTAATATGGGCCATCTGTCAGAACATGGAAATGCAGATTAGCTGTTCACACATTAGATATTTTCCTGAAAATATTCCTGAAAATTTGCATGTAAAGTATGACTTGTGATAATTTTCCTGCTGGTTTCCATTCAACAAATATTTTTTGAGTGCCAGTTAATGCCAGAGTCAGGCTCCAGACATTGCACCCAAGAATGTTCTGACCTAGTTCTTCCATAATATACCTGAGACCCCCATGCATCTCATTAGATGGTCTTCTCTTGTATTTGTCAATGAGATCATTAGATTTGAGCTTTTGAGTTTCTCTTCCCTGAGCCTACCATTTTTTAGCAATGCCCTATGAGAATCCAATGAAAGCTAAGTTTTCTTCCCATGAAAAAGCCTATGTGCACTGTATCAGGATTCTTTCTGCTGACAGTGACAGAGAATTCAACCCAGGTTGGCTCAGGAAGTTCATTTACCCATATAACTAAAAACTGTAGTATAAATCTACCTTCAGGTATGGCTTGACACGGGGGCTCAAACTCTGTCACTGAGACCCAGCTTGTCCTCTCTCCCCCTCTCAGCTCCAGTCATGCTGGGCATATGCCATTCTCACACAAGATCTCCCCTAATGGTCTCAAGACAGCTGTGTAACCAGTTTGTTCAATAGCCTGAACTAAGTGAAGTATTAATACAAACATGGAATCCTTTGGTGCTTTCCCCCCCAATTATTTCTTTTAAAAATGCTCTGATGAATCGCCTTCCCTCTCCTAGATGATATCTTGGACAGATTGCAAAGGTTTCAATTCCCTTTGGCACTAAGTAGTTCAAAACAGTCTGGTCCAGTTTACAACTGCAGTCTCAGACTCAATTCAATGCCCTTAGCTCAGGATGACCTGTGGTCTGAGGAAGCTGTCTAGGGGAGGGTACTTGGTCTGTTCTTTCACCCTCTTTCCTCTCCTCCCTCTGATTCCTGGACCTCAATCTCCCCTCAGGGGTGGGCTTCTAACAGATCCCCAAATCCTGTCTAAAGGGGTCGTCTCTCAGCCCTTCCCCTGTGTTGCCCTCTGGTATGGAGTGGAAACAGGCTGTCTCCTGAGGCCACCCCTTCCCCACAGCTCCCTGACAGAAGAGGAGCTCCTGCCTCACAGCTTCTGGGTGCTGGGGTCTCCTGGTGGCAGCCAACCCTCTTAGTGCTGGCAAGATGGCTCCAGCTGACCCATGATACCTCGCACAGAATCTGAGTGGTCACACACCTTGGCTGTACCAACAGGGGCTGCTCCTGCTGTCTCCTCTCTGAGCCCTGACGTCTCTCTCCGGTTACTTAGCCTTTGCTCAAATAAACAGAAAATGAACAACCGTGCTGCATGGGCAGGTGGCTCCCTGGAGAACCATAGCCAGACTCAGGCGGCTGCCCCACTCTCTAGGTACGGCTCTTTTGGACCCCCTTCACCCCTGCTGCCGTTTGACTCAGGACAGGAGAACTCTTCTCTAGGCTGAAGAATCCTTGCTCTGACAAGTCTTCCTTAAATCCCTCTCATCTTTCTATGGGCTGAGGATAGGGACAGTGGGAGAGCCCACTCAGCTCCAGTGTGAAGAGTCTCTTTCCTGGGGATCTCAGTGAAAGTCTCATGGCATCTCACTGACAGAGTTGATTGGGTCATGCGTGCACCTCTCAGCCAATCACCTGGGTTCAGGGAAATACAATGCTTTGATTGGCTCAGACCTGGGTCACTCTCCTGGTCCCTGGACGAGGACTCAAATGGAGTCAGTCCCCAAATGCCCGCTACAAGGAACCCACAGTTCCCTGACAGGGGAGGGGCTCCTGCCTCACACTTACTAGAGTGGGGTGAATGGCTGCTGGGTGCCAGAAAACAGTGTCCATCCCTGTACCTAGAATCCATGGTTTCCGGATGAAGCTCCTCCTTTCAAATTACGTATTCTGCAATCACTCACCTTTGCGCTGAGGTTCTAAAAACTAGTTTTCCAGACTTGAAGGTACAAGTCCAACAGTGCTCAGTACTGCAGCTCTTTTGCATTACTAAATAGTGTGTACTCCTAGCAAATGATGTGACCACTTCATACCAAGTGTCTGGTGATGTCCACAAAGCCAGCCAATGCTTCTTTATATAATTAGAATGACACCGAGGTTGGCAGTTGGCCTTGTAGCATCCTTTCCCAGTGAAGACGGGAAATTGTCCTTGGTAAGCTCACTGATGGAGAAGGCAATGGCACCCCACTCCAGTACTCTTGCCTGGAAAATCCCATGGACGGAGGAGCCTGGTGGGCTGCAGTCCATGGGGTCGCACAGAGTCGGACACGACTGAAGCAACTTAGCAGCAGCAGCGACAAGGTCACTGATACAGGGACTCTCCTTGAACAGATTGAATGTCTGGCAGATAAAGGACTACTCCAAGGTTTTCCTTCACTATTGAAGATTATCTTAATACATGTTTTAAACCCACTTATTTAGTCTGGTAATACCTCACCTCTCACCATCCTTTTTGATTCAAGTGGCCTTGATTACTTCTCTCTTTTCAGGGCAGAGATCTCTGTTCCAGATGTCAAACAGCTATGTGTGTACTCAGTGGCTCCGTCATGTCTGACTCTTTGGGACCCCGTGGATTGTAGCTCGCCAGGCTCCTCTGTTCATGGGATTTCCCAGACAAGAATATGGAATGGATTGCCATTTCCTATTCTAGGGGATCTTCCTGACCCATGGATTGAACCCCCGCCTTCTGCCTTTCCTGCATTAGCAGGTGGATTCTCTACCACTGAGCCACCTGGGAAGCCATTCTCTAATGCATGCCTAGGGCTACTTCTTTTTAGAACATGTATGTTTTCTCCGAAATCATCTGACATTGGAATTGTGTGTTTGGCTTCCCCTCCTTTCACAAAACCTTCTTTCTTAATTCACCAGTCTCTTGGAGAACTCTTGCTTTCCCCATGTGTTTCCTTATTCATCTTAAAGGGGAGGTACCTTCATTAAATTCAGTAGTGGAGGAGCAAGGAAAAATTTGTACCATTTGGCCCACTCATAAAATTGAGAAAACACGCCAATTATTTAATAAGACCTCTGTCCTGTGGATGCTTCATTGTGTTCTCCAATATCTAATTTTGACAGGGATGAGAGGAGGGGAAAAAAAGCTTCTTTCCATATAAATTGTTTTTGCTATAGCTTTAGCACTTTATGTTGAAATTATTGACTTTTGATCTGGCTAAACCATTCTCTTCTCTTCTTGTTGGTGCCGGACCGTGCCAGCCAAAATTTATGACCCATTTTCCTTCTGTTTAATTGTTGTTATAAATCTGCTGTGAAGAACCTAGTTGTAAATTTATCACAAATTGGACTAGATTGATATACAGCCTCTCTTTAGGATAATTTGAGCACAGTTATGCCTTAGAAGGAAGGCCAAATTCTTAACTTCTCTTGAGGAGCTGCTTTGTAACCATTATAAATACCTAATTAAAATACAACTTACTCTTTCTTTTTCTCTTAAGGATAAAAGAGCATTTCCTGCTGGGTATTTCAGCTGATTAGCTCATACTGCTAATATGAGCAAGGCTGAAGATTTGTTCCTTGAAGTAGCCAGAGGATCTCAAAGGAAAAAGAGCATATTCTGTGGCTACACACACACACACACACACACACACACACACACACACACAGAGTCATTTCACTCCAGCCACCTGTCCTTTGTCACAGTGGGTAGGATTGGGTGGGAAAAAATGTGACTATCTTAACACAAATTCTTACTATGGGAAAAAAGTCTCCCAGTTTGTATTTCACTCAGGATTCTTGTCATAGGGAGTGTATGTTCAGTCACTCAGCTGTGTCTGACTCTGTGCGACCCCATGGACTATAGCCCACTAGGCTCCTCTGTCCATGGAATTTTTCAGGCAAGAACACGGGTTGCCATTTCCTTCTCCCGGGGATCATCTCGACCAGGGATTGAACCCACATCTCGTGCCTCTTCTGCATTGGCAGGTGGATTCTTTACCGCTGTGCCACCTGGGAAGCCCTCACAGGGAGCAGGTGACTTTAAGATTCAAGTAAAAAACTGGAAATGGGTTTTTCCCCATTGAGAAGGTTTCCTGCCTTTGTCCAGATCTGCTGGGGTCCTGCTGTTGGACACTTCAGAGGGAGTAAGCTGAGGTGTTCCCCACAGTTCAGTTACTCAGCCACACAGGGCTTAGTGTCTCTTCTGTAAGCTTCCCTTTCCGACACATCCCACAATAGTACAACAGAACGCAAAGCAACAGGGTACAGAGGAAAAGACATGAACAAAGAATAGCTTATGCCCCAAAGTCACACTATGAAACAGATGAGAACTGGGACTTCAGCAGGCTGAGGGTAGCGGCAGTAGATTGTGGTACCAGCCTCAGAGTCTCAGAGTATAATATACATCAGAATCCCCAGGGGCTCTTGCTAAACTGCAGGTTCCTGTACAGTAGGTCTGGGGTGGGGCCTGAGACTCTGCATTTCCAACAAGTTCCCAGGTGATGCCAATGCTGGCAGTTCATGGCCCACACTCTGTGCAGCCAGGTTTTAAACCCTAAAGGCTTCTCTCCCTCTGTTGTGATGCACATAGCAAATATTTATTCCCTTTGGTGGTTTAGTCGCTAAGTCATGTCTGACTCTTGCAACCCCATGGACTGTAGCCCACCAGGCTCCATGGGGATTCTCCAGGCAAGAATACTGGAGTGGCTTGCCATTTCCTCCTCCAGGGATCTTCCCAACCCAGGGATCGAACCCTCACCTCTTGAGTCTCCTGCATTGGCAGGCAGGTTCTTTACTGAACCACCAGTTTCAGTCAGTAAAGAATAAGTAAATAAATAAATTCATTTATTCCTAATGATAGTTAAAGTACTGATGTTCTGCCAATGATTAACCTTTTGTTCATAAAGTAAAACAGATTCAAAATTCCCCAACAACAATGGCGCCACTCTCACTTGACTGAGTGAGGGATAAAGTGATGCAGGAATTGCTCAGTCCTGGATGTGTCTTTAGTAGCGTATTACCCACAATCCTGGTGGCTCAGCTGGCAAAGGATCTGCCTGAAATGTGGGAGACCTGGGTTCAACCCCTGGGTTGGGAAGATCCCCTGGAGCAGGGAAAGGCTACCCACTCCAGTATTCTGGTCTGAAAAATTCCATGGACTCTATAGTCCACGGGGATGCAAAGAGTCGGACACAACTGAGTGACTTTCACTTTCATCCATAATCCTAAAATCATCTCAGTTCTTTAAATACAGTTGACCCTTGAACAATGAGGGGGTTGGAGTTGCCAACACCCTGCACAGTCAAAAATCTGAGTAGAACTTTTGAATTCCCCCGCCTCAAATTTAACTACTAAGAGCCTCCTGTTGACTGGAAGCCTTACTGATAACATAAGCAGTCAATTAACATATATTTTGTATGTTAGGTTGTACACTATGTTCTTACA
This sequence comes from Ovis aries, assembly GCF_016772045.2. Lineage (NCBI taxonomy): Eukaryota > Metazoa > Chordata > Mammalia > Artiodactyla > Bovidae > Ovis > Ovis aries. The sequence continues at coordinate 104,852,838 of NC_056057.1, forward strand.
GTAATTTAGAGAAAAGAAAATGTTAAGAAAATCATTAGATTTCTAATTATTTTCATAAGATTCATAAAAAATTTAATAATACTGTCCTGTATTTATCAATACTGCAAGTTTACTTCATCTGTTTACAAGATGAATCATCTGTCAATACCTACATCAATATTGTCTTATATGATACAAAACACTGTAGATGTTATAGGTACTGCTAACACTGTACCTATAGGAAAAGAAATTCAAATTTATTTACAGGTATAATGATTCATGCATTAATAATGAAGTGGCAATATGCTTGCTGTGTGGTAGCCTACCATAATCAATATGATGGCTTCACAGTTCAGTTCAGTGGCTCAGTTGTGTCCAATGCTGTGACACTATGGACTGTGGCACACCAGGCCTTCCTGTCCATCACCAACTCCCAGAGCCTGCTCAAACTCATGTCCATCAAGTCAGTGATGCCATCCAACCATCTCATCCTCTGTCGTCCCCTTCTCTTCCTGCCCTCAATCTTTCCCAGCATCAGGGTCTTTTCAAATGAGTCAGCTCTTCACATCAGGTGGCCAAAGTATTGGAGTTTCAGCTTCAGCCTCAGTCCTTCCAATGAATATTCAGAATTGATTTCCTTTAGGATTGACTAGTTTGATCTCCTTGCAGTCCAGAGGACTCTCAAGAATCTTTTCTAACACCACAGTTCAAAAGGGTCAGTTCTTTGGTGCTCAGCTTTATGGTCCAACTCACATCCATACATGACTACTGGAAAAACCATAGCTTTGACTAGACGGACCTTTGTTGGCAATGTAATGTCTCTGCTTCACAGCAGCCTAACCTGTGTACTAATCATTGTAAAGTTTTTTTGATATATAGTATTACAGTCATATTCATAATACAGTATTGGAAACATTGTTACGTTTTTTGAAAAACCACTGACCTGTGATGCTAGGCTGATACAGTGTCTTCGGTTATGGGAGAAGCATACTACAGATAATGTAATTCTTCGAAAGCAAAGTTACAAAACAGCAAGAAAAGGTTTTATATTAAATATCACCCTTATGGCTATGGAAGAATAGACTAGTATCTATCCATCTACTATCTATATATATTTTGGGGGGGGGCAGTGCCATGTATCATGTGGGATCTTAGTTCCCTGACCAGGAATCAAACCCGTACCCGCTGTGTTGGAAGCACAGAGGCTTAACTACTAGACTGCCAGGGAAGTCCCAGTATCTACATATATTTCATGCATGTGTGACATACCTTTTTCTTAATTTTTTCAATATTACTAGGCTGTGCGGTTTTGAGTTTTTTCAAATTGTCACAAATCTCCAAAAATTTTTTCCCAAAATATTTATTGGGAAAAAATCTGCTTATAAGTGGACCTGCTCAGATCAAACCCGTGTTGTTGAAGGGTCAACTCTTAATTTCCTCCAGGGGGTATTTTGGAGGTGGGGTTAGGTTTTGAGTTGATTTAAAGTTGTTTTCAAGGCAGATGAAGGTGGCAACCAGAGCCTTCTCTCTGGATGCACATATAGACTGGGGACCTGTCGCATCCAGTAAGCACCCCCACAGCAGCTGCACTTTTTGGGCAGGCACCATCTAAACCACAAACACCCCTTACCAGCCCTTGGTGTATACGGCAGCTCTGGGTGCCAATTGAGAGGCCATGGCAAAGGATCTTGGTCGAAGAGAATGTCCTTGATGCTCTCTCGCCAGGGGGCTATACTGTTTTCACTGCAGGAGCAGGAGCTGCAGTGGGGGACCCTGGGATATGTCCAACTTGCCCACTTCCTGTCCTTCTCTCTGGAAGTGTCTGACCCAGAGAAGCAGACTCTCTCACCCTCCCCTGGCATCCCAACAACTAATATCAGAGCAGAAAAGTCTTGACAGTCTCCCAGGTGTGTGCCTGGATCTCCATCTTGTTAATTAGGGTTTGTGGCTACTGCTTCCAAAGCACCAACTCTGGGAAGGAAGAAGGAAGACAGGATAGGAGGCATCTCTGTGCCCATCGTTAGACAGCTCAAGAATCCCCAAAGCAAGGTGAATAGCCAACCTGGATCGGGGGGACAGAGGCCCCAGTTTTCAAGTTCTCAGATACACGCACCACCCAGGGCTCAAATGCTTCTGCACTGACTGAAGATGTCCAAAGACACAGCATGTGTCTTTACCATCTGATGGCCAAAGCGACCTGTGGGGAAACTGACCTGCCCTGACTTTAAACTGCCCCCAGGAACCTCAGCAATGGCAGCCACATCCCCAGGACTTGTGCCATCCAGAACTCAGAGATCTGGGCGGCTCCTTGGCCTCTTCCTCTCTTTCCAGTCCCTTCTCATCTACCCCACTTCTCTGTTTCCTCTCCTCTCTTCAATGTCTACAGCACCTCTTAGCCTTCTCGCTCTCTCTTTCCCTGAGTCTTGTTCTGGCTCTCTTCCCGAGATCCAGAGACATACAGAAGCTTTCCCACTCTACCCCATGACCCACTGCCCACTTGGGAGCCTCTGGCCATCCCAGAAGCCTGTAACCACACGGCGATGTCCTGCGTGCATGCACTGTGGGTGGGCAAGTGGAAGGCTGACTGAGAGCCGGAAGGACTGGCAAGTGTGTTTTCTGGGCCGCCTGGCCAAGTGTGGCATGACAGCACAGTGAAGTGTGGTGAATTTTCAGCAGTTAATGCTCCGACTCCCACCTCCTCTGAGTCCCTGCAGAGCAGTTCCGTCTCGGCAGAGGAGAGGTGACCTGCAAAGAGATGCTCCCCCTGGGAATGGGCCACACCAATCAGCACAGATTTTGGTGTCTTTCATGTGGCGACTCAGAGTATTTTATATTCAATATCTGGGCCTCTAGAGGGGCCAGGCTTTGCAAAGCAAATAAGCCAGTGGTGTTGGTTCACATCAATCCAGAAAAGCAAGAATTTAAAAATAAACTTGGGAAGGTGAACGCCACAGGTGAAGCTCAGTGTTTGGCGGGTCCACTTGGCACTGAACTGGGTTCTCAACTGCACGGCTCATTTATTTAACTACTGCTCACATTATGGGCTTTTAAGACATCAAAAGTCTGTGTTTTATTCCCAACAATTAGATTCTGAAATGATAAATAAACACTCACTTAAAAAAAAAACACACTTCAGTGAACTCTATTGGCCAGTGGTGGAGCAGGAACCTCAGAACGGTGACCTCCTGGGCAAATGTAAAGGCTTTCTTGATCCACCCATCACTGGGCATCACATTCTGCCATCAGGAGGTGCTTCCTTTGTCTCAATGCTCATCCCTTATTAAATGCCACTGCTCCTGGGAGGGGTGCTGTAATCAAGTCCCCACCAGGATTTTATTCCCATGATAGCAGGGGCTCTACTTGGCATGCTGGTGTATCCCAGGCACTCCAACAGTGCCTGGCATGCAGGAGGCTTGTGGCAAATAAGTGTTGATGAATGAATGTATGTTCATGTGTGAGTGCTTGCTTAGTTGTGTCTGACTCTTTGTGACCCCATGGACTGCAGCCCACCAGGCTCCTCTGTCCATGGGATTATCCTGGCAGGATAATGGAGTGGGTTGCCATTTTCTTCTCCAGGGGATCTTACCGACTCAGGGATCAAAAGCCCCGTCTCTTGAATCTCTGCAATGGCAGGTGGATTCTTTACCATTGAGCCTCCTGGGGAAGCCCAGATGAATGTTCGCTCCTTTCCTAACTGGAGACTAACTGAAAGCAAACTTGAGGTGGGGAGGCACAGGGAGGTTCCGGCATGCTGGACGGAAGGAAGCAGACCAAAGTCAGAGAGAGAAGGCACTGCCGAGGGATATGCAAGCAATTGAGAGCAGCGCTCAAGGCCCCTGTAGACCTACAGTCTTGTTCCCACAAGGCTCCCATGGGGCCCAGAGTCTGTCATGCCAAGGAAAGGATGGAACCTGAGCCCTTAGGCTGCAAGGGGGCCTTAGAGGCTAGGTAGAACAGCCTCCCACCCAGGACTAGTATCTGAGAGAAGATCATGCCCCTTTGCTTGAATGCTCCCAGGAACAGGGAACTCACTGTCTATCATCTTCCCTTTAGCCTTGATAAAGCTCTTCCTTATAGAAGGTTGAACTCTGCCTCGGCTGACAGCCCACCCACTAGCCCTTGTTCCACTTCTCTCTCAGTTCATGGTATTTGTCCACTAGCAGTCAGCAAATTAATAGTTTCTGCCAGGAGGCAACTTCCACACTCACTAATAGCCAATCGCTGGGCATCTCAGAGACAGAAAGAGGAAGGAAAATTGAGAAATCAGTAGAGAATAAAGAGACCTTTCTGAAATGTTTGCTTTTGGTCCAGACATTCAATTTACTCTGTTTTCTGGTAAGACTGTTTTGCCTCAGGACTGTGGGCAGTATTATGGGTCGCTTTTTTTTTTCAGCATTATAGCTGAATATGGTATGTGTGAAAAATATCAACCACGTGAGCCTGTTACTCCAGGCATAGGAATATTCCAGATCACAGGGACTGTTTGGCTCCCCTAGGAATTGCAATGTGTAAGGTTTATAAAGTTAAGCACTTAAGAATTCTGTCTTTAAAATTTAAATATTTAGATTGGGTCTCTAGGACACAAAAGGCAATGCCGGTTTCTCGCTTGCTTAATTTGATTTCTTTTTTCTTCCTTTTTGGTAGCACAAGTTGTTTTTCAAAGCCTCATTCTTTGAATGTTCCCTATAGGAGGAATGTAATTAAACTCCACTGGCCTCCCCCTGCTGGGACCAAACTGGGGCCAGAGCTGTAGGAAGCATGAGGCAGATACCCTGCGAAAAGATGCCTTATTATAAAGATGAGAAGGGAATCACTTTCCCTCCGGTTATGAACAAGATGCTTTAGAAAGCCACCCAGGCTCCTTTTGCAGTGGGCTTAGTCTCCAAGACATTTTAATTAGTCATCTAAGACTGCAAGAAATAGGATCAACTCCTCACCTCCTTAGCAGTAGACAGGGACTTCAGCTCCACGAGAAACTGGTTCAAGTGGCTGAGGAGATGGGAGGCCCGGTCGGAGGGGGTTCTCGACAAAGGACAGACTTTTTCATGGAAACAGCACAGCTAGGTATCTCGCCCTGTCATTCACTGTGTTTGAGGTCCCATTTGTTGAAGGTGGTTCTCAGCCTTCCTGGGGGACAGGCATCACCTTTTATTGGGACACCTGAAGGAGGCAGAGCCAAGAATCACTCATTGAGAGAGGGGCTCCCGATCACACACAGACCAAACCTCAACTTCTCTCTGATCCAGGAGCAATGCCACTCCACCAGGAAGGGCTAGGCTCAGCCCTGCCCAGTGTCTACACGAAACACAGAGCTGCCACTTGCTGGTAGTGTGATGTGGTGACTGGCATCATCTCTTTGTTCCTCAGTTTTTCATATCTGTGAAGTAGGAATTGCAACAGTGTGCAGCTCATAAGGCTGTTGAAAGGGCTACTGGACCAAATCCATGTATGATTCTGGGCACAGTGTCTGGGTATGTGTATGTGGGTATATGTGTGTGTGTGTGTTTATTGTTGTTGTTTAGTTGCTAGGACATGTCCAACTCTGTAGCCCACTAGGCTTCTCTGTCCACGGGATTCTCCAGACAAGAATATGAGAGGATTGCCATTTCCTTCTCCTGGGCATCTTTCCGAGCCAGGGATCGATCCCATGTCTCCTGCATTGCAGGCGGATTCTTTACCAGCTGAGCCCCCAGGGAAGCCCCATATTCTTTGGTGAAGAGCAGGAAATGAGCATCTGAGATGTTTGTCTTGCAGCCTCACTGCCAGTCTGCTCCCCACGCCCCCACCCCGTCTGTCAGTCCCGGGTGCTGCAGTGGAGAGGAGCATTGTCCTCTCTCCCCCTGGGTCTCTATTAGATGCTCTTAGAGCATCTAGCCGATGCTCTCCCAACTACAGCCAATCGCAAACAGCTGCTGAGGCCATTCATTTTCGTTTCAGTTAAGGAGAGCCCTTGGATGGTCAGGAGCCAGGGAACAGCCCTGCAGCCTGAGACGGGGGAGATACTGCCCTCCCTTCACCTAGAATGAGGCTCCTCATCTGACCCCTCCCTGACATCACCGCTGCACGTGGCTGATCTCCTTGGAGGCCATCAGAGCAGGACCACCCCCTCCCCAAATTCCCAGAGCCTCTGACCGAAGTGGTGTTACAGAGCACAGCCAGCCCACCTCTAGGCAGAATCGGACTTCCAGCAACTAGAGACTTCCTCACACTTCCTTCTCTTACCCATAGGGCAGCTCGGAGCAAGGACCCAGTGCAAATCATGGCCCAGGGGTATCTCACCTCCCTGAGACTGTTCTAAAAAAACTCACCTGCTGGGATCCACCTCCCAAGGTTCTGACTAGTTGGACCAGGCATCCCTTTCTTTAAAAGCCCCCAGGTGACTCTCAGATGCAGCCAGGTGAAGAGCCCTTGCCATACTCCCGGGAGGTATATTTGTTGTTGTTCAGTCGCTCAGTCACGTCTGACTCTTTGCAACCCCATGGACTGTAGTACATCAGGATTCCCTATCCTTCACCATCTCCCAGAGTTTGCTCAAAGTCACATGCATTGAGTCAGTGATGCCATCCAACCAACTCATCCTCTGTCACCCCCTTCTTCTCCTGCCTTCAGTCTTTCCCAGCATCAGAGTCTTTTCCAATGAGTCGGCTCTTCACATCAGGTGGCCAAAGTATTGGAGCTTCAGCTTCAGCCTCAGTCCTTCCAAAGAATAGTCAGGGTTGATTTTCTTTAGGATTGACTGGTATGATCTCCTTGCTGTCCTAGGGACTCTCAAGAGTCTTCTCCAACACCACAGTTAGAAAGCATCAAATTTTTGGCATTCAGCCTTCTTTATGGTCCAATTCTCACATCCATACATGACTATTGGAAAAACCATAGCTTTGACTACACAGACCTTTGTTGGCAAAGTGATGTCTCTGCTTTTTAACACGCTCTCTAGGTTTGTCATAGCTTTTGTTCCAAGCAGCAAGCGTCTATGCAAACTTAACTTTAATAGTGACCTTGGGTTGCCTTCTTACATATAAGACTAATTTTATAAATACAGTGCATAATGACTGGAGCTGCTTTTTGGCTTTTAGACAAGTCACTCATTGGACCACCAGAAAGTAGTGGGTTTTCTGTGACTGTGCTGTCATTCAGATCCAGCCCATCTAGAGAGCAAAGAAACAAAGGCCATGCTGGGAGAGAACCACTCAGTGGTTGTTCTGAAATACTGAACAGACCAGTTTATTTGATAGCAGCACCTAGAGTTACGGTCCTTGGATCTGGAGGCTGCCAAACCCAAGAGGTCATCTAGTCTGTGCCCCACCTCCAGGGGCAGGATAGGCTATTTCTCCATCATACAGACAAGAGGACGGAGCCCCAGGGAGGTTCTCTCAGGCCAAGTGTAATCTCTGAAATGAAAGGGGTGTGTTTCTGGCTGCTCTGAGCCTTCCCCTCCTGCCTCTTCTCACCTTTCCCGAAAAGCTCCTTTAATGATTCCTCAGCCTGCACACACATTAGTGATTTGTAGACCTGCAAGATACTAATTACAGTGGTCACCACCATCATCATCGTAACAGTAAACATTTATGGAGCACCATAATTATTCATCATAAATTTTACGTGGTAAATAAACCTGATCTAACTCTATAAAGAAAGAGGCCCTTGCAAACCGAGAATACCACATTAATTAGAAAACTCCCAGAAGTTTTCTAATGCGTCAGGTTCCATGACACACGGAACACAGGGAATGTGTCAGTTTCCATGACACACATACCTACCATTTGGCGGTTTTGTTTCTGGGCCTGATTTCCGGTGAGTCCCTTGCACGGTGTCAGGACCATCGTCCATCTTCCCCGCTCTCAGTCTGTGACCTGTGGCCAGTGGTAGCCCTCTGCTGTTTATGTGAGCTGTGTTAAGGTCTGCTGCAGAAACGCTCGTGGCCAACTTGTTTTTTTCTTTTCATTCATTCATGCTTGCGCTGGATCTCTGTGGCTGCACTGGGGCTTTCCCTAGCTGCGGAGAGCAGGGGCTACTCTCTGGTTGCAGCGTGAGGGCTTCTCACTGCAGGGGAGCACAGGCCTTAGCAGCTGTGGTATGTGGGCTCAGTAGTTGCGGTGCACGGGCTTACTTGCTCCATGGAATGTGGAATCCTCCCAGTCCAGGGACTGAACTCACGTCTCCTGCATTGGCAGGTGGATTCCTATCCCCTGTACCACCAGGGAAATCCATCCAACTTGTTTCTATCCAGGAGTGATCCTTAGGGATCAAGTGTCTAATACTGACTAATATTGATCATAATTATGATGGAAATAAGAAGAATCACTATTCACTGGACTCTGTGTCTGGTGCTGGGCCAAGCAATTCGAACAACCAGTTGAATAAATACAGAAAATAATTTCCATTTTAGAGATTAGGAAACTGAAACTCAAAGATTAAGTGTCTCGCTCAAAGTGGAAGCAGAATCCAGATTTGAACTCAGATCCATAGGCTCAGAATTTCTTGGTGCTGTCTTGGGAATGGCCACTTGGTCTGCAGAAGATTGTTCTTTGAGAGCATATGGTTGACCAAAGTGGTTTAGCCACCTTTGGGACACATCTGTGACCATTTTACTAGCATCGTAACAGTGGGGTCTCTGCCAGGGTGTTCAGGAATCCCCAAAGTCATCCTCTCTTGGGCGTTCCCTCCCTTTCCTCTGCCAAGTACCTAAGGACATTATCAGAATAAATGCCTTTTTTACTTGGATCTTTGGCTTTGAGAAACTAAGAAATCCTAGTAAGTCAAGGTGTGTTGGTCTTTGCCATAAAAACAACAAATAAATCAATTTACTTCAACAACAAATAAACAGATCAAACAACATAAAAATCCATAGCAAAAGAAAGGGGAAAAAAACCCTAAGCCAAGAATTACAATTTCTTTTTACTTAACATTTGACCAGTTTACAATCTCATCTGCCCTTGGGTGTCTCAAAATAAAATTCTATTGATATCTCCATGCAAAAAAAATTTTTCCATGTAAAATCTACTACATCATGAATCCCTCTATCATTCTGTCCCTTGAGTTTCAGAGAGACAGATTCTTCCTTTGGGAATAAGTCATGTGTCAGGCTTGTCATTTATCACCATGTCTAGTAAAGTTTTTCTTCCTGTCCCTCAAATTTTAGCTTCAAGCCTACTTAATAATGTCTGTGAATATCCTGACAAACATCCTTCTTAGGTGCCATGAGATTTCTGGTGATACAGGCCATAATCTAGCAACAACAACAACAAAAAATCCTATCCCTTGTTGGCATCAAAAGAGTATCCATGGATTTTCCTTGAAGTCCAGTGGTTAGAATCCATCTTGCAATGTAGGGGACGAAGGTTTGACACTTGGTCTGGGAATTAAGGTCCTACAGGTATATACAAATAGTTGTTGTTCAGTTGCCTAGTCATGTCCAATTCTTTGTGACTCCATGGACTGCAGTACGCCAGGCTTCCCTGTCCTTCATTGTCTCCCAGAGTTTGCTCAAACTCACATCCATTGAGTCAGTGATGCCATCCAACCATCTCATCCTCTGTCAGCCCCTTCTCCTCCCACCTTCAATCTTTCCCAGCATCAGGGTCTTCTCTAATGAGTCGGCTCTTCGCATCAGGTGGCCAAAGTATTGGAGCTTCAGCATCAGTCCTCCAATGAATACTCAGGATTGATTTCCTTTAGGATACACGAATACTGGAAAGACCATAGCTTTGACTATACGGATGTTTGTTGGGAAAGTGATGTCTCTGCTTTTTAATATGCTGGCTATGTTTATCATAGCTTTTCTTCCAAGGAGCAAGTGTCTTTTAATTTCATGGCTGCAGTCACATTTTGCTGCAATTTTGGAGCGCAAGAAAATAAAGTTAGTCACTGTTTCCATTTTTTCCCCGTCTATTTGCCATGAAGTGATGGGACTGGATACCATGATGTTAGTTTTCTGAATGTTGAGTTTTAAGCCAGCTTTTTAAAAATAAATAAAATAAAAATAGGAAAAAAAAATTTAAAGAATATCCTGTAACATGTCCATACTTACTTTCCTTTTCAACAACTGGAATAAGGATGAAAACATCACCCATGCCTCCAAATCTTTTTCCTACAACTTGAAAGCCTTGGAGATACAATCAACTTTCTTCTGAAGAGGTCATTCATGTCCAGGTGAATCAGTTGAAGTGAGAAGTGGCCTATGGGTTTAATCCATCTCATCAGGTGCTCCCTCTTGAACAGAAATTTCTAGAAATCAGCAAGTCCTAGTTGTTCAGGTTAGGTCATTAGAGGCCTCTCCCTCATCAACTGGGAAAACCAGTGATCAGAAAAACAACAGATTTCCCCCTTAGAACTTGTCTTCCTTAGTCATTTTCAGAAAGTCAGGAGTCAGCAACCTTAGAAGGAATTTCACACATCCTCCCCTTCCTCCTCCTCCTCTCATTTTCTTGGGCAGAATGACATGCTTCTGCCTGTTGACCCCTGGACAAGCTCAGCTGTTGACACCCTGAGTGCAAGGTCCTCTCGGTCCTTACCTCTGGGCACATTGTAGGGGCCCAATGCTAGTTGAATGAATGAATGAAACCTAATGTGGAAAAAAAAAAAAACAACTTAGAAATCATGCAACCTAATCCCTTTATTTGCAGATGAGGAACCTGGAATAAAGGAAGTTAGGAAACTACCCATGCTCTTTGGGAGAGGTTTCGAACTCCCAGGCCCGTCCTCATTTCTCCATGCATTCTAATAGCCTGTTCTCTCCTAGGACAGAGTGTAGATGGATGCTGCACCCCTGTCCCTACCCCCACCACTGGGGCAGAGAGAGCTGGCATTTGCAGCGGGGGAGTGAGAACGGCACAATCCCAGAACGCCAATTTGAGTCCTTCCTTGGCATCTGTATTTTCTCTTCTGGATGAACAAAGAAGAGAAAAGTGAAAGTGTCACTTGCTCAGTTGTGTCCGACTGTTTGTGACTCCATGGACCATAGCCTGCCAGGCTCCTCTGTCTATCAGATTCTCCAGGCAAGAATATTGGAGTGGGTTGCCATTCCCTTCTCCAGGGGATCTTCCTGACCCAGGGATCAAACCCGGGTCTCCTGCATTGCAGGCAGATTCTTTACCATCTGAACCACCAGGGAAACTGTGAATCGAACAAAGAATCACTTTTAAATTGCATAGGCATCACCTGCCTTCCTCCTGTAATTTCTGCTGCAAACAGCCTGCCTTCCAAGCCTGGCCTGGCGATCTTCACAGATTCCTTAAGGCCATCTGGCTCCCTTGTCCTCCTGTAAGCTTCTGCTGTCAGGACCCCTTTGAGGGATGTAATGTACCCTTGGCCAGATTTTACCCCTCCTTTCCAGAACAGACACAGGCAACTCATCCACAAATAGTATTCCAAATTAAAAAAAAATTATAAATGTTAAAAAAAAAAAAACTGGTGGTATACCAGGAGCCTCCAAGAGGATGACGATCATCAGGTAAAAAATTCAGCACGTCAGCCTAAAGATAAGGCATATCGATTATGCTCTAAATATTAACTTAGCCAACTGGTGGCCATTTCTACAGTGATGCGATAGAAAGGAAACAGCAGAAATAGCTTCTCCCCCCCCAACCACCCCGTGTATAATCACCAAGAAACATGAAGGCAGAGATTAAAAATGAAAAAAATGTTCCCTTCTTGCTTGTCCAGTCACGCTAACCTTCATAATGCACAGTGTTTATTGCGTGTGTGTGTTCAGCCACATCTGGCTCTACGTGACCCCACAGACTGTAGCCCACCAAGCTCCTCTGTCCATGGGGTTTTCCAGGCAAGAATACTGGAGTGGGTTGCATCACCCACTTTAGGGGATCTTCCCTACCCAGGGATCGAACCCTCATCTCTTGCGTCTCCTGCATTGGCAGGTGGATTCTTTGCCACTGCGCCACTGGGAAGCCTGGCAGTTCATTGGTGGGAAACCGCCAACTTCTAGGTGAGAAGCAGGGGTCTTCTGGCCTGTTATTTCACCACCAAACTGTGTTTTCTTCTGAAAGGCATTAGAATGGAGGGAAAACAACCACTGGCCACTCACTGGGATTGTTCTCAAGGATTCTAGACACACTATAAGTAATTCAGTGAGTCACTCAGAAGCCAAAGGTAATCAGTGCCACCGAAATGCAATGCAATACTCTGATCAGAAGATGTCATTTTTCTCTAAATGTCATATATACAATTTTTATTCGAGCGTGATGACAGATAGTGAATAACTTAACATAAATTTGCATAATACAATACAGCTGTTAATTTATGAGCATATTAAAGCACAAAGTTTTGTAGTTTGAGGCACTTAAAAATCTTACTCTTTTGCAACTTTCTCTCCTGTTTGCTTTTTATTTATTACTTACCTAGGGTTGCTGGATAAAATACAGGTGTCTGGTTAAATTTAAATTTCTGATAAACAATGATTCATTTTTTTAGTATGAGTCTGCATCATGCAATATTTGGGACATACTTATATTAAAATATGATTCATTGTAGATCTGAAATTCACATTTAATTAGATGCTTGTATTTTTATTTGATAAATCTGGTACCTTGATTCTTGCTTCATGAACACCTTGGCCTCCATTGGCTCCTTGGCTGGCAGGGGAAGAGGGGCTGTTGTGGAGGAATCTCTGGGCCCTTGGTATCTTCATGCAGATTCAAAAGGGTCAGGTTATAGAATAGCCAGTGCAAAGGGAGAAACTGAGGTAGGCAGACACCTATGCTTTTCTGGGAGTGCTGGGGGTGTTCATGCTACGTTTTTCAAACTTTTTTGACCACAACCCATCATAAGAAACAATTTATTTTATTTTTTAAGATAAATTTGTTAAATTTCAAGAAATATTTATTTATTTACTCGGCTGTACCAGGTCTTAGCTGCAGCATGCAGACTCATAGTTGTAACATGTGGGATCTAGGTTTCTAACCAAGGGTTGAACCTGGGCCCCCTGCAATGGGAGCACAGTGTCTTAACCACTGGACCACCAGGGAAGTCCATGGAAATATGATTTATAATTCATCCCAATACACACATAGCTTTGTCACTTAAAACTTTTATGAAGCAATAAGTAATGTTCTGGTATCCCCGGGTGGCTCAGTCGTAAAGAACCTGCCTGTCAATGCAGGAGCCCTGAGTTTAGTCCCTGGGTTGGGAAGATCTCCTGGAGGAGGAAATGGCAACCCACCCTTGTGTTCTTTCTGGGACAATCCCATAGACAGAGGAGCCTAGTGAGCTGGAGTCCATAGGATCATAAAGAGTCAGACACGACCGAACATGCACAAAAGCAGTTTTCTTCGTATGATAGACTCTGTCTTCTATTCTATTTCATTTAAAAAAATTATGGTCTTAATCCTCTAAATTGAATTCATAATTCCCTAAAGGATCATAGCCCACATTTTGAAAAACACTGGGTTAGATGGTGACAGCCCAGGAAAGTGAATGAGGAGATTAAAAACTCCACTTTATGATGAGGAAACATGTCAGATCAATTAAGAGACCTTCCAAGTCATTTCACTGATTTGTGGCCAAACTAGGAATGAAGCTTATGCGTGCGTGCGTGCTCAGTCGCTGCAGTCGTGTCTGACTCTTTGTGACCCTATGGACTGCAGTCCGCCAGGCTCCTCTGTCCATGGGATTCTCTAGGCAAGTGTACTGGAGTGAGTTGCCATGCCCTTCTCTAGGGGTCTTTCTGACCCAGGGATCCAGCCTAAGTCTCCAGCATTGCAGGCTGATTCTTTTACCACTGAGCCGCAGGAGAAGCCCCGGCATGAAACTTGGGTCTGCCAGCTCCCAAGCCTGTGTTTTGCTTTCATTCTATCACACTTTCTAGCAACCATTTTCTGATCTCCAGGTTATAATCCACATTCTGAGAGCCACATTTTTTGGTTTTATTTTCTCTAATTATATTACATCTATACCATTTTGTTATGACTTCAGGTTCTTCTAAAATTCCCAAGATTTATATCAATTTCTGATCTAAACTGACTACATCATTGCTTGAGACATCCATCTGACTTATATCGACATTTAAACTAATTCATCTTGGTACTTACCCTTTGATCTTTAGCATCTGCTGCCCTCCTCCCACACCGACCCCAACCTAGTCTAGTGAGAAAAATGTCTCAGGACCTCTTTTCAGTGCATCTTCCCTGGCACCCCCGGCCCCGGAACTGGCACCGTTAGAGATGTGTGGTGTGTGGTTTAGTCACTAAGTCATGTCTGACTCTTGCGAGTCAAGGGACTGTAGCCAGCCAGGCTCCTCTGTCCATGGGATTCTCCAGGCAAGAATACTGGAGTGGGTTGCTGTTTCCTTCTCCAGGAGATCTTCCCAACCGAAGACTCAAACCTGGGTCTCCTGCATTGCAGGTAGATTCTTTACCTACTGAGCTATGAGGGAAGCCCAGCAGAGATGTAGAGAAAACATTAACTATTAGCTGCTGGCATTCGTCCTCCCTAATTGATGAAGTTGATAGACTATCTGTTATGAACATCCCCTTTTACAGAGTTGAGACAACATTGGCTCAGCAAGGTTAAGTATCTTGCTCAGAGTCACACAGCAAATAACAGAACTCAAGTGTTCTTGTTCTGACTCTTACGCTCTGTCATCAGGACATGGAGGTCTGCTAAGATCCCTGCAAACTGGCAGGAAAAAGACATCAGTCTAAGAGATGTCCATATATTGCATCTTTTTCTCACATGCTAAGTCTAGATATTGAAAGTACACACAGAAGTTTTCGCATCTTATTCAGTTTACTATCCTCTAGATCCTCTCCATGGCCACCCACCCCACACATTGTTTTTCCTAGTTATAGTAGACAAATTCCAGGGAAATGCATGGTCTCTGAAGCACTGCTCCCATTCCTCCTCTTGCAGCTCTGCAAGAGTACATCTTGGCTTGCAGAATTCAAATTCAGGGGCTCCTTCCAATATTTTTGTTAGCTCAGTAGTCAGTCAATTTACATAGGAAGTCAGTCTGGTGCTCTTCCATCACGTGGAATGAGCTTGCCACTTGGCTCCTCTTGAGCTGCCAGTGGAGAAGGTGGTTCTGGGCAACCCCACAGGGCTCAGGGCAAGGAGCCTCAGCCATCCCTCCAGGGAGGTGCAAAGCAAGACCCACAGACAACATTCGGGAAGTCCCACTGCCCTTTCACCAACTGACCTTCACCCACCCTGGATGGAGCCAGGCTGACAGCTAAGAACACAGGCTCTAGGTCAGACTCTCCATCTCAAAGCCAGGCGGAGCCCGTAAGGCAGCCATGTGACCCTAAATCTGTCTCCTCAGCTGTAAAAGGGGATAATAATCGTATCTGATTAAGTGAGACAACACGTAAGTGCTCAGCACAGAGCCTGGCATCTAGGGGCTCTCCAGAAACCCTCATTTCTATTTTCCTGTTGTTTCAAACCTTCCCATTATCCTCATCTTACAGATTGTTTCAGAAACCCTGCCTGTGTGCGTGCTCAGCTGTTCAGTCATGTCCGACTCTTTGCAACCCCATGGACTGTAGCCCACCAGGCTCCCCTGTCCATGGGATTCTCCAGGCAAGAATACTGCAGTGGGTTGCCATTTTCTCCTCCAGGGGATCTTCCCGACCTAGGGATCAGATCTGCATCTCCTATGTCTCCTAAATTGCAGGCAGATTCTTTACCCGCTGAGCCATCATGGAAGCCTCAGAAACCCTAAGCTGTCACATGTCCCCTCCGAGTGTTTTTCCCCTCCCTACAGCCAAGCTGCTACTCCACTCAGGGTCTCAGAATCTGCTCCCCACCCCTGCCGCTCCCAGGTCCCTCACGGCATGGTTCCTCTGAGCGCCTCTGCCCCCTACTACCACTTTCAGCTCAGAACATTTCTGCCCTCATTCTATTCCAGCAAAACTCACTCTTTCAATACCCCAGTTGTCAAGACACTATTTTCCACCTGGACTTGGAAGGATTTCAGAGATCGCTGGTTGGTCCCAGACACCAGGCCCTGCAGGAGACTGATCTCCAGCCACTTGCTCCAGGAATGCAGGCTCCTCTCTCTCATGTCACACGGCTGGACAAGACCATTAACCCATTGATCCATTTTCCTATAGCTTCCGATGATGGCTTCACACTCTGGGACCACATAGAACAGCCTTTTTAGAAGTTGGAGGCTACAGCCCCTCTGGCTTCTGCCCTGTTTCCCATGTGGCGAGGTTTCAAGCCCCCTGCCTACCTGAGGCCCCCGCCAGCCTGACTCTGTCCCTCTTGGGGGTGACATACTTGGAGTGGTGGCAGCCGCTTCCATGAGAGCTGTTTCCCAGGGCCAACATGGCCCCATTAATAACCGAGCATCTAGTGACCTCCCCTGAATTTACCAAAATCTATCTCAATCATTGCAACCCTGTAGTGTAGTAAGTCCTGTAAGTTTAAAATACGCTGGATGGAAAGCATAGCTCCTTTTATTTGCTCCCCAAAGTTAACTCTTTCAAGCATTCTGCACGCTCAGTCGCTTCAGCTGTGTCTGATGCTTTGTGATCCTATGGACTGTAGCCCACCAGGCTCCTCTGTCCATGGGGATTCTCCAAGCAAGAATACTGGAAAGGGTTGCCACGCCCCCCTCTGGGGGATCTTCCTAACCCAGGGATTGAACCTCATGTTTCATGCGTCCTGCGCTGGCAGGCGGGTTCTTTACCCCTAGCGCCACCTGGGAAGCCCTCACACGAAGCAGGGCAAACAATCGCACATTTTACCCTCCTCAGATCTTTTCTTCAAAACCCTTAGCTCCATTGTGGTTTTACATTTATCGACAGGATTGACGTCTCCTGCACCAGGCCGGGAGCGCCACGTAGGGAGGGCCTCACTACAGGAGCCCCCATGCAGCACAGGACTGGGGGCGCCCGGAGGACCCTGAGGAAAGAGCGGGGGAATCGTTCCTCTAGACTCTGATGAACTCCATCTGCTTCTGTCTTGTGTCCCAGACAGTCAGAGATGCAGCCAAGCTGAGGGGCGGAACTGAGGGGACCAGCCTAGATGCACCCAGGGTTGCCCCGTAAGGCTACAGCTGCAGCAGCAACAAACACTCAACAGACCTGGGCAGCCCAGGCCATGTTAAGTGCTATCCACGAGCCAGGCTCTTGGCTGACTACGACTTGGTGGAGGAGAGCTAGTACTGTCCCCATTTTACCCGTGAGAAACCGAGGCTGGCGGTTAAGCTGACCACAGCTGCACAGCAGGGTGGTGGTGAGACACCAACTCAGACTCGGGCAGAATGACTCCTGTGTGCGTCTAAGTACCATGTGACCTTCTCCCAGGGTGGAAGTTTAAAGTGGAAAGCAGGGGTCAGGGCCTAGAAGAATTCCTCAGGCTCTCTGCACAGGGCTAGACTTTCTACCACGTTCCAGAAGCGGTGGGCTTGAGCAGTGCCCCAGGAGGTTACGCATACAGCCTTGAGCTTGGGTTTCTCTCAAGGCTTCCCTCCGGGACAGTGCAGGGTCCCCAGTGATCCCAGGGTGAACCACTGTGGTGCTGTTTCCACAGCAGAGCCCAGAGGCCTGGGGGAGTCCACAACCCAGGTCTCACTTCCATCCCCCAACAGAAGCTAGTTTCAAATCCACACACACTGAGAGGCCAGAGTTACCGGCCCAGAAGGCTGACCAACAGTTCTGATAACCTGGGCCAGAGATTGGATGCATTTTCTTTCAACCATGTTTCACTCTTTTCCATTCATGTGGCCATTATTCTCACAGGGATCCCAGGACCGAAGGCCCCTTCCCTGGCTACATACATATAAAGCCTCACCTCATGCTTCCTGGTTTCACTCGCCATAAGTCAGTTTTCAGGGCCTCTGAGCCTAAAACAGTCATCTAATTATAAAACACGTTTGATTATAACATGAGCCTTCTGCTAAGATTACTCATCAGAAAGGTAACCCACGGAGACATTAAGAGCTTTCTGAAATCAGTTCCAGACATTTTGACTTTAAATCCATGTCACTGTTGCCCTACATTTTAAGTTATCTTTTTAAAGAGTCACTGGGAAAATAAGTAATCTGGGGGTCCCAAAGATCGGAGCAGGTTGACCAGGGCACTTTTTGCCTTGACCTAGAAGATTCTCTGGGTCACAGGCCCTCCTGGAGCTCCGAGGGTCGTGGCTTTCATAAAGGAGTGGTGCTTTTCCTTCAGGCAGATTTTCCCAGTTTTACATAGTTCAGCTCCAAAACCAGAAATCCAACTCTGCTTCCCGTTCAGCTAGGTTTTTGGAAAGGACTCTCTTTTCTTCACTGGGGTGGTGCTCATGGCATCCTGTGGGCTGCGCCAAGCAAACAGATTCGAGCACAATTTCTGGGGAAGTTGATGGCTCCTTAGCGGGGTCCACAAGCCTTGAGAAGTTCCCAAGGGTGCCCCTCCTTTGGCTAGATTTAAGTCCATTTCCTCCTGCCGAGCCCTTAGCAGAAATTAAGAACAGCTGGGCACCATGCTATTTTCAGTAAACTTTGCAAATAGGCTCCCTGGTCTGGCCACGATCCTCAGGGGTGGCCCCTTTGGCCTCTTGTTCTTTGAGAAGACTAGTGGACAGAGCAATGGCTGCCTGAGGGCCCAGTGCCTCCCCAGACGCTCAGAGCGCTTAAAGGTCAAGTCCAAGGAAAGCAATAAGACAGAGACTCTCCAGATCTAACACGTGAGAGCAGCTGCCTGAGAAATTCTCTGTGGCTTCCTCTCCCTTCCCGGGAGCAGAGGGGTGAGACGGGGCCTCGCCAGCCCGAGCGCCCTGCCGGCACCCAGGGAACCAGGAGGTCTCTGTGAGGCCCTGTCTGCTCCTGGCCTGGGTTTAGGGACACTCAGGATGCGCCCAGGTCCTCCCACTTCCTGGCTTCTCCCAGCTGCCCCTCATGCGCTCCTGCTGGGTTTCTGCCCCCGCTTCTGAAGCATCCACCCCTGATCCCAGCTGCTCCTCCTCCTCCTCCAATGCCCTGCTGAATAAGGAAGGAAAAAGCCTGCCTTTCCTGTTTGTCTTTTTTTTAACTTGTGTATTTTTGTTTAAAACTTTTTATTTTGTGTTGGGGGATAGCCGATTAACAATGTTGTGATAGTTTCAAGTGGACAGTGAAGGGGCTCAGCCGTGCATATACATGTATCCCTTCTCTCCCAAACTCCCCTCCATCCAGGCTGCCTCATAACATAGAGTTTCTTGTTCCTGTTTGTCTTTACTTGGCCTTATCATGGCCTCTGGAATTGAGTAAACGGGTCCTTCAGTGGGCCCTATGAAAATGAAAGTGTGAGTCGCTCAGTCTTGTCTGATTCTTTGTGACCCCGTGGACTGTAGCCCACCAGGCTCCCCTGACCATGGGATTCTCCAGCAAGAATACTGGAGTGGGTTGCCATTCCCTCTCCAGGGGATCTTCCTGACCCAGGGATGGAACCAGGGTCTCCTACATTATAGCAGATTCTTTACCGTCTGAGCCAATGAACCCTATGAGCCCCTCTTTCTGTCAGGCTCCATCCCCTCTCTGCCTACTGACTTTCCGCACAAACCCGTCTGAGCCTCAGTTTTCTCAGCTGTAAAATAACAGCTCAGGGGGGCTTCCCTGGTGGTCCAGTGGCTGGGACTGTGTGCTCCCTACGCAGGCGCCCTGGGTTCCATTCCTGGTTGGGAAGTTGGGTCCCACATGCCGCAACTAGGGATCCCTTGAGCCGCAACTGAAACCCAATGCAGCCAAATATATATATATAATAACAGCTCAGTGAAATGATCCACTGAAACTCACCCTGTGCCCACCGCCAGAACTGGGTCAGGAATGCTGGGAGAAGCTGCTGGTCTCCCATCTCCCTGCCCAACCTTGGCTCCACATCTCCCCTCTTCCCTGCCTTCACTCAGGGCCTTGGCTCCAGTGGGAGCCGGACCAGCTGCAAGGTCACAGCTGGCGTCCAGGGGCTTGAGGGAGTGCTTTGCCTGGCCTGCCTCTCCTGCCTCATAACCGCACACATGGGTCTGGTGTTTATGGGCAGATTCACCAGCTCCAGCAGGAGAGCCTCCAGCAGCCTGGGCCTCCCGGAGCAAGTGGCGGCCTTGAGAGAAGGGAACTGGAGGTGGCAGCTGGCCCCCAGACCCGTCACCATGAGGCACACGGCCCTCATGGTGTCCTCCAGGGAGCCCAGCCTCCTTTGTCTGCTTCGAGGGCATCCTACCACCTCTGGTCCTGACCGCCCCCGGGGTTGCCAGGCTGTGAAGATCTCAGCCCAGGAGCTCCTGGGGGCCGCTCTGCCATCACCCAATCAAAGGTGATGTAAATGGCCTTGCCCAGCTCCCCTGTGCCCACCCTCTCAGGGTGGCTTCTCTGTCCCCCAGGGTGTCCAAGTGTCCATCCCTGACCTCTCAAGGGTCCCCACCTGGTCTACAGCTGAGGTCTTGGCCCCAGGGCCCTCTGCACCTATGATCCCACAAAACCACTCCAGCCAGTTGGTCCCGTCTCTTTTGGGGCCTCCTGGTGTGACATTGTCACCTGGAGGGACCCCAGCCTGTCCCCACCCTAAGGTTAAGTCCCCCTTGAGAAGCCTCACTGCTGTGCAGGGGGAAAGGCAGTCAGGCCATGAGGCTGATGGAGACTGTCTGACACGAAGCAGCAGGCACGGAAAACAAAAGAAACAAATGATTCCTTAAGATCCAGGGCCAAAACAAATTGCCGTAATTAACACGTGCCACTGCAACCAGCTAGCGACTGAGACGCGGCGGCATGAGGCAGAGGCATGAGCCGCAGAGAGCACGCACTCCAGTAAAACGGCAATAAATGGTGCGGCTGTGATGGAACGCGTTTCAATTTGGTCCAAAACCTTGCTTAAGTGCTTTTATTGTTTCTGTGTGAAAGAACAGAAAAGCTGTTTGGAAACGGCTGCTAAAGAAACCGCACCACCCCTGTCTTTCTGACCCCCTAACCCCCACTCCGCACAGGTTCCGTGGCCTCTAGGATGGCCCCTCCAAGTTCCCAGGGCACCCACACTTCCCTCAAACACTGCCTTGGCACCCAGGTGTCCCCTGGGCTTCTCTGCCTCCAGGGACAGAGCGCTGCCCATCTCTGCCCCGGCCCCAGGACCCGCCCCTGGGGCCCTGCAGGATACACAGCAGGCACTAGGTGACAGCCAGCCCAGAATAATGATGGTCATGGAAGCAGCCCTTTATGAACATCAAGGGGACCCCAGAGGTGGCTCAGGGGGGCCCCTGCAGGACCGGGGAAATTCCTTAATAGAAGGGATCTTATGAGAAAGTTCCCTGAATACTAAAAATAAAAGCAGAAACATAGGAACACGTGCAACACAATCTTATTTTCACGGGAGGAGGGATGGGAGGGGTGATTTGCCATCTTGCGGCCACAGTCACCCTTCTGGGGCTTGTTCCACATGGAAAGTATGGCCCAATAGCAGAGGTAAGGAAACCAAAACCAGATTGGTAAGTGTGGGGCCAGGGTGGGGAGGGATGGAAGCCCCCTGGGTCTGGGCAGCTCTGCTGGCAGAGCCAGGGGCAGGGCTCCTAACCCAAGCCTTCCTTGGATGCCTCCAAAGGGAGGCAAGGAGCGTGGGCTGGGAGCTGTTCCGTGAGATGCCGCGTGCCCCCCACTCCCCCACCCCTGATTTCATGAGATGGAGCGCATGGCTCTCATTTTGGGGAAGCCATTCTGTGACCTTCTCTCCCTCCTGCAGGTGTGGTGGGGCACCTGAAGGGCAGAGGATGGCATGCAGTAGCTGTCATCTGCCCCCATGCCCACCCTGGAGGGGTGAGCCCTCCACATCTGTAATATGGTTAGAGTGGGTGGGTCTTCCAGGCCCCTCCTGAGGGGCTGGGTGCAGGGGGTAGCGGGGGGCCACCTGCAGGCCAGCTGGCAGGAGCCTGGCTTTCTGGCCTCTGCAGACCCCCTCCACCTGGGGCCCGAGCCTGCACCCAGCAGACCAGAGCTGAGCACAAATGCCTTGGTCTCAGCTCCTCTGAAGAGCAGTCAGCTCTCAAGGCTCTAAGCACAAGCCATCTGTGATTTAGTAAGTCTCCTCCCACCCTAATTCAATTTAAAAGAAAAAAAATTCCTTCCTATGGACCTCATTCTTATCCAAACCTACTCCTCCAGCTGCCAGTAAAGGAGAGGGATGCGCTTTTGCGTACCTGGGCCCACAGCAGTGAGGATGCTCGTGTCAGCTATTACTCTGGGACCCATTTTCACACACTTTGCCACTATCAAGGACATTCTTGGCAAGGCAGTGAAGTGAAAGTCGCTCAGTCGTGTCCGATCCTACAACCCTATGGACTATACAGTCCATGGAATTCTCCAGGCCAGAATACTGGAGTGGGTAGTCTTTCCCTTCTCCAGGGGATCTTCCAGGCCCAGGAATCAAACCAGGGTCTCCTGCATTGCAGGTGGATTCTTTACCAGCTGAGCTACCAGGAAAAGGAGCCTTTTCACTAAAAGCCACCTGCCGCAGAAAAGGGGATACAGTTAAGCTCACCTAGGGTGGAAGAGAGGAGGAGGTGGTAAGATGGTCCTCAGGAAACTCCAGCTCTCCCAGGGCCTGGCTGTGTGGCTCGGGGCAAGCTACCTGAGCTCCAGAAAGCCCAACTCCTCCTAAGAAAAGTAGGGTCTTCTGAGGACCCGTTGAGATGACGGGGAGGCCCTTGGCTCGGAGCCTGGCAGAGGCAAGAGTTGAGAGGGGGGTTTCCAAGGATCAGCTGCGGCTCGGCTGTAGCCCCTGCTGCGTCTTCTAGGGTGTATCTTCCAGCCTCCTCTGATGAGAGGAATGGAGACTTCTCACCAGCCTCTCCCCTACTGCCCCCAGGTAATTTCTTAATTCTCATCAGCATAGCTGTTTCCATGTCTCCTGAGATGACCCCAGGCTTGCAGCTACCACTCATAGGGTCGTGCATGTACCAAAGCAGGAGAGTTATAAACCCAACTTAAGAATCAATCCTACAGGGCGCTCATGAGGAATCCTCACTACAACCTTCAAGTTGTGGTTTCTCCCCATTTTACAGATGAGCAGACTGGATGTTGACATAGCTTAATGACTTGCCGGCTGTCCTCCAGCCTATGTCTAATGAATTCCACATCTCTGCTCTTCCTGTTTATAATTCTGCCTGCCACTCACAAATTTCAAAATCTCAGGAGTTAATTGGGGTGAAAGTGTTAGTCGTTCAGTCATGTCTGACTCTCTGTGACCCCTAGGACTGTAGCCTGCCAGGCTCCTCTGTCCATGGGATTCTCTAAGCAAGAATACTGGCGTGGGTAGCCATTCCCTTCTCCAGGGGATCTTCCCAGTTCAGGAATGGAACCTGGGTCTCCCACATCTGCAGGCAGATTCTTTACCATCTGAGCCAACAGGGAAGCCCTCAGGAGTTAATTATTACAGAAATAAAACAAAACAAGCAAAAAACAGTAAATTGCAATTTAGACTTTTTTGCTACTTCAAAACTTAACGCTTAACTAGGGTTGGGTTTCTATTAAAGCTGAGCTGGTCTAGCAGATCTTTTTAAAGAATAATAAGTGAGAATTTCTGTGTGGGCAAAAGTGAAGACAGGTCCCCTCAGCTCTCCGGGCTGTGGCTGCTCATTGGAACAATGGAAAGGTTGAACTCTTTGCTTCTTAGTCTCTGATCTTTCCTCCCAGTCACGTGCCAGCTGAGAGTACTGGGTGACTCTCCTTTCCCCTGAACTGGCCACCAGATAAGCCTCACTTCCAGCATTTGTTACAGTCTGGTACCAGATGCCACTTGGACCTCTGGACATCGTTCTTAGGAAAAGAGATTTTTTTTTCCTTTTTCTTTTCTTTTTTTTTTTTAGTTCCAGCCTAGCTTTTCCCACTTACATCCTGAACTGTGAAAATGGACTGAGCAGGCAACAGAGAATTTAAAATGAGCTGGGGGAAAAAAAAGTCCTGCGACAATAAATTGCATCACAGTGGCGATCTCTATCTAACCAGAAAATTCTCAGCCCAGACAATGGCTCATTTATTTCCAACAATATTCAATACAGCGGAATTCCAGGCCCACAAAAGGATTTCTACAGATTCTTGGAGTTGCTTGCAAAGGGGTTTAACCTACATAGAAAAGAGAGCTGTTCAATTATAGATTCCCAGGCGTGAGGGAGACCTTTGTAAATAAATTGTAAGGTGGTCTGCTGAAAACGTGGCTTCTTCCCTGGGGTCGGGGGAGGGGGGCGGTGGGAATCTCACCTCCTGACAGTGCAAGGCAGAAGCACCAGGCCTCACCTGGGGAGGGTGTTTGGGTGAACATCTGGGTCGAGATGTCTGCTGGCAGGGTCAGGGGCAGAGCCCCTACCGGAGGACAGGAACCCCCTTTCCCAGGCCCTCAGCTGATACATTTTATAAATATCCAGGCAGGGCAGCCTAGCAAGACTCTTGGGCTTTACAAATACATTTCAGATTCCACGGGCAGCGAGACTGTGTTCTGAGCATGGGCGGGAAAGAGGCGGCAGGAAACAGGAGGGCAGGGAGGGTCTGGAAGCAGCCTTCTAAATTTAACATGCAGTTGCTTTTAGGCCAAGTGGAGGAAGAGTAAATTCCAGCGCTTAAAGCTCTTATCTTTGTTTACCATTTCCCCAAACAGTAAGTGACCTGGGCTCTGCTTTCAGCCTGAATTAGCAACCAAGATGCACACAGGAATGAGTGATGGGACGCTGGGGGCTGGGCCAGGGGGATAAACAGGGCAAGCTGGCCACTCCCCACCTTGATGGGACATTTGCCCGAGTGACCTGACGAGACGTCACAGGCCGTCCCTGGGCAGGCAAGGGCATGGTCGTGATGCGTCAGACCATCCCAGATCAGGGAGGACCATGGCGCCTTCCACCTCCTTGATAAGGCAGCCATAAGCATCCTAGAGCAACCTTTTCTGGTGCTCAATAACAGCTTCTCAACATCTCTCCAGCGGGCATGGAGCATGGCTGCTTTATTGCTAACTTCTAGCCATTTGAAAATCCCTCCGTGTATGTTGAGGCATAATTTTTTCTCTCTGGGACTTACCACTGGGCTTGGTTCCCTCCTCAGTCACGGTAGGAGCAGCGTGTCCTTTTTGTCACACGCCTGCCACTCAGACAGGTGGCCGTGCCCTCACGTCTCCCCGTGGTTTGCTCTGTTCTCCTGAGTTCTCTGAGTGCCTCACTGAAGCAAGTTGGTCCACTTTACTCGCCCTGGTCCCAGCTCTCTCCCTGCCATCCCTCAGCCTCACAGATGCTGACTTTGGCCTCACCTCTCTCCCCAGATGATGGCCCAGTGGCCTTTCCAGCCCTCTGCCATCTTCGCCTGGACAGTCCTCCCATTTCAGTCCTGGCTACATGTCAGTCCGCGGTGCCCTGCTTTTCTCTCCTCCCTCCATTCCCTCCATACCAGTGGGCTGGTGCATGCACCGTGGGTTGGACTGGACACCATCCCCTGCTGGGGCCCCCGACGCCACCCTCCCAAAGCCAAGATCTTCCTGCAAGAGGCAGCCCCAGCCGGGGCCATTCCGCTGCCCTCTTTTTTTTTTTTTTTTTTCAGCCACCCTGGGATGAAATCTGAAAATCACTTTTATCTCTTGGTTCCCTGACCCCTTATATCCAGAGACTTACCTGCCAAGCTAGTCATCCTTTGTACCAGTGACACTGAGAATTACCCGGGAGCTTTTACAACCATATTAATTCATGCGCCCAGTCCAGACCAATTAAAGTGGAATGTTTCCAAGTGGGGCTGGGCATCAGCTGAGAAAAACCAGGAGGGGGAGTCACTGCTAACATTCCTCCTGTTCCTACCCCGTTTCCTGTTCTGACAGCTGACACTGTCCTCGGAGCTCATCGTCTCTGCCTGGACTCCCGCACAGTCTCCCGTTTTATTGCCTTACTCCCCCACCCCGCCCAGGACACTTCCAACTATCCCTTCATGTCATTATCAGGTCACAAGATATCATCTTCCGTGTGTTACCTCCACGTATCAAACACCTTCAGTGGCTCCCTAGTACCAAAATAACAAATCTTTGAACAAGGAGACTGATTCCTGAGCATATAGTAAGTGGTAGGTATGGGACTGTACCTCCACCCCCAACACTCTGCTAAGGGCAGGTCAGGTGCTCAGTGTCTATCTGAGGGGAGAATGAACAACAAAAAAATATTTCTCTGCAAATTAATGCCATACCTCCCTCTGCAAGGGCAGAGAAAATGGGCTGGGTGTTTAACTATCATTTACTAAGGGGGTTATTTCTTTAAACATCACCTATAATCAACTGTGGACAATCCCTGCTAATGGAGAGAACCAAATCCTAAATATTACAACACAGCAGATAATTCAAAAACCTGAATCTGGTTGATCTGGGAATGTGTTTTACGCTTATGAGGGCTTGCGTCTGATAACTGAGATGATTTTAAAATTAGGTAATTAGATGCGTCTTATTTGTTCCTCCGCCTATCCAGTCCCCATACACACTCTAGGAATAAATAACTGAGCTTCCAAAATAATATGCTATTTTTTTTCTCTCAACCCTTTCCTGAAATAGAGATAGTGCTTACATTCCAGGGTCCTGAAGAGGGCAGACAGATGAAAGAAGGCAGAAACCCACAGTGACAGTAAACAGAGGGGATGGGACGGGGGGCTGTCAACAGACTGCCCTTCAACTGATCCACCGTTAAACTGTAGCCAGTACACGCGACCAGCCTGCAAACTGTTCACAGTATCTACTAAAGCTGACCACACACATCCCGTGACCCAGCAATTCCACCCCTAGGTACATACCCAACAGAACTGTGACCTACGTTCACCAAAAGCCATATACAAGAGTGTCCCGCTTTCTCCATAATGGCCCCGAACTGGAGCCGGAAGGATAACAGGTGTGGAATGGATACACAACTCCACCCCCACCACCAGGGAGTCTCAAAGACACAGCAGTGAGCACAAGAAAGCGGGCGCAGAAGCCGAGGTTCTGGAAGTTCCACTTACGTGAAGTTTTTTAAAAGGCAAGATAACGTCTTGTTTTAGAGGTCAGGATGCTGGTTACTCTTTCTGGGGGGAGCAATGATGGGAAGGGGTCACCGAGGTCCTCGGGAGTGCTGGAACTGTTCTGCATCCCGAGCTGGATGCTGGTGACGCAGGTGCGCTTACCTTGTGAAAATTCACTAAGCACTGCGCTTTGGTTCGCATTATATTGAATACGTTCCTGTGTGCATGTTATTCTTCCAGAAAAGATACAAAGGAAAGTAAGGGAGGAAGGAGGGGAGGGGAGAGAGGATGAAAGGAGAGCGGGAGGGCGGCAACGCTTGAAGGTAAAATCCTTGGAATCTGAAGATCTGCGTTTAGTTCTCACCCTGCCATGTGCTAGCTGTGTGACCTTGGACAAGCCACTAACCTCTCTGAGTCTTTTTTTTTTTTTTTCATCTATGAAATAGGAAACAAAAATGCCTACCTGCTTCACAGTGCAGTTGTGAGGACCAAATGATGTAAGGGATATAAAAATTCTTCAGAAGGCAGTAGAGTACTGCAGGAGAGGAGTACTATTATTGTCATAATAGAGCTCTGCAGACAGAATTCCTGCAGAGTGTCAGTACCATCAGTAAAGCTGAACCTAGGGCAGTCAGCGGGGAGGGCTGACATGGAGGCTGGGTATGTGTGTGTGTGTGGGTACAGGCAGGCTGGTTTATGGTCTTTCATTACATCTCCTCATCTAATCCCTTAATGGCCTAGACCTCAGTGTACAAGAGCACCTGGAATAATCCCTGTGTTTATGTGAGATGGGTCTGTCTCATTCCTTTTAAAGCGGATATAAATAGATGCCATACATACCCTCCTAATTACCTTTCCTAAGGTAGGACGCTTGTCTATTTCTAAACCTGCCAAATTCTTTAGATTAGCATATGCAGGACTGTCTGGGTATTAGGAAGGCAAGCCAGCCATGTAGAAGAACCCACCCCCACCCCCAACAGCTTTCCCCCCATTACTTCTTGCTCCAGGCCTGAAACAGCTCTCAGAATATCTATGGATGTCAAAGGTGAGCCAGAAGAACCCCAGCGCTCCAGTTTAAGTGGGCCATGAGGAACCCAGGCCTGGGCTCAGCCTCGCCCTGGGGACTCAGCACTCTGCCTGGAGACTATGGGTTTTCTTCTGGGTCAGGGGGCAACAGGGAAAAGTGAGAGTTGCCACACTTTCCCTGGGAGGATTCCATCTCGTGGTCCCCGTTCCCTGGAGAAGGAGCGCGACTGGAAACCTCGAGTCTTCCCGGGTCTCTGTCGTTCCTTCTGTCCCTAGGCTTGGACTCCCTAGGCCTTATCTTACGGGACACCAGGGTCCCAGCTTCTGGTGGGCGGGGCCTGACCTGACCCCACCCACTGCTTGCAACACCAAGTCTGCTGCATGTGAGAGAGCATTTAGCAAACCCGGCTGATGCTGGTACTTCTTGGGAGGAACAAATTGAGGCCTCCCCACTTCTATTTCCTTTAGAAAAATAAGAAAACATAAATTTTTCTATTAGACCCCTGAGCCTCCAGGAAAAATCTTTTTGAAAGCAATGACATTTTAATTTTCTTTTTATCATTCTACGCCCCGTGGTATCAGCACACACCCAGAGTGAGGTGTACATGTAGGTGTGAGTGACTCAGAGTGTGTGTGTGTAGCTTGCAGAGAAAATGGTACACAAAAATCCAAATGTAGCAAAGTGAGGTTAACAGGCAAGGATAGTATTTCCCACTGAAAATTATTTATCAGTAGAGTTTCCCATAGAGTTCCCTTGTGTTGCTTGTTCTCAGTCATGTCTGATACTTTGTGACCCCATGGACTGTAGCCCGCCAGGCTCCCCTGTCCATGCAATTTCCCAGGCAAAAATACTAGAATGGGTTGCCATTTCCTCCTCCAGAGATCTTCTAGACCCAGGGATTGAACTCACATGTCTTGCATCTCCTGCTTTGACAGGTAGATTCTTCACCACTGTGCCACCTATCAGATTTAGCTACCACATTTAAATATTGGTTTGCAGAGCCTAAACTAAATGATAGAAAGACCAAGAGACTGAGCAACTTAGACATAAAAGTAGCAGTTATTGCCCATGGAAAAATCAAATGTAGATGAAAACATCTCTCTGAAAATGAAAGAACTCTGGATTGAGAATGCAAACCATAAGGCAAAGATTCCATTCACGTTTTTGTTTCTATTTTCCCCCAATATTTAAGATTTAATCAATATTTCCCAATATTAAATGTTAGTAAATATTTATTTTCAACCATCTAAGAGTATGTGTGTGTATGCTAGGTCCCTTCAGTCATGTCTGACTCTTTGCAACCCTATGGCCTATAGCCCTCCAGGCTCCTCTGCCATGGGATTCTCCAAGTTAGCATACTCGAGTGGATTGCCGTGCCCTCCTCCAGGGGATCTTCCCAACCCAGGGATCGAACCCATGTCTCTTACGTCTCCTGCATTGGCAGGTGGGTTCTTACCACTAGCACCACCTGGGAAGCCCATCTAAGGGTACAGTTACTTGTTTTGCAGAACTGGTGCCCACTGAACAGGATTCTGTAAGATTGTAGAATGGCTTTCCTCCTTGACACATCCTTCCAGGGTAGTTTAACATGGAGAACAGAAGGCCTCATGATGAAATGTGCTCCTGGCCTCTGAATATTATGTTTAAACAGAAGTCCTGTCTGCCTGTTTGGTACCTTAGTTTCCAGAGACCTTTCACCTTTACCATCTCGTTGGCTCTGCTCCAAGAGATGGGTGGGGAAACATTAGGACCTGAAACTCAGAGACCAGGAGACATGTTGATGTTGCCTTGGTGACTGGCCCAAGGCCAGGGCTGCTGGGCAATGGACGCAGGGCAGAATCCCTGGCGGGACAGGATGACCACCCTGAGGCCTGGCCCAGGCCAGCCAGAGAGGCTGCAGGGGCATCCTCGTGGGGTGAGAGGCAGATTGATTGTAAGGGCTCTCCCAGTGCTTAACTCTGGTAACCTGGCCTGTGTTACAGGCTTTGAGGGGAGTGGGTACCCTTGGGGATCCAGTTTTAACATTATCTCTTGGAAACCCAAATGCTTAAAGTGCTTCCTGGCTTAAAATACTCTGCTCAGATCCCACTCCCCGCAAGTGCCCCAACACTCCAGGCCAAGCAGACCCCCTCAGCCCTTGCCAGCGCAGACAGAGGGTCTGAGCCGGCCGAGGGGGACAGCCCAGGGCTGACTAGTGCAAATCTCAGCCCCAGCTCCCCAGGCTCTTCCCTGCAAGGCCTTCGCTTCTATTTAAACATCTGGGCCGAGCTCACCAACTTTTTCTTCCAAGGAAAACCACTTCCTTGACTAAACTTTCCTTTCTTTCTCTTTTACTTCAAATAAATTCTACTCCCACCCCCATTAAAAAAAATTTTTTTTTTAATTTGGCTGCCCAGGGTCTTAGTTGAGACATGTGGGACCTAGTTCCCTGACCAGGGATCGAACCTGGAACTCCTGTGTCAGGAGCGTGGAGTCTTAGCCACTAGAACACCAGGGAAGCCCCCCACCCCCATTTTTTTAATGTGTCCTTTTTTTTTTTCTAGATGGAAAAGAAAAACATGCCACCTCTTCCATTTCATTTCCCCCACCATGATCCATGCCTGCTGCATTTCGTTCAAGTCTGCCCCAGACCTGGGTGTCCTGTACAGAGGCCCTTCTGTCTTCTGTGCCTGGAGCTCTGCTCTCTAGCCTCCAAGACATCCCAGAACAGCCCCCCTCCCACTCAGCCAGCCTAACACAACCATTTCAGATTCTTTCACGCATCTCAGAGTCTTTACATAGGCTGTTCCACGCTCTATTGTTATTTAAATTTCTATCTACTACCTTAATTTCTTATGAAGGAAAACTTTAAGCTATATAAGTTGGAAGAAAAGCTAAGTGAACCCCTGTGTACCCATCACTCAGCTTCAACAAGTGTCAACGGCGGTCATTTCGGTTCCCCCGCCCTCCCCTACTCTGCCATTTTCTTTTTTGGTTTTTAAATCCCGGACATCCTCTCACGTTTTTCGTCTCTATTGTGAAGAATTTGGATTCAAGACTGCTGAGGTCCTTTTGGGTTCAGTTTGAGCAGAAGCGCAGGTTCCCTCCCGGGGAGTCCCCATTTGCCATACGCTTGCTGCCCTCTGCTGGCCGGGCTGGCTCAGGACACCTCCGCCCCAGGAGGCGCGGCGCGGGGGTGGGGAGGGGGTGGGCGGTGGTGCGGCGTGGGAACCAGGTTCTAAGGGGTGAAGGGGAGTCTGAATGGGTGGGTGGGGACTGCCTCGCCTGGGTTTGGTTAAAAAGCTGAGACCTGAGCGCCCCCCTTCAACCACATCCGTACATCCATGCAGAAAAGATCACTAGGGCAGGTCAGATAGTCTGCAGCGGTCTCACCCCCTTGCATGCACGACACCAGCATCCAGGCCCCACCCTGGACCAACAGTCAAACCCCTGAGGGGCCAGGGATCAAACATCCTTATAAACTAAAAGCCTCCGGGCTGTGTCTAACGTTCAAGCGTGTCAAGAACTGCTGGGCCAACACGCTGATGTCCGTATGCATCTTGAGCCCAAAGCTAAGAAATAGTGATTTTTAAAAAAAAGCTCATGGGGAAAAGAATAAATGAAGACTTGACCTCACAATACAAATTACTCTTGGCCTATCTTAAAAAGTTCCCTTCCGAGTGCTGACAGCTTCCGGCCAGACACTTTGGTTGAGTAACCAATACCATGGCCTTGCTAGGGATGCTACTCCTAAGTCTGGTTTCCTTTTCTTTTTTGAGATATAGTTCTACATTTGGGTGAACAGTACCACTGTTCTGTTTTGGCTTTTTACATGTCTGCATTTGTTAAGACTCCTTTCTTTGCAGATAACAGAATTCGGCTGTCACTAAGTTAGGTCAAAAATGAGAACTTGCTGGAAGGGTACTGAGACGCCACCCACAGGGCTCCTTGCCAGGAGCAGATGGCAAACAGGACACAAGGAAATGGACTCTGTCCTTTGCCTGTGGTTCTCTGCACATCTAATTCATTGCTTCTTTCTCATGGCAAACGTGTTTACTGCTCATTAATCCGCATGGCGGTACATGGCCACCAAGAGATCATGACTCACCTGTGTTCAGCTTCCAGCTGCTGGAGAAAAACTCCTTTTTCCTCTGCCTAGGTCCAAAAGTCCAGGCAGACACTTTCACGTCAGAGCCCCACTCGTGAGCCAATCAACGGTGGCCTGCAGGGCTGACTATGTAATTTGTCCAACCTGACGCCAAATGGAAAAAAGCAAGGGAAAGTGCCGTTAACGGTACATAGAAAGGCTCTTCCTTTCTTCTCCCATCTCTCAAATTATCACAGTGTGTTTTATTTTCTATTTAACACCAGTCTAAGTAAAGAAAACTCTAAATTTTAAATTATCAGTGTGAATTTTACCACTCATCTCTGGATCACGCAATGCCACTTTTAAATGGTAATATCAGAGCATTTAACTCACATGCAGAACCACTGAAATTACGTAACTAGTATTTTGTGACTCATGGGCCAGAAGAGATAAAGACAAACCAAAGTCCTCAAGATTGGAAGGAAGATGAGGGGGTGCGCCAGGTTCCCCCAGAGTGTGGGGGTACAAGATGAGTTGAGAGAGTCAGGAGCCTGGGATCTCGGCCCCACTTCCAGCCACCAAGCCCGCCTACAGGATGGCACCCCAAGACCCTGCGGCAGGGTCTAGGCAAGATGAGCCAGGTGTCCCTCCTTCCCAGATCCAGCCCCCAAACCCACAATAGGCTGTCACTCGCCAAAGATCTTTAAACTCCTGTGCCAGGAAACATGCAGTATTAGACCAGGAGTGGGCAGAGGCTTGCCCAGGCCAACACACAGCCACAATGCTGCCTGCCCAGGGCAGGGATGGCCAACACCATGCCCACTCCAAGATGCTTCAGGGTGACAGCACCCATGCCTACCTTCACACCTGAGCCTAGGCCCCTGAGGAATGGAGGGCAATGGTGGTCAAAGGGAAAGCAGAGAAGGGTGGCCAGGCTGGGCCCAGGGCACCAGGGGCAGGAAAGCAGACAGCTGAGAACCCGCCCTGGGGAAGAAGCCAAGGTGGGAGGCCTCATGGGTGAGGCTCCAGGCCCCAGTGCCTGCTCCAGTATCCCCTCTGACTCTGCT
Organism: Ovis aries; assembly: GCF_016772045.2. Lineage (NCBI taxonomy): Eukaryota > Metazoa > Chordata > Mammalia > Artiodactyla > Bovidae > Ovis > Ovis aries. The sequence continues at coordinate 104,885,882 of NC_056057.1, forward strand.
CCCTAAACACAAATTCAAAGATATGGTGACTAAGAATCTCCCCAGGGGACTCCCCTGGCAGTCCAGAGTTAAGACTTCACCTTCCAACGCAAGGGGTGTGGATTCCCTCCCTGGTCTGGAAGCTAAGATCCCACATGCCTCAACAGCCAGAAAAAAAAAAATCAAAATATAAAATAGAAATAGTATTGTGACAAATTCAATAAAAATTAAAAAAAAAAAAAAAAGAAGAAGAATCTCCACTTGGGAACCACAGAGTATTAAACCCCAAGCATTAGAGCCCCTTTCCCCAGCCATGTGTGTATCGGGCGGCCCTGGTGGCCTGGGATGGAGGTAGAAGTGTGGGGTCAGGAGACAACCTTCTAAAGAAACAGTTCTCAGAAATGAAGACGGAGAATGTTGGGAAAGCCAACTGTTTTCATTTTTGCCTTTCAAATTTGTAAACATTAGGCTGCACATGTTTTCAGCAACTTGACTTTGTGTGTGTGTGTGTGTGTGTGTGTCTGTGTGTGTGTGTGTGTCTGTGTGTGTGTTAGTCACCCAGTCGTGTCCAACTCTTTGTGATCCTGTGGACTGTAGCCCACCCAGCTCCTCTGTCCACGGAATTTTCCAGGCGAGAATACTCGAGTAGGTTGCTATTCTCTCCTCCAGGGGATCTTCCCGACCCAGGGATCCAACAGGGGTCTCCCTTGTTGCAGACAGACGCTTCACCATCTCAGCCACCACGGACATTTTTCACTCAGCAGTAGTTTATGCACTAATGGCCACCGTATATTGAACAGCTATAGTCTTTAACAGATTAGCTACGGTATTTACCATGGACTTCAGAACTCCTCATGTTCTGGCCCGTCACTCTCCCCTCTGCCTGTCTGCGCCTTGCACACTAAGCATTTAGTGCTTGCACATTTGCTTCCGCCAGCCTGGTCCCCTCCCTCATGGGGACTGCCTATTGGCCTTACCTTAGAGTTTTGCTTCTGTCCTGGTGTGTGATACTACCCAAGGACAGGTGTTTCTAAGGCAACCCTGATGTTGCTGATCCAGGGAGTTCTCTCTTACAATCACTGGTTTAGACCCCATGCAAGGCGGCCACTGCAGGCTTGTGAGCAGCTCCCAGGGGTAAGATGGGGCCTGCAGAATGGACTTGCCTCAAGTGCTGCCCCCTGCTGTCCTGAGAGGGGAAGACAGAAGCAAGCCAAAGAAGAGAAGAAGAAAAGTCCTCCCAAACTGAGGACTTCTCTTTGAACATCAGTAACTGACTTACGACTTCCCAGGTAGCACGAGTTGTAAAGAACCCACCTGCCAATGTAGGAAGCATGGGATATGTGGGTTTAGTCCCTGTGTCAGGGAGATCCCCTAGAGGAGGAAATGGTAATCCATTCCAGTATTCCCATGGATAGAGGAAGGAGCCTGGTGGGCTACAGTCCATGGGGTCACAAAGAGTCTGACCAGAGTCGAACACAGCTTAGCTACTGAGCATGCCCGCGACTAATTTAAAAAGATGAGACTGTCATCAAGCAGGTAACTTCGCTCAAGCACTGTAGGGAGTGGACAGACAGGATAGGAGAAATTGGGGGGGGGGGGCGGATATCCTCCAAACAGCACAGCAGCTAACAAACTTCTATAACGCTGCCCTAACTCATCCCACCCACGGGGTGCCCACACCTAGCTTCTCAACATCCCGCCAATTCACTATCACCCCTTCCTCGCATCGTGGGGTGATGGCAGAGAGTGACAGCGTTGCCCGTGGAAGTCATCCAGGGGATGTTAGGGCTCCCCAACACTGGGTGCTGGAGTTGCGCTTCTCCACACCTTTGCCCTAACCAATATTTTCCAGCTTTTTATAATCTGATGAGTGAAAACCAAATCTCATACTATCAATTTGTATTTTTCATCAAGGCGACTCATACTTGTTGCCTCTTCATTTCTCTTGACCACTTTTCTGATGAGTTTCTTTTCTTACTGATTTACTGTAGCTCTTGGAGTTTTGGGGCTTCCTGCATAGCTCAGTTGGTAAAGAATCTGCCGGCAATGCTGGAGACCTGGGTTTGATTCCTGGGTTGGGAAGATCCCCTGGAGAAGGAAATGGCAACCCACTCCCATATTCCGGCTTGGAAAATCCAAGGACAGAGGAGCCTGGCAGGCTACAGTCCATAGGTCGCAAGAGTCGGACATGACTTAGTGCTATCTTTCGTTTCGAGTTTTTGTTATCATTGATCCTTTCTAGACATAGCCGTTGTTTTTGTTTTGCTATTTTACTAATTTGTCTTTTAACTTTATGATGTGCCCATTACTACCCTGTGGCAACCTCCCTGAGATTTGCTAGAGGACAAGTGTTGACAAAAATAATCAATATATGATCACTAATAAGAATAGAAAAGAGTTTTATTTGAGCCAAACTAGTCCAGAAGCCCGCTTCCCAGATTACTCTGAGAAACTGCTCTGGAGAAGTAGGGTTTTCAGCCCAGTTTTATGTCTCATCAGAACAAAGAACATTAAACAAGTCAGGGTTACATTTCTTCAAGGTTTCAAAAAAAAAAAACAAAAAGACCAGTGCATACATAGCAAGTCAACATGGCCTTGGCACCTGGGAAGGGAGTCTTATCATCAAAGGAGAATCAGCATTGGCTTCCCAGGAAGAAAGGCATTTAATCTTTATTTTTAACACAGACATTCTTTGCTCCTGGTCAATGTGCTGGTTTCTTTAATAATTGAAGCAGTTGTACAGTGTATGTTTGACAGGCCACAAAGGGGCTACTTTAGTTAGCGTAAAATTCAAGTGAACTCATGTATAAAGCCAGAATGACTTCCCTATATCTTGATATGAAAAAATTTCTTTTATCATGAGTGTGTACAATACGTAGCCTGCCACATCATCCACTCTCAATAATCGTTAGCAGGGCAGCGGCCACCGTTGTTTTATAACACACGTCTGACACCCAGAGGCCCTGCAGTCCCAGGCCTGCTGGTCTTCAGTAACGCTCAGCACCGTGAAACCAGCGTAATAGACTATGCAGCCTGTTCTGTGGAGTGCTAATCTAATGCCATTTGGATGGGATCATGTTTCATCTCATGGGGTTTCCATGTAAGCGTTTGTGAGCATTGAAGCTGGGCTCTAAAGTTAGTGGGAAAGACTGAAAGCTGTGTGGCGCGATCTAACTCAGCGTTCCTCCTTTGTCACCACCCCTCCTTCAGCCAGCCCCTGAGTACTGCAGCCTCCAGGAAGGTCTGCCCTACTTGGACATGGTGATTAAAGAGACCTTGAGGATGTATCCACCGGCTTTCAGGTAAGCCTGCACCCCAGGTCTTCAGTCTGTCACCACCTGTGTTGTGAAGAATGCTGGACCCAAGCTCCTGCAGGGGAAGGTCTGAGTATTGGGGGTCATCTCCGGGGGGCACTGGACACCATGCCTGACACATGGTCACCATGGAAGTAAATGTCCGGCCTATATTCCTATATGTTAACTATCTTTGCAAAGCGTCATTGCTGTTTTCTTAACACGACCTTCCTCCCCAATCCAAGCCAATCTCTTTGGCCTCCTAGACTCAGATGACTTCTGCTGTTTCCCTGGCCTGTTACGCATTCATTCACCAGCTACTTATTAAGCATCTACTTTACGCCACGCGCTGGGAAATCAGCCAAAACAGATGAAGCATCTGCCTTTGGAGTTGACAGTCCAGAGGGGAGCGTCCAAGGCTTGGGATGCTCCTTCATTCTCTCCAACGATCCGCACCCCACCGCATCCTCAGAGCTCCCACCCAGGACTTAGTGCTCCAGGAGGCCTGACTCAGCCAGCCTCACCTGTTCCCCACTGGCTCTCTCCCCACCACAGCACTCTGCACACTGACTCTACTTCATATTATATTTTTGGACACTTTTCAACTGCTCTGCAACATTTCACCAAAGTACATCCAGCCACACCAACCTGTAAATGCCTTGAGAGCAGGAATCAGGTCTTCTGCTTCTTTCAAATTCCCCCTAAATGAGATGCTACCAAATTCCAGGCTCATTCGCCCCAATCACAGTAAGCCAAGAGCTGAGATGCTGAGGTTTTTAGCAGAGAACAGACACGTTCACAAGGCAGCCAAGCGTGGAGACAGAACAAATCTCCAGGCTGCCTCCCCCATGTCAAGGGGCCCAGGTATTCCTGGGATAAAGCGGCAGCTGAGGAGCATGGGGAAAGGTAATGACTGGAGATGAGAAAAAGGTGAGGCAATTGTAGTTCTAAGCAGGTGCAAGGAAGCTATAGGTGCCTCCATGGGAAGCAAGTTCAGAATATGGTGGCCTTAGCGTCAAAACAAAGGATAGTTTTGAGCCCTCTGAGGTCAAAAGGTCAGCAAGAAGCCACTTGCACATGCCCAGTTGGAGCGTCAGAGGTCTTAACCAGTCTTAACTGGCTCAAGCTCCAACTAGACAGAGCTGTCTCCAAGTTCCTGAAAAAAAAAAAAAAAAACGTGGGAAAATACCTTACTGTTGAAGCTGCCTGGTCCTTACAGTACGTGCAGGTTGTTGTGTAGCAACAATTAAAGCAAGCTTCATCAGTGAAGGCAAGCTGACTGAATCTAACTGAGGACTACCCTGAGTTTCAGAGGCGGCCCATGGAGCACAGGGTCTTAACTTGGGTCTCCAGACCCTTAGAGAGTGAAACGTTGCCAGAGCTCAGGCTCTAGGAACAGAGGCAACCCAAAGCATGTAACTTACAAATTCTACTCTGCATCTCTAGGAAGCATTGTACCGCATAAACCATATGGAGGTAACTTTTGCCATTTTAAAAAGAGAAAATGTGGATGATGTGAAGGTATCTCAAAATTATATTCCAAACCGAAAATATCCTAGCGAGTGTGATTGTAGACATTGTCCAAAACGTTCAGACCCAGAGCCAAGAGAGAATTCCCAGGGTGTGAGTCAAATCACATCCTTCTCAGGCACACATGCTTTCAGTCTTCCTGGTCCAGGAGCAGACAGGAAGGCCAGGGCTCGCCTCGTTGCTCTGCTGACACCAGTATTAAGACCTGATCCTGAGCCTTCCCTGGCGGTCCAGTGGTTAAGACTCTGCAATTCCACCACAGGGGGCACAGGTTCGATCCCTTGTTGGGAAACTAACAGTCTGCACGCTGAGTGGCCAAAAAATATAAAAGACCCAATTTCACAGGCCTTACCTTACTTCCTTGGGAGCCTCAGAGCAAACTCATCCGGTCTATTTTTTGTTTTTGTTTTCGTTTTTTAATGATTTACATCAGCTTCCTTCCAAGGGAACTGTGGGCAGCTGCTATACACATGAAATTCAAAATAAGACATTCAGTGATATAACAGATCAAAGACCTTTCAGAGGAAAGAATCCTTGACAGGACACAAGAGATGGTGACAACGGGGGTCAGGCTTGGTGGCTGAGGCTCCCAGGAGAGAGGAAAATTGGTTGAGTTGAACCATCCTGTTCTCTGTTGGGAGGAAAGTGTAGAAACTGATCAAAGACACATCATTTCCCGGATCTAAAGTCAATCAAGCATTCATCACATGAGACCTTGCATAGATGACATGTTGAGCGACAAAGTCCACAGTCTCTTCAGCACTAAAATTCTGCAGGCAATTCTCCTCCTGATCTTTTATAAGTAGCAAAGTGTAAAAGGAAGTCAGTGAAGGCATTGTTCTAGGGAACCAGGATGCTGCGATCTCACCTGAGGGCAGGACAGAACCCAGGGTATCTAGATGGATTTGTTAAAATTCCCACTATATAAAAAAAATAGATCCAGGTTTCCCTAATGACAGAGCCAGCCTGGACGGAAAGTCAAGACAGTCTCGGTCCTGCCAATAGTTTACTGTGTGATCCTGGGTAAGCTCCGGGCTGTCCTGGGCTTCTGTTTCCTGTGCCTTTAGAGGGCACGCGACACCCGCTCTGCCTACTCCGGCGGTGTTGGGAAGTGAGACAGCAGACGGAAACACGGTACCCCTGCAGGCAGGGTGTCACGTGAGGTATGAAGTAAAGAACAAGAAGCATTTGAGTTGAATGGCCTCCACCCAGTCTGGCTCCAGTCTCAGGCAAGCCATGGTCTCCCTTCCTCCAGACCTACTCCACTGGTGGTTTAAACCCAATCACTCTGTTGACTTCTGTCATCAAACAGAAGTGAGAGAGGCAGAAAAGAGGCCCATTTGCTTTAGCCCAGGCATAGGATCTGGGGGGTGAACACAGAATTTTGCTTTTTAATTTTTTTTACTTTATTATTTTCATCTCAGAAAAACGCTTGACTTTTCCCAAGCACTGACACATTTGACTGATACCCTTATTCCTAAAAACCTAAACCCTCAAAATTGCCTTTGTGGAAAATTTAACAATTCTCTTTGAAGAATTATTCATGTCAATCCAGGAATCTATGCAGTATAATTCAGCAGATTCTGGCCTGGTATGCAGCACCAATATTTTGGCCACCTGATGCAAAGAGTCCACTCATTGGAAAAGACCCTGATGCTGGGAAAGATTGAGGGCAGGAGGAAAAGGGGACAGTAGAGGATGAGATGATTGGATGGCATCACCAACTCAATGGACATGAGTTTGAGCAAGCTCCGGGAGACAGGAAAGGACAGGGAAGCCTGGTGTGCTGCAGTTCTTGGGATCACAGAGTTGGACATGACCTAGCAACTGAACAAACAAAAAATGCGACCTAGTCTAGCCAGATAGGAGGCCGGACGATGTACAGAAGGGAAGGCCCCCTTTTCTGGCTTTTAGGGGGTATTGCCTTTAGATCCAAGCTCTTTCTGGTAACTGAAAAGGAAGGAGGTTGGGGTATACCCTTATCTGCTCCCCTAGGACTGAGGGTGCACACATCGGAGCCGCCGCCTGCTCCGATTAGAGCAAGAGTGTTTTGTGGCCAGTTCTAAGCACACGATAATTGCATTCGTTGCTTAGGAGTCTCACAGCCTTGGCCTTTCACGTTCCTGATATAGTGAAGGCTCGTGACAGAGTGGCAGATGCAGCAGGGAGCCATGAGTTACTCTTAATTTCTTTTACAAGCAGGAACGGGGTACAACAGTGATTTGTGTAATAACTTTATCTCCTCTGAGATATTTAGGGAAACCTAGTTCTGCAACCTGAAGTAAAAGCCAGCATAAATTATTTTTAATTTTTAAAATTACCAAAATAAAATTGCTTATACTTAAGAATGAAGAAATACAGAAGGATCCAAAGAAAAAGTTGGCCCCCCTCCCTGGTCCCCCACCATCCTCTGCCCTAGCACCACCCCTTACGGGAGGTTATGGTAGAAGTTTAGGTATTCTTCCGTAAACATTATGTTCATAGGCAGACACATATGGTCTAGCCTTTTCAAATAAGACGTAAATGGTATTAAGCCATTGTCATTTGGCAAAAGAAACAATCTGATCAAGATGCTTTCCTCTCCAGTAGAAGTTCTCCACAGCCACACAGACAATGAAGGGGAACAATGTGCAAACCCAAATTTCCTGTAGGTAAAGCAAGGGTGTGGCCCCGACAGGAATGGGAAGAAGAAGGCATGGTGGCTGGGGGACGATCCCTGCACGGCTTCCAGTACCGAGGCTCTCGTGCCCCTCAACACCAGGCATAAGACAGGTTCTTCAGGCTGAAGGAAGGGATGGATGAACCTAGAGACTCCAGGGTCCAGAACAACGTAGGGTTAATAGCCAAAGCTGGGGTGGGGTTGGGGTGAGGGTTGGTCCCTGTCCGGGTCACCCCAGGAAGAAGACTGGACCTCCCATCCGCCAGCCCCCTCCCACACTGCAGACATGAGCCCCAGCACAGCCGCCCTCACCCCCACCCCGGGCTCTCCATCTTGTCTCTGCGCTGCCTCAAGGCGGGGGTGACCTGTGTGTCCCTGCAGGTTCACGCGGGTGGCGGCACAGGACTGCGAGGTGCTGGGCCAGCGCATTCCCGCAGGCGCCGTGCTGGAGACAGCCGTGGGCGCTCTGCACTACAACCCTGAGCACTGGCCGAACCCCGAGAACTTCAACCCCGAGAGGTGAGTACTGCCCTCCCAAGAGGGCTGGTGGGGGAGTGAGTGTGAGGATTGGGGGCAGCGGCCAGGGGACAGAGACTTAGTGAAGTGCCCCCAAAGTCAAAAGCTGCAGCAATCAGAGAGAAGTTTTTGAGGCATAATTTCTAAAGGAACTAAGTGTACCATTTTTGAAGAGCTCAAAACACAATCCAGAGGTTTAGCCATTTCCATAGCACTGAGTGCAAGTTACAAGGCACTTTCAGGTGGGTGTCCACTGTTTGTTCACACCAAGAAACAGGACACCTTTCAGAAACACATTAAGATGTAGCAGGATATCACTTCCTTTTTTAAAAATTGAATGCCTGTTCCAAAACAAGAGTATCAACAATTTCTTCAGGAATTCATGAAGCCCAGCTATGCTAACATGGTAGACCTGAACACTCCCTTCTGTCCCCTGCATGGATTTGGTCCATTGTCTAAATTTCATTTCCAGACTCCCAATTTAAAATGTCTGAGCAGGCATCTGCACTTCCTCCTCATGAGAGTGGATGCATGCCGCCTCCTGGTTGATCTGGCAAGTGAGGGGCTGGCCAGCTGGCAGCTGTGTTTCCACCGTTAGTGGCTCCATCTTCCTGTTAACACAGCCCTGACTCTACAACCCCGGTCCCTAGGAAACCATGGCAGAAGCGCCCAGATAAGCAACACTGTGCTGCTCAGCAGCTCCTGGAATTACGGTAGAGATCCAGACACAGAAACAGCAGCTGCAGGGTTTACAGCATCACCTTTGAAAACAAATGGCCTTGAAACAAAAAGGGCTTCCCTGGTGGCTCAGGCAGTAAAGAGTCCCGCCCACAGTGCAGGAGACCTGAGCTGGATCCCTGGGTCGGGAAGATCCCCTGGAGAAGGAAATGGCAATCCACTCCAGTATCCTTGCCTGGAGAATTCCAGGGACAAAGGAGACTAGCAGGCTACAGTCCATGCGATCGCAAGGAGTCGGACACGATTGAGTGACTTCACTTGAAAACAAAAAGTGCCTTAACATGAAAAGTGGGTCAAAGATTCTTGGGCCCATAAGTTCCAGAGGCAGTAATAAGTGAGCTGGCCACTATTACAAAATAGTGGTTGTCACCTAGCGTTACTCTCATGGAACACGTGTGGCAAATGTTGTCATTTGGAGCTGAAGAAGAGCTCCAGTGAGTCAAATACTGCCACCACCAGAGGTTCAAGTTGCGTTCTTGAACCAGAAAGGCAAATGTGGGCAGGCAGACAGCTCCCATCATGGCATCAAGAGACAAACTGGTAGGACAAGGCCGTCAGAGGGGGCTGGTGCCCAGGGACTCTGCTTAGGAAGTGGGTGCCGGCCGGCTAGGGTCACCCTCTGGGTGCTGGGGAAACTGGAGCCACAGGTGAAGCTAGGGCTGTGGTTTCTTGGAGACTTTCATCCCGGATTCTAGTGAGTCTTCTGGCACATTAACCACGCAGTGAATTCATAAGGAGAGGCAGAGAGGGCAAAGTTGATGTTCCCGGTGATTCTTTGAATTCAACAGTGTCTGGAGGGCTTGGCAGGACAGGAGGAGCGGAGCCCGGACTGCACCATGTGGAAGGGTGGCCACCTGCTCCGGAGCCTTGGGGACTGACGGGTCCAGCAGAAACCGATCCTGCAGACCCCTGGGGGCGGGGCGCCAGGCACAGTGGGGTGGAGGGTTGAGGCCCCACTTGCCTGGTAGGAGGAGCGTGAAGCTCTGTGTAGGGCGCCGGTGTTCCAGGCCCACCCTGATCGTGCTGCCCTGCAGGTTCACGGCCGAGGCTCAACAGCGCCAGCAGCCCTACACGTACCTGCCTTTCGGGGCGGGCCCCCGGAGCTGCCTCGGGGTGCGGCTGGGGCTCCTGGAGCTCAAGCTGACGCTGCTCCACGTCCTGCGCAAGTTCCGGTTCGAAGCCTGTCCTGAGACGCAGGTGAGCCCCGCCCGCTGCTCCGGGCACAGGGGTACCCACTGCTCCCCAACTTCCCACTCCAAGAGCCTTCCACCCGCCGCACCTCCTGCCTGCTCAGGCCGCTTCCCTTTCCGGAATGCCATCCCTCCCCCTTCCCCACCCCCAGTCTAATCCCATCCTCCGAATACAGATTGGTGTTCCCTCAGACCCCGAAGTGGCCCCTGAGAAGTCCTGCACACAAGGCGTCTCCCATTCCTAGCCCTACCCCAGGTGCCAGTTCCTCCAGGAAGCCCTCCCTGACGACTTTGCCAGCCATAGCAGACTGCTACTTCTTTTGAAGTCCTGTTTCAAGTGTGCTCCATACCTGCACTGTCTGGTATTACAGCCACTAGCCACACTTTGCTGTTTATGTTATTAATTAATCAACACAATTAAAAATTCAGCCCCTCATTTGCATTAACCACACTTCAAGCACTCAGTACCCACTTTCACTAGTGGCTGCCACAGGGGATAGGACAAGTCTAGATCATCTTGTTTCTTGAGCCTCTAACTGGTCTTCCATCAGGACTCAAAGACACGATCGGAAAGCCTGCCTGCCCCAGCACTAAGGCCTGGTAGCACTTCTCTTCCTGGAGGTCCCATGGTAGCCACTGAACAGTCCTTTCACATACAGCTGTAGAGGATACCCTACTTCTAGAGTAATTCTGTGGCTTTTCTTCCTAATCTCCATCCCACCATCGATCTGCCTAAATTGGACATAAGGAAAGCCTTCTGAATGGCAGCGGACTTTCAGCAGGAAGCTCCCCTCAAGCCCTTGAGAAAGGGAAAGGGGGTCCTACTCAGTTTCTGGCTGGGCCCCAGGGTGAGAGATGAGATATGAGGAAGGTCTGGGGTTTCATTCACCACTTGGCACTCTGTGCCCTTGGGCAGGTCGGGTGGCCTCCCTGAACCTGTATGTTTTCATTTGCAGTGCTCTGCTCCCACCTTACAAGCAGGCTTGCTAGAAGGATAACTGGGGGACCCCTCCTCTGCGAGATTCCCTGGTAGCTCAGCTGGTAAAGAATCCACCTGCAATGGCGGAGACCCCTGTTTGATTCCTAGGTCAGGAAAATTCCCTGAGGAGGTACAGGCTACCCACTCCAGTATTTTGGGACCTCCCTGGCGGCTCAGTTGGTAAAGAATTCACCTGCAAGGTGCGATACCTAGGTTCAATCCCTAGGTTGGGAAGATCTCCTGAAGAAAGGAATGGCTACCCACTCCAGTATTCTGGCCTGGAGAATTCCATGGACAGAGGAGCCTGGCAGGCTACAGTCCATGGAGTTGCAATGAGTCAGACACAACTAAGCAACTTTCACTTTCCTCTGTGGGACGTTATTAACATAGGAAAGGGGTGAGTCCCTGTCCAAAACCAGGCCCGAGACACGACTCTGTGGCCTCTGAGTCCCCCTGGGGAGGCCACTTTGCTCACTCTCAGACCTGCCCTCCCTCAGCCCTCAGCCCAATTCCCACCACCTGCCTCAGGCCCATTCCCAGGGAACTTTCTCATCAACAGGGTTAATTCTGACAGATATCTTAATTTCCTCTATTTTAGGTACCACTGCAGCTAGAATCCAAATCTGCCCTAGGTCCAAAAAATGGTGTCTACATCAGAATCGTCTCCCGCTGACACCACCTTCTCATCCAAAGAAAATCCTCGTGTGGAAATGTGGATTTTTGTTAGAACACCAAAGAAGCAGCTGAAAGCATGCCTGGCCTATGAATATAAAAGTGGTCATTTATGTAACATTTTCTAAATTCTTAATAAATGTGTGTTGCATTTAGTTTCAGAGAAGGCGATGGCACCCCACTCCAGTACTCTTGCCTGGAAAATCCCGATGGAGGAGCCTGGTGGGCTGCGGTCCACAGGGTCTCGAAGAGTCAGACACGACTGAGCAACGTCACTTTCACTTTTCACTTTCATGCATTGGAGAAGGAAATGGCAACCCACTCGTGTTCTTGCCTGGAGAATCCCAGGGACGGGGGAGCCTGGTGGGCTGCCGTCTAAGGGGTCGCACAGAGTCAGACACGACTGAAGTGACTTAGTTGTAGCAGCAGCACTTAGTTTTGACTTTGCTAATGGTGTTTAAAAAACAGATCCTCCTCTCAATAAAAGACTGGTGCTAAATGAGTTAAAACACAGTTTGGACAAAATGACTGAGAACTTGGGGTTTTGGAAGAAATTCCGGCCTCAGGATGGAAGGCATCTATACGGTAGGAGACACAGATGCTCAAGCGGTCCTGATGGCCCAAGTATGGGGGTCTTTTCAGTGTCTGGTGCATTGTGATGTTTAACTTAAGAGAATAATGTTGACCAGAAGCTCAACTTTAAAAGTGGTTCAAAAGCTTTATTATGCTTTTGATTTTTCTAGGCAGAGTACTACCAACATTCTAAGTTTCAATACACAGAAAAGTGATGAGGCCAAAATGTACTTTTTCTTTTGAAGAATATCCTATCTTAATGCTCTGTGGTGACCTGAATGGGGAGGAAGTTAAAAAGGGAGAGGTTGTATGTCTATGTACAGCTGATTAATTTTGCTGTACAGTAGAAAGTAACACAACATTGTAAAGCAACTGCTGTTGCTGATCAGTCATGTCCAACTCTTTGTGACCCCATGGACTGAAGCACACCAGGCTTCCTTGTCCTTCACCGTCTCCTGGAACTTGCTCAAACTCATGTCCATTGAGTCAGTGATGCCACCCAACCATCTCATCCTCTGTTGTCCCCTTCTTCTCCTGCCTTCAATTTTTCCCAGCATCGGGGTCTTTTCCAATGAGTCAGCTCTTTGCATCAGGTGGCCAAAGTACTAGAGCTTCAGCATCAGTCCTTCCAATGAATATTCAGGACTGATTTCCTTTAGGATAGACTGTTTGGCTCTCCTTGCAGTCCAAGGGACTATCAAGAGTCTTCTCCAACATCACAGTTCAAAAGCATCAATTCTTCAGTGCTTAGCTTTCTTTATGGTCCTACTCTCACAACCATACATGACTACTGGAAAAACCATAGCTTTGACTATACAGACCTTTGTTGGCAAAGTCATGTCTCTGCTTTTCAATGTGCCATCTAGGTTTGTCATAGCTTTTCTTCCAAAGAGCAAGCCTCTTTTAATTTCATGGCTGCAATCACCATCTGCAGTGATTTTGGAACCCCCAAAAATAAGTCTGCCACTGTTTCTTTCCATTTTTCCCCATCTATTTGCCATGAAGTGATGGGACCAGATGCCATGCTCTTAGATTATTTTAATGTTGAGTTTTAAGCCAGCTTTTTCACTCTTCTTTCACCTTCATCAAGAGGCTCTTTAATTCCTCTTTGCTTTCTGCCATAAGGGTGTGTCATCTGCACACCTGAGGTTATTGATGTTTCTCCCATCAATCTTGATTCCAGCTTGTTATTCATCCAGCCCAGCATTTCACATGATGTACTCTGCATATAAATAAGCAGGGTAACAATATATAGCCTTGACATACTCCTTTCCCAATTTAGAACCAGTCTGTTGTTCCATGTCCAGTTCTAACTGTTGCTTCCTGATCTGCATACAGGTTTCTCAGGAGGCAGGTTAAAGTGGTCTGGTATTCCCATCTCTTTAAGAATTATCCAGTTTGTTGTGATCCACACAGTCAAAGGCTCTAGCATAATCAATGAAGCAGATGTTTTTCTGGAACTCTCTTGCTTTTTCTGTGATCTAACGGATGTTGGGAATTCGATCTCTGGTTCCTCTGCAACTATACTCCAAAATTTTAAAAAGAGCATTATAATTTTGTTTCTGGCTATGCTAGGTCTTTGTAGCTGTGTGTGCTGTGGGCTTTCTTTAGCTGCAATGAGTGGGCACATGGCCTTCTCTTGTTGCAGAGCACAGGCTCAGTAGTTAGGACATGCAGGTTTAGTTGCTGAGAGGCATGTGGGATCTTCCTGGATCAGGGATCAAACCCGTGGCCCTTGCGTTGGCAGGCAGATTCTTAACCACTGTACCACCAGAGAGGTCCCCATCCTATCATAATTTTGATCAAAGAATCAAAATACAGAGCTGAATTTATTAAAAGTAATTATTGTGTTGTTGAGAAGTTCAAATGTAACAAACAACTTGCAAACTGAAACTCAGATCTGCTGGCGGTCTTTTCACCTCTGTGCCATTTCCTCATGTATAAAAGGAGGACGCTGACCTAGATCACCAGCCCCCTCCTCTGTGCAACACCTGAGCAGCATCACAGGGCTGATGTTGTATAGGCAACAGAGCGGGAATCTGCAAGGATGTGGTACCGAGGCTGACCCTCCAGTACAAAGTGCAGGCTGTTGCAGGAGAGCCTCCCCATGTCCACCGCTGTGATTGTGGCTTCTGCTATTTTTTCTCCCTGCCTCCTGCCCCCAGCACCCCATGCTTCCCCCAAAGTGCCCCACCTGCAGAGCTCCCTTCCCTGTCTGGCCTCTTAGAATATAAGCAGCCAGCCTCGTGACTATTTGTTGTCAGTCTCTCTCACACACACACACAAGCATGCTCTGCATCCCACTACCTCTTTGCATGGGAATTCTGAGAGGTCTTTTTGACTTCTTCCCATCACAATGCCCACTCCCCTCCCATGCCCACAGGAATAGCTGCCCTCCACTCCCACCCACAATCCAGCTTCATGGACCCCAGCCCTTTCCTCAATGTCCAGTCCAGGTAGGTGGCAATATGCTTTCTCAAAGGTCAGCAAGGGTAGAGACCTTGGCAGACTCCACAGTTCACTTGACTTTCCTGGAGCATTTGATCACCTGCTGTTCTCCTCACCCATACCCCTAACGAAACCACTCCTGCTGCTCCCCACCACTCAGCTCCTAGCAGTCTCAGATCTGAGAACCGCAGGCAGAGGCATCGTGTGGAAACTAGACACACCGTACCAGGAGGCTGAGGGAGGGAAAGGAACGGTGCAGGGGAAGGGAAGACACCTTGCTGAGGACTGAACCGAGGCCAGCGGGCACAGCCACCCAAGAGGGGGTGGAGGGCCTCAAGAGGTGGAGCCATCCTGCCAGCCCCTCCAGCCCCAGTCAGAGACCCTACCAACCGCTGTGTGTGCAGGAGACACAGAACACACCACCCACTCCATGTCCAGAACATAGTGCATAATAGTGGATCTGGGTTTTGTGGGGCTTGAAACCTGAGTTGAGGGAAAGAAAAAGAAACAAATATGTAACTTTCAAGTTTAACCAAAATGTATGATCATGCAGCCAGGTAGCAGTGGTTCCCCTTGAGGGCTGTAGAAGGAGCCCCAGTAAATGAGGGGCTGTGAAGCTTCAGCTTCATCACCTTCATGATAAAACCATGCACAGCCCTCCTTGAGGCGAGAAACAGGGGCTCTGTTTTATCCTGACACCCAGAAAAGTGACTTAGCCCACAGGCGCCCAATAAACAGACACTGAAAAATGAACCGCAGCTGTCACCCATGTCAGATAAGTATTTTTTTATTCCCAGACTCTGCTGTAACACTGCAGCACAGGTATTCAGATCTCACGGGGACATAAAAGCCTTATTCAGAGGGTGTTCTGTGCAGAGGCAGGGGCAGGCATTCACATGCCAGGCCAGGTCCTGGGGGAGCCACTCATTCCTGTCACCTGCCACGACTAAGGGAAACCAACAGGGACTCAATGACACTACACAGTAGCCACTGGTCTAACAACTGGTCTAGCCACTGGTCTAACATGGGCCAACTTCAAGGCCAGAAGCCCAGGAGAAGCAGCAGAAATGCTGCCCGGATTAGACACACCGCAACAGACACAATGACTGTGCCCTGCCAGGCCCACAACCCAGGACTTCCTGTACCAATGGCTACTGTGTCATTCTGAAAAAAACAACTCTAGGTGCCACAAAGACCCTGAAATGTCAAATCACTGAAGAGACAGAAATTGTTGCAAATTAAAACTAATCCATAAAATAGTGTCTGGAAACTCTGTGCCTGATGCCGATCTGCAGCAAAGTCAACAAAGAGTAAAAAATAAAACTTTAACACCCGAATAAAAAGCAATAATGGATTCGCCTACCATCATTACTGGCGAGTCCAAAAGTGATTTAAAAGTGAAAATATTATCATCAGCCAGAGATTAAGAATCTTCATAACTTCATCATGAAGCAATGTTAAATGAACAGTTCATTAAAAGTTTTTTTTGTTTAAAAAAAAAAAACTTTCCCTAAACAGCTATTTCAAGTAAGATAAGCCAGAAAGGCATAAAACCATCGGGGTGCTCACTGCCGGCCGCTGAAGAAAGAAGCCAAGGAGAAGAGGGCGGGGGCGGCGGCCGGGGGCTTGGTGGAGGCGGTGTACTGGATGATGTACTCTGGGTAGGCCTGGTGCTTCTCGAAGATCACAAAGATGGAGGGTTCGGACATGCTGTTCACGCAGCTGTCGTACAGGATGTTGCCTTGGGCCTCCTTGATTGGGGGGCGGACGTAGGCCGTGCTGCCCCGGACGAACTCGCCCACCAGCACCCGAGCCAAGAACATGGTGTGGGTGTTGCTGTCGGTTTTGCTGTAGTGGTGGGAGTATGCAGCATCCCGGGCAAAGTAGCTCCCTACAAGGATACCAGCGTCAGCCTGTGGCCGGAAAAGGCGTGCCCACTTCCTGCCAACAGGGCAAGACCTATAGCCTCTACCCTCCCTCTGCTCCTGTTTTTACCGCTTCTTCCTCATGAAGGGCTTCAGAGGGATCATGAAACTCTGAGATGGAAAACTCCTTTCAAGTAAGATCTGTCACTCCAACTCTAAAGGTCTCTGGGCCCCTCACTACTGACTCCCTCCCGGAGAAGGTCAGCTTCCTGAGCCATAAAATGGGGCTGTGGCCCAACTTCGCAGGGTTAGTGTGGAAAAAGACCAAGACCCCACCCACAGAACACGCTGCAGACACCCACCGCCCGATACATAGATTCATGGATGAGAATCTGAGTTGGAAGCTGCTGCCTGCACATTCAGATTTACAACCTACCACCAGCTCCCATGCACCCTGACCCCACAGCTGTCAGACTGAAGCTAACGGACAGACCTGGCCGAGAAGCTGCTGACTACAGATCACACCACTACAAGGTTCTCTCAATTTAGCAACCACTGAAGGGGAGAGGAGAATGTTCCTGTTCTCAGGAGGTGTTTAAGGGTGAAGTGGTATGATACATGCCACCTACTTCCAAATGGTTCAGAAATAAGAGACAGGGTGATAAATCCAATGTGAAGTGTTAAAGCTGATGAACTGGTAAAATTTATGTGGGAGGGTTTTTTAAATATTATTCCTGCACCTTTCCTGTGAGTTAGAAATTATTTTTAAATAAAGTTTAAAAATAACTAAGAGACAAAACCAGGTAACATGTTATAGCAAGAATGACATGTTTACCTGAGCATATCTGAGCATTCAGATTTTTACTCTAAGGTAACAGCACGGACAGGTGGGGACCTGACTCAGGGCTGGGAAGGCGGCTCTGTCTCCTCTTCCCACTCCCCAACAGGGATGCAGGTTCATCTCCCAGGGAAGCCAAAGCTCAGCCTAAGCAGGGGGTCAGGCCTGTGGCTGCACACAGCGGGGAGGGAGAGTCAGGTGTTGACAGCTGGGTCCCCCACATCCCGGCCCGTCCTCCCCGAGTCTGAACTACTGGTGCAACTCATGCTGGTTCCCCCCACGCCCTCTGTCAATTTGTTTTAAGGTGGTTTCTGGGTCCTGGACAGTGAGGCCAGGATGATTCTGCCAGCAGGGGCGCTTACCTTTGCCGTAGGAAGTACCGTGGAGACCACTGACCCGCCAGTCAAAGTTCTGCTGGCAGATGGCATCGACAAAACCAGTGCTGGTGCCGTGGAACAGCTGCCTTTCGTCCACCATCTTGCCACCGTTCCTCTTCTGCATCTGCTCTTTTTGCCTAGAATCACGAAGTGAACGTGTGCTGGAGGCAGAGGGCACTTGCCACCAAACACAGGCTGCCCAACCCAAGAAAACATGTCTTATTAGAAGTGCCTTAAGACCAGGAGCCATGAGACTCCAGTCATGGGCCAGGAGCCTGGAAAGCTGAGAGTAGGACCTGGGTGAGAGCAGAGGGAAGCCCTCCCTCCTGGGCTCTAGGCCTCCACAGCTCCTTGAACCCCCAAAGCAGATGGATGAGCCCTTAGAAGGCAGGCTGCTTCTTCCCAGTATCCTGCTCCCACCTGGAGCCTAGCCAAGGGAGCTGGAAGATGCTGGACAGCAGGGGCATCCTCCTCCCTCTCCTCTAAGTTCCCTGATCTCATCACCGGGCAGGACTTCAGATGACCCTGCTCCAGCCTCTTGCGGGAAAAGGGGAGCAGGACCTCAGGCCCACCAAGGGCACCTGCTGTGGATTTCCAAGGAGGCCCCTGCCCTCTAGCTGCTGGGACAATAGCTTTACATTCTCCAGGGTGAGGGGTGGCTTCTATGGACCCTCCCCTGTTGATCTCCAGGGAGGCAGTGTCTACTGCAGGAGCTGGCTTTGTCCCTGGGGAAGCCACAGCACCCGCCCCCCCACTCTGCTCCGTCTCTGGAAGGACATGCTGGCACTGAGTTGTACAGATGAGGGGGGCACAGAAGAGGGATGCAGCTCCTGATCCCTGTGGCCTGGGGCAAGCAGCAGCTGCTGTAGCGGATTGTTGCTGCCGAACCGGCATGTCTGGGAAGCAGCTGTCTGAGGGAACAAGGGACCAGCCCACCAAGAGCCCACTGGACACACCACTGATAGACTTCCCAGAGGGCGGGGTTCTGGACCCGTTCAATCTTCTGAATGGAGTAGAGAGGCATTGTACAGGTGAAGAGGTTCCAGACCTTCTGAAACTCTTCTGAGGAAGAAGGGACGGTGATCCTCTGTAACAGACAAACATTTTTACTCTTATCGTCAAAGTGTAGAATACAGCTCTCTTCCCAAGACTGCTCATGAAACGCCAGAACCACAAGCAAACACAGACATCTTTCTGTGTCTCAGAGTAAAGGGGAGCATTTTCCTCGCTTCCCTTAACTCCAAGGGGCAGTCTCTCCAGGCTCAGATGTGTGCAATTTGTGGTCACTTCCCTCCTTTCCCCGGCAAAGCCAGCCAGCCTGAAGGACAGGCAGGCATTGCTATGTCAGTACCACCCCGGGAGTTCAAGCACAGTCCCTGCTCTTTTCCCGACCCCACTCAGGGCCAACTACACAGGGTCTACGAGACCCAGAGCTGGTGCCGGTGAATGTAGAACACACACGTCTGGCAGAGAAGGGGCAAATCCTGCCATGAGCAGCGATTCGGCATGAGGCCACGCATGATGCATGCTGAAGGAAAGGCCAGGCTGGCGGACAGCACACAGCAGCTCAGGAGCTCAGTGAGACCAGAGGCATCCCTCCCTCCCAGAGGCGCCCGCCCCTCCCCTAGCATCTGGCTCTAGGAAACCACTCTTGATGAGCCCACAGAGGCCCCTGATTGTCACACAGAGGGACAATGCACAAATCCCTGCTCCTGCTGTCTGGACCCCAACCAGCTCACCTGTTTCCAGGTCCACGAGGCTGGGCTCAGTGACCCTGTTCCAGGATCACTGGGGATTCTCTCTGCATCATCCTTTCCTCCACCCAAGTGCAGCCTTATAATAACCATCTCATCCCCAACAGACCCTGAATTATCAGGGCTATGTGTGAACATCCATGGCTCTCTGCAACCTACAATCTGACTCTGGTTTCCCTGCTCCTGTCTCTCTGGAGGCCACCATGCCCTCTCCCTCAAGCCTGCCCTCCCAGCCCAGAGCCCGACAAGGACTCCCGCACCTGTCACAGCTCAGCCCCCTGACCAGGGCACTCCACAGCAGGGCCTGACTTCCCTCTCCTGCGCCCCCACATCTATGCATGCTCTCCACCCGAGACACTTCATGTCCTGTCTTGGGTTCCTTCCCCATCCAGTTCGCATCCACCAGCATGTTCCTCCCCAACCTCTCTCGTGTAAGCGCCAGTCGTCACCAGGTATGGACCCAGTGAGGCCTTCCTGGATCCCTGAAATACAGCCACCTGGTCCCTGGTGGCCAAGTACTGCATCTGCAGTCCCCCAGCCCTCCAATGTCCTACCGGGGCTGCTGGTGTCCAGGTGTGCTTTGTGCGTCTCCCAGGCAGGGGCTGTCAAGTTGGAAAAGCCAGTCTGCACAGTGCTTGCTGGGTCAGAGGCCAGAAGCTCCATGTACACCTGGCGTCACCAGACCCCAGCCTGAGCTCTCTACCCAACTCAGCACAGCGCCCACTGTAAGCTGCTAAACAGAGTGTTCATTCTCTTGTCTTCCAGTAAGTTCCTAGCATCTGCCTCCCAACTCCAACTCTTCTTTTAGATGGATCTCATCACACTGAACCTTCTCCTGGCTTCTTTCCCTTTTCTTCTTAGTAAAACTTTTATCAGCTAAGCAGCTTATTTACACCCTTCCTAGAAAATTTCCAGTTCATCTTCCTCCCTCCACCATACATCCTTCTCCCCTCAGGCCACAGCCATCTACCTGAGTAGTCATTTAGCTGTAAATAAGCCCCAAGATCTGAAAGACACCAAACTTAGGACTCACCTCTCAGTGGCAGAGGACACAGCACGGTCTGTTCACACTTACCTGTGTCTAAGAACACCCTCCTCCCAGCCTAGGGTAGTGCCAGTCTCATACCTTAAAGCCAGTGTCTGGCAGGGCCGAGCGATCCCAATGGTCAGGAATGTTCTTTAGGCCTTGAGAATTGATGCTGCTACAAAATGTAAAGAAAAACAGCCTGTTCTTAGACATAAGTAGGCCTCTCAGAGGTGCCTCTAGCAGCCTAGGCCATCAGTCTTGAGTCTCAGCATATCATCTATACAGTCAGGGAGGAGGCAAGGAAACCCATAAGCATGCTCTCCACCACGGGACAGCACTTCCATCTTGGCCTGTGTGGTCAAAACCAATCGGGCACAAAGGATCTGTTTCTCACCTGCCCCCTAACTCTGCCACATAAGGGAGAGAGCATTATGACTAAGGCTGCACACATAAACCCTCCCCATAATTTTATAAAATTCAAAGAGCCTTGAAACTTTCATTAAAAACAGCCTCAAGGCTTCCCTGGTGGTGCAGTTAAGAGTCTGCCTTGCAATGCAGGGAACATTGGTTCGATTGCCAGTCCAAGAAGATTCCAAATGCCATGGAACAATGAAGCCTGTGTCCCACAACTAATGAGCCCATACCCCTCAACTACTGAAGCATTTGGGTCCTAGAGCCTACACTCCACAAGAGAAACCCACGCACAGAGGAGCCCCAGCTTGCTACAAAGAGAGAAAGCCCACACAGCAAAGAAGACCCAGCAGAGCCAAAATTAACTAAATAATTTTTTAAAAAAACAGCCTCAGTGAAACTAACACAACACTATAAATCAACTATACTCGAATAAAAAACAAATTAAGTTTAAAAAAACTCAGCTTCAATGGTGTATAGTTGGCAGAACTATATATGTTTACATAAACATATGTAATATTTAAAAACATTTTTTAAAAATATAAAATTGACGTCAAAATTCACTTGGCAGTAGAAATTTGACTTGAACTGCTAAGAGGCTACTTGTAGTCTCTCTCCTCCCTTCTTAAAGTGACTATGCAAAAATATTAACATGTTTCATTGCATGGGTCACATAATACAAGCAGCACATGCTCTTTTTAAAAATGAAATAAAAAGTGAGTTCTAAAAAACATGTGGACCAAAGGGTTTAGAAATAAGGACTGTGAAACTAACTCCAAATCATTCCTAGTCAGTTTCAGAAGGCTCTGTTCTTCCCACAATAGATCTACCTTCTGTTTCTGCTGGCACGAGATATGTACCTTCTTCCTAAGCCTCAAAGAACTCCCACAAATAACTTTCCTAGGAAAATGGCACAGTTTAAAAATAACTTAAAAAGGTCCCACAAGCAAGAATCAGCCAGAAACAGACCCATGTAGATGTAAGATGCTAAAATTAGCAGGCAGGTTATAAAACAACTGCCTGCTAATTTCTTTCTATGTTTAAAGAAATTTAAGACCAACTTTAAAAACATATGCAAGGAACAGAAAACTATAAATAGGCCTGGAGGGTTTGGAAAAAAAAAAACTGTAGAAATGAAAAAAAAATCTTTGAAGTTCAATGGATAGGCTTATTAGCAGATCAGACAATCTAAAGAGAGGTGAGCTGAAAGGTAAGGGCAGTGAAATTATCCAGAATGTGGGGCAGAGCAGTAAGAAGATGAGCAAGGAGAGGAAGAAGCCAAGATGTGGAGAACACAGTGAGGCCTGAATCTGGTCACAGCCAAACTGAAGCGCCAAAAAGACAATATCAAGAACAGAGTGAAGGCAAGTTTCAAAGAGAACTAATGACACACAACAACCTAGAGATTCAAGAACCACAAAGAATCTTCAACAGGACAAATAAAAATGCTTATCTAGACATACCAGAGTGAGAGTGCATGATACAAAGACAAATGGAAAATCCTAAAAGCAGCCAGAAGGGGAGGAAAAAAAGGATTCTGGCAAAAAGCTTCAGTTAGACCAACAGCTGACTTCTCAGAAACAGCAACAGAAACCAAAGGACAGTGGAGTGATATCTTCAATGTTCCAAGAGAAAAAGAAACAAGTAAAACATCTATACTTGCACAGATCCAATGTGGAAATCATATTCTGTGACCCCACTAACTGTGTAAATAAAGCATTTCTTTCTAAAACCCACCCACACTAGAGTCCCAGTGGCCATGGAGGACCAAGCAGACTCACTTGCTGGAGTCATGACCACCAGCTTCCGTCACACAGGATAGAGGGAAGCACCACGCACTTTCCTGCATCAACACGCGCAAGAGAGTAAGAGGATCCCAATCCCTCATGTTTTAGTCTGAATCTCACCAGAATGACCACTCTTATTTCTGACATATGGTGTCTGCCATGGTCCCCTGAAAACAAAGTAGAGTGAGGACAAAGAGACCCAGTTTTAGAAAAGAGACAGGTTTTTCTAAACTGTACCAAGGGTAGGCTCTGGATAGGGAAGGAAAGAAAAAAAGACGTCCAGGACTTCCCTGGTGGTCCAGTGGTTAAGAATCACCTTCCAATGCAGGAGACATGGGTTAGATCCCTGGTCGGGGAACTAAGTTCCCATGTGCTCTGGGGCAACTAAACCCACGTGCCACAACTACTAGGCCTGTACACCATAATCAAAGATTCCACATGCTGCAACTAAGACCTGACAGTCAAGTAAAACAAATATTTTAGAAAAATGATGTCCAGAAGTAGGATCACTCATAATTAACCAAAACTAAATCCAGAAGCAATCCAAAGAGAAGATACAGATACATTTAACTAAATGATAAATATTTCTGCATGGTAAAATACTTCATAGACAAAGCCAAAAGGCAAACAACAAGCAAAGAAAAAATACTGCAACTTACATGACAAACTAAGGGCTGATCTCCCCAACAAAAAGAAGACTCAGTGTTTAAGAAACATACCAAAATGTTGGCTGAAGAATGAACAAAAAGACAAATAGTCCCCAGAAAAAGAAATGCAAATGGCCCTTACATGTTAGGAAAGAATATTAAACCTCACTCATAAGAGAAAGCGAATTAAATACACTGAAATACCCTTTCCCACCTTTACTGAAGAGCTTGATGACTTCTTCTGTTTTCAAGGCTGAAGGAAACAGGCACCTCACACATTCTGGGGTGAGTGTACAAGGTTAAACCCACAAAAAGGAACTTGCGTTCACCATCTAGGACTCCAACCTGATGGCTCACCTCCACAACTAACAAACAGCACATACAGCAGACATTCTTTGTGGTATCATACTCATACTAGCAGATCACAAAAAGGCAAGCACTTCTCAAAAGGGGACAGATTAAAGCATGGCAAATACACATGATGGAGACTCATGAAGACAGAAACAGAATTCAGAAGACTTCAATTGACTGAAAAAGAGTAATTTCTTTTTTCCCCAAATTTGTATAATACTCTAAGTGAAGCTTTCATGGTGGTTCAGATGGTGAAGAATCTGCCTGCAATGCAGGAGACTGGGTTTGATCCCTGAGTCAGCCCTAGAGAAGGAAATGCGCAATCCACTCTGGTACTTTTGGCTGGAGAATTTCATGGACAGAGGAGCCTGGAGGGCTACAGTCCACGGGGTTGCAAAGAGTTGGACAAGACTGAGCAACCAATACACATACTAAAGTGATCACCACAGTTAAGTCTAGTAATGAAGTATTAAGTGAAAAACAAAAGGTACAGAATAGTATAGACAGAACGCTACCGTTTATTCAACAAAAGAAGACACTTTTACATACACTCATTTGCTCATTTTTGCAAAAAGAAACACAGTAAAGATAAACCAAAAATTGATGAAAATGGTTGCCCACCAAGGAAACAGTACAGAGATATAGAGAGGAGAATTCTAACTACTGAGTAGATCTTTTCACAGTTTTGACTTCTAAATCATGTTTTACACATAGCCAAAAATAAATTTTATTAAGAAAGGGAGGAAAGAAGGCACAGCTGGCTTCGAGGAAACAGGGAGGGGCAACCCCAGGAGGTTACTGTTAGACTCACAGGCACTCTATGTGCTTGGATTGATAATACCTTTTCCCTCTAGCTTCGTTAAATGGCCTTGCCATGCTCCACAAGTACAACCATTGAAGTCCATATGTGACATCTTAAAATAAGAAACGGAACCACTCTCAGTCCTCTGTGAAACAGAAATGAGCCAGATTTCTCCAGCTAATGGAAGAGGCAGTCCGCTTGACAGCAGCGCTGGCTACAGTCCTGGCCTGGGCTGTCACACATCAAACTAAATGGGCACTGTGGTACCTCTCGCCATCCAAGCCACCATCCCCTAGTAACTGGCAATGGGGGTTGGAGAGAACTGACCCCTCCCCCAGCTCCAATCCCAGCCCACACGCCTCATACCTAAAACTACCAATTCAGAGTTGTCTGATCAGTGCAGAGCTCACAAATTTGTCCCTGTCAGCAGCAGGAGGGCCCTGCTCCTAAATGCTCTTAAGGCCAGGCACAGCCCTACTGGCTTCTGGTAGTCTGATAAGGGAGCTCACTCTGCGGATGAATTTGGCCCACTTGTGCCTGCAGTATCTGCTTTTGGTATTTTTAATATTCCATGATATTCAAGTATTAAAATAATGGAGTTTTGGAGGCGTATTCCATTATTTCAACATTTACAAAAATTCAAGTCTGTGATTTAATTATTCACTTGGAAAGACAACCTGATAAGCTAGCTTCAAGTCACACTGGCCTGCAGATCACAACAAGCAGCCTTGTAGTCAGCTATCCCAACACTGCTACCCATAAGGATAATTCTTTCTCTGGTCCAATGCCTTTGCAACTAGTGGAATACGTATGCCAGTAATTGAACTGCTCTAGATGACTCTGAAGTGGAATTGCCATTCATACATAACACAACTGGAGGACAAAGAGGAACTTTAAATGCTTTGTCAGAAACAAAAACCACAGTTTGCTACCAGTGGGGAAAAAAACCAGCCCTGAAAAACGGTACTGATGAACCTATTTGCAGGAGAGGAACAGAGACACAGAAGTAGAAAACAGACTTGCAGACACAAGGATGGAAAGACAGGGTGGGACGAAATGAGAGGGTAGCACTGACATGTATACACCACCATGTGTAAAACAGATCACTAGTGAGAATCCGCTGTGGAGCACAGGGAGCTCAGCTCTGGGCGCTGTAATGACCTAGAGGCGTGGAATGGGCGTGGAGGGAGGCTCAAGAGAGAAGGGGTGTATGTACACATACAGCTGATTCAAGTCGTTGTACAGCAGAAACCAAGACAATGTTATAAAGCAATTATATTCCAGTTAAAAAATAAAAACAAACATACAAACAGAAAAACCCAGAGCTGTTCAAACAGATATCTTCCAAGTCATAAAGCAAAAGATATAATCACTTGAAAATGGAACCAGAAAATTATCAGAGTTAGATTATTATTATTTCTTCACATTCTCTAAGTTAAGTCTAAACTAAGTAAGAACTTTCTGGTTTCTGGAAAAATCTGCACAAGAATACCTTCATGTCACAGTAACACCAATGGCAATCTTAAAGGTAAAACATCTAATTAAGTGATTTGGGGAATATCTTTTCCTTTCTGTGTGTTTTGCTTATCATTTAATGCTTTGTTAATTGTATCTCTATCATCATTAAAACAACTATACATCAAGCATTTACCTTTTTATAACTTTGTTAAATATTATATCTTTATAATACATTTTAACTTGAAGTATGGTAAATATACAGATTTTTACAATTCATGAAGCCTCAACCTTCTTACAGATCACTCATATAAACAGCAGCACTTTGGTATTAAGTGAAAAGTAAAGTAGCTCAGTCATGTCCGACTCTTTGCGACCCCATGAACTATACAGTCCATGCAATTCTCCAGGCCAGAATACTGAAGTGGGGAGCCTTTCCCTGGGATCGAACCCAGGTCTCCCGCACTGCAGGCAGATTCTTTACAAGCTGAGCCACAAGGTAAGGCCAGTATTAAGTGAAGGAAGGTACAAATATACTCAGAGGGCAAGGCATAGGAAATAGAGACAGAGTGCCAGGGCATAAGACTGCAAGCCAGCTAACCCTCTTGGTGCTATAGCCAGTCTGAGTAGGTTTAGTATCTGCAGTTGGGCACATATCAGCTGATACACATATTACATGACAAATTCCCTAAATGCCACCTACCAGGTTTGCTTCATCTTCACATCTTGGGGAGACACATATTTGGGTCTTCGGCAAACCTTTCTAACTGTGCCATAGATCACGTTTTTCTGAATGAAGGCTGGTGAAAAAAAACCACAAATATACATACAGGACGGCAATGCTTTATAAACACAAATTAAACAGGTTGTAAAGCTAATTCAAATGTTAAAGCCCACAATCAGTCTGTTAAAAATAAGGCAGTTTTACACATTTCAAATATTCATAATAGGTATCTGTAGGAGACTGGATTTAATGAATAGATGAATGATTAGTAATTGACATATCAATTATACATGAGTGCTTTTAAATTGTTCCTTCCAATCTTGTTTAAACTATTATTTTGCTCAGCAATTTTTCCCAGCTTGGATATATCAGCCCAGCCTGAGACCAAATTACCACATCTTGAGCCAGTGGGATTTAGAGTTAATATAATAATTTTACGAGTAAAGTTTTACTTAGTTTGACTAAACTTACTCAACAGCAATATTTCTCAACCTTTTAAAACCTGTATCGTCTTTAATTAATGAAATTCTTACTCTATGCCAACCCCCAAGATTCTTATATTCATCCTGAGGGCAGGGAGGGGAACCTGTCTTTCAGGCTGAAAAGTCATGAAACCTATAGATTACATGTCCCAACCACCAGGAAATCTCTCTCAAGTCTTACTTTCTGCACATAAACAATTTATTTGACTTGAAAAACTAATTCACCCTACTGCATTTAAGCATATACCCTGTGATCACCTAGGCGTGTGTCCCTCATGCCAGAGTCCAGGTAGTCAAGAATGGGCACTCCCGGGCAGTCCCCAACATTCTGATTGGGAGACCATACTCCAGACATGGCTACCACAACCTCTTGAGTTACCCATCACTCCGCCTCTCACCAACACTCTGCTTATTAGCTTACTTAAACAGGTTTTTCACTAGTCTGTTGACTAGCATTGCAATGACTCTTAAATAACCTTTTATCAGTTCAGTTGCGTCCAACTCTTTGCGACCCCATGAATCACAGCACACCAGGCCACCCTGTCCATCACCAACTCCCAGAGTCCACCCAAATCCATGACCATCAAGTCGATGATGCCATCCGACCATCTGATCCTCTGTCATCCTTCTCCTCCTGCCTTCAATCTTTCCCAGCATCAGGGTCTTTTCCAATGAGTCACCTCTTCACATCAGGTAGCCAAAGTGTTAGAGTAGCTTCAACATCAGTCCTGCCAATGAACACCCAGGACTGATCTCCTTTAGGGATGGACTGGTTGGATCTCCTTGCAGTCCAAGGGACTCTCAAGAGTCTTCTCCAACACCACAGCTCAAGAGCATCAATTCTTCAGTGCTTGGCTTTCTTTACAGTACAATTCTCACATCCACACAGTTCAGTTCAGTTGCTCAGTCATGTCCGACTCTTTGCGACCCCATGAATCGCAGCACGACAGGCCTCCCTGTTCATCACCAACTCCCAGAGTTCACTCAGACTCAAGTCCATCAAGTCAGTGATGCCATCCAGCCATCTCATCCTCTGTCGTCCCCTTCTCCTCCTGCCCCCAATCCCTCCCAGCATCAGAGTCTTTTCTAATGAGTCAACTCTTCACATGAGGTGGCCAAAGTACTGGAGTTTCAGCTTTAGCATCATTCCTTCCAACGAAATTCCAGGACTGATCTCCTTCAGAATGGACTGGTTGGATCTCCTTGCAGTTCAAGGGACTCTCAAGAGTCTTCTCCAACACCACACTTCAAAAGCATCAATTCTTCAGCGCTCAGCCTTCTTCTCAGTCCAACTCTCACATCCATACACGACCACTGGAAAAACCATAGCCTTGACTAAACGGACCTTAGTCGGCAAAGTAATGTCTCTGCTTTTGAATATGCTATCTAGGTTGGTCATAACTTTCCTTCTAAGGAGTAAGCGTCTTTTAATCTCATGGCTGCAATCACCATCTGCAGTGATTTTGGAGCCCCCCAAAATAAAGTCTGACACTGTTTCCACTGTTTCCCCATCTATTTCCCATGAAGTGATGGGACCGGATGCCATGATCTTTGTTTTCTGAATGTTGAGCTTTAAGCCAACTTTTTCACTCTCCTCTTTTACTTTCATCAAGAGGCTTTTTAGTTCCTCTTCACTTTCTGCCATAAGGGTGGTGTCATCTGCATATCTGAGGTTATTGCTATTTATCCTGGCAATCTTGATTCCAGCTTGTGCTTCTTCCAGCCCAGCGTTTCTCATGATGTACTCTGCATATAAGTTAAATAAGCAGGGTGACAATAGGCAGCCTTGATGTACTCCTTTTCCTCTTTGGAACCAGCCTGTTGTTCCATGTGCAGTTCTAACTGTTGCTTCCTGACCTGCATATAGGTTTCTCAAGAGGCAGGTCTGGTGCTCTGGTATGCCCATCTCTTTCAGAATTTTCCACAGTTTATTGTGAGCCACACAGTCAAAGGTTTTTATAGGTTAAATTAAAAGGTATTCAAGATACGTGAATGGGCTAAGTACTTGTGAGACCTGTTCCCTACGTCCCTCGAACAGAGTAAAGCATGAGACCGTCTCCCTGATTTACCATTAAAGAGGATACACTAGGCGAAGTCCTAAACAAGCCCTGACCATGGGGATTCTGCCAACTGATACCAGCTAACAGACATCAGGATTCTGCCTCTGGAGTCTTGGCATTTGCCTTTAGTGATTGTTCTATGACAGGAGTCCCTGAAAGGACAGAGTCAAGTCTTCCCTGATGCTACAGAACTAGTCATTTGACCTGCTGTGTGTGTCTGTGAAACGAACTTGCTTCCTGATAAATATTTAGTAAATAAATCTGAGTGGCAGACTGCCGTCTGAGACTTGCTTTTACTCTGCCGAGTAGTGACGTTATGGAGGGAGAAGTTAAGTCACCTGAAACTTCTGTGGCTAGTGTCATCTACCAACACACAGACCAAAGAGTTTTGCCCACCACATGAGCTTGGGGCAGTCTGCAAGAAATATGCTTTTCTTGAGTTTGCAGTAAACTCAGTGTGTGTTCTTCCCCACCCTCATCTTGACTATTCTGTCCCCTGGGGCAGCTGCCTGTGTTGAGAGGCTGCATCTGACATTTCTGATTTGTTTTGATAGTGTTCAGATACTTTAAAGAAATATTTCAAACTGTGATCAGCAGCAGTCAGATGGGTGCTAGTTGTATAGACTTGATCTTCAGGCCAGTCCCAACTTATTATTCCATAGATTTCTCACGATCCCCTTGAGTGCACTTGTGTTTTATCAGACTGTGGATTATAAAACCACCTCACACATGATTGATGTTTCCCAGCAGATACTGAAAGCTGTAAGCAGTTCTCACTGTAGAGTAGAAGAAACTTTAAGGCTCTTTGCACAGGCACATCAAGGGGGCATCGATTCTACCTTAACTAAAATTACAAGTACTACAAAACCACAAGCAAAACTAACTGGATAAAAGTAGGCAGATAAGAGTGGACTTAGGATAATTCACCAAAGACAGTTTGCTGCCCTCCAAACAGATGGTCCACAAAAGTAAACAATAAACAGTGCTTAAAGTGCTGTTTAAAAGTGCTTAAAAGGAGGTCCACTTAATTTCCTTAAAAAAAAGAAGGCTGAAAACTCATAAGGATTCAGAGATTAAAATGTAAACTTAAAGGCAAAACTGAATTGGTCATGGATGAACTGATAAATCCATGTGAAAATGGCTTGAAAGAAGCCACAAGAAACCGAAACTAAAGGAAAAAAAAAACCACCACACCTCACAAATAAGTCACTGGAAGACCTGACCAAAGGGTGTTTGGTCTGCTTCTGTCTGTCTGTCAAGGCAAGCAGAACAAGCCATTAAGGCCTGGACTCAGGCTACCACAAGCAGAGCACCTGATAATCCGCTTCACAGCAATTTTCAGCTGATGTGTGTGTCTACCATGTGTTTCCAGCCAGCCACCAGTGCTGAAGGCACCTACAGAAAAGCTGACGTGGACTCTGCAGCTGGGAGCAGGAGGAAGAGCGGCACAGCAGAGCCACTGTGATGTGTGCTAGTGACTAAAGTTAATCCGTGGACACAGGAACTTGCCCGTGCCCACAGGACCCTGCTCCAGTGCTGCCTACATCGCCACTGCCACAGGCTGATGCTACCTGTCCCTCCACACGGGGTTCCCGTCGCCTGCCATCTACCCCAGGCAGCTCCCCCTGCATCCTGCTGGCTGGCTCATTTGTTGACAGGTCTATTCTCCCTTCTAGATCTACATCACTTCAGAACAGGGACCACTGCATCCTTCTCTTTCCTGGCCCTCAATGTGTGTGCAGAGTTTCTCCACGGGTAAGACGGAAAAGGCAGAGCCAGCAGAAGATCAGGCCCTACTGGGTGAGTGCGGTGGATCAAGAAATACCTTCTCCCAACCTCACCCTGGTCATGCCGCACAGCTTGTGGGATCTCAGTTTCCTGACCAGGGACTGAATACAGGCCAAGCAGTGAAAGCCCAGACTCCTAATCACTAGGAGTGATTAGGCCTAGTGATCACTAGGCCACCAGGGAACCCCAGGAAGTACCTTTGAAGTCTAACTCATATGTGTGCTTTCCTGCCTGGAACCTCAGGGTGGCTGCTTGGGGGTTAGACCCCGGGGCACAGTACGCCAGGTAGGCCTTCTCCAAGTCACTGCTGGTGACGCTGGTCACAGGGTGATCCACGCCCTGTGAAGGGAAAGCCAGATAGATATATGGTGAAGGCAAGCAGACAGACACTGGGGGCCATCCACACACCCTGCAGACAAGCCCACAGTGGATGTCCGTGTCCTGGGGGAGGCAGACGAGAGGAGCTGGGGGTGGGGCTGTGGTAGGAGAGAGAGGCACAGAACAAGAGCCAATAGGACTGCCTGCTGTAAGCTGCTCAGGAAAATGGAAGACAGCCCACGTGGGCCCAACTAACCTGGATAACCATGACGGGAGCAAGGGAAGAGAGGGTGCTCAATTACTTGTAATGGATAACACAACCCTTCAAGTGCAAGTGAACTCACAAACGCTATTTCACTGAGGGCCTGAGCCTCTTCTGTCCATTGTTTTGGCCTCATCCCTCCCACTCCTGACCAAACCCAGGGCCACACTAGACAGGCTCCCTGTACAAATCCAGGGAAGATGGAAGAAATCCCAGGATGCTCAGGGGGAGGCAGGTGGGGCAGAAGACGGATGGGGCAGTGATGCAGGAAGGCTGGCACTGGAAGAAGAGGGAAGGAGGAGGGCACAAGTCATCTGCTGAGAGTGCCCACGTCCACCTGGCCAGCGGGTACAGAGTGGCAATACCTCTGTATTTCAACTGGCCAATGTCCTTCTCCTGAGGGCCTGCTATGTGCAAACACTGTCCTCAGCCAGGGGGCACGTCAGTGGCCAAAGCCCCCACGAAGCTCACATTACAGAGTTTCCAGAGAAAAAAACATTTCAAATGCAGTCAAGAGCATGAAACTAAAGCTTTAATATAGCCTCTCACAACCCAGAAAAATACAAATGTCTATTAGACCACATAGCCCAACTGTCATTTGGGAGAAGCTGTCACTATAGAAATGGTGACCTCCCTACACATGTATCTCTACAGATAACCGGGGCGGGGTTGGGGAGCTCCCTCTAATCTTGATTCATCTATGAACATCTCTGAATAGTTGACAGCAGCAGTTACTTGACCCAGATACCAAATCAATAGCTGAAACAAGTTAATTTCATATACTTGTCCA
Organism: Ovis aries; assembly: GCF_016772045.2. Classification (NCBI taxonomy): domain Eukaryota; kingdom Metazoa; phylum Chordata; class Mammalia; order Artiodactyla; family Bovidae; genus Ovis; species Ovis aries. The sequence continues at coordinate 104,918,197 of NC_056057.1, forward strand.
CCTTTTGTAAAGTGACTACTATAGATAAAGCAAAAAGCCAGCTCTGAAAAGCCTTAAGCTTTATTCCACAGCTACACAAACACTCCTGCACACCCAGGCACTCGCTCTGGAGCTACCTGTTCAACAGTAAGAGACATTTTTCTACCCCTATTTAACAAACTATGATATCACTACAACCAAAATTACTCAGTCCTCATGAACTAACAGAGAGCTAACTGTTCCAAGATGTGACCTCATACAAATGAACTCTAAATTATCCAGTTCTGCCATAATTCCCCCAAAGCAAGCGAGTCATAAGGGGACCTGGGGATCTTTGGCTCTGTCAAGGGCTCCCTGGAGCAGTTTTTGTGCCCATGTTTGGAAAGACTCCTCCATCACGGACCCACAGGAAGAAACACTCTCACACTTTCCGTGACACTTACTTGTCGTCCATATTCCTGCCAAGAGCCAAACTCATCAGTCCAGTACCAAACCCAGTTGGTGGTGAGGATGAAGTGTGGAGGTTTGGTGACCGAGGAGGCTGTGGAGAGACGGCGAGCCTGGGTGGCACCAAACTTCATGGTGTCAAAGTTCAGAAAACCAATGAGAAAGCTACTGGATGTCTCAGTGCACGTGACCCTGCAAAAGAACACAAGAAGTAAACTGAAAGTCCAGCCACATGAACGTGGGCCCTTCAGCTTCTCTCGTGGTCTCTGAGTCACTTGGCTGAAATATGTGAACATACATGGGACCTGCACATTTAAAACAATGCATCAGGGTGGGAGGGGACTTGCTTTAAGATCCATTTTGCTGTGTGAAAATAATAAAATCACAATACTATGGAAAAGAGCCCCTGGAGGAGACAATGGCACAATACTGGAGTGACAACCCACTCCAGTATTATTGCCTGGGAAATGCCATGGACAGAAGAGGCTGGCAGGCTACAGTCCATGGAGTTGCAAAGAGTCAGACACAACTGAGCAACTAAGTGCACAAACACACATACACTATGGAGAACCTGTTATCATAACATTCCTTTCATTACACAAAAATGCTAGGTAAAACAACTTTTTAAAAAATGCATTGCTGAGCTGACAAGAAACAAAAATCCTTAGAAGCCAAAAATAGTTAATATACACTGAATGCATGTGGGCTGGGCCAGTCCCCCTACTAAGTACTTTATACATTTTAAGGAATTAAGTCATCATTGTACCAAAGCTGCGACTTATCCCCATTTTCACAGATGTGAAAATAGAAGCCCAGGGAGGTTCAGAAACCTGTTTGAAGTTAAACTGCTAATAGACGGCAAAGATGGGGTTTAAGTTAAACAGTTTGGCAGAACAGCCTGCACTCTGAGCCACCACGATCTACTCGCTTTCCAAATGCTGTACTGCCCCAAGAGCAAAGGGAAGGTCTGGAACTAGTGAGGTGAATGAAAACTAAAGCCAGTGGCTGTCCAAAGGCAATGTCAGTGAGTAATGACAACAGCCCTATTTTCAGTGGCAATGAGGAAACAGGAAACAAATGTAGGATCTGAATATGGTCAAGGGTTAAATCTCCAAAGAGATATTTCAGCATAAAATCATGATTCTAAAAGACTACACATTCTTAGTGAAGGGAGCTGGGAAAGGAATCTGCTTTGCAAAGGAAGTCAGCAAGGAAATTTGCCTATGTCAGAGTTGGCTTTGGAAGGAAAGGAAGAAAACTTCCACTGAGAATTCATAAACTGCTCACACCTCAAGAAGTTAAGTTGATTCACACTTCTTTTGTGAGAATTAAATTTAGAGATCCATAGTGGCAGTTCCCATAGAAGCAAACACAAATCCTCTCTGGAAGGAATTCACCTTCAACTCAGGCCTCAAAAGAATTTCTATAATGCTGAAGAGGGTATAAAGAGAAGAGAACTCTCCTACACTGTTGGTGGGAATTTAAATTGGTATAGCCACTATGGAGAACAGTATGGAGGTTCCTTATAAAACTAAAAACAGAGCTACTATATGATCCTGCAATCCCACTCCTGGGCATGTATCTGGAGAAAAACATGATTCGAAAGGATACATGAACCCCAATATTCATTGCTTCACTGTTTATAATAGCCAATACATGGAAGCAACCTAAGTGTCCATCGACAGGAATGGATAAAGATATGGTGCATATATATATATATATAGATATATATGAATATTACTCAGCTATTAAAAAGAAATAATGCCATTTGCAATATGGCATTATTCTGGGTGGATGGACCCAGGGTGTCATTCTGAGTGAAGTCAGTCAGACAGAAGGAGAAACATTGTATGACATCCCTTATATGTGGTATCTAAAAAGAAATGACACAAATGAACTTAAAGAACAGAAAAAGACTCACAGACTTAGAAATCAAATTTATGGCTGCTGGAAGAAAGGGACAGTTAGGGACTTTGGGAAGGTCATGGACATTGCTGTGTTTAAAATGGATAACCAACAAGGACCCACTGCATACACATGGAACTCTACTCAATGTTATGTGCTAGTCTGGATGGGAGGTGCCTTTGGAGGAGAATGGATACATGTATGTATGTGTGTACAAATATATATATATATACACACACACACACAGCTGAGTCCCTTTGCTGTTCACCTGAAACTACAACATTGTTAGTCAGCTATACCCCAATACATAATAAAAGATTTAAACTTTTAAAAATTTCTACAGATAAAGTTTCAGCAAACATGAGCTTGTAATCAAATAAACCAGAAACGAGACACCATAAGCAAAACCCAGCAAAAACAGTCCGCTAAAGACAATAAATATTAAGAGTTGTTGGATATAAATATACAATATGAATGAAGTGTTTTTTAAAGTTAATATTGAGTATCAAAAGTATGAGTACAGATTACGAAACTATAAGAATTAAGCAGATAAAATTTGAAGGAAAAAACAGAATCTTTAGAAGTAAATAATTATAATTTTAAAATCACAGTAGACAGGACACAATTCATCTCAGACAAGGCTGAACTGATGAACTAGGTAACCAAGCGAAGAAATTTCCCTGCATACAGAACAAAGGATGACGTGAGAGAGAAGTCAAAAGACATAAAAAATAGAGTAAGAAGATCTTAATATATGTCTAATTAGAAGTCCAGAGAAGCAATATTTTTGAGGAACTTTCAGAACTGATTAAACATAAAACCTCCCACTCAAAAAGAATGAATTATAAATAGACTAAATAAAAATAAATCCACATATAGACAGATCTTAGTGAAACTGTAGCACCAGAGTCTGACTGTATGTTTATCAGAGAGAAAAAAAAAACAGATTACCTACTGTAATGTGTTGAACTGTATCCTCACTCGTGGCAGCTGAAATGTGACCTCACTAGGAAATAAGGTCTTCTCAGATATAATTAAGATGAGGTCATACTCAAGTAGGGTAAGCCCTAATCCCATGACTTAGTGTCCTCATAAAAAGAGAAATTTGGACTCAAAGACACACAGGAGAAAGCCATGAGACAAAAAAGAAAGAGATTAGAGTAATGCAGCTATAAACCAAGGAATGCCAAGGAATATGAAGGATTGCCAGCAACCACCAGGAGCTAGGAAGAGGCAAGAAAGATCTTTCCCTGGCGTCTACAGACAGAGCATAGCCTTGCTGACACCTTGACTTTGGAATTCTAGCCTCCAGAAACATAAGAATAAATTCTTGCTCCTAAGACAACAAGTTTGCGGTCATCTGTTATGGCAGCACCCCAGCCTCAGGCCAAACAATGTATTTATACTGATACCTAACTTCTAAATAAGCAATGGAAGCCAGAAAACAATGGAATAATCTTTGAAGAATTGAGAGAAAATACCCAATAAAACTATTTTTCAAGAATGAAGATGAAATAAACACTTTCAGACAAACAAAAAACATATCTTCCACCAGACTCTCACTAGACCAACTTCTAAAAGATAAATTTAAAAGAAAATGGTCCACAAGGAAACATATGAACAAAGGATTGTGTGCAAAAATCCAAAAAGATAAATGTCTAAATTTAAACAAATACTGACTATATAAAACGATGTTAATTTCTAACTCCTGGGACTAAGAAAATAATAGAGCAATTTTATACAACACATTTTATATGCCTGGCATTGTTCTGAGCGTTTTACACATTAATTTTTTTAATTCTCAAAATAATTAATCCTTTAATGTAGGAACTATTATTTTTATATACTTGACATAAGGAAAAACTGGGGCACAAGAAGACTAAGTAATTTGCCCAAATTCACACAGTGGTAAATGAGTTTGAATGGAACTAGTCAGAATTCAAGTGTTCAAGACTCTTTTATTGTTCAAGAGAATGATAAAATGTATTGATTAGCTTAAGTTGTTAAGCTAAATTTTACTAAGTTAAAGGGTCTGTTTTCCAGAGTAACCACTAAAAGAACAGAAAGTCACTATATAACTTCCAAATTAACAGATTGGGGGGGGGGGGGATCAAATGAGGAAACATCTAAGAGAAGACCAAAAAGAGAAAAGAAAAACAGAAAAAGCAGGTCAAATAGCAAAAACAGACAGTAGAAATAAATTCAAATATAATCACGATGTGTAAATAGGCAATCCCAACAAATGAATAAACCATTATAAAAAAAAGATTAAAAACAAAGATTGTCAAACTGAAAAAATATCCAGTTTTGTGATATTTACAGGAACTATATCTAAAATAGAAACAAAAGAGCTTGAAAGTAAAATAGTGAAGCGTGGCTAAAAGAAAGCAGGCATAGTTATACTAATATCAAATGAAACAGACTTACAGCAAAAAAAAGCATTACTAGAAATATTAATAAAAAGCATTCATTTTATAGTACTGCCAGGTTCAATTTACTGGGAAGATAAAACTTTTAACTTCTATATACTTCACAATAGTTTTTAAAATATAAAATAAAAATTGATGGGATTACAAGGAGAAACCAACAAATTCATAGTGAATTGTTAACATACCTTTATGGCTAACTGATACAAGAAGCAGACAAAGAAATCAATAAAGATACAAAAGATTAGAGCCACACAATTTACACCCATCTAACACCACATACAAAACACTTTGTATACACAGAACTTTTACCAAAATTAATGATGTACTAACTTCCCTGATAGCTCAGTTGGTAAAGAATCCCCCTGCAGTGCAGAAGACCCCAGGTCAATTCCTGGGTCAGGAAGATCCCCTGGAGAAGGGACAGGCTACCTACTCCAGTATTCTTTGGTTTTCCTTGTGGTTCAGCTGGTAAAGAATCCGCCTGCAACGCAGGAGACCTGGGTTCACTGTCTGAGTTGGAAAGATCCCCTGGAGAAGGGAAAGGCTACCCACTCCAGTATTCTGGTCTGGAGAATTCCATGTGGTCACAAAGAGTCAGACGCGACTGAGCAACTTTGACTTTCACAACAAAATTCAAAGTATCTGTTACTATATAGCCTGACCACAATGCAATTCATTTAATTTTAAATTTAAAAATTAATTTTAAAATATACTTAGAAATAAACCATAGGTCATCTAATCTATGGGGTCAAAAAAGGACAAAAGTCTGTTCCTCTAAAAAAGAAAAAAATGAGTAATAAATCTCTGCAAAACTGATGAAGAAAAAAGAGGAGAAAAAAAGATTAAAAGTGTAAACAGGGACAAAATTAAAGATGGCATAGACACTAACAGGGATATTACAAGTAACTTTATGACAGTGTATTTTAAAATAAATAAAATGACCAAACTCCTAGAAAAAAATATCAACTTACCAAGTGACTCAAGGAAAAACTGAAAACCTGACTGGTCCTATAATAATTGTAAGAAATTGGGTCAATAGTTTAAAATCTTCCCAAGAATTAAACATCAAGACTAGAAACTTTTAAATGCATAATCATTCAGGAAAAAAATAACTCTAATTTCACATGGCCTTTTGAGAATAGAAAAAATATCCATCCCAATCTCATTTTTATAAAGCTAGTAATTTCATAAGATAAAAACCAGGCATCGTTATACTGTACATCTGTAACTTACGTAATACTGTACATCAACTATACTTCAATTTTAAAAAACAGGCAAAGACAACAGGAAACAATTATAGACCAATCTTATTCAAACATAAATTCAAAAATCTTAAACCAAAGAGTGGCAATCCAAATTCACCATTGTGTGTGTGCGTGTACGTGTGTGTCTACATATGCACAGGCATGACTTAGGCCTGGGAATGAAATGGACTTAACATTAGAAAATTAATGTAAATCACTGCATTAACAAGCAAAACAGAACAAAACATAGGCTTTTAATGCAGAAATTGCACTCAATAAAATTTAATTTCCATACACAAAGTAAAACTCCTGGCATATTAGGCATAAAATCAGAATTGATTAGCAATGATAAAGGTTCCAAACATTCACATATGCTTAAGGGAAAACATTTTTAAATTACTCCTTTCAAAATTAGGAAAAAAAGAATAATCTTCCTGTTATTATCACTTCTGTTCAGCATGAGGAGTCTTAGCCACTATAATAAGGCAATCAAAAGAAATAAAATTTTTAAAAATTAAAAAGGAAAACTTCAGACTGCTATTCACAGATATTAATTTCTAAACATGTATCAAGTATATCAAGAATTATACAGGTAATTCAAATAAATTATCAGTAGCTAAGATATTTCAGTACAGTTGCAGGAGATAAGGTAGAAAAGTTAACTGCCTTTCTACACATCAGCAGCGAGAAAATAGACAAAAAAATTTAACTAGGGATGCAATGAAATGTTCCCTTGGTATCTCTAATTTTCTTGAAGAGATCTCTACTACTGCTGCTGCTGCTAAGTCGCTTCAGTCATGTCTGACTCTGTGCGACCCCATAGACGGCAGCCCATCAGGCTCCCCCGTCCCCGGGATTCTCCAGGCAAGAACCCTGGAGTGGGTTGCCATTTTAGTCTTTCCCATTCTGTTGTTTTCCTCTATTTCCTTGCATTGATCACTGAGGAAGGCTTTCTTATCTCTCCTTGCTATTCTTTGGAACTCTGCATTCAGATGCTTATTTATATCTTTCCTCTTCTCCTTTGCTTTTCGGTTCTCTTCTTTTCACAGCTATTTGTAAGGCCTCCTCAGACAGCTATTTTGCTTTTTTGTATTTCTTTTCCATGGGGATGGTCTTGATCCCTGTCTCCTGTACAATGTCATGAACCTCATTCCATAGCTCATCAGGTACTCTATCAGATCTAGTCCCTTAAATCTATTTCTCACTTCCACTGTATAATCAAAAGGGATTTGATGTAGGTCATACCTGAATAGTCTAGCAGTTTTCCCTACTTTCTTCAATTTGAGTCTGAATTTGGTAATAAGGAGTTCATGATCTGAGCCACAGTCAGCTCCTGGTCTTGTTTTCGCTGACTGTATAGAGCTTCTCCATCTTTGGCCGTAAAGAACATAATCAATCTGATTTCGGTGTTGACCATCTGGTGATGTCCATGTGTAGAGTCTTCTCTTGTCTTGTTGGAAGAGGGTGTTTGCTATGACCAGTGCGTTCTCTTGGCACAACTCTATTATCCTTCGCCCTGCTTCAATCCGTACTCCAAGGCCAAATTTGCCTGTTACTCCAGGTGTCTCTTGATTTCCTACTTTTGCATTCCAGTCCCCTATAATGAAAAGGACATCTTTTTTGGGTGTTAGTTCTAAAAGGTCTTATAGGTCTTCACAGTAACGCTGAAGCAGCTGAAGTTTCAGCTGCTTCAGCGTTAATGGTTGGGGCATAGGCTTGGATTACCATGATATTGAATGGTTTGCCTTGGAAACAGAGATCATTCTGTCGTTCTTGAGACTGCTTCCAAGTACTGCATTTCGGACTCTCTTGTTGGCCATGATGGCTACTCCATGGGATTCCTGCCCACAGTAGTACATATAATGGTCATCTGAGTTTAATTCACCCATTCCAGTCCATTTTAGTTCACTGATTCCTAGAATGTTGACGTTCACTCTTGCCATCTCCTGTTTGACCACTTCCAATTTGCCTTGATTCATGGACCTGACATTTCAGGTTCCTGTGCAATATTGCTTTTTACAGCATCTGACATTGCTTCTATCACCAGTCACATCCACAACTGGGTATTGTTTTTGCTTTGGCTCCATCCCTTCATTCTTTCTGGAGTTATTTCTCCACTGATCTCCAGTAGCATATTGGGCACTTACCAACGTGGGGAATTCCTCTTTCAGTATCGTATCATTTTGCCTTTTCATACTGTTCATGAGGTTCTCAAGGCAAGAATACTGAAGTGGTTTGCCATTCCCTCCTCCAGTGGACCACATTCTGTCAGACCTCTCCACCATGACCCATCCATCTTGGGTGGCACCACACAGCATGGCTTGGTTTCATTGAGTTAGACAAGGCTGTGGTCCATATGATCAGATTGGCTAGTTTTCTGTGATTATGGTTTCAGTATGTCTGCCCTCTGATGCCCTCTCGTAACACCTACCATCTTACTTGGGAACATGTCATGCAAAGGAGGGTACAATAAAGGGCAGAAATGGTATGGACCTAACAGAAGCAGAAGATATTAAAAGGAGGAGGCAAGAATATACATAAGAACTGTACAAAAAAGAGCTTTATGACCCAGATAATCACAATGGTATGATCACTCACCTAGAGCCAGACATCCTGGAATGTGAAGTCAAATGGGCCTTAGGAAGCACCACTATAAACAAAGCTAGTGGAGGTGATGGAATTCCAGTTGAGCTATTTCAAATCCTGAAAGATGATGCTGTGGAAGTGCTGTACTCAATATGCCAGCAAATTTGGAAAACTCAGCAGTGGCCACAGGACTGGAAAAGGTCAGTTTTCATTCCAATCCCAAAGAAAGGTAATGCCAAAGAATGCTCAAACTACTGTACAATTGCACTCATCTCAAATACTAGTAAAGTAATGCTCAAAATTCTCCAAGCCAGGCGTCAGCAATACATGAATCGTGAACTTCCAGATGTTCAAGCTGGTTTTAGAAAAGGCAGAGGAACCAGACATCAAACTGCCAACATCTGCTGGATCATGGAAAAAGCAAGAGAGTTCTAGAAAAACATCTATTTCTGCTTTATTGACTATGCCAAAGCCTTTGACTGTGTGGATCACAATAAACTGTGGAAAGTTCTGAAAGAGATGGGCATACCAGAGCACCTGACCTGCCTCTTGAGAAACCTACATGCAGGTCAGGAAGCAACAGTTAGAACTGCACATGGAACAACAGACTGGTTCCAAATAGGAAGAGGAGTACATCAAGGCTGCCTATTGTCACCCTGCTTATTTAGCTTCTATGCAGAGTACATCATGAGAAACGCTGGGCTGGAAGAAGCACAAGCTGGAATCAAGATTGCCAGGAGAAATAGCAATAACCTCAGATATGCAGATGATACCACCCTTATGGCAGAAAGTGAAGAGGAACTAAAAAGCCTCTTGATGAAAGTGAAAGAGGAGAGTGAAAAAGTTGGCTTAAAGCTCAACATTCAGAAAACGAAGATCATGGCATCTGGTCCCATCACTTCATGGGATGGGGAAACAGTGGAAACAGGGTCAGACTTCATCTTTTTGGGCTCCAAAATCACTGCAGATGGTGACTGCAGCCATGAAATTAAAAGACACTTACTCCTTAGAAGGAAAGTTATGACCAACCTAGATAGCATATTCAAAAGCAGAGACATTACTTTGCCAACAAAGGTCCGTCTAGTCAAGGCTATGGTTTTTCCAGTAGTCATGTGTGGATATGAGAGTTGGACTGTGAAGAAAGCTGAGCACCGAATAATTGATGCTTTTGAACTGTGGTGTTGGAGAAGACTCTTGAGAGTCCCTTGGACTGCAAGGAGATCCAACCAGTCCATTCTAAAGGAGATCAGTCCTGGGTGTTCTTTGGAAGGACTGATGCTAAAGCTGAAACTCCAGTACTTTGGCCACCTCATGTGAAGAGTTGACTCATTGGAAAAGACTCTGATGCTGGGAGGGATTGGGGGCAGGAGGAGAAGGGGACGACAGAGGATGAGATGGCTGGATGGCATCACCACCTTGATGCACATGAGTTTGGGTAAACTTCAGGAGTTGGTGATGGACAGGGAGACCTGGCATGCTGTGATTCATGGGGTCGCAAAGAGTCGGACATGACTGAGAGACTGAACTGAACTGAGGGATGCAATGCACAGTATGATTAACTATAGTTAATGATGCTATATAGCAGTATTTGCATGTTGCTAACAGAATGAATCCTAAAAAATTCTCATCTCAAGAAAAATAAAGGTATTAAAGAACATTTAAATGAGTCGCTATATTATGATGTCAGTTCTCCCCAAACTGGTAATAGACAATGCAATTTCAAGTTAAAAAAAAAAATCACAACAGTTTTTTTTGTGAAAACCAACAGGCAGATTTTAAAATTTCTCAAAAGGAGAAAAAGACCAAGAGGTAAGACAAACTGAAGGAAAACAAGGTGGGAAACTGCCTTACCAGATGCCTAAACTTACTGTAAAGCTCTTCTACATGAGACAGTGTGATACTGATAAGAGACCACAGATCAATGAAGCAGAAGGGGCCAGAAAAAGAAGGGGCGTGTATTTGCTAACTCAACACCTAACACAGACAGCATTGAAAACAGGTGCAAAAAAGATGGCCTACTTACAAAAGTAGTACTTGGCATCTAAGTCTGAAATTAATGTATAAAATATATTACATTTTGTCAAATCTGACTCAGTTTGGGTGGGTTTAAAAATCGACTGACTTCTGGAAATGAACAATGTAAGACAGCTGAACAACATGAATGTATTTAATGCCACTGAACCTTACACTTAAAAATGGTTAAGATGGTAGGTAAATTTTATGTCTGTTTCATCACAATTTTTTCTTTTGCTGAGTAGAGAGGTGAATTACAAATGTATTTTTAAAAAAATCACCTGAAATACTTCTATATATATATATATATATACACATACACACACACACATATATATCTCCCAAATATATTTTGGCTCACTTTTCTCAGTTTGGTTATTTTGGTGTTTTTTCCCACATGGACTATTTTTGAAGTCTTTACTGAATTTGTTACAATATTGTTTCTGTTTTATGTTTTGGTTTTCTGGCCACAAGGCATGTGGGATCTTAGTTCCCTGACCAGATGGAACTTGTACTTCTTGCACTGCAAGGTGAAGTCCTAACATTTGGACTGCCAGGGAAGTCCCTGCCTCATTGCGATTTACTTTTTAAATATTTTTTTATGTTTTTAATCTTAACTTGTTATTTATTTTTTAATGCTTTACTTGTTTTAAAATCTTTCATGCTGGAGTGTGTTGGTTAACAATGTCGACTTAGTTTCAGGTGCACAGCAATGTGATTCAGTTATATATAAATATATATACACACACACATTTATCTATTGTTTGTCAAGTTCTTTTCCCATTTAGGTTATTGCAGAATATTGAACAGAATTCCCTCTGCTCTACAGTAGTTCCTTGTTATCTATTTGAAATATAGCAGTGTGTACATGGCAATCCCAAACTAAAATTTTAATTTAATATATTTTTTAAAGTGGTCTTTGGAAATTCATCTGCATAAGAATGAAACTGAGCATATACTACATCACAGGCAAGGAGAGGTTAATGCAGTCTTTAAAATGTTAAGAATTTTTGAAGAAAATTCAGGACAATTCTTTGATGGTCTCAGGATAAGGAAGAATTTCTTATGACACAAAAAGTAGAAACCCTCCAAAAAAAATGAGAAGAAAAAAACAGTATAAAACCATAAAGAAGAGGATAGAAAAATACTTCCCTTCATTAACAGATACCAAAAGCTGACAGGAGGAGTTCATTTATTTTCAATATATACTTAATACCCAGATAGTTGAATTCCAAAACTAAGGAAAAGCACAACCTTTCCCCTCAACAAAACAGGCAAACTACAAACACAGACATTTCACAGCAAAGAAAGCACAAGTGGGCACTGAGGAGACACCTTTCCTCACAAGGACTCAAGGATATGCAAACAGAGACCTCACTTTACACTGAAGACTAGAAAAGCGCAGATATCAGACTGCACCAAATGTGAGAGAGCCACATCGTTACAGACCGCTAATGGGGGTAGGAAGCGGTAGTCACTGTGGAAAACAGCCTGGCACCCGCCAACAGAGCCGAGGAGGGACCAGCCTGGCTCCCAGCTGGCTCATCCCCAACACCTAACCCACAGAAGCACACGTGAACACATAAACACATGGGAACCGTCCAGAGCAGCTCCCTTCAGACCAGGTTCAAGGACAGGCAAGACTATCTGTGCTGACAGACACTGGAATAGCAGTGGTTTGCGGCGTGGACACTGACTGGAAGAGGGCTGGAAGAGAGGCTTCTGGGTGATGAAAATGGTCTACAGCTGGATCAGGGCACTGGCTGCACAAGTTATGCCTTCCTCAAAATTCACTGACCCATATGCTTAGTAGCTGTGCATATCACCAAGTATCCATTTTAACTTAAAAAGCCTCAGAAAAGGAGAGGAAGAGAAGGGGGAGACTTAGATAAGGGCTGGCTACATGAGCCACTTAATCTTCCAAAAGGGGGATAATTTGTTTCACATACTTTACCAGCATCAGGTTGCACATAACTGTACCCTAAGCACAAATTTATTTTACCCACTCAAAAAACAGGCTCAAATTCTCTTGGCAACATATGTTCCAAGGAATCCAAGATACAGTAAGCATTTGAAAATAAAGTTACTCAACACTTCCCCTTTAACTCTAAGTGAAAATTCTAGAACATACGTAGAAAAGTAAAAAAGACTGAATGATAAACAGCAGTTCAGCTGCATGACTTTACAGGCAAAGGCTAAAATTTCACAAATGACTACTTCTTGCTTTTCTGGACTAATCAATGAGGATATATTTACATGATCGATCCCAGCATCAAATAATTCAGAACTTACTTGGTACCCCTCCCTCACTCCTCTCCCCATAGCTCCTCCCTGCAAAAAGAGGAAGATGAGGGAACAGAGGCATCAACCACCAGCATGACCATCAGCCCTCAATTTGCAGCCCAGAGCCTCCGCTTGTAGACCAGGTAGCCTGCTTCATGCATGTGTGTGTGTCTGTGTCTGAAGCCCATCAAAACTCAACCCCACTGTGTCTAAACTTCTTATACTGCACACAAAAGCCCATGCACAAACAGATACAGATGATGTATTTCATACCCGTCTCTTGCAGGATTGCTATATGCCTCTTCAATAAGCTCCATTTTGTGCAAATCCTTCCACTTGCCTCCATCTAAGACTTGCCATCGATATGGCAAGTGGAAATGAACTTTACTGCACTTATCTGAAATAAAAATATAAAGAAGTAAGCACATTGGCAGCACACAGCATGGCCTAGCCCTGTGGTTCCCAATGGGTATGGTGCTGCCTGCTGACCTGGCAACATTTTAGCAATCTGTGAGGGAGCCTTTTTTAATGAAGTCATACCTGAGCATTTAGATACTGAATTTTATTATACACACTTTCATGTCTCCCTTTTTAACAGGACATTAAACACATCACACTTATATTTTAAAGCTGTGTGTTGGTAGGTTACATTATGTATGAATTACATTTCACGAGAGTAAAGCAGCTGATCACGAGATGGTCAAAGCTACCATCCCTGCAGGGGGCAGTCTGTCCATGCATTATTGCCATGTATGTGACATCTGGATGGAGAGCGATCACACCAGAAATGGAGGCAGGTTCACCTCTACTAGAACCACCCCAACCCAAACAGGTCCTACCACAGGTGGGTCAGCAGCACGGTTCCAGTCTGCCTTGGTCTTCATGGCTACCAACATGCTCGCCCCTTCTCAACATACCCAACTCCTGGAATGTATTATACACATGGCCTGAGTCTGTGGTTACCAGCCAACTGCTCCCACTGCCTTCCCTGTGTTCCTCAGGTCTGTCCCTCCTAGTACGTCCTGCCTGCTGTGCCTTGGCCAATGCCAGCAGCTCACCTGGAACGCTGCTCACACCCCCCTATACCTGCAGAGGTTCTAGTACATCCTGATGGAGGAATGTTGTGAGAGGAAAGGGAGAAAAGAAGTGCAATGGGAATCTCCACACTCTTTATACCTTCAGGATCTATATACTATTAAGTAGAAAGATACACAGCTGTGGAATGCCTCTATTTGGGTGAAAAAATAGAAGACAGGATTAGATATCTTCTCACTAAATACACATGTGGGAAGGGGAAGACTAGGTGGCTGGGCACAAAGGTATGAGGAAAGATTTGTTTTGAATTTTGAAATGAAAATATAGTCCACAAAAATCAAACATCTGTATCATTTGAAAAAAGGTACAAAATAGTGTGCATAGTGACCTTGTACAAAGAGAGACTAGATATACATTTCTGCTTGAATAAAATCTTTACGGAAGGATATTCAAGAACTAGTAATAAGGGCTGTTTCTGGGAATCTTGGTGCTGGGAAAAAGGGGTGTGAGGAAGACATTTCTTACTGTCTTTTGTACATTCTTAATTCATCTTTCAAAGTAATAACAATGAAGTCTGGCTAATTTGACACCTGTCAAAGATGTGAATAAAGAATATTGAACACTAATAATGAGATCAAACAACCCCATAAAAAATGGGCAAAACAGTCACAAAAGACCATACACTGTATGATTCCATTTATATGAAATATCCAGGCAAACCCATAGAGACATAATGTAAAGACGTAGTTACCAGGAGACTGGGGGTGTGGAGAAGGGCTCCCCACCCATTAGTGACTGCTAACGGGTTTCTTTGTGGGTGATGAAAATGTTCTAATATTGACTGTGATGATGGTTGCACAAATCTATGTTAAAAACCATTAAATAAATTGTATACTATGTGAAATATACTTAATATCTTAACAAAGGTGTTATTTGCCTGCAAAATAGGCAAAAGATTTAAACAGATACTTCACAGAAGATACGCAAACAGCCAAAAGGCACATGAAAATAAATGTTAAACATCATTACCTATCAGGGAAATACAAATGAAAGTCACAATGGATATCACTACTCATTTCCTAGGATGGCTAAAATTTACAGGACTGACAATACCAAGTGCTGACAATGATGCAGAGCAACCAAAACTCTACTACACAGCTGGTGGGAAAGCAAAATGGATCCACTTTGGAAGACAGTTTGGCAGTAACTTGTAAGGTTAAATACATGTTTACCATATGATCAGACATTCCACTTTGAGGACTTTACCCAAGAGATGAAGACATATATCCACATGAAAACTTGTACATGAAAACTGACAGAGGTTTTATTCATAAAAGCCCCAAACTGGAAATAACCCATATGTTCATCAATGTACATATGTATAAACAAATTGTAGTTAATCAATGCAACAGAATACATGATTACATTTATTTAAAATTCTGGAAAAGGCAAATCTAGTCCCCATCAACAAAAAGCAGATCAGGGACTGCCTTGGGTCAGGAAACTGGGTGGTAAGGATCAACTGTATGGGGGCATAAGAGCAATTTTTGGAATGAGAGAACTGTTTCATATCCAGATTGTAGTGATAGTGAAATGGGCAAACATATTCACCAAAACTCAAAGGGTGCATTTTATTTTGTATTAATTATATCTAATAATGCTGATTTTTAAAAAACATATATATACATACACACGTGTGTGTGTGTGTGTGTGTGTGTGTGTGGTGTGTGTGTATCTCACACACTGCCTGACCTAGTATTTCATTTCCAGGAATCTATCCATGGTAAAATACATGTATACTCAGATGTTCAAGGAAAAATCATTCTAATCAAATACTAACAGAGAAAAAATCACCAAGACACACCATTAGGTAAAAGAAGTAGGTTAAATAATGCATATCACATATTCCCACTTGTTGAAAAATATGTAAAACAAATATGACCACAGTTCCATGATTGGAAGGCTGAAGGAAGACTTCAGGCCTTACTCTGTACCATTTCACTCATTTACAAAGTGAAAGTATTCATGAATTGCTTGGGTAGTTTTTTAAAGACTGAAAACAAAACAGGAAGTTTGGGTGTTTGTTTTTTTTTAAGAAGAGTCACCAAATTTGAGAAGGAATCATTCTTTAGTCAAAGCCAGGACATCAGCAAGAACAAAGATTTAGTAAAAATACAGTCTCTCTCACACACACACACACACAAAACATTTGCTATATCTTATAAGAAAGAGAGTATTGAGAGAAACTCCAAACTTAAATTCTCATCCCCCAAGAGTGCACACAGGGGTCTCCTCCTGAGAAGAGGGTGTTCCTAGGTTCTGAGGCATCTCTGAGACTACAACCTCCTTCTAGAAGAAAACTAGACTGGGCATCCGAGAGTTTCTATGGGTTTGTGACCTCACACTAAGCTAACCAAGGGGCAACACCTGACATTCGTTTGCTGCATGAAACAGTCCCCCAAACTCATCTACAGTTTGATTTTTAGAAACTCAAGTATTCAATAATTCTTACCACTCTCAACCCCCCCACAAAATCACTGAAGTGCCACCAGCTTGCAATTAAGAATGCCCGAACCTCTCTGGATAGGGGAGAGGACCTTGAGGGGTGACGTCAGAGCAGAGCTCTGGGAACTGGAAGCAGCTGTCCCTCCTGCAACTGGACGAAGGGGTTTCCCCCGACTCACCTTGAAAGCTACAGCTCTTCCAGATATGGAACAAGCAGATCTGATCACTCTCCTCTTGGGTGGCAGTGTTTAGGGACACAGAACCTGTGTCTCTTCTTTCTACAAAGAAAGACCACAAAGATGTGTCACCAGTGCTTCTGATAGGGGACTGGAGTAGTTCAAGGTACAAAGGAGAGAGAACAGAATTCATTCATTCCTCTGCATGAGGCAAAAGTGGGCAAGGCAACCTCACAAAATCTTATAATGTTCTAGATGAAAGCACCCTCAGACACACAGGTGGACCCTCTCCGCCTTCTAGGGAGGAATTCGGGAGCCCAAGGCCATATGACTGCTGCCAAATCCAGGACATCATCGTCGGGGTGAGCTTTTTCTCAGCTCTGGCTGTGCACTCAATTCACTAGGAGACCTGGTTATAAACACAAGTGCTCAGCTCTCCCTCAGACTGACTCAATCAGAAGCTTTCAACAGTGGAACCTGGGACACTAATAGGGAGGGGTGGGGAACCACTAACCAACACATTTTCCTTCTGTATCTACAGCTGTGATTACCCCACAGAACAAGTGAAGGCTGTATTTTATGAACTAGATTTGATTCCAAAAGCAAAAGAACTGTGAGAACTGGGTTCCAATACCAAGAAAAAATAATTAATGGAAAGCCTACAATTCAAAATGAAACTTAATTTAGGTTAATTATAAGAATTTCCCAGATGGCATAATGGTAAAGAATCCACCTGCCATTGCAAGGAGACACAAGAGACGCCAGTTTGACCCCTGGGTTGGGAAATATCCTGGAGTAGGAAATGGCACCCCACTCCAGTACTCTTGCTTGAAAAATCCCATGGACAGAGGAGCCTGATAGGCTGCAGTTCATGGGGTCTCGAAGAGTCGGACATGACTGAGAGACTTCACTTTCACTTTTCACTTTCATGCAGTGGAGAAGGAAATGGCAACCCACTCCAGTGTTCTTGCCTGGAGAATCCCAGGGACGGGAGAGCCTGGTGGGCTGCCATCAATGGGGTCACACAGAGTTGGGCACGACTAAAGTGACTTAGCAGCAGCAGACATCCACAGGCTGGACCTTAAAGCTCACACCTGTGGCACTTTAGAGGTTGCCTCCCTCTCCCTCCAGGGGCAGGTATCCTTCCCTGCCTTTTTAACAAGGCCATAATCCAACTGATACTCTTTAACAATCTATTAAAGAAAAATCGTTTGCTTCTAGGCTTCCTACTATTCGAAGAAACTAACCTAAAGGAATTGAAGAAAATGTAAAGGAAACATACAGTGAGGACACCTTTCAAATATAAATCTCAGATAAGTTTAGAGTGCTAAGTTAGTTTGCTGGTCATCCTGGCATTAATAATTTAGGAAGTGGTCTACTAAAAATCCTAGGTTATCAGTATAGCTAACAAGTTGGGGGAGCTGTGTCTCAGAGACACCAAGGTAGAACCAAGGCCCAGGACACTGCCAGGACATGGCAAGGACTCAAATTTGTTGAATGAGAAAATGGACTATCAGGATGGCCAGCCAGCAGCAGATAGTGTGAAATTCACAGGACACCAAGGCATAGTTGCCTCCCTGGTACTGAATCATGGTATTCATTTCCCACAGTGTAACAGGTACTCAAGAAATGCTTACTGGGACTTCCCTGGTGGTCCAGTGGTTAAGAATCCACCTTGCAATGCAGGGGACAGGAGTTTGATCTCTGGTCAGGGAACTAATAGCTGACGTGCGGCAGAGCAACTAAGCCCATGCAAGGCAATTAGAGTCTGTGCTCTGTGACCAAAGATCCCGTGTGATGCAATGAAGATCCCACATGCCACAACTAAGACCCGACACAGTCTAGTCACAAGCTTTATATAAAAAGAGAAATGCTTACTAAAGAAACAATCTCTGCTCAAAATTCCCCCATATGCCTGTCGCTAAGCATGACATTCCTCAAAAAATAAAAATAAAAAGTATCCTGGCAGGTTCACCATTCAACAAATCAGTGACAACTGTGGCCCAGCAGGTACCACTTGGAGATGAGCACTGAACTAAGTAAATTTGCAATGATGAAAAAAAATTCCATTCATGTCAAAAGAGAGCCAAAATTAAAATATGCTTCATTCAAAAAAATAGATAAAATGTGACTCATGCGCTTATCCAAAAAAAAAAAATCTCAACAGAACATAATGCAAAGGATGGCCCCAGAACTGTAGAGCATGGCATTCTTAACTGCAGGGTCCTTCACAGGAAAACAAGCTCTCCAGGGCAGAAGAGGGAAGACTAGATAGGGAGAAGCAGTATCACTCATCTCCATGCAGATCTCAGGCCCAGAGGGAATTCACCCACAGTCCACAACAACCCAAATTTGTTTAAAATGTGTTTGTTCACAGCTCTGATTTCAACTCGTCTTCACAGCCCCTACTGCCTGGAAAGGGGTGGCCAACTCCCTTTTTCTCAGAGCAGCACAGACTTGCCCAAAGTTACACATTCCATTTGGCAGCCAGCTGGAATCCAGGAGCCCCAGCCCAGAGCCTTACCGGAAGTCCCCTGTGACTGCGAGGGTAGAGGTGGCACCCGGATGGAGGCAGAGCTCTTACTCTTGATGTCATGAGCATTTCTGTAAATGGAAGGCAGCTTGCTCACCAGCTCCGGCCTCATACCCAACTTCTCCAGTTTTTCCAGGTTCTCAGAATTAGAGAAATCATGGGATCTCTTACAGCCAGTGCCAAACTTGCATTCACCCTGTGAAAAATACTGGCAGACATGGAGCTTGATACAGTGCTTTTTAAAGGAACAAGAGCCATACGGTCCATCTCCTTTGTTGTAATGAAGGCAGATCTGTTAACGAAGAAGGAAAAAAGACAGGAGCTTAGAAAGGCCTCACATGACACTACCTCCTTACTGAGCAGTCTCTGGTTAACTGATGTTCCTCCAGAGACCTAGCCAAGGCTGTGACCCTCTCGTGACATGGGTCACAAGCTCTGAGAACACCCCTCACTCTAGATGGACAACTGCCCTTGGTAAATGGGAACCAAGAGGACAGCAGACTGCCCAGAGCAAGCCTCTCTGGTTGGAAAAAAAAAAAAAACAACTTCCAGCTGATCAGAGCTGCTCCCTTCATGAGACAACATTTTAATGTAACTCACACAGGAGCATCCTAACAATCCCTGCATTCTACTGACTGACCCCAATTCACTGATTCACCAACTCCCTCTAACCCAGGACCTAGCTTCTCCCAACTCTTTTTTTCTCCAATTTAAGGTCAGAGAGGCTCTGAGGGTTTCAAGAAGGCCAAATACAGCCCTTTCAAAATAAGACTCAGTGAAGTTAACAGGCTTGCTCTGAGTCACAGTTATCTAGTACACCTGGCACTGGTGGTGTCTGCTGAACTGGGTTGTTGGTAAGGTGGGGCTTGAACTTCAATCAGCTGTTCCTTCTCCTCTACATTCCTAGAGCTGGGAACCAAGCCAGAGACCATCATGGGCCCACCCACTCAACTCATAGGCATCATATCAAACAGAGCGCTGCAGAACCCAGACCTAGATCATCAGGGACCACCTTCTGGGGATGGAAGCCCCGGGGAGAAGATCAGCAACAGCTGGGCCCTAACTTTGATCCAGTCACTTACAAGCTGCCCGACCTCAAGCAGGCCACTCACCAGCTCTGAGATTCTGTTTCTTAATCCCCTAAATGGGACTAATGCCATCTACAAAGCTGGGCTATTGTGAGAATTAAATGAAAAATATATAAAGTGACTAGAACCAGCGGGTGCTCAGCTCATGGCAGCAACCCCTCAATGGTCACCTGATGATGAGGGGACTAGCCTGAGAGCAGCAGTCCTGCAGGAAAGCAGTACTGGATCCGAGCTTCTAGCCCGTGTGACAGCACTGTGTCCTGAACCACCTCACACAGCCCAGGAGACAGACTGCACATTCCAGATGATTCACGTCTGCTGATTCACTTCTCACACCACTAACAAGGTGATTGCTCCAAAAAGTTAATGCCTACCCTCCCAACACAACCTCGCTCCAACTCCCTCCTGTGACACAGGAGGCTGTGCAGATGAACCTCCACCCACCTAGTTCTCTCTCTCCCTCCCACCCTAAATCCAGGTCATGCTGACGTACACACTGTGTCCTGACCAGGCAGGCTCTCTGCCTCCCTCTTCCCAGACCTTCATCCTCCACTCATCCTCCAGCACTCAAAGCAACCACCATCTGCTCCAGGACTCCTTCCCTGGTACCCAAACTGTGCCCCTGAGACCAGAGCACCAACTCCAACTAAAGCACTGACAATCCCACTAAAGCATTGACAACCAACAGCACCTTGCTATCAACCGCCAACTTGTCCCACCCAGTAGCTGTGCCCCGCCTGGAAGAGCAGAAGGGGCTTCTCATCTCCTTAATGCCAGTGCCTAACCTGTAGTGGATACGCAATAAGGATTAACTGAATTAAATTGATACTAATTTTCAAAAGGCAAAGAAAATCAATTAATACATATTATGTACCAGTCATTTGCTCTATAGCATCTTTCTCAAATAAGTGATTCAATTGAATAATAATTCATTAAAATATAAATATTTTGTTATTAAATATCATTAACATATATCCATCTCATCTCTGTCGCCTCATCCAAGGAGGGCCAGAACAGCCCACAGAACCCATGCTGGCCAGAGAATGACCGCTCAGATCTGCTGCAGAGCGCAGCCAACACTTCGCCTGGCTGCCATCCTGCGTACACAGAGTCCCCGCCCTCAGAGGCAGGCCATTCTGGAGAGACACAGATGTTGCCAACAGGGACTTCAGCTCAGAACTTTGTGCTGGCTGGGCAGAAGCTTATGGGGAACTGCAGCGCAGTCAGGATCCTTTCTGACCCAATCTCCTTTCCTTCCCCTCTCCTGCCACAGATTTCAGGGCACCATCACCACATGGAGGCTCCCCCACCTTCCTCTCCAAAATAAATCTCTCCCACTTTCAATTACATCTTGGTGTCCACTTCTCTTAGGACTTGAAGTCGTCCATGACCACTGCAGTGAGCTTCAAAACAAGTGGTTTCTGTCTGAAGTGCAGTATGAGAATTCACAATGACCCAAGTTAGAAAACTACCCCACAGACCTCCAGAGCCCCGTGGTACCTGCATTTTTCTAAGTCCTGCTAGACAAGAAGGGGCTGGCTGGAATCCCAACCCCCACTAAGCTCTGTGTAATAACTGGCTGTAATCATTGGCCAAACAAGCTCCCCCAACTGCTGGGGTCCAGCCTCAGCAGAGTCCAGGGATACCCTCAAGATGAACGGCATTGGCAAACGAATGAATGACACGGGGAGACCAAGCTTCAGTGAGCGAGGCCCGTAACTTTATTTTCAAAAGGGGCTTTTATACCCTGACTTGTACATAGAGGAAAATGAAAGATGCAAGGTCATGCAGAGTCAGCTCAAACACTCCAGCGGTTTTGCCCTTATTGAAACCAGGATTTTTTTCTGCATACCTTTCCTATAAACAAGGGTCCTATGTTGTGTACATTATCTTCTGGCCTTGGAGGCCTGTTGACATTTTATTGATAAAGGTTGACATTTTTTTGATAAAGGTTGATCAACCAGAAAACTTGTTTTCCCTTGAAGTGTTTTTTCTTTATACCTCTAATCTGTGTCAGCCTCAGAAAGTACTAAACAAAGTTACATTCTCATGGAGCAAAGGTGCAGTGGGTTACAACAAAAAAAAGAACTTATTAGCTCAAAGGTCTGATGTGGTTAATACCAAGGCTACTACCTGTTTTTCTTACATTCCAACTATATTAACTAATGCACTCCCAGGCACACAATGGATAAGGGATATGGGAACCTGGCAGCAAGCATTGGCTCAACAATGAAACCCTTCACCAGTATTATTTTAATAAAACTTTTTTACCCCTCAAAGCGCTCTATATTTTTAGAATGCTTAGGGTTCCCGTGTCATGGTTGGGATGTTGTGAACAAGCATATGCGTAGGTACAAGAGTCTGTATAAACCTGCCAAGCAAGCTAGAATGCTAACAGTGGGGTTTGAATTGAAATGCTCCTTTCATGTCCAGGAGACTTATCAACTAGAGCCCTAAGTTGATTTTCTCCAGAGAAAGGTGGTCGGGGATAGCCCCCTGTTAATGTCAGAAGAGTTGGTGAAAGCATAATATAGTAAACAGTAGACAGACAGATTTTGGTTTGGGATAGATGCTAGAGCAGGTCCAGGGAGTCCCTCGAGTCCTGATCCGCCTTGCTTGTCAGGTCTCCTCCACATGACCTTGTCATGGGTGGGATCTCCCGTGCTGGCTGCCGGCACCCAACCTCACAGAAGCCCTGCAAAGGAGGTACCAGCCCAACTGACATAGAAGGAAAGAAGGCTTCAAGAAGTGGCAAGGTTGGTGCAAGGTCACAGATCTAAAAATCAGCAGAGGCGGGAATCCAGTCCAGGGCTCCCAACAGGCAGACCTCAGTGATCACTTTGGGCCCCTGGAGTTTCTTCTGCTATAGTGTTTCCCTGTCTTCCAACTTCCTGGCCTCTTCCTCATCACTTACCCTCGGGCCCACCCCTCCTGGCACTCACCTCTGGCAAGAGCAAGGGGTCGTTCTGAAACAGGAGCATGCAGAGCTCACCGAAGTTGAGGTGGTCCAAGCCATGTGTTTTCAGCACGCTTATGTTGTGATTGGACATCAAGTTGTGGCCATTCCTACAGTCCTTCCTGCAAACAAACAGGGCTAGGGTCACAGCTGAAATGTCTCCCCACCAAACTCTTATGCTGAAGTCTTAACCCCCAGTACTTCAGAAGTGACTGTATTTGGAGTCTTTCAAAAAAGTGATCAAGTTAAAAATGAAGTCACAGTGGGGGTGGGAGTTGGGGGGGAGCAGGGGCTAATCCAATCTGACTGGTGTCTTTATTAAAAAAAAGGCAGGGGGATCAGGACACAGAGAGAAGACAATGTGAAGATACAAGGAGAAGATGGCATCTACAAGCCAAGGAGAGATGCCTCAGAATATGCTGACAGCGTGACCTCTGACTTCCAGACTCCAGAACTGTGAAAAAATAAGTTTCTTAAGCTACCCAGTCTGTGGAACCTTATTACAGCAGACTGAGCGAACTGAAACGACTGGCAAAATCAATCTTTAAGATAATTTTTCAGGAATAGTTCCTGACATTGTTTAAAAACATCAGAGAAAACCTGCATGTCCATTAAAAATCATAGTGCTCATCTGTAAAAGAAGAGATGGTACCTTGTGAGTTTTAGGCCCAGGGAAGCACCTCTCAGCAGGTATTTAGTGAGACTTACAGGGCCATTTCCCGAACAGTCAGTGTGCCAGTCACTGAGCACTTACTGGCATTTAACATTGGCTGAATAAATGAGTGTGGATGGCTTATGATTACAGGTGTGTATACACACACATACACAAACACACCATTGAGGCCCAGCCCTTTTTTCTGCTCCCTTCTTCCAGTCTTTCGATCAACCATTGCCTCTTGAAAACTCACTGCGAGCCAGGAACTGGCATTATGCCCCAAAGAGCCAAAGATAAGCCTTCAAATGATCACCTGGGTCAACAGAACCCAGCAGAGTCAGGTAAATCACACCTGCTTGACTCAGACACTGCCATACCTATGATAAGCATCTCAAAAGAAAACTGAATCACTGACTAAACCCGTACTTCCCCTGGGCTCCCCCAACGCAGTAAAGAGCAACTTCCCTCTTGCACTGCACAGGCCAAAAACCATGGAGTCATCCAACCCCGCTCCTCTCTAGTGGATACACAGACATTGAGAAGACTCTAAAATGTGGGAAGCACAAGGTCAGCTGTGCTCAGAATCCATCAACAAACAGAGTGGCACCTGATCCTGACAGGAGTGGGGAAGCAATCAGGGAGGGTGCCTGAATGGTGTAAAGTCTAAGCCTGATACTAAGGGCTGAGGAATCAGGCACGGAGAGCAGAAAAGACCATTCTAGGCAGAAAAGTGAAAGTGTTGGTCGCTCAGTAGTGTCTGACTCTTTGTGATCCCATGGACTGCAGCCTGCCAGGCTTCTCTGTCTATGGAATTCCCTAGGCAAGAATACTGGAGTGGGTAGCCATTCCTTTTTCCAGGGTATCTTCCTGACCCAGGGATCGAACCCAGGTCTCCTGCACTGCAGGCGGATTCTTTAAGATCTGAGGCACCAGGGAAGCCCCATTCTGGGCAGAGGGGCTTCATAATTACAATGATCATGATGATGATGATGGCTACTAAAAGGGCATTTATCACAAACCAGGGTTTGCTTAAAAGTTTTGTGAGTTAACTCACAGTGTCCTCAACAAGCCTATAAGGTGGGTAATACAATCCCATTTTGGAGATAAGAGAACTGAGGCTCAGATAAAAACTAATTTGCCCAAGATCACTCAACTGGCAAGGGGCAGAGCCAAGGCAGAGACACGGCAGGCTTGTCTTGGGGCTGGGTTCTTGACCACTTGCTCACTGTCCCCTAAGCAAAGGATGGAATAAGGGACCTGGGACCCTCTCCAGAGGTCACCAACAAAGGCAGCAGTGATGATCTATGTCTGCAACAGCTGATCCTGCAGTTGAGGAGGACAGAGAGCTTCACAGCGAAAGCACAGAACATGCAGCTGACCACACCCTCTCTCTCTTATGTGATCCGGAAACAGTCAAAGAAGGAAGGTTCAAGAAACTGTCCTGTGTAAACCACAAAGAAGACGGAAAAACAAAACAAAACAAAACAAAACACCACAGAACTCAAGATCATCCAGGCCTATAAATACTAGACTTCCAAGACAAAATCTGACCCCAATTTTGGGAATTAGCCTATCTAAAGATAGCAGGTCTGTTATCTTTATTTTACCAACTACAGACATCAACAAGACCCACTAGTGATCTGTCATTAGATCCCTCCATCTACCATCTACTGTATCTACCTTCCTCTCTGCATGCTGCTCCTCCTTCCACCCTGAGATGCTGCCTCTCCACCAGCCCCTGAAGGCTCAATTGCCCTGGCGCTCCACCCTCAGCTTCCACCTCAGATCAGACCCACCCTTGCTGCTGCAGCCATAGTAAATGCTGCCCCAAAACTCCCAAAACCTGCATCTCAGTGTCCTGGCAATCCTCCCAAGTTTCAGACCTGGAGAGCTAACCTCTGGGCACTCTTCAAAACAAAACCCTCTCCCACTCTCTGTCAACAGTAAGAAAGATGTCATCTCCGAGTGAACGATAATAAAGAAAAATGAGTCATCAATTATCGAATCCTGTCACCCTCCTCTTACCAGCTCTCCCAAATTTCTCATACATACATCCATTCCTCATAAGGCCTTATCTGGGTCTTGAAATATCTGCATCTAAGGATTTCTGGGCAGCTGCTTCTCAGGGACATTTACCAGCTCCTCTGCATCCAGGCAGAGACATCCTGCGGTGCTTGGGTCATGGACAGAAAAATAGCTACCATTCCAGAACTGGCCCATAAAAATCTCCCACTAGCCCTCTACTATCCATCTTCTCTACCTGCTCCTTGGAACCTGATACCCAGACAGCCTTTAAGAGTCATGGGTTGAAGAGGACAGAGTCTAGATCTGCCAGCCTGGGTCCCTAAATGACTATATGGATCAAGGTCCATACTTCACGCTGTTAAATCTCACAATCAGACCTGATGTGAGCATGAAGTAAGGTCTATCCTGTTGAGGCAGAAAAAAGAAAAATAACTAAAATTCTTCCAGATGACTGGACTAGCTTCCAAATGGAATCATCGTAAGTAAGTAAAGTCACTCAGTCCTGTCCGATTCTTTGTGACCCCGTGGACTGCAGCCCACCAGGCTCCTCAGTCCATGGGATTCTCCAGGCAAGAATACTGGAGTGGGTTGCCATTTCCTTCTCCAGGGGAATCTTCCCAACCCAGGGATCAAACCTGGGTCTCCCGCATTGGAGGCAGACGCTTTAACCTCTGAGCCACCACTATGAGCATGCATACCACTATCTAAGCTATCTTCCTACAATGCACACCTGATGGCTGCGCTCTTCTGCTTCTTGACGGGCTCCCATTACCTTCAGGGTGAGGTCCCAATTCTTTAGCATTTACCTCTTGAATCTACTCCACAAATCTCACTGAGCGCCTGCCAGGTACAGAGCACAGAGCTGAGGGCCGGGAGAGGCCAGCCAGGACGAAGACGGAGGGGTCTCTGTTCTCCTGAGTTTACGTTCTACTGAAAACAGTGGGGAGGCCATGATAGGCGCTATGAGAAAAGTAAACAGAACGTGATGGAGAAGAAAGAAAGGGGCTCAAAGGAAAGAGATGCCTGAGTCGAGCTGAAGGATACACCAAGCAAACTAGGAAAGGCGGTCCAGGAGAGCAGAGGTCACCCGATGAGCAAAGGCTGGAGTTATACCCGGGCCGGAAGGGCACCCTGAGGAGCCCAGGATGGAGGGCCGGCGAGGACCCGTTCAGTTCCCTCAGGGGCACTGGGGGCCAGGGTTAGAAGCTTGCATTGTATTCCAAATGCAACGGAAGCCGCTGGCGTCTAGTCAGCAGGTGAAGAGCTTTCAAAAGATCCCTTCCGTGGCGGGGCAGAGAGCGCTGAGCGGCCCTCAGAGCGGGCTGTGGCCCCGGGGGCCGCGGGCCCACCCCCACCCCGGTTCGGCCACTCCCAGGCTGTCCCTCCCCGTGCTGGGCCCTCGGTCCCTCTCCGAGGCCACCGCTCGACGCGGAGGCCCACGCCCAGTCCCACGTATTCAGAAAGCGCTCAATAAACGTTCGCTGAAGGGGAAGGAGGGGGAGGGGCGCAGGCCAAGGTACAGCCCCCTCATAATCTCTCCCCAAAAATGACGAAGGGCGGGGAGCGAAGAAGACGCCCTCCCCGCGGTCGGGCTCCCGGCGCGGCGCCTTACCCGTCCCTGAGGAACTTGCACTTGCCGTAGAACAAGAACTTGCAGAGGTGCAGCTGCGCGCACAGCCCCGCGCAGCCCGGCTTCGGGCCCAGATGGGCGCCGCAGAGCCGCAGCGGCGACACGGCCAGCACCACGCGCTCGACGGCCGCCGCGCCCGCCCCGGCCGCCCGCTGCGCCACCACGAAGCGCCCGCGCTCCCGCAGCAGCCGGTCCAGCACTTCGCCGACGACGCTCGGCCGCACGCGGCGCCGTAGCTCCTCCAGCTCCAAGGCGCCCCCGGCCGCGCACAGCACCTGGGTCACCTCACGGAGGAGGGCGGCCGGCGCCATTGTCGTCGGGCCCGCGACTGGAGGGGCGCAGGCGGCTCCCGCGGGGAGGAGACTGCGGCTGAAAACGAAACTGAAAGCTCCCCCCGACCGGGGGAGAACAGAACCCAGTGGCTTCGCCACGCCTCCGGCTCTCAGCTGAGCGGAGCTCGGCGCCTTCCGGCACCGGGCCCCTCAGCTGTGCGCGCCCGCCCCGTCGGAAGCCCGCAGGAGCTTCTTCAGCGTCCGGGGGACTCGGCGACGAGTCCCCTCAGAGTGCTGACAGGAAGAAAGTCAACCCAGCCTAGGGGTCGCGCTTGGCGTTCTGGTAGCGCCTTCGCCGGGACGAGGCTGGGTGGGGCCGCCCCAGAGCGCGCGCCGCCCGCTTTTGACCCGGGCGTCGGGAAATAGCGCGGCAGGCGGACCGCGCA
The DNA here is from genome assembly GCF_016772045.2 of Ovis aries. Classification (NCBI taxonomy): domain Eukaryota; kingdom Metazoa; phylum Chordata; class Mammalia; order Artiodactyla; family Bovidae; genus Ovis; species Ovis aries. The sequence continues at coordinate 104,946,404 of NC_056057.1, forward strand.
CCTTTGCGCCGGGCGCTGGGCGGAGCGGCCTGGGACGCGCACTTGCGAACCGCCAGGCGGCGTCGCGCGAGTCAAACGCTAGACGCTGAGGGAAACCGCGAAGACGCCCTGGGGCCCTCTCAGGTGGAAGCAATCACCCAGAGTCGCGAAGGCGGCCTCAGTGTTACTTTCTGTTCGGCGCAGGCTGTGAATCCCTTGTTTTAAACGCGAAAATCCCTTCTTTTCAAAGGAAAAGCCATTTCTCCCCGCGCCTGCTGAATGGACTATATTAAAGGCCATGGGGGCACAGGAACACCTCACGGACATGGCTGACTGACATGTGACGTGTTAGAGCCCTTTGGGAAAATAATCCCGAAACAGTTACTAATGTTTAATGTGCGTGATCTTTGACCCATTTTTCTGAGAATCTTCTAGAAGTAAAAGGAACGGTAGATAAGGTACGTACAGAAGCATTTGTGTGGAGGAAGTAGGGAGATGGGAGCAACGCGGTTGATCGTTATCCAGACTGGGACACAGCTCTAACCAGCGAGCGTTAAATCTGTACCTATTGACCTGGAAAGACATCTATGATGTGTTGTGGAGTGAAAAAAGAAAGCTGTATAAAAATGTCTAAATCGGTAGCAAGAGGCGAATCCCTTGTGTGTGTGTGTGTGAGAGAGAGAGAGAGAGAGAATGTGAATGTGGTGGAATATTTTTGAACGGGCGGAGAAAGCTGAGGCAGGACCAGGGCTGTGGGCACTGATATTGTAGTAAGTATGCAGTAGGAGGTGTTAGCAAAGTGGGAAAGAAAGTTGAGGGGCGGAAAGATTGTGCGGGAAAAAAATACTTACCATAGTCTATTAACTTAAAATGAACATAAAATTCTAGTTTTAATATTACTACCAAAGTGCTATTAAGTGCTGTTAAGCTACCAAAGATCCATTAAGTGTATGGATGAAGAGTAGATAGTAACAGGGACAGATGAAAATGAATCAGTTAGGGGATGGAGTGAGGAGCAGTTTTTCTCCTGGATTTTAAGTGCTTAAAAAATTGTCATTGTGTATTTTTTAATAAAACTATTTTACGTTCAGTTTTATTTATTTTTGGCCATGCTATGGGGCTTGCAGGTTCTCAGTTCCCTGAACAGGGATTGAACCTGGGTCCCCGTGGTGAAAGTGCTGAGTCCTAACCACTGAATCACCAGGGAATTTACTTAACTTTTAAATTTTAATTGTGGTTTTAGTACAGTTTGACAATAAAATAACATTTTTTTTAAAAAAGGTGATTTTGCTATCTGAAAGCTTGGTTTACCTCTTGGTGAGTGTTGAGCCAAAAGACACAACCAAGTCAAAGATCCATCAGGAGAAAGGATTTATTACCTGCAGCAAGTAAGAACACTGGTGATCTTTCCCAAGGCAGTGTCTCCCCAAACAGCAGAATTGGGGAAGGTTTAAGCTAAGGGTATATGCATATTCATGAAAGGACTTGAGTAGAAGTCAGCATAGAATTGGGGTAGACTGACAGAGCCCAAGATTTAATTGATTGCAGTCATGAGGTTCAGAAGAGGTCAACAACGTCAGGCCTTAGTTTCCAGTTGATCTGCTGGTTGAGCACCTGTTGTTGCTTAGTCGCTAAATTGTGTCTGACTCTTCAACCCCATGGACTCTAGCCTACCAGGCTCTTTTATCCATGGGATTTCTCAGGTAAGAATACCAAGGTGGGTTGCCATTTCCTTCTCCAGGTTGAGCACCTGAGGGGTGGTTAACTTCTGCAGAACAGTTCAAGAAAGTGCTTCAGACTCATCTTTACCATTGAAACAGAACTGGGAGTCTTTACAACTGCTTTGTTATCTTTGCTGTTGTTAATTCTCTTGCCTGTTAACAGTTTGTCCTTTTGTTCCCTTAAGATCATTGTTACTGAGACCTGTTCAAGGGCAAGCATTGTGGCCAGAACTAGATCTCAAAATAGCTTAGGCCTAAAATGGCTTCAGCCAAAATGGCTTCTCTTCTGTCAAGGAAGCCATGCTTGGTTTTCTTTCCTCAGGGATCCCCTACCTTATCTGCTTACAGGATAACAGTGGAGGCAGAGGTTGTAATATGTACAAATCTAGGAATGCTAAAGATTACCATCAGTCATTAGAGGCTTGGAAGATGCAAGGAAGGATTCTTTGGAGCCTTCAAAGGAAACACAACCCTGCCAATGTCTTGATTTCAGATTTCTAGCCTCCAGATCTGTGGGAGAATAGATTTCTGTTGTGTTAAGCCCAGTACTTTGTTATTGCAGCCCAGGAAACTAATTTAGGCTTCTATTTTCCCAGTAGGACATGGAGAAGGATTATCAGCTGCAAGTGGGGCTAGAGTAGGGGCCAGGGAGGGAGAAGATACGACCCAGGGATCATATCAATGGCTAGATTAGTTGCTTCCAATTTTCAGGGAAGTTGGGTTCAGCTTGGATTTGGGTTTTGCCCTTTGAATTCAACCTTGAATGGAGATCAGAGCAAGTTTTGGAGGGCTTTTGCAAAGGATAAATTGTATTAATAGATCATGAAAACCAGCCTGGGTTGAAAGGAGAGGGAAGGTGAAGGGAGTGTAAGAGATAATAATTGGACATCCAAGTTAGAATGACCCCTGGGGGGGGCGGGGGAATTGCAGGGATGAAAACTTGGGGAATACATGACAGAGTAGATAAATAAGTAAATAAAGACAATAGACAATAGTGAAGGCATAGAAAGTAAAAAGAGTTGGGAGGATAGAAGATGGTGAGCAGAAAGTGGTGACTTGAAACTTGGTAGAATTTGTCTATGAGGGAATTAAATCCTTATATAGGAAATGAACTTGTTTTGAAATGTCCTGCTGCTGTTTATGGGAAGTTTAAGTCACCTCATTTGTTCTAGGAACAATCACTGTGTAACCCCTCTGTAGTGTGTATTATAGGGAACATGGGAGTCTCCTTGTCTGAGCAACCCTATAACAAGACCTTGTTACTTTGTGGCTTGACCACAGTGCCCTCCCAATACCCTGGGTTACACAGAGCTGGTCTCTGGGGAGGAGGAGAGGACAGCAATTCCTTCCTTGATCATCACCCTGCCCCAGAATTAAAGCAGAAGGAGCAGCACCCATGAAGGACCCTGCCTCAAAACTCTGGAAATCTTGCTCTGTGGAATCCAGTAACACCTTCAGGAAGCACCTTTTCCTTTTGATAGAAAAAAAGTCGTCTCATAATCTAATCTGTTTAGTTTTACACAGTAACCATTAGAATAATCTGTATTTCAAATCAAGTCACATAAAGTTTGCAAAGCATTACCATAAAATTTTCAGTTTTAGGTTCTAAGGGAGGGGGAGATTGGGGGAGGGAATGATGAAAATGAGGACTATTCATATGTGTTCACCTGTTTATTCAATGTATTTTTAGTATGCTAAACTCTGGGGATGCAAAGAACTAACTCATTTGAAAAGACCCTGATGCTGGGAAAGATTGAAGGTGGGAGGAGAAGGGGACGACAGAGGATAAGATGGTTGGACAGCATCACCTATTCAATGGACATGAGTTTGAGTACACTCCAGGAGTTGGTGATAGACAGGGAGGCCTGGCATGCTGCAGTCCACGGGGCCGCAAAGAGTCAGACACGACCGAGTGACTGGACTGAACTGAACTTAAACTCTGGGGAGGTGCTGATGATAGAAACCACATGTAGTCCCAGCCCTAAACTCAGGCTGCTAGTTCAGACAAAACAAGGGACTCTGCAGTGAGAAATGGAGCACAGACATGGCTGAGAACAGGGGTGGAGGGAGTGTTTTCCCTCTGGTGACTGGCTCTGTGTCCCATTCAGCATCCTGACCCAGCCCATCCCTGCTAGGCTGCACCTGCTGCTAGATTGCACCCCGGGGAGCAGAAGTGATAGGGCCAAAGAAAAGGGACAAAGTAAGTGATTAAATAGTTATTCCCACTGGGGGATTGTAAGTAGAAAAAATATGGGAAACCCCTGTAAGTTAATGGTTACTCAAGAAAGCAGGGTTGCTTAGCAACAAAATGCTAAGAAGCTTGTTAGCAACAATGCAGCAGAAGCATGAGACATGCCCAGAAACAATAAAACAATGGTGGCATGAGACCTACATACTGCCCGGTGAGCTCAGTAAGTTAATGATCCCTAGGATATGCTTTCTACATACTTAAAAAACAATTTGTGGACCTAGCTTGGCCTTGTAGAGACAAGAAAACTCCCCTGCTCAACCTGGAGATGATGATGGAAGCATAAAGTCTACTCAAGAAAAACAGTTATTCTCCCCCTCCCCACTTTTCCTCTGACTATAAAACTGTAGCCCAATAAGTTCTTGTGGCCTAACATTTCTTGCCCACCCGTTTGTAAGCTTCACAAGCGTCCTATTCTGATGAATCACTTCTTATCACTGCCTCTGGTTGAATTCTTTTCTGCACTAACACTAAGGACTGTGGTATAGCAGAGCTCTTCAGAGCCCCTGAAACGACACCTAATGGTTTCAAAAGGGCTGATTTCTGATGGGTGTGAATAGATACATGGTATAATTAGCATCTTGGGGCAGCTAATCTATAATGCGTGATTTGTCATTTTTAATTACAAAATTGAAGTGTTATTTGAATTAGAAAAAAAAAAAACCCAAATGTGTGCAGATTCCCAGCTTCAGTGACCCCTCTGTCCTATTCCCATTCCCCAGAGGTCATCCACCACCCATGGGAGTTATTCCAGAACCTGAAATGTATCTCAGGTTCCATAGGTAGGACAGCTTCTAGAATAAATGCTTAAGGGAAAGTCAAAGTACCATCTTAATATTACTGTGAACCTTTTGTTCCAAGTTATATCTGCCACATGTATTACTTCCTGTTTTTAAGCTTCATTTTTTCCTCTTTGTCCAACTCTGGCATAGAAGGAATATGAATCTACAAAACTTCAGAACTGTCTTTTTAATAAAGCATACAGCGTTATCTCTGGGCCCAACAGTAGCAAGAGTCCAGCAAGGAAGGAGAGTATGGGGGACTTAAAAGTGAATGATGATATGTGGATGGTGATTGGGGTGGGAGTGGGAGGGGAGCCAGGCTCTGGAAATCAGAGCCTCTCTATTAGCAGGTGCAGGCAGAGCGAACAGTCTTTCTCCTTCCTCATCTGGGCCAATCCCCTCACGGAGCCAGCAGCCGAGGGGCAGAACAGGATGGCAGAGGCCAGGGAAGGGCTTCAGGGGCAGGGGCAGCGCATCCCGCAGGGGGTGCTGGCCAGGCTGGTGGAGGGTGCGCAGGCATGGCCTTTACACAGACCCTGGGGGCTGCGACTGTGGGGATTCAAGCTTGCTTCCTGCATCACGTGCCCCTTGTTTACAGCCAGAAGGTGGGTCCCTAGAAGAGAAACCTCAGCCTTTTTATGTACACCCAGCCCCTGGGAAAGTACAGACTCAAAACTTCAGTTGTGTGACAGGAAACTTCTGTTAAAAAATATGTTTTGGATCCCAAATGGATGCCTACAAAGAAAATTTTAGAACACAACCATTCCTAAAGACCATCTACTCCTTTTCAATAATTCAAAGTATATAATAATTTAAAATAATCAAGAGAAATAAGATGGCTTTTAGATTTGGGCTTTGATTCCAATCTCAGTTGTACTCATTAGTGGTGTATTATTTACCCTCTGGCCTCAGTTCCATCAGTAGGGTGGGGAGGACAGCACCTCGCTCGTTGGATGATTATGAGGAAGAAATGAAAATAAGCCTTGCCTACAGTAAGTACTTAATGAAACAAAGGTAATGAGGGCTTCTGTTCAAAACCCTGCCTGCTGTGTGGCACTTGTTCCCCCCACTCTCCAACACCCATATCCTGCACTGGTGTATCTGTCTCACTGCTTGGTAGAAACGCAAAAATCAGGCTCAGAGTCTGATAAGTGCAGGTCCTGATGATCAGTCCCAACAGACAAACTGGAGGAAGGGTGAACACCTCACAGGCTTATAGAAAGTATTTAGATTTTTTTTTTAAACAACAGCTTTCTTCAGATCTAGGTTTTCATCAGTTGGACGAAAGCAGGCCAGTCATAGAAAGAGGTGGTGTAACTATGGCTTGAGTAGCACTCTGGGAAGGCTGTGGGGGTGTGCGCCCTGGGGACCTCTACACTCTTGGGCAGGGGCAGAGCAGAAGCCTCTGCCCTTCTGTTGCTTTGGTCTCCAGGATCCTCCTCCAAGGTGGTCTCTCCGCCCACTTCCTGCCCCGCGGCCTGAGGCGCTCCTGTGCGGCTCCTGCCTCCGAGCTCTTCTCTCTGACACTCTCAGATCCCGCCAGGCCTGGCTCTCAGCGTCCTCAGAGCACCTGTCCAGAAGGACTGCATTCTCCTCAGTAAAGCCGCCCCTCCACTCCTGCCTTCACAAGGCAGCCAGGCCCCAGGCGCCGTGTTCTCGCTCACCTTTCACAGCCACAGAAGCTTCCGGAGGAAAAGAACAGGTCTGCTGTTTGTTCACCTTGTAATGCTCTAAAGGGTGTGTGTGTGTGATACTGCGGGTGCTCTAAGAGGGGTGTGTGTGTGATACTGTGGGTGCTCTATAAGGGGAGTGTGTGATACTGCGGGTGCTCTAAGAGGGGTGTGTGTGTGTGATACTGTGGGTGCTCTATGGGGGGTGTGTGTGATACTGTGGGTGCTCTAAAGCGTGTGTGTGATACTGCGGGTGCTCTAAGAGGGGTGTGTGTGTGATACTGCGGGTGCTCTAAGACGGGTGTGTGTGTGTGTGTGTGATACTGTGGGTGCTCTAAGAGGGCGGTGTGTGTGTGTGTGTGAGTGATACTGCGGGTGCTCTAAGGGGTGTGTGTGTGTGAGTGATAACTGCGGGTGCTCTAAGAGGGGTGTGTGTGTGATACTGTGGGTGCTCTATAGGGGGGGTGTGTGATACTGCGGGTGCTCTAAGAGGGGTGTGTGTGTGATACGGTGGGTGCTCCATGGGGGGGGTGTGATACTGCGGGTGCTCTAAGGGGTGTGTGTGTGTGATACTGTGGGTGCTCTAAGAGGGGTGTGTGTGTGTGTGTGTGTGTGTGTGTGAGTGATACTGCGGGTGCTCTAAGGGGTGTGTGTGTGTGATACTGTGGGTGCTCTAGGAGGGGGGTGTGTGTGTGTGTGTGATACTGTGGGTGCTCTAAGAGGGGTGTGTGTGTGTGTTTGTGTGTGTGCGCGTGCTCTTAAGTGACCATAAAGAAGCGCACAGCCAGTCACCCCTCTGTGTTCCTGTTTCAGCAACTGCTTCCCCAACAACACATCTAATAAGGTAATAAGACATTCAAACTTTTCACACTGAAACCATCAGAACTTGAAGGAGCCTAAGTTTGACACAGCTTTTCACATTCTCAAATAATTCTCTCAAGACTCAATAAGGAGAAAAAGGGCAGAAAGTCAGAATTGGATATAGAATTCAGATTTTTTTCTTTCAAAGACACATTTTATACAACTTTCAACATTTATACTTTCAAACAAAAGGAGCAAAAAATACACCGAGTGCTAAAAAAAAAATCAAAACAGAATACAATTTTAATTTCAATATTTTAAAATACAGAAATTGAAAAGTAGGAATACCAAATACAACTTTAAACAAGTCACTTGTCCTTCTCTATAATAATCAATGTAAACTACTTAAAAACTTACAAATTTAAAACAGAAACAAAATAAATACTGTACACTTTCCCTGCCTGCAGGCAAAAGATGGGAAATACTGTTATGAATCGGAAAAAAAAAATGCTCTTAAAGCTTCAGCACCCCACTTCCCAGCCACACCCCACTCCGCCGTCACAGTGTGCTTCTGTATTCAAAGGACACACATGTGCACACACGCTTACTGCCTACCCACACAACAAGACACTACTCTGCAGACACCCCGAACGAGAAAGGCTACCAGTCACCTGGGACCATGGGCATGAAAATCAGGTCAGGAAAGTCAGTCAGGCTAGCAAAACATTACTACAAAACTAGTAAATACCAGAGCCAACAACTGTCCCTTTTCAAACTTCACAGATTTCAACCACCTAAAACCAAGACTACCCCTCCCTGCCACCACCCTCTACCCTCCCCCCAGCCCCCCCAAATCAAACAAACCTGCTGAAGCACTGGCGAAGTTAGACATTTCACAGCAAATGTGAAAATTCATATTATATAATCTCTTAAAATGAACCTTTTCACCCTCTTTCCACAGCATGAAACTGTTATGGCTTAATTTATATTAAAAGTAGAAAAGTCTTTTCGGAAGGAAACGCGGTCTGCCAAGATGCACGTGCATTTCCTGATCAGTGCTATTTCATACCTAACAACTGCATGACTTGCTTTGCAGTCAGAAGCTGTTTTTGGAAAAACTGAGGTTATAGCTTTTGATTCAGTCTAACCATAAATGTAAGGCCCTTAGTTTGGTTTAGGTTTCTTTTGCAAGATAAAATAACCTTGGGGTTCACTTAGCAAGTTACACCTCAGGTCCCTGACTATAATGTGGAAGTTATATGTATGCTTTGCAAAAATAAAAGGTGAATCCTATGAATCTTAGAGGGAAGAAATGATTCTAGGCAAGGAATCAACTCCTCATTATATATTACACCTGCTGCTGGTAATGATTATCCACCAAAATCCACCAAAGAAATATGAGTATTTCTGGGTTTTTTCCTGCAAAATATTATATATTCTAGCACTTATGATCATTGTTTTGGTGAAAAATCTTGGGGGAAAACAACTGACACTTTGAAAAGGAAATGGCCAAAATAAAACTGGGTGGAGGCAAGGTTTATCTTTATGATTAAGTTCCATTTAAGGTTGTCTTCTGAAATAAAAGTGAATTCAGAATGTCACAGGTCTTGCATAGGTAAACTACTTGGAGGTCTTGGGCTACGTGGTAGCCAAGGTTTATTAGTGAAATAGTGCAGAGCAGATAAAACTTGTTGGAAGAATCACTGAACACAGTTTCAAAAAGGCTTTAACAAGAAAAAAATTCAATATTACACTTGTTAAGACAAAGCTTCAGGACATTAGAAAAGAACAGGAAGGGTGAGAGGGAGACTCTAAGGAGTAGAATGCAGGTAAATGAGTATTAAGTTTCCTCTACCCACTGAAGAAAAAAAGAAATACCATAACAGAATAAAACTACAGTCATGATAAGCTAACTGCTTTGGAAATAGGCATTTGCTTCTTAATGTCCTTAACTTAAATTTTTAGGTAAGGGGTATCAAATATTTGACTATGGCATGACATTCACTGAAAAATAAAAAAAATACAGGAAGGTTGTTTAGTAAGGCTACAGCATTAAAATTCCATTACGTTCAACAGCAATGTAGTGAGTATGTCACTTCCTCTGTCTTTCCCCCTGGCTTCCAGGAAGCATATCAACATCACCCACCACAGATGAGCTGAGGCTGCAGTGTCAGAGAAGAGGGGCTGCTGTAGGGAGCAAAGTACCAGAGGTCTAGTATCCACTGTTCCCCCAGCTGGTCACTGCCCTCTCTGGGTTTCATTTGTCTCTTCTTAAGCTAAAGATCAGATGTTCAACCTTCTCAAAACTGCTTTAAATGGAAATCTGGGGCATCTGAAAATGACTGACATTTAACTTCTCTTTTTGGAGGAAGCAATTAGCTTAATAACTAATGAGAAAAATGAAGTTTTGAAAAAATTTCAAATTTATAATGAAGGCCTCATCTCTTAACATGAAATCATAAAATGCTTATACACTGCAGTATCTACTACGGCAGCAGTATACTGGGCCAGTTATTCATCAACTTTTTGGGGAGGTGACATCACTAGAGAGCATTTCTTGCAAAAAGCAAAATCTTTTCTTTTGAAGCTTCAAGACTCCCTTCCTACACTACAGTGGTTTCTATCTACCCAATGAGCCATTGTTGGGCAACTCAGAGCTGTCTTTGCTGATCCCCCATTATTCTTCCATCTTATTTTCCTGCCCTACTACTGTGAGTAGTTGCTAAACCAACCTAATTCCATGATTTATTTTACCCTATTCTAGTGCCTTGAAGAGTAAGTAGAATCTGTGAAGCAGTACTCTTTGAGAAGAACTCAAACTAATTTTAATTACTTTAAATCATCTAATCATCTTAATGATTACTTGAGGATAAACATTCTCACTCTTCTCCACAAACTATCTCATTCCTTTTTCTTTCACTTCACGCACTGATTCTAATTCAGCACCTTGTTAAGAGATTCTTCAGTTTTTTTTTTAGGTAGCATGCTCTGGGCATATATTTGATGTGAAGCAAATTTTATGAGTAACAGCAGTTTTCATTTAAAAATGCACATAAATGTACATTCGTTCAATTGTACTTATCATAAATTCTCTGCAAATATGAAGTGTAAATAGATAACACTTTTCTATGTTTTTCTTGAGTTTTGATCCAAATTTACAAATGAGAAAACTAAGACTCAGAAAGAATAAGTGACTTATTCAAGGTCACACAACTAAAATATAAAGGGCAGAACTTGGACGAACACCCGGTACTCTGCTCCTTTCATGCTATAACATGCCCCTGTGATTATGAACATTATTGATTTTTGAAATGTCTTTTAAATTTTGAAAAAATTTTTACTTCTATAGTTGTAGAGTGTATCTCCACTGAAACTAATAAAGTTATGTCTTGTTTTTTCTATGAATGGGCCCTCTTTTGTTTACGTTTCCTCAGAAGTGAAAATAATACTGCTTATTTCCTAGAGAAGAATACCTTCAAGAGCAGAGATCACAACTCCAACTTTATATCCCCCCACTCCCACAGTACTAAGTAGCGCTGGGCACATAGTAGATGCATGATAAATATCTGATCTCATATGAATAAATACAGTAGAGTTCATTAAAAAGGCAATAATTGGATTAAAAAATAGAGCAGTATTCAGTGCTGAGTATTTAAGTAGTGATACAGATGAGCTTGTTTTCTGAGTTCATAAGATGGTTTTGGTTAGAATTTTCAATTCTGTATGCTTTAAAAATCAACTGATGCTCATTAAGTTCAAAGTATTTCTAGGATATTGGACTATTATGAACTGCCAGTGTTGTAGAGTTTACATCATTAATCAATACTGGAGAGCTTAGTATTATGTGATATTATGAATTAGAGTACAGTGGATCCCAGGTTAACAGAAGTCACTTATTTGAATCAATAAAGGAAAATGATTACCTGCTACTACAATTAAAATTGCATACATTAAATGATAATTGTTGGTTATTATTTGTATTTGCTTATAACTAACTAAATGCCACCACTGCTGTCTTCCTAAGTTGCAGTGTCTATAGGGTGGTATTATTTATAAATGAGACTGAGGGAAAGACGAAAGGGTATTACAGTCGAGTCCGGACGCTGGCGGCAGTCACTTCAAAGTTCAGTCATTTCCATGAGATGCAGGGATGCAGCACAGTCAGTGATTTTATAAGAGCTTTGACTATGGAGCTCACTGGATTCAGTGGCTGAATTTTTACCAATTCACAAAAAGTTTACATGTATTCTATTTTAGTGGTTATTTCATCTTACTTAAAACTTAGCTAGTTAATGGGCTAATTAATAATTAACACTGCCAAAAATGAATCCACAGTACCTTCACTTAGAAGTTCCATATACTGGCTACTTTAAATTAGTATTTATTGGCCTAAGTACACAGGGCAGATACTGGCCACAATTTTAATTCATAAAAATAATTTATTTTCATTTTTATGGCTAAAGAAAAAAAAGGTAATTAAAAATACTTAAAGCTGTGAAAAATGTAAAGACAACAAAAGAACCCAGATCATAATGTAGCTGGAAAAAGAAATTATAATTCTTATTTCTAAACTAAAACCAAAACATGTGTACTATAACACTAAAATGGTTTATCTACAGAAAACCAAAACATCACAGTACTATATTGTGTAGGGAAGGTGGGAGAATCACGCAAACCCACATTTTTCATATCTTGAGATCTGATGACCAACCAAATGACTGACTGTACCTACTTCTTACCTAGTTTTGGCATAGTGTAGACAGAGTTTTGAGTCAGCCTATTATAGACATTTAGTACTTCCAAAAATATTCTTCCTAAAACCCAGATAAGACCCAGACAGTGGTCCAATCATTAAACCAAAAAGGCTAATTCATAAGATATATATATATTCCATGAAATATTGGAATGGAAACAGAGTAAGAAATATTTCTCTTTGAAAATACATTTGAATGTAACCATGAAAGACAATGGTATAGACTTCTTTTTTCTTAGCTCTTCAAGTGATACTTAAAAGGGAAAGTCCTGCTACCTTGCTGAGTGGAAAAAAAAAAAAAGACATCCATAATATGGCCATATTTCTTTTCCGTAAAAATAAATTTTATCCAATTTGCCTGTATTTTTTGTAGGAACTTATAAAATGCTCTACTGTCAGAACTGGAAATATCTCCACCCCACCCCCCAAGAAACAAGAAATTACTTGTTTTTATGTCACAGGCGGAGAGGAAAACATAAGCTATTGCAAGCAGCTGAAAACTGGCATTTAGTAAAAATTGTGCACAAAGGAGATAAATGATTCCTTAAAGCTCAACCGGATACTTAACCTCACTATGCACTGGTTAAGTTAGGACAGATGGAAGAAACTGCAAAAAGCACCCATTTTACTCCAAATCCACATCTTAAATAACTCATTAGAAGGTTAAGAAATAAAAAACTAAACACACACACACACACACACACACACACACCCCCAATTCATCTACTCCAACATGCTTGCTTCTATACAACTTAATATAGTATAGTCTTATTATATTACGGCTTATTATGCAGATTTGAATATTCTAAGTCAAACCATATTTCATATTTTCCAACAGATTAGGTATACAGAATAAAAGCATCATAAAATATAACCTCTGTGGCAGGTGCTGGCCCTGCCCTCCAACACCAGCAGTATGAAGAAGGCCCTCTGGAGTTACAAATGTATTTGGAAAACTACAAACATGACAATTTAATCAAACTTATAATACTTTTCCCACAAGTAGGGAAAAGATAGTAAAGCTGTACTCTTTGGGACCCAGATATCATCAGCAAAAGTGAAAATGCAAGAAGCCTATTTTTCTATTTAGAAGAAAACTGCAATGTCAAACGAAATGAGAAATGTGGGGTCTTGAATGTAGTTCTTACACACTGGCTACGAAAGTGTTTCCCTGCAAAGAGAAGAGTCTGTGTCGTCACGAAATGAGGGGGAGTGCAGAGGGAAGGTGGGACGTAGGTAATCGACCTGGATAACAGTATGCACCTTGGATGTTAGCAAAAGCGAAGCTAATAGCTTATAAAAAACACATGAAATATATAAAATAAAATGATTTTCATATACATCTTAATTTAAAATAATTAATGCATCAAATCCCTGTTTAAGACTTTAACCTGAATAGCAAATTTAAGAGTCCAGACTAGTTACTGTTACCGTGGCTCTTCCCCACGTGTAACATACACACTATCAAAAATAATTTAAAAACCTTCACATTCTTAAATCTAAATTAGTGAGATATTTCTCCAGAAATCTTCCAAATAAATAGCTTTAAAAAAGAAAGAATTTAAAAGCTGTTAACTTTAAAAAAAAAAAAAATCTGTTAAATAAATTACTGATAATTCTTTACCCTATCACTGAAAATAAATCAAAACACTACCAACAACAAAATGAAATTCAAGCCCTGACAAGAGACCCTTTCCAGTTCAAGGTCTCTTTTTAAGGTTCTACCCTCCTTCTTCCTCTCCCCACCAGGTCCAAAATGGTTATTGCTGAGTGGGTGTGGCACAGTGAAAATGCAGCATCAGGTTCATTTTGTTCTTCAGGCAGTGTTCCCTACTGTACATGCAAACTGCTTCAGTGGGGTGCGTGGAAGCTCCAGGCTCCCGCACCCCAAGACCAGTCTCCGAAGGGAATAGTGGCCACGGCCGCAGCTCCGTCACACAAAGAAACGTGCGTGGCCATTTCTGTTCAGTTTAAGGATCTTCCCGAGACGCTGTTTGGCTGTTGCCATTCCTTTTTTTGGACGTTTACCTACAAAATACAGCACACCAACAGCAGTGTAAGTAACAGTGAAAATCACAGTTGATAGCACTTGGAAGACTTAAAGCAGAGCGACAAGGCAGGCAAAGGCTTTTAGGTGTCCTGAATGGGTCGAGTCACACGCCTGGAAGTCCACTGCTTAAAACCCTTCCAGCTCGCCCACGAGATAAGGGCCAGCCTCCTTCCTAAGACTTACAGGACACTCCCCCGGCCTAAGCCCTGCCTGTCTCTTCAGCACCAGCTCTTACCATCCTGCCTCAAACCGCTCCAGCGATGCACCTGTTCCGTCCTCACCCCCCGCTGTCTCTCCCCCGTCCTGGGCCACGCTGTCTCCTCCGCTGTCGGTGCTGTCGACACTATCCCTTCCCCTGCCTCACAACGGCTAACCCATCACAGCCTTTCCAGGATCCACCTCCCCCTCCAGGAAACCCCTCCTGCTCCTCAGGGCTGACTGAGATACCTTCTTCTCTGTCCCCATAGTAATCTGAGCACCTATCAGTGCAGTGTCCATACCCAGCAGGCTGTAAGCAATGTGAGTGCAGAGACATGTCTATTTAACTTAACCTACACACGTGTAACATTACCTTTTGTTGCCTGGTTGCTGATAGGTGGTGGATTTGACGCAGGTCTCTTGGTGGGGTGAAGGGGCACTGAAAAGGAAGTTTCACCAACAGGCCTTTCTGGGCTTATACTGCCGTTACTTAGCTGGCACGCCCCTGATATCAAGCTTGAACTCTGCGTATACTTTGCATTCTGAAGGCTTGAGCCACTGCTGTCCACAGAATTCCTACTTTGTACTTTCTGACTGATTTCTGATGAAACTTCCTTCTTGATGCATTTCTGGCCTCTATTTAGATCCTAAAAAGAAGGAAATAAGGCCGAATTTTTAGGGTTTCTTTACGAGAAGTAATGTATTAACAATTTAAGAGAGAGAAGAAATAAATTACTGAACTTAGGTTTTTTTAACATGAAGTGGCCATAGATGACCCCTCCTGATGGTCATCTCATTCTCAAACCTAGTAGCTCTGAAGGATTCAGGTTTTAAAGATGCCTTGTAACTTGAGACATCTTCAAGTTGAGAAGAAAACATTATAGATAGATAAGATAGATGACTGGTAGGTCTTGAAATCAAAACAGAGAGGGTCCCAACCAGAATTAAAGAGAGAAAAGGAAAAGATAAACCTGAAAAGAGCATACTGTAGATATAATGTTTCATGAAACTAGTTTTAAGTGTGTGTTTGTGTGTGTTTATTATAGTGAATTTCTGATTCTGTAATGGTCAAGTAAGTTTTAAAAATAGCATTAAACACAGACTTGCTTTAAAACAGTCTTACAAATACGCTTGAGTATGAAGAAACAGCTTTTTAATTTGACACACTATTCTAATACCTCTCTAGATTACAAGAAACAGAAATTCTATTTTCTCTAAGGTGATCTTGCTCATCATTTGTCTTCTGCTTCTTCATTTTCAAAGACAATTATAAAAGCAACAGCTGAATTTAAATAACAGCTTACCTTTTAATACTAAATCCAATAATGCTACTGAGTTATAAATTTTATAACCAGTGAGGCACTATAGAATCATACATTAGTAAGTGAATTCTTAATAGTTAAGGAATTTCTTACCTGACCTTTGTCTCTGGAGCATATCCTCCCATTAAAAGAACTTGTACTTGCCTTTAAAAAATAACTTGGTTCTTTCTCTTATTATAAAAGTAATTGACAAGTATTTAGAAAATATAGATAAGCCAAATGAAGAATGTTAAAACCACCCATATTTCTGTTATTAGAGAGCAAATGGGGTTGGGGAGGCTTGGAGACTCCACTGTGCCACCTAAGAGTTTTGATTCTTTCTTTGGTTGTCATTTTCCAAGGTCTGCAGCAAAAAGGTTATGCTGCTGCTACTGCTAAGTCGCTTCAGTCGTGTCCACCTCTGTGCGACCCCACAGACAGCAGCCCACCAGGCTCCTCTGTCCCTGGGATTCTCCAGGCAAGAATACTGGAGTGGGTTGCCATTTCCTTCTCCACAAAAGGTCACACAGCCTTCCTTTTTTGGTGCTACTAGCAACGTTTTTAAAAAAAGGTATTTTGGGGGTTCATTTTGTTCGGTATAAGCATTCATACATGAGAATCCTCAGATATCAAGTGTCTTCTCTTGGAGCAGTGACTCTCAATCTGGACTTAATGAATGGTCTGGGGTGAGGGTGGGGTACAAACCATGAGAAAAATGTAAGCACAAGTCATATTCATGGAGAACATTTTTTGGAAAGAAAATATTTTCCTGTAACTGTCATCAAATTCTCAAAGAAATTTGATATCTAAAAATGCTCAATAAACAACAGCAGAGATTAAAAGGATCCTTGTGGTATTGTGGTACTTTTTCCTTTCATGTTTCATTCTAGGCAGACATAACCTAAAGGTGTTGGCAGCCAGGAGTTTTTAACTGCTTTCTTAAATAAGTTGCTTTTTTCCAGATAACATTCTATCCATAAGCCTTTCATTGGTTAGTACATCAGAATCCCTAAAAATGGACAGCTGTTCAAAGGTACATTCAATGACAACTGTTAAGCTTTCTACATCTGGGGGTTGATTCCTGATTGCAGTTTTAAAAACAAAAGCAAAAACAGAGCTAATGACAATCCTATTTCAATATTTCAAACCTTGAATATACCTGAAGATTAAATCTGGAAGTTGTATCAAATTGTTTAATCCAGGAAGAACTCCTCAACTCTTGATCTTCAGTCTTGACATGATATCCTAAAGAGAAATTTTAATTAAAAATCTTCTCACAAACTGGATCTTAAAGAACAAAGTTAGCCTGCTGCTTAAAACTGAAAGTAAATTTATGTTGACATTTTATTCAAAAAATGAGCATGCTAACTCTTTATTCATATACTTTCACCATACTCCTTTCCCTCTCAAAAACAAAACAGTCACCAGCTTGCAATCCAACATGTTAATTATTTCAGTTCTCTCAAAGACTGTCTTTCTTTCTACGGCAGGTTTTGGGCCAGATGCTGGAGGACCTAGATCAAATTCTGTGGCCATCTGTTGTAGATGTAAAACCAAGTGCAATACAGTTTCTCTAAAAATAGTATATTTTCCCATACAGAATAAAGGCATATGTTTGCCTGAATCTGGCAGCATTTCCAGAGAAGCTTTCTTTTCAAGGGGCCAAAGAGATTATAGGAAGACAGAATGATAAGTGGAAAGACAGAAAAACACAGATTTGAACTTGAGATCTTTCATTACCAATACATCTTTAGCCAAGTTATATAACCTCTTTAAACCTGAGTTTCCTCTTATACAATAAGCAAAGATTTTGAGATCACATGATCTAGTCTTGGATTCAAATTCCAGTCACTGAGTAGCCATGTAAGTGTGGGCAAGTTAATTCCACTAAATCTTTTTTCCTTTACCTATTAAAGCTACATTACACACACCCAACATGTCATTTCAAGAATTAAGTGAAATGAATGCCAAGCTCCTGGCACATAATCGACACAGCTAGGTGGGAATGAACATAATTCCTATAATAGACTTCAGTTTTAATGTAGTACCATCTTTTCCCTAATCCTCCTCAGATTTTTGGGAAACAAAACTTCTCCCTAAAGGCAGACTGTCTCCTGTTAAGTAGAAGAGGATACCCTCCAGCAGAAACAGCTGAAAGCTCGCCTTCCCTTCCATAAAAGGAAAAAGAGTGGATTGTTCAAACTAAGCACATCAATTAAGACACAAACATGCCCTCCATTCTGATCAGCTTATAAAAGGGAAACAACACTGTCTTGCAAGTCAGTGAATACAACCCCTAATCCGTTAATTTACATTCTGAGTTATTCTATTTGCAGCTAACATTTGTCAACATCATATATATATATATATATATATATATACATATATATATCTGCCAATATGTCTAACACCATCTCCAACTAAAGATGTTTAATAAACATTTCTTGTTCATAATCCTTAACCTCAAGCTAGGATTACAGGGCTATTAAGGTGAGGGTTCTATGTTATTTTTCAGAAAATTACAATTTATGTTTCTTACCACTTTCCACTGGCTTATCACAGCGATACAACTGCCTGACCTCACGGTTACTGCTGTGGCAGCTGCTGGGGTCCTGGAGAGAGGGTCTTTCACCACCGCAGTCTGTGCTTTGAATCTGCCTTTGTAAACACGTGGAATAGTGCAACCCTGCCATAGACAGCATGCCCTGAATAGCTTCTTCCTCTGTGCTCGTCGAGGTAGGACATTCCCTGAAGGGCAGATCAGCAGAAAAGACAAGAACTTTTTTACTCTTAAGGAAATATTTGGTAAATTTTAAAACCAAAACACACGCACACAAAACAAAAACCCCCAAACAAAACAAACAAAAAAAAACAAATGTTTTCCTATAATTTATATAACATTGTAATAACACCATCATCATCAGCATGCCTACCTTTTAACTGGAATTTCACTTCGAGATGGCTTTTGGCTCTTTTGAAGGAAGTTCCTCATCACATTAGATTCTTCCTTAAAGTTTGATGTTATCTCTTGTTTCTTTTCATCACCTGAACTTTCAGACTCTTCAGTGGTAAAATTATTTTTCTGAGATAATTAAATAGAAGGAAGTCTATATAAGAAATCAGAACACGCTTATACAAACTAACCAAAAACAGTTTATCCATCTAAAGGGAAAGTGAGAACTTCATTATCATGGAATTATTTCTGTGTTCCATATGAAAAAGTGGAAATAAATCTCTAGTTACTGCAGTAACATAATTCCTTAGTTTAAAAAAAAAAAAAAAACACACACAGTACAGGCTTTCTTTATGGCAAAATGAAATATAACCTATGAGGAAATATGAGAAACGAGAGCTGTATCTCCCTCCACCCTTTCCAAAATCAGACAGAAGCTTTGTTGATCAGATGTAAGTAGTCACGTGACGGGGTGTGTGTGTAATTACCACTGAAGAGAAGGCTCTGTGCCACAAAGGTCAGACAGACAGGCTTTGGGAAAGCTGTCATCCACTTTCCTCCCATGTAAAGGAAAGTGAGTGTTCATCTTTCCACCACATAACTGTAAGTTGCAGGGTCCCAGGCGTACCAGTGCAGTGCAATCAGGTCCAGAGTCTTCTGAATCAGAAATATCAGAATATTCAGATGATCGATTCCTGAGTTCTGATTTCACACTTGTTAAAAACCCTGAGAAGGAAAGTGATCAGAGAAAAAGAGCCATCAGAACTGGAACAAAGTGCCATCCAAAGCCCGTCCAACTCAACTGCGCCGGCTCTGTCCTTTCTCATTGCTTTCACTGTCTTCATTTCGTTCTTCCCCCAAGGATTTTTCCCCTAATTAACCAAGATACAGACTGAAGTGTATTCTTAAAACTTCTGTGGTATTTATCAAATATGGTTTACAATCCTTGCATGGGTGGGTTGACTATTTTATTTCTTCCCAGAAAAAAACCTCAACACTAAAATTAGCTACAATGCTTTTCACTTTCTGTTATGCTTTATTTGTCTCAACAGAAAACAAAACAAAAAAACTCTCCTGAGCCTAAGACACATTCAAGTAGACAGTGAATTCAACAAGCTTATAGACCAAGCTTCACCCTTGCGTCTCTTTCCCCACAGCACTTTCGGCTAGCAACTGCTGGATAAAGTCCATTGATCAGCTGTGTCTCCCCCGGCATGTGAACAAATGTAGAGTCACCGACTAAAATAACAAACTTATCTGGAATTATCAGGAACTGAGGTATTCGACATGGATTTAATAATATTAATTATCTAGAATATTCACTTATCAAGTACAAAAATGTTTAACTACTTTTTAAGATAGAAGGGTATACGGAGGCCCTGAAAAATGTTGAGAAAATGAAAGACTTCATTCAAAGATCTCAAGGAGGAGGAGGTGTTACTATTCATTGCATTGATGGTAACCAATTAATAACCAAGTAGAGCCTTGTCGTCAATATGCAATCAAATAAAATAATACTTGGGTTACTAATAGCTTCAGATCAGCCAGTTATATATGTCTCCTAATTCTGAAAACCATATGTATGTTAGCTAAAATTATCTTGGAAATTGCACTACATTTTCAACTGCTTCATAATTCGGAGTAGAGGCCCATAAAATGCATGAGCTTTTATGTGACTCTTGAAAAAACTGTCATTAGATGAGGGTGTCACTGGCCAATGACATCCTTGTCACTAATACCACTTTCCCCAGCTGCCACCCCTCATTGGGAGGTCACATTCAGCATTTCCCTGATGGAGAGAGGACTCAGAAATGCTCCAGATTTCTCAAAAGAGTATTAGGGACACAAGAAATTTTAATCCTACTACTAATTTAAGCACTTTAAAATTAGCAAGTTACCTGACATATTATTAGCATATTAATAATGAACAGACCTTTTAAAATGACCATTAAAACAAACATACTGTTAAGTGGTTTTTGAGACTCTTCATTCTCCACTCCCTCTATTCCTGAACTCTCTTCCATCTTCACTTTTGCCTTTTTTGTCCTTCTCTTATCCTCTTCATTTTCACTATCTGCTGTATAAAGACTCTGATCTGTGAAGGGTTGTCTCTCATCCCTGTACATAGAGGGAAAAAGAATCAACTCAGAAAATAGCGCAACTATGCAGCCAAACAGTATTACACTCTCCTTACTTTGCAGAGAAAACTGAGAATTGAGACACTTTCCCCATATTTCAGGCAGGTGTGCAATGGTCTGGACCCAGAATAAAATGAACAGAGGGAATCCATGGAAAACTAAACTCTCTGACACTTTGATCTACTTCACGTACTTAATTATCCTTCCATTTGTCAGCAGTAATCGAAGATCATTATCTTTCGCTCTCCATTCAGGTACTGTGGAAGATGGCTGGAGATGTTTGTTGAATTTTCCATTCAGTTTTGAGCTCAGGATGTCCTTAAAGTATAAAAACAGAACTTACTTAACCTCCACCCTCAAAAATACCTGCTTGACAGGTAAAGGAGCAGGAGAGTGTACCACCACCTCCCCCTGCCCCGGTCCCCACAGCCCTGCATCCTAAGAGTGCTGGGCAGCCTCCAAGGCTAGGGCATTTGCAGTGATGCAGCATGGAAGCTAAATGGCTCCTAAAACCAGCATGAATGTGGTTCATCTTTCTGTAGGGCCAGTAACAGTAAAATACGTTCTACAAAGCAGAATATAAAATCTGCCTCACGTGAATTCAGACATTTCACTCTTGTAGAAAGCTGGAAAACTGGAGAAGTACTGCCTTCGTGTATTTTGAGTTCTCTTTCCCTTGTTTCTCCCTAACTGCTGGGTCCTTTCCGGTTCCCCCATCTCTGCCCCAATCTCTAGTCTTCCCCCCAGGTACTCTCAGCGATTTACAGGTCACCATCCTGCTATCACCAGGAACAAATGCCACCGAGTGACATAAAGGCACAACAGTGGCTGGTTTTTAAAACATAAAGAATATTTCCTTTAATATTTTTCTTTAATAATATATAGAGCTTCTTATAATAACCTGAAGCTTCTCCCACATAGCTATGGATGAATCTTCTACCAGATGGCTATGGGTTGAAGGAGGTTTAGAACAACAAAAGCTTACAACAGTATAAATAGAATTATATAAAATTTAAAATATTTAAGGAAGCTTTAATTTCTATATAACATCTGTAAATATGTTAATTCAGAGATACTGCTATCTTACTCATTTTAAACTGTCCTCTCCTTAAGATGTACAAACATGGATGACATGGGTCTCATCACAGGTCAGTAGCATGTTTTCCAAAGGCCCCACACTGTCATCCAAACATGGATGACATGGATCTCATCACAGGTCAGTAGCATGTTTTCCAAAGGCCCCACACTGAGCTCATCACTCTGTCAGGCCAGCATTTCTCAAACTGTAATGAGTTTAATAGTCTCCCAGCCTAACAGTGATGCATGCTGCTGCCGCTGGGCCAGGGTAAGGCCTACAGCACCTGCACTTTCCTCTGCCTTCAATACTCCTCCTCAAGTCTGTGTATCCACCTGACTTCTTCTATGTAAGTGTCTGTCAAATGCACCTACCTGAGAGGTTCTCCGATCACCTTAGCAGAAGCAGCCAACCACCAGCCCCTTTATTCTACTGCTCTCTTCATGACCTTTTTATCTGAAATTATACGACTTTAATACCTGTCTCTGACTTCGATCCTTCCAACTTGAACTAGGATGGAAGCTCCATGAGGGCAGGGGCTTGGGTTTTGCCCACTCTGGTACCTTCCCCAGAGCCTAGAAGAGTACCTGGCACTCAGTAAACACTCGATACACATGTCAGCAAACCGATGGGACCTGTTCGTCCTACTTCTACACCAAAGCATGCCCCCATCACAAGCAGAAGTGCTGCTGACCCCTAGGGTGCTAAGCAAAGCTCAGACAACAAGGGCCAGCCTGGCCTCTTTCTATCATCCTTCTGAAGGCCTTTCAGAAATGACTGAGTCTCTCATGTGACCATGGAACAGAAGCTTGCCTCTTCCCAGGGACACATCTCCAGTCTTCTGAGCACCTCCCTCGTGTGGAGCTCCAGGATGTCGAGGTTGGAAGGAGTTCGGACATTGTGGTCTCGAAGTTTCCGCATCCTTCGTCGGGAATGGTATGGGGAAGCTGCTTCACTTGAGGACCGTGAAACTGGACACACAGAAGGGATTCCCTGAGATTTAACTGGTTTGCCGTTTTCCTCCTTTAAGAACAAAATTTGGGGTATTTTTATGACAAGGCCACAAACATAACTGACTAAATAATCATCTATAAAAATATTTTAGAAAACAAAAAACATTCCTTTTCATCATAAAAACAAAAAACACCAAATTATAAAACCTGAACAGCTCTACTGAGATCTTTTCCCCTTTTCTCTCCCACATAAAATACTGTGAACACATATCCTTGATTTTCAACATCATTTTAAAGGCTGTATCATATTCTACTGTAGAGATATAGCATAATTCATTGACCTAATACTTAGGGATAGATATTGTTTTCATTTTTTTACTATCATTTTGGTTCCAAGAGGTGATAGTGGTAAGCAGGTATGGTCATATATCAAGTTTAACTGGAATTGTCTTCTTTACTTTATTAAAGTAATGCTAAGTCAAGGTATATGCCAGTTAGAAATCATACACTAATTTATACTTCCTATCAGCGGAGCAAAAATACAGAATTTTATCTTTGCCAATGTGATAAACCATCATTTGAAATCATAAATTATGTGGTAATATGTGGTTGAATACTTTTTCACATATTGAGAATATTTTTCATATTTTTATTGAATTGGCCATTTCCATCTCTTCTTTAATGAAATTCCTGTTTATATTTTCTTTGTACATTTTTCTACAGCCATTTTGCTGCCTTCTGTACTCCCTACCCTCCAATTAAAAAAAAAACAAAACACTTTGGTGACTATTTTTGTCCAATTATTCTTCCAAGAATATTTCACCATTTTCAATTTGTAATACTAATTTGCAATTGACATATTTTAGAAATGGCACTCCCATTTATTAAACTAGAGTTTTATTTCTCTTAGTAAAGATTTCTAGTTTTTTCATATAGACCTATACTTTTTTATTGAGTGTATTCTTAGTTTTGGTTATTGTTGTGATATATATTTATATATTTATACATTTATATATATTAAGATTAAATATATGACTTTTGACTTTAAAAATTCATGTATATGCAGCTCTTCAAAAACATAAAAAATTCCCTACTCTATCTGAACATGTTGAGAATTATATGAAGTACTCTATCCAAGGATATTAAACCCAACATTTTAATACCTCTATTTTGTTTCCCAAATACAGCCCTGATCTGAGCCATTAAATTATCAGCATCCATTCCTCCACTTAACTTCCTTTCAGTTCAAGCTAGACACTAACAGAACCACCTTCCTGAAGAATTACTTTAATTAAAATCCTCTATCTTTAACACCTAGAATGTCTTCTAATTAATAAAATACTTAATGTCAGACTTCATGGGCTTTTATCAAAGGGCATATACCTAACCCAGGTGTCATAATATTTTCAGTTGAGTGGGTCTCCTTGCCCCAACCCTCTTTCCAATCCAACTTCACCAGTTCTTACTCATCTTACACATCTTAACATGCATTCATCTTTGCATTGCAGAAATGAGTGAAATCTGAAAGTTTTGTCTATTCTGTATTTTTTTCATTTTCGGAGTAACCTGAAAAACCTGAAGTAACTTGGTAACTACATCCTTATTACTTCATGATGATACAATATTCCAGATTTCTCTGTAGGGCTTTGAAACCCTGAGACTCCTTTCCAGATACAGCTCATTCTAGTTCTTCTAAGAATGTCGAGGCTTTCCAGTATTTGTAGTGTGGTGGTAGATCCAACTGCTTCTCAAAATAGATAGGAACCAAGCATTTAGATGATAGTTTCTACTCTTACCTCTATTGCTCGAATTACTTTAGAAAGTTCTTTAATAAGATGTCCAGGTCTAACATTGTCTGGAATTTCAAAGGCATGTTCAGATACAAGCTGTATTTGGATTAACAAAGATAAGACAACCAAAGTTATTTACATTTTAAGATGTAAAAACTAATAAATTTTTAAGTTCTCTAGATTTTATAGACAAAGTCAAATACCAACAAGCCAGGTCTCAGAACTCATGGAGCTGGTTTCATAGCTTCTAAGGAGATCCTTATTGACTTATGAAATCCTTTTACTTTGAGTTAAACATGGACTTGTCTTACTGTGAATTCTGCTCAAAATGGACTCTACACCTCAAAGCCTACTGTAATTCTAAATACTACTATAATTAGTAAAGAAACTAATGAAGCCTTAAATTTAATTCATAATACAAAAGGATTTGTAAGGGGAAACATAGGCACTAAAATAATCCTAGCTTCTCATGGCAAATCTAATTCATAAAGTCTTTTATTTTTTGCTTTCCAAAAGTAAAATAGGAAAAAGATTCCATCAATAGGAAAGAGGAATTAATTGGCAAGTTACCGTATCTACTGAAGTGCAAACTGCTCTCACTGTTTATTATGTCTAATTCCAAACATTAATCTGTTTATCTAAGAACAGGCTTCCCAGGCGGCTCAGTGGTAAAGAATGCACCTGCATTGCAGGAGATGCAGGTTCAATCCTTGGGTCAGGAAGATCCCCTGGAGAAGGAGATGGCCACCCACTCCAGTTTTCTTACCTGGGAAATCCCACGGACAGAGGAGCCTGGTGGGCTACAGTCCCTGAGGTTGCACTGAACACAACTTCGCGACTAAACAACAAATCTAAGAACATCTGACCTTTTAGATGCCCTTAACATACTAATTGCTACTCCTGCTTTATATCCTCTCCCTGGTTTTAGCATAATTTGTTAAAACAAACCAATGGTAACAGTAACACTAAGTGCAAACTATGTGCCAGGCTGAGCAACAACAAATTAAATAACAACAACAAAAAAATAACTGAGCGACTGAACAACAGCAAATGTGCCAGGCAAGATACAGTTGAGTGCTTTACAAATGTTACCTCATAAATCATTTCAACACTAGACAGAGGTTCTCCTAGGACTCTCATTGTACGTGGAGGGAATAGAAGCACAAGTTCACGCTTTATTAACAGCACGGCTAAGACTTGAATCCAAGCCTCTGACTCTGGAGTCCACACCCTGAACCACTAGGTTAATAAGCTGCCTCTCAAAGTGTACTCTAGATGTAATCAATTAACAGTATCTATTATTGATGAATTTTCTTGTTGTTGTTCAGTTGCTCAGCCGTGTCCGACTCCTTTCAACCCCATGGACTCCAGCATGCCAGGCTCCTCTGTCTTCATTGTACATCAAAATCACCCACAAGTTTAGAGGTTCATAGCCTACTACAGATCTATTATACCAAAATCTCTAGGGGAAAAAAGTTATTTCTAAAAATCTCTAAAGGCAATTTTGATAAACACACAAGCTTGAGAACAACTTGTCTAAAGCTTTCAGAAGAAAAGGAATTACACAGTTTTTGCAAGATACTCTTTGTTTTTATCCTGTTATATACGATATACTTTTGTAATCCGTTTTTGCCTTTACTTGTCAATTAGATGATGATGTCTTTGATGCTGATTTTATTTTCCTATATGCTTCCACAGCACCCCTACTCTAATGTGTATACAGCAATGATTAAAAAAAAAACAAATGAAAAGAAGCATAAAATTATTGGGAGGGTAATCTATTACCCTCAGAGGGTAAAGAATCTGCAAGCAATGCAGGAGACCAGGTTCGATCCCTGGATGGGGAAGATCCCCCAGAGAAGGGCATGGCAACCTACTCCAGTATGGTTGCCTGGACAATCCCATGGACAGAGGAGCCTGGCAGGCTACAGTCCATGGGGTCGCAGAGTCGGACTCGACTGACAGACTGACACTTTCCCAGTATCTTTTAGGTGGATCAGTGGTAAAGAATCCGCCAGTCAATGCAGGTGATGCAGGTTTAACCCCTGGGTCGGGAAGATCCCCTGGAGTAGGAAATGGCAACCCAGTCCAGTATTCCTGCCTGGAATATTCCATGGACAGAGGAGCTTGGCGGGCTACAATCCCTGGGGTCACAGACAGGCACAACTGAGCGGCTGAGCACAAGCACACAGAAAGTATCTTTTAAGAGCAGGATTTTTACTTCAAGTGGACATTTAAGAAATCAGCATGGAAATGTATTTTCATCAGATAAAATATTTATCACTTACTAAAGCACTGTGTGTAAAGTTCCAGGAAGGAAATAAAGATGAGAAAGTCCCTGTTTTTTAAGAGCTCATAAATGTAGACAATAAGAAATGGACACATTACTTTATGGACATTACTTTTAAGTCCACTGGCTCAAGAGATATGCTATCGACGTATAAGGAAAGGACCTAAGAATTCCAAATGGAGAGATCTGAGATGACCTCTTAGAGGTGGTAGGATTCTAATGCAAACTATACCACAGTTCAGGGAAAATGGAAAGCTCCTGCTTGAACCCAGACCTCTCTTTTCCTTTGTTCTTACATAAGACCAGCAGAGGGATAACAGCTTTGCAGAGACCGAGCTTCATCTTAGCTCCACCAGTTGTCTTGAGCAAGCACTTACACTCTGAACCTCAACTTCTCTGTATTTAAAATGGGGACAACAACAGCACCACAAACTCATTTAGTTGCTCTGAAGAGTAAATGAGTTAGTAAATGCATTTATGGATATAAAGACTAAACACAGTGGTTAGCACACGATGTGAGCACAAAATTATATACTATTATTCTATATCTACATGTTAATTTCTTAGTCAATATCCCAGATAGTCTCAAATTTACTTTCTTTTCAAGATTAAAGAAGTACCTAGGTACTCCATTCTCAAAAATATAAACAAAAACCAGCATATCGGTATATACTAATAAACACAGGTTGTACTTCTCAGTTAAAGCATGATTCCCATTCCTTCTAGCACTCCCACTTACTGACAGAACAGCATAAGGCTCTGTTTTCCTGACCTTGCCATATAAAAATTAACAGTTTCCCTGATGGCTCAGATGGTAAAGAATTTGCCTGCAGCGCAGGAGACCCAGGTTCAATCCCTGCGTTGGGAAGATCCCCTGGAGAAGGGAATGACTACCCACTCCAGTATTCTTGGCTGGAGGATTCCATGGATAGAGGAGCCTGAAGGGGCGACAGTCCATGGGCTTGCAAAGAGTCGTGGACATGACTGAGAGACTAACAGTTTCACACTTTTCACTTTTCTGACCTTGCCATATAAAAATTAAGTTATTTCACCAAAGACAACTACTTACTTCTTTTTTCATCCATAGTTTTAAAGCAGTATGCAGCGCTTTCACTCCCTGTACTAGGTAAGTCTGAGGCTGAAAACCATCTTCTCTCAGTTCTGTGGGAACAAAGTTAAGGGGGAAAGGAGTTAGGTTCTGTGGCAAAGTGATTAACTTTAGGTTTTGAGTAACCACCAAATATCAAACAAGTTAACAGAGAGGAAAAAAAAGTGAAATAAGAAACAATCAACTGACAAGATGAGAAAGAAAAAGAAACAGAACCACACTCAATACTACTGCCTCCATCTTCTACAGCAGCACCTCTCTCAAGACACCCACCTCCACACAGTGCTACACGGTGTGAGATGGGGTTCTTACTACTCCTTCCTTCTGAAGAAAGTGAGCCCCCCTCACCCCTTTTAAGGAAAGAAACCATGAGTGAGTCCTACCATTTAATTCTGCGCATGCTATCCTGGGAAAAGAGTCACTGATTTGCTTCTCTTCACTGTACCCTTTCTTCTTGTGCAACTTTTAAATGAGAAAACCCCCAATGTTTAGAACAGACTTTGCTGTTTAATCTGTTTATATCTCTTCTTCTGGAAGTTAATGATAATAGTAGCACTATTTGCAAACTGACTAGAAATGTAAGACAACACAGAAACTAGATCGACTGTATTCTCACGGGCACAAGTGCAAAGCAAAACTAGGTAAAAGTGAGAAGTGACCCTGAGTCTCCAACTTGACTGCTCAAAAATCATTAAACCAATAATAAATCACTTAAATCTGAAAAGCCACATAAAAAGGTGGCTTTCACGTTTAAAGGGATATTCCCCCACCCACCCACCACCCAAAACCATGTTTCTTCAGGCACAGATCACAGCCCGACACTAGCTGGTGTGCTAACAGGTGCCTTATGCTGGCCACATAATGGTCACAGCAGTGACAGCACAGGCACCACCTGACTCTCTCAGGACAAGAGAAGTGCTCCCTCAAAGGTTTTTAAAGCAAATGCTTGGGGACAAACATTAAGTAACAGTCCCTTGGCTTCAACTGCGTTTTTTGCTAGGGAGGCACTTTTACATGCCTGAAAATCTGTGCAGGTGACTAGAGTCCCGGGAGAAAGCAACACTTTTCAGGATTCCCTGTGTGGTTCCAATGCAGCAGTTCATGTGTTTTTATGACTATGGACTAGAGCTCTCCTAATTTGTTAAAAAGGTTCTGAACAGGGGGCAATCATGCATTTAAAAAACAAAACAGGGACAACAGCCACCATATTTTTAAAAGGACCTCTCTATCAGTGACTTTAAGTGAATTTACAAATATCATGCATCACATGAAACAACAAAATGCTCAGATTATTACCTTTTAGGGTTTCCAGCAAGTTTTTGGCTACAAACCAACATATGGCTTCAAAGAAAGGGAATTTGAAAAGATCTGGTGTTTTAAGTCTTTTTTCCATCTCGTAACACCTAAATAAAGAAAAGTTGAAGAAATTCAACATTAGCATTTCCAAAGTTAAATGGAGGCAACCAACTTAACTGAAATAAGGCAGCCCATGACACAGAAGACCAATGCGGTCCTACACACTGCTCAACACCACACACGCGAGTAGGACTGAGTCGTGATCTGACTCAGGTCTGCCCTTATCAGATCTGACAGTATACTGAAGAATTTACACAGGGCTTCTAAAAGATCACCCCTAGGGATCTGCAGCCTAGTTTTAACAGAAGGAATTTTACAAGGGTTCCACTGTAATAAATATAACGTGTTTAGAAACTAGCTCCCTGCGTTAGACAGCACTCCAACATCCATTCGCGGAGTTTTCTTTAGGTCCCACTAAGCATTCCAGCTCAGGACCAAACTTGGGTGGGGTCAAGGTGAGCAGGCAGAAACCATACGGTAGTTTTTTGCAAGAGTCCTTGCAGCAGTCCATATAGCCAGGAGCCGTCTTTCCCCAGGGACAGCTCAGGTATAAGCAAGATTCACTTGGCAAGTATGGGAGTTTGGCTTAAAGCTTCGTGCCCCATAAGAGCCAGAATCTCTTGTAATAACTCCATTGATGCATGGCTTCCAGGGTTCCCCATGGGCATGCCAAGTTACAAGTCAGGAAAGTCAAAAGACATGGCTCCCTACCAGGTATTTCCAGTTCTCCCAGTCCTGTGCAGTTTATCAATGAGGAATCATTTTACCATAAGTAATGTTGCCTAATAACATCCTTCTCTTATTAAGCTACCAGGCGAAGTTTTTGCCCAAAAGTCAGCTTGTCATGCAGAAGGGGAAATAGTTGGTAATCCTTCACCACAGCAAAATTAAAACAGGTATCTCCTAACTTCGAATTGTCCTGTCCCAGCCCCGTATGTTACACCTGAGTCTGACCTGATTTAGTTCAATTCTCTCACTGTAAAGAGAACCAAAGGAGAGCCTATCCATCTCTATAAAATTCTGAAATGTGGGAAAGTATTTAGTCTCAACTTGAATAAATGATTCTTTTTGTTTTAGATTCATCAAGGTGTCCTCTTGTCAAAATTTTAAGACAATTTTTTTTTCAAAGTTTCTAATAAGTTATCAGGGCCTATCTCCATGAGATCACAATCAAATATGTTGCTGAAAAAGATCCTTCAAGTGCTGATAACACAAACCTGAGCTGCATGCCAATGTTAAGGTTGTGCAGAAAGTTCCCCCCAAAAGCCATACAGTCCTGAGAAGTGAGCACAGCATGAATCCACCCTGAAACAGTTAAAAGGACATGTCAGTGACTTTTCAACATTTAAACAACACAAATGTGATATCTACCTGTTTTAAGAAACACACAAAAAAATCAGTTTAGCTCATACTTCAGTGCCAGAGAAGCTAATGTCTATTATGATCTAAAGATACAATGATTCAAGTATTTATTAAATGCCTATTTATTAAATGCCACCTCTGTGCTGTGTTTCAGATTAATGCATTGACCCAACTAGACAAAATTATGGTGCAGGACAGAAGGAGCTTTTGGTAATTGTTACTGTTTTCATTTTTTAGTTTAAAAACACATCTAACTTTATGTTAAAGATTTTACTCTGAGACAAGTCAAATCTGGTTAGAGTGAGGCAAGCATGTTTTCATTAAATGAATAATTGGAACTGGCTGAGCCCCTGGCCTTCCTAGTGTCATCCTGAAATGAGGGCCGGTAGGGACCAAGCAGAGGAGGATCGGTGGGACTCCACCCAGGACCTGCCTCTAAGAAAGAAAAGGTAGATCTCCCATATTTTATGAGGCAGGGTTATGGCCCTACAAATATAAATGTTGGCAATCAGAATGTTATCTTCCCATAAAGCCAACATGTTTCCAAAGTGAGGCTCATTTCTAAGAGATGATGTCTAACTTTTGAAAGAAAGGTCTTGTAGACCAAACATAAAGACGCTATACAGATGTAAATAAATATATTCACATACATTTGCATGGAAAAATTGACTGTTAAAATAGACGGATTCCATTTTCTTTATACTTTTCATAATTTGATTCGCCACTGTTCTGTGATATAGTATCTAAAAAGGCCAAGAAGACTGGATTTCAAGTGGTGGCCATTTGTGTGCTCAAAGGCACAAAGTCTTGAGCTTGACCCTGAAATCACAAATTTGA
The DNA here is from genome assembly GCF_016772045.2 of Ovis aries. Classification (NCBI taxonomy): domain Eukaryota; kingdom Metazoa; phylum Chordata; class Mammalia; order Artiodactyla; family Bovidae; genus Ovis; species Ovis aries. Next base: position 104,977,769 of record NC_056057.1, read on the forward strand.
AGTCTGTGTTGGCTTCAAATTCTGTAATCAGTGGTTCTCAGTGGGGGAAGCGCTGCCAGCAGAGCGTGGTCTGGAGAGTTCGGGGCAGGGTGGGTGGGGCTGTCACAAGGATCAGGAAGCACCACTGTCATCTTGCGAGCAGGAGGCAGGGTGCAACAGGCAGGACAGTGCCACACAGCAAGAAACTGTCCTGCCTGAGCCAGGCCTTTCAAATATCTGCTGGGCATTCAGACAGGTACAGAATCTGTCACTGACTGAGCCCAGAAACGATGGCTCCATTAATATGAAACAGAGCATCTTTTGCAAGGTTTCAGCACGATTTTCTAGGAACACAACCAGGTAGCCTGTACACTGAAGAAAATTTATCAGTTGCCAAATACCTTGGGGAAAAAAAAAAACCCCACACTATCTATAGCAGTGGTTCTTCAAATGTGGTCCCCAGACCAGCAGCATCAGCCTCAGCTGCAAACTTATTAGAAATGCAAATTTTCAGGCCCATCCCAGAGCTGCTGAATCAGAACCACTGGGTTAAGGCCCAGCGCTCTGTGTTTTGGGCTTCCCAGGTGGCGCTAGTGGTAAAGAACCCACCTCCCAATGCAGGAGATGCAAGAGATGCAAGTTTGATCCCAGGAGTGGGAAGATCCCCTGGAGGAGGGCCTGGCAACCCACTCCAGTATTCTTGCCTGGAGAATCTCATGGTCAAAGGAGCCCAGTGGGCTACAGTCCACACGGTCGCAAAGAGTTGGACAGGACTGAGCAGGCACACATGCTCTGTGTTTTAATAAGCCCTCCAGGTGACTCTGAGGGTCTGTGGAGTTTGAGAACCATTAATCCACACCAATGCTATAGACCTGTACTGCTTAGCTGGCCTGTGCATCACCCTACTTCCAATGTTGCTGTGCCCGAGCAGGGACATTGCAAAATAATATTTTATTATAAATTACTTCTAATTTCTTTATAACCTAATTAGATTATTACATCAATTGGGGGAAGGGAATTATTGGTGCTGGAGGTCATATTGATGATAAATTTGAGTTTAAGATTTTAAAACAGATATAACAAACTATTTACTACAAAAAGGAGCTTTGGGGGTCCTTAAGGGAGGGGCTTAGCCCATTCACAGTGAAAATATTGATAGGTATCTAGATTTTATCAATTCTGGTAGTTCTAGGCATTTACTCATTCATTTATTCAACACATACTTATTATATACTCCACAGCCAAAGTAAGAAAGCAGGGCCTGTAACAGATCCTTGCAAACTCTGCAGCCATTAAGGTCACCCAAATCAGAAGAACACAACTCTCAGAACCACTGGCCTGCAGAAGAATCCATGCCCTGCATTCAGTCACCTCTCAAGATGATACACCTAATGCCTATTCTTGAGGCTATAACTAAGGCTGATACTCAATCCCTTCCTAGGCTCCCTCAGAACATACTCATTTGCCTCCTAATTATCCCAGGATAGCAGCCCAGACTCCTACAGCAGACTTGGCCTTCAACATCAGCGCAGAGCTGACCAGTTAAAAACTGAAGGGAATTTCATCAAAATTTTAAAATTTTGTGCAAAGAACATTATCAAGAAAGTGAAAAGACAACCCACAGAATGAGAGAAAACATTGCAAATCATATATCTGAAAAGGGTCTATTCAGAATATATAAAGAATTCTTACCACTCAGCGATAAAAAGACAGCCCAACTTAAAAATGGGCAAAGGATTTAACAGACATTTCTCCAAAGAAGACATACAAACAGCCAGTATGAAAAATGTTTAGCATCGTTACTCACTAAGGAAACACAAATTAAAACCACAATGAGATACTAGTACTTCACACCTACTAGAATGTCAAAAATAAAGATAAGCACAGTGGTGGTGACGATGTGGAGAAATTGAAATACCTGTACATTGTTGGCAGGAACATAAAATGGTAGAGCCGTTAGGAAAACAGTTTGGCAGTTCCTCAAAAAGTTAAACATCATTAAACTGTATGACCCAGCAATTCCACTACTAGGTATAAACCCAAGGGAAATGAAAACAAACCTCCACACAAAAACTATCACACAAATGTTCAAAGCAGCACTATTCATAACAGCCAAAAAGTGGAGCCAACCAAAATGTCCATCAACTGATGAGGGGATAAACGAAATGTGAAACATCCATGCAGCGGAATATTACTCGGCCATAAAAAGCAATGAAACACTGATAAGAGATACAACATGGATAAGTCTAGTAAACATGATGCCAACTAAAAGAAGCTGGATACAAAAGGTCACCTATTATATATGAAATGTCCAAAACAGGCAAATCCAGAGCCAAAAGAAAATTAGAGGTTACCAGGGGCTGAGAGGAGGGGGAATGGGGAGTGTCTGCTAACTGGCACAGGGTTTCTTTTTGAGGTGATGAAATGTTCTAGAATTAGGGAGAGGGTTGCACAGTTCTGTTAATCTACTAAAAACCACTGAATTGCACACTTTTAAAGGGTGTGTATTAAGGTATGTGAATTTTTCAAAATAAAAATGAAGGCAAATGACACAAAACACAATGCCAAAACAAGTTGAACCACAAGAGAAACCCTCCAAGGGACAAGGACGTGAAAAGCTCAACATAAGAATCATCTCTCAGGTTATGCAAAGCCACTTTCCAAACTCAGAGGTTAAACTCAGTTAAACTCAGAGGTTAAACTCTGTTAAACTCAGAGGTTCCAATCAAAAGCAGGACTCTGTGATGAGCAATCGCTATGGGGAGTAGGGATGGGATTAAAACCTTACCTGTAGGAACAAATAAGGTATGTCCCTGCTTTACCACACATTTGTAGCATTTATCCACCTTATCTCCAAAGAACACTTCACTCTGGGTCACAGATGAACTCCAAGATTCATAGAGGGCCAAATTGTCATCTGTTGGCTTTATCAAATAAAAAACCTTCTCGCCCTAGGAGGAAGTAATCACACTATTTTTGAAAAAGGAAATGCCATTCTCAGGGTGGCCTATATTGATGCAATTTCCCAATACAATGTTCTAAATTAAATTAGATAATTATCAGATTTCTTAAGCTCAGAAAGACATATTTCACATGCCTGACCAATAGCTACTGCCTTTAATAAGCATCTCCACAGGTACTAACGCTCCCCCTCCCAATAAGACAAGGAGTCAGTAAAGTCGTGATGGAGAAACAGTTACAGGAAAGGAGGGTAAAGAATCACAAGCATCCTACTGATCTCATGTTCAAGGTGTAGAAGTAAATACATGTTAACGGGCTCCAGGTTACAGAGTCATCTCTGCAAACTCTGCCCTTTCTCCTAAGACCTATAACGCTACAGCTGTTTTTAAAGACTTATGAACAGACTTTCTTTAGTAAACTGACCCTCTGCTTTCTCATGAAGCAAAGGAAGAGGAGCTCGAGGCACAGCATCAAACAGAGTCCAGAGCGGTGCTGATGCACAGGCACGTGGTTTAGACAAAGATCTGGTTCTAGAGCAACACTGTCCAAAAGAACTTTCTGTGACGATGGAAATGTTTCCTATCTGTGCTACGCGATACAGTGGACATAAAGCCCTAAGTGGCTACTGAGCACTTGAGATGTGGTTAGTACAAATGACGAGCTGAATTTGACATTATGTTTCATGATTTAAATTTAGCCCCATGTGCTGAATGGCTACTGCACAGTTCTAGTTAAAACAAGGTGAATATATGCTCTCAAGGAGAATTCATAATTTTATGGGCATTCCTGACTTATCCAACTAGCTGTCTTTAGTCTGACCTTAAGATCAGAAGCAATTATTACTATAATTTTGCTCCTTCTCAGGTATCTGATTTACGGGTTGACTAGAGGGAAGAAGACTATATGTTTTTGCGGTTAAGTGAACAAAGAAATACGCCAAGCTTACCCAGAGGACATGGTACCAAACTGAAGTCCCACCAAAATCAATGTGGAAATCTGTGTAGCTGTCTTGAACTCCCATTAAGCAGTATTTCTGAACAAATGGCTTGGGAAAGACTGAATCATCTGGCCAATAATTTTCCACCCAGGAAAGTTTTCTGGCTATATCAGGAACCTCCACCAATTCAGACATCCTTTAAAAAAAAAAACAACAGACACACACACACACACACACACATCATGCAAATTAAAACTTCTTAAAACTGCACCTCCCATCTCAACCCCAACCAAGAAATTAACTGGAACTCAAGGCTAACAAGAATACTTCAAGTTTGAACATGCCAAAGCAAAATGTACAACAACATAGCTGTATCTCTGGACCACTTTAGGAGTCACAATTATGTTTCTTACTAAAGTAAATGCATCATTTAACTACATCGAGCTAACACTCACAGAGCTGAATCAAAACACCCAGAACTACTCACTTTGTATCTGAAAATTCAAGGCTGATCACGTTTAACACTTTTGGTCTGCTGGGATTCGTGAAGTATTTCACGTAATTGTGAAGCGTCATTTTGCTGTCTGCCTGCCTTGCCACATCAATGACATCTATTACTTTGTCACCACCTGCAGAGAACAATCATAGCCTTATTATTGTGCTTAAGAGTTTCACCAATAGATGCCCTAAACAAAAAATTTTTAAAGACCATATTTACTGCACATGATAATTAAGCCATCTATAAGAACTACATAGCTTAGACAAAGACTCTTCCTATATCCTTACTTTTTAAGTCCAACTGGAACTTCTGAACAAACGAACAATTTTTGAAAGAATAAAGCAATTAAGACAGAGCTGCATAATTAACACTGAGTGTAAAAATTTATGTGTTTACAAAGCTTTCCATACAACAACGATTTCTTGTGCATCCTATGACAGAAGCGCATATTACACTGGTAGGTAAAAACTGAGCCACCTGTTCTGGCTGTTAATTCCTGGTAAAATCAAAATTATAATTAATAATTCTACACAAAATGTGGACACAGACTTTTCCCTTTTACTTCTTTAACACTTAAGATTCTGAGTCCATCATTTTGAGAAACCAATCAGTCATTGGGGAATTAGTGAACAAATTAACCAGGACAAACAATTTCTGCTTGCCTGGTAGTGTCTGCTCTCCTAATATTCTGCTTCAAGGAAAAAATGAAGCAAAAATCAGTGCATATTATTGTTTGTGAGATGAGTTTTGAAGTGGGATTAATTTACAATTTTCCGATAAAACCATGAGGTACTGTAGGCACAACACTGAATCACCCTAAAAACCAGTTAGCTTTACAGTGTCTGACAGGATAAGGTGAAATTCAAAATACAGCAATGCTTAATCTGAAACAGGAAACAAGTACCCGTTTCTTACCTGAATGTAACTTTAAACAAGCTAAGAAAGTCAAATAGACTATTTATATTTAGGAGGCAAAACAATCCTGTTAATTGAAGCATTTTACAGTATTAAAAAAGTTAGCTATCAAGTAGTGTGAACATTTTACCTACACTTTTATTACACTAGCCATTTATCTTACAATGTTATCTATACAAACAGGTTTACGTGAAACCTCAGCCTCATCTAATTTATCAAATAGTTCAAAACTAAGCTGAATGTGAAGTGAGGCAATTTAACTGGATTTCCTCGGTGAAACAATTGGCAATGTCAACCAATGGATAGATAAAGGGACAAATTCTCAGATTATTTCAGGCTCAGAAGATAACATAAAGAATAGACAGTTTGAGTCAAGACAGACTTGAGATCTAATCCTCAAATAATCTTTATCTACTTTGCTGACAAGGAATGAGATCTACAGAGAGTCAGCTTTCTCTCTCAACACCCTCATGAGAACGAAAGAAGTGCCTGAAAATGTCAACAATAATGCAACAGATAAAGGGTCTTCTACCTTGTTTCTTAGACCTTTCTGGGACTCAAAATCAAACATTAAGTCCAGACATCATTAAAAGGCAGTATCAAGTCATTGAAGTAAAACTAGGTTTGAAAATAAGCTTCTCTTTTTCTAGGCAGCAGGAGGTTACTAAAGCAGGATCCAGAAAACTTGTACCTGAATGCTGCTACCAAGGTCTAGAACTCACCCAGTTTCCCAAAGACTTCTTTTTCATATCTGTAGCTACCCCTCTGTAATAATTTTTCCTAGCAAGTATCAGGAAGTTTGATGGCAAAAAACAAATAAAGCAACAGGAGGAGACTGTACAGAATGCTCCCTTCTGTCTTTCTGAAAGTAGGTCTACTGAGAAAAAAGTTTTCAAAGTACATGACGTGGCATTTCACTTTTCCTGACCCAGAAACTGAACTAAACTAACATCTCTTCATTCAATTTTTAGTATTTTAGGATATCAACTTTATTTTTTACCGTGTTTTCCCAAGCAATTAACGGAATCCAGTTCGTACCTACATAACGTTCCACATCCATGACAGAAAAAGTTGGTGGCGGGAGCCTGAGTCCCAGATCATCTAATTTGGGGACCATTATAGGGACTTCAAATCCGTGTTTCTCCAGGTACCTTTGTGTCAGCTGGCTGCCATGCATCTTTACAATGATTTCATCGGCACTAAAGAAAATACAAGAGTAAAATGTCATCTTTGCTGATCAGTTCAGCTAAAAAAAAAAAAAATCTGGTAATGGATTAATTCATATGCTCTATTATTACCTGAATCAGTGGTTCTCAACCTATCTCATACCTAATTTTCCTTTTTATAACTCATGTTTTATAAAGCTCCTTTTAGTATCCTACATACAATTGGAAAAATATATGTGAATTATATAAAATGCCTTAACTATAACAAGAGAAAAAACAAATTATAGCAAAATATGGATTTCAATATGTAAATATTCAGGTAAACAACACTAGAAAAGATAACAATAACAGTTCAGTTCAGTCACTCAATCATGTCCTACTCTTTGCCACCCCATGGACTGCAGCATGCCAGGCTTCCCTAACAGAATAACAGAATAACGGGACGCCTACAAACAGTCGTAATGAATGGTTAGATTTAAAAGAAGTAACAGATTAGAAGTAACTCAACACATGCTACACAGAAAACCAGCCAAGAGCAAAAGGGAGGGAGTACAATACAATAGGAGCTGGTTAGGATAAGTAAAAACAGATCATGTTTTATCTTGCTATAAAATTCTACACAAATATTTATTAGACATCATAAAGTCTCCCGGGACATAGAACAATTCATGCTTTCCTGCACACTGGAGGATGACTAGCATCCATAGTCCCTACTCATTGAGACAACGTCCAAATGCCCCAGTTGAGAATTCCTGATTTAAAAGGTCATTATCCTCAGTATTTAATAAGTTTTAATACGTTAGTCACCTTAAGCCACTAAAAACGGGTTGCTGAACTTCTGGCTGCATTCTTTAGTGACTAACCTGTTCTAGGCATTACACTCAAGTGTGGTCTGTCTGTCCCTTTTCACTGTCCCCTCAGTTTAGCTCAGTTCAGTCACTCAGTTGTGTCCAACTCTTTGCTACTCCATGAACTGCAGCATGCCAGGCTTCCCTGTCCATCAACAACTCCCGGAGCTTGCTCAAACTCATGTCCACTGAGTCAGTGATGCCATCCAACCAGCTCATCCTCTGTCGTCCCCTTCTCTTCCTGCCTTCAGCCTTTCCCAGCATCAGGGTCTTTTCCAGTGAGTCAGTTCTTTGCATCAGAAGGCCAAAGTATTGGAGCTTCAGCTTCAACATCAGTCCTTCCAATGAATATTCAGGATTGATTTCCTTTAGGATTGACTGATTTGATCTCCATGCTCTCCAAGGGACTCTCAAGGGTCTTCTCCAACACCACAGTTCAAAAGCATCAATTCTTTGGCACTCAGCCTTCTTTATGGTCCAGCTCTCACATTCATTCATGACTACTGGAAAAACCACAGCCTTGACTAGATGGACCTTTGTCAGCAAAGTAATGTCTCTCCTTTTAATATGCTGTCTAGGTTGGTCATAGTTTTCTTCCAAGGAGCAAGTGTCTTTTAATCTCATGGCTGCAGTCACCACCTGCTGTGATTTTGGAGCCCAAGATAATAAAGTCTCTCACTGTTTCCACTGTTTTCCCATCTATGCCATGAAGTGATAGGACTGGATGCCATGATCTTTGTTTTTTTAATGTTGAGTTTTAAGCCAGTTTTTTCACTCTCCTCTTTCACTTTCATCAAGAGGCCCTTTAGTTCCTCTTAGTTTTCTGCCATAAGGGTGCTGTCATCTGCATATGTGAAGTTATTGATATTTCTCCCTGCAATCTTGATTCCAGCTTGTGCTTCATCCAGCCCGGAATTTCACATGATGTACTCTGCACTGAAGTTAAATAAGCAGGGTGACAACAGTCTGCCTTGGCCCACTCCTTTCCCAATTTGGGACCAGTCCATTTTTCCATGTCTGGTTCTAACTGTTGCTTCTTGACCTGCATAGAGATTTCTCAGGAGGCAGGTCACGTGGTCTGGTATTCCCATCTCTTTAAGAATTTTCCAGTTTGTTGACTGTTCCCTAACCATAAATCAGAGATCTCTAAAAATGGATAGTCTCAATTTTATATTTCAAATGTTCACAGAATTGCAGCTTCTATACATTGAAAGTTAAGGGCATCATTTGCATCATAGGTTAAACACAACAGTTTCCTTTTTTACAATCAGATCTTAGCTATCTTGATGTCATCTGTAGCCTAGCTGTCAAGGAGATAACAGGAGAAACTAGGTCTCTGAATTACTGAGCTCAGATCACCCCACCTTCTCAGTAATAGTAGGTCAGTTTAACGCCTTAAAAAAATCCAGACAGACTTTTCTTGGACAGTCATGTAAATAGAAGGCTTAGAGCTTCTTTACCTGACTCACTGAGTTCTGTACTGCCTTTTATTTTCCCTATAAATATTCCCAAGTGTTCCTTCTTCCTCAGCCTCTGAGAATTTAACAATTCCTTAAACTCCAATCTACAGGAAAATCTTAAATTCTCTTGTACTCCTTCATCTTAAATGTTTGGTGTTTTACTCCACCAAAGTGATCAAAAATATTTAGGTTCAAGTTCTTAAAAACACAGGTACATGATTACTTACAAGAGAAAGAAAACTGGACACTATACCATAGTGGGCTAGTTAAGTAAACTGTGGTACGTATATATGGTACAGACACACACACACACACACTATTGCACACTACACAGCAGTTAAAGAGTGAGATAAACTTATGTATATATACGGAGGGTATCTATTAAATATAACAGTAAAAAAACAAAGCAAGTTGCACAACATATGTGTAACATAACCCCATGTTGCCTTTTAAAATTAGAAGTGTATACACATCACACATCTGTACACATAACTGTTTTTAAAAATTATCATTTACATTAAAAAAGGATCCAAAAAAACTTTAAGTCTTAAAATAAGGGTGGAGAAGATAACCCATTCACTTTATTTTACACATTTCTATGCTAATCCCATTGAATATGTGTGATTTAGTTAACTATTGTCACTCTGCCTGTGGAGGTTTATGGAGTTACACAAAATAAAACCAAGACCTTTAATTAATGATAAGTACAGTGTGGACATTTGTGATCATCTCTGTAATCTGTATTTAACTTGTTGTGTTTAACACTTTGGCAGAGAAGCCACAGGAATCGCTGGGCCAGGATTTTTGACACTACTCTTTTGGGTTACAAACCTATTTAAAAAAATGAAAGCTATGCCCCCTCTCCCTGAAAAATTCACATTCATACATCAACAATAAATAGTTTATACAGTTTTAGGGAACTCACAAGTCTCTGAAGCCAGCCGAGAGACACTGGCTGAAAACTTGGGCTCCAAATCAATCAATGAAAATAGACATTTCTCCAATGACTTTGATACTGATAAAAGAAAATATTTGAGAACAGGGCCTTTAATATCACAAAAAGCACATGGAAATCACTGTGTTTCATATTTTTTCCTCTGTTACCTGTGGGAGCCAACAGAAGCCACTTATCATTTATGCTTCTGTTTAAGGAAGGGGAATGGCCAGGAATCCTCAAGATTACAAAGAGTGAGCAGGGTTTTATACTTACAGGATCTAAAATAATTCCATAATAAGCTGCAGGTGATATTGTGATTGAAATTTAAATTGTACTTCCCCTTTTTAACAAGCCTGGATGTGATCCCATGTAAAAAGCCTATTAAGCATTATCACTTTAAATAGATGTCAGGCAGTGAGTAGGAAATGATCTAAATTAGCATGGTTAAATGCTGCATAATGCTTTTGACGCTCTTCTCTTAAGCCATATAACTCAAATACATTATCTTAAAAAAATAAAAATTTAAAAACAAAAACCTAGTCTTGCTGCCACCAGAGGCTGAGCAATGGCTGTGAGGACTTCTGGCAGAAGTAGGGTGGAGACAGATCAGAAAACATAAGGGAAAACAGAGCGTGAAAAGAGGAGGAGGTGAGGCAAAGGGAGAGAGAGAAGCAGCCGGCGGACAACGCAAGGACCAAGCTAGGTAACGTTCTTAAGTGTTTCTGGTCACAACAGGTTTCCGTACCTTGGGAAGACTCGAGAACGTAGTTCCTTCACGAAAGTTCTAGTTCCAGCCTGCACTGGTTTGGAACCATCATCAATTTCTGTGTAGTCATGCCTGTGCCAGTTCCTCCTCTTTTTCACTGGATTTTGAGAAGATTAAAAGAAGAAAACATCTCTGTAACTGGTGGAACCACATACTTTCTATCATTATAGTCTACATAATCAGAAACAATTGTGAAGTACAATAATAACTCACATTTTAAAATGTATTTCTAAGGTTGAAGAAGTAAAATTTACTTTATGCCATGCTGCAACTATAGGCAGTTAACTGAGGGGTTTTAAAAATCCTTCTACTACTAATGATAGTAGTCTACTATCATTATCATTATTTTGGCTACGTCTCACAGCATGCAGGATATTAATTCCCCGACCAGGATTCGAACCCACACCCCCTGCAATGGAACCTCGGAATCTTAACCAGTGGACCACCAAGGAAGTCCCTTAAATCTTTCTACTTCAAAAATTATTTTAAAATTAAACCAAGGAATTCAAATTAGCAGATTGAGCCTTTTATAATACCCATACTTATACAGACTCTAAACCTTACTACTATTTAAAATCTTGACTGTCACTAGAACATTAGGTCATAACATGATTTTTATAGATCATCCAAATCAGTCTCTCAGGACTGGGCCTTTGATCTCACATCAGAAATCTATTTTAACAGCACAGTCACTTCTCTTTTACGTCAAGATTTATTCCCAAAATAAGCATGGTTACACTGACACAGGAACAGCATCATAACATAAGGAGGACAAGTGAGATGACAGAATCAGTACCGGAGGGCTCATTCTAACGCTCAGATCCTGTGAGTCGACAGCTCTGGGAGGCTAAGACTCGAGCAGGCGCAGCAGACGAAATCAGGACACCTGGCTTTGACTCCTAGTTTAGTCACAACTTCCTCTGCACATGTGTGTGCATGCTCAGTTACTTAGCCGTGTCTGATTCTTTTGCAACCCCATGAACTGGAGCCCACTAGGCTCCTCTGTCCATGGAACATTCCGGGCAAGAACACTGGAGTGGGATGCCATATCCTCCGATAGGACATCTTCCCGACTCAGGGACTGAACCTGCAGCCCCTTCACTGGCAGGCAGACTCTTTACCACTGGTACCAGCTGGGAAGCCCCAACTTACTCTGCAACATGTCTGGGTACAGTGTCCTCGATGTGGAAATGAAGGGGAAATGTTCTATTTTTCAGAGTGTGCTGCAGAACCCTTAATAAAAGGGAAGATGGAGAAGAGACTGAGGTTGGAGCTCTGGATCTCATTCATTCCTCTTTTCATCAGGGTGGAACCACTTGCACATCTTTTGTGTGGCATCAAGGTAAGATTTCAGTTTTACATCTTTTTTTTTTTTTTAATCACTTTTAAGCATAAAACTTCCGTAATTCTGGGAAATGTGTGTGAGTGAGTGAAAGTCATTCAGTTATGTCTGACTCTTTGAGAGCCCATGGTCTCTACAGTCCATGGAATTCTCCAGGTCAGAATACTGGAGCAGGTAGCCGTTCCCTTCTCCAGGGGATCTTCCCAATCCAGGGATTAAACCCAGGTCTCTGTCACTGCACAGAGTCGGACACGACTGAAGCGACTTAGCAGCAGCAGCAGCCCTCATTGCAGGTGGATTCTTTACCATCTGAGCCACCAGGGAAGCCCAGGAAATGTATTGATGTCTAAAATTTACTTAGATGGAATAAAAAAATAAGATGGGCAATGTACAGTGGGATAGTTAGTGGACAGATATGAGATAAACAAGTAACGTGAAATGTTGATAGTGGAATCTAGATGGTGGGTTTAGAGGTAATATTCTTTCAACTTTTCCTGGATATTTGAACATTTTCATAATAAAACCCTGGCAGGGGTGACAACTCTATGAGTCTAAGTTATTTCAAACCCTTCACCTTACAAAGATCATAATAATAAAATACTGCTGGATCCTCATAAGGATAAGGACAAGCCACACATAAATAATCAATAGGGGTAGAAATCAGGTTCCTTCGTATCTAAGTCTCAAACAAGATTCCCAAGTAACATGGCAGTCAGATCCTCAAATGGAAGACAGTAAGTCCCATTTTTTAAAAAAACCTCGTGGAAAAAAACTGACAATCATTAAGCAACCTTCCTAGAAAAGACCATTAAAGCAACCTTCGTGTGTGTGTGTGTGTGTGTGTTCTTTTTTCCTCACTTAAAATCACTTCTAGGGAATTCCCTGGCGATCCAGTGGTTAGGACTCTGTGCTTTCACTGCTGTGGGCCCTAATTCCGTCCCTGGTTGGGGAACTAAGATCCCACAAGCCTCGCTACACAGTCAAAAAACAAAACAAACAAACAAACCAAAGGTACATGATTCAAAGGTATTTCATTCCAGGCTTTTTGCTTACATATAAACAGATATATAACCCCATTTTATTTTCAGCTGGGATCATAATGTTTATGCTTATCTTTACTATCATGGGCATTTTCTCCTTATTTAATGTTCAAAAACAATTTAAAGGCAGCCTAGAATTTTAAGATGTAAATGAAGATGCATCTTTAAACAAAGATGAAATTAATATTTATATACATAAATCTGTTTCTGGCTACATACTACAAAACTGCCTCCCAAAAAGTGGTAGGTAAGCCATTCTCACCAATATATATAAGCAACCTGGCCAACAGTGGGAAAGAGGGAGGAAGGGAAAAAAGAAAAAGAACAAACTGCCCATTTGAAAGTTAATAATGATGTTACATTGTTTTAATTTTCATTTTGGCATAACAGATTAAAATTAAAACAGATTGGGATTGGACAGCTATGGATTCAAACTCCAGCTCTGCCAAACAGCTACATCAAAGACCTAGTAATATCATTTTTCTCACATCAAGGTGTTACAAATATCAAAGTAGATAACAAATCTATTAGCAGTACTTCTCAGCACAGTGTCTGGGGCAATCAATCAGCTGCCAACTACTTTTCTTTCCTTTTAAATGTGTTGACTTGCAGGATGTTAACAGAAGGCTACAATGTCCTGTTGGACCAATATATGTTGGACCAACACATCAAACCAGTCACTGCAGGAGCTGACTGAATTTCTTAAAGGAAGGAGGCCAGCGAAAGAATATTTTAATAGTGGTCATAGGGAAAGGAGAGAACATTTTGCATTTGGATTGCATGTGCCTGAGGAGCACTGAGAATATGTGTTTAAGTATTGGGCTGGGTTTTTTGAGACTGGTCCTTGAACACAATTCTTAATTCCCATTAAGAAGGTAAAGTCTAAATTCACCGTATTAATGAATATTTTACTGTCTAAATGGAATCTGTATTAAGGATTCCTGGGGAACTCTGAAAGAAATAGAACATCTTTGGTAGCAAGTAAGAGAGGCTTAAGAGCAAGACAGAAAATGTCCAAAAGGGATTACCCAAACTAGGTGTGAGGGTGAGGGGTGGGGCGATGGAACCTTAAAGCGGGATAAAACGGACTGCTGGATCCGGAGTATTTTCCTTATGGCTACTTAGAGTCAGACTTTTCGCCCAGAAGACAGTCCATGCCTCATCTTATGTTATTCGAGGATGAGAAGAATATGAAGGGGCAGGTAATAGTCAATGGGCTCCCCTTTGAAGCACTGTTATTCAAAGCGTAGCTTCATGATCCATTATGGATTGTGAAATCAATTTAGTGAGCATGACAAGCTTTTAAAAAAATTAAATCACACAGGAAAAAAGAAAATAAGAGTGCATTACATGGAACAGTGTTTTAAATACTACATTATTCTGATTCATAGTAGTCCATATAACATTTCATAGAAATTAAATTCAAATTATTTCATTTGGGGGTTATTTACTAAAATTCCAAATTGAAACTTACATTTCAGTTCTGTTTCTCTTCTTGATATAACAAGCCAGTATTATTTATTTCCTCCAAGAATTACACTTGGTCAATAATTACTTCAAGTTATATACTACATACTTCAGCACTACATAATATGAAACTTTATAAACATTTATGGGACTTCCCTGGTGGTCCAGTGGTTAAGAACCAGCCTTCCATTACTGGGAACATGGGTGCGATCCCTGGTTGGGGAATCAAGATCCCACATGTGTGGGGCAACCAAGACCACATGTCACAACTAGAGAGCCTGCGCTGCAGTTACTGAGCCTACGCCACAAAGAGAGCATGCAGGCTGCAACTAAGACCCGCTGCAGCCAAACAGATGAGTAAATACCTTTTAATTGTGACAATAAATTAGTCAATTATGCATGTAACAACTGATTATACATGTTCAACCAATTTGCTAACCTCAAATTTTATACTGCAGAAACAACAAAAAGGATAATCTGTATTTTACAAAAAAAAAGATTCAATACATTTACACAGCTTAAATTGCTAAATCTCTTAGAAACTAGGTAAAGGGTTAATATTTCTAACAGAACAGATAAGCAGTCAGTTGCTACTAAGTTGCTTTTGAAAATCACTTGTCTATAACCAGAGAACACAATTTCTATTTTAAAAAAGTACTATGGAAAAACTGAATTCAAAAAGAGATTGTCTATGTTACCCACGTCTGACCCAAGTGTGTACAATTCTAAAATGATTAAGTCTACAGTTTTCCCCTTTAGTTTTAGGAACACAAAAATGCTAGTATGCAGTCTAAATTTTTAGGAGAATAGTTATAATATATCCCAAAGCCTTTTTAAAATCACTTCTCTGCTCTCACATTTGTACGATAACTAATGTTCCAATATATTCTGAAGCATTTGTAAGAGGCTAACAACAAAGGGGACGACAGAGGATGAGATGGTTGGAAGGCACCATCGACTCAATGGACATGAGTTTGAGCAAGCTCCAGAAGATAGTGAAGGATGGGAAACCTGGCGTGCAACAGTGCGTGGGGTCACAGAGAGCCAGACACAACTAAGCGACTGAACAGCCGCTGCCTCCTTTCCTATGTGCCCTGGTGCACTCCAGAAGACATGTGGCTTCCCTGCCCAAGCCCTCAGCCCTCAGAAAGGACAATGCGGGCAGAGAGCTGGTCTGGCCTCTGTCCTTGGGACAGGACAAGGACGGTTGGAAGGTTGCTTTCATCACAGAGGACAGCAGGACAGGACTCTAGGCCATACTCAACAGCAGGACCTAATTCGGACAACAGAAGTAATACCTTAGCATGTCAGTGCCCTAATTTTTTCCTCCAAGTGTACTGTACGTGTGCATTAAAGTCTTATCCTATACACTGTCCCAAATAGTACTGATTTTTTCTTCTTCTTTCAGTTTTATTGGGATATAACTTACATACAGCAATGAATAAATTTAAGTTATACAACATAATGGTCTGACTGACATGCCTCATTTCATGATGACCACAGTAAGTTTAATGACTATCCATCATCTCATGTAGACAGAAAATAAACAGAAAAAAATTTTTTTTCCTGTGATGAGAACTCTTAGGATCCACTTTCTTAACAACTTTCACAAAGAACATACAGCTGTGCTGAATCATATTTATATGTTGTACAGCCCTAGTACTTATTTATCTTATAGCTGGAAGTTTGTACTTTTTGATCACCTTGATCCACTCTTGCCCCCCACCCCCCACCCCTGCCCCTGGTAACCACAAATCTGTTCTCTTTTTTTATGAGCCTTTGTCTTTGAAACATAAATGGCCAACAACACTGTGTTAGTTTCTTGTACACAACATAGTGATTCAGTATTTCTACACATTTCAGAATGATCACCACAGTAAGTCTAGTTACAATCCTTTTTAAAAAAAAACATTGAGAGAGAAAAACAGCCAGAATCAGAAAAAGTTTACTTTATTTCACTTCTCAAGTTGAAAGCTTTGAAAAATATGTATTTTGAGTATGGAGCTTTGCACTGGCAATTAAGAACAATAGTGGTTTTCTCACTTAATGCTTTGACTTGTTAAATAAGTTAATAATTCAAACAAAAACTGCACTCCCAGTATCTTCAGAAAAATCTTTCTTATAGTTCTTGGTGGGTATAACATAACTAGTCAGAGTATCATTAAGTATTGTCATGTATATATTAAGTTCTAAACTCCAGTTTTGATTTAAGCTTCCAGTACTTACTCAAGGAGGAACCATGTAGAAGTGCACAGTTGGGACAGTGATACAGGTCAATGTCAACGGCATGATGTTCTTCTACTCCAACACAGCTAAGGGAAAGAAATACAAGGCCAGCATATAAATAAGGTAAAAATCTTTACTTAACTATAATAGATCGGTTAGAATTTAGCTAAGAAAAGTACAACAATCTCACCAACGCATTTTGAAGAGTACAGAAACTCGTGTAAGAATAAATTTTATTCTCTTCTCTGCATACTGGAGAAATGGCAACCCACTCCAGTACTCTTGCCTGGAAAATCCCATGGACAGAGGAGGCTGGTAGGCTAGAGTCCACAGGGTCACAAAGAGTCGGACAGGACTGAGCGACTCTCTTCATTTCACTTCTGCATACTGGAGTGGGTAGCCTTTCCATTCGCCAGGGGATCTTCCCAACCCAGGGATCGAACCCAGCTCTCCTGCAGTGAAGGCCGATTCTTAACCAGCTCAGCCACCACAGAAACCCAAGAATATTGGAGTGGGTAGCCGATCCCTTCTCTAGCGGATCTTCCCCACCCAGGAATCAAACTGGGGTCTCCTGCATTGCAGGTAGATTCTTTGCCAGCTGAGCTACCAGGGAAGCCTCCTTTCTCTGCATATTTGCTGAATAACTGTGGGGGAGAATATACCCAAATATACCACTATTTGGGTATATTTGAGAATATACCCAAATATACCACTATATACCCAAATTCACTATTAGCAGCAGTAGAGACATCAGAAGTATAACATATTTATAACATAATAAGTATATTTTATTTTATAAATATATATTTTATTTATAATGTTATAAGTAATTATAACATAAACCGTAAGACCCTCAACCATTATGTAAATGCTACCTGCTATGGACTCAATGTGTTTGTGTCCTTCCAAAATTCACATGCTGAAGCTGTAAACCCTGGTGTGACTATGTTTTGGAGATAGGGCCTCTAAAGAAGTAATAAGGGTTCAGTGAGGTCATAAGGAGGGGGCCTTAATCCAACAGGATTACTGTCTTTTTAAGAAGTAACACCAGAGAGCTCACAAACCCTCTCTCTTGGATCTCTTCTCTCTGCCTCCCTTTCCTGGGTAGATTAAAACACCTAACTGTAAAATATGGTCGTCATCAGCCAGAGTGGCTAGCAAATTTGGGTAACATCACTGACATGGTGAGCCCACTGAGTCCTAACAATTCTGCATTAGGTCTCATACCCCTAATTAACCAGTTAAATTAGTGTGAGGCGTTGTATCTGGAATACTCTATTCCATGGAGTATACAGCAGCAGCATTTAAATAAAGATTGAGGGAACTAGGAACTCGGAAAACTATATCGTAACATCTTGAGCATAGGAGTGGTTCATCAATGAAAGACCACAGCAGCTTTGCTCACTTTTTAAGTAATTTATTAGGGTAAAATTTTACACATTTGTATTCCCCAAAAGTTTCAGAACAAAAACACAACCACAACTAGTACCTGAAAGAGCCAAAGCAGTACTAACACAGAATTTGGGGGTATCGGTTGATAGGTGATACAGTGAAAGAGAAAATCAGTGAAATGGATGGTGGTCACATTATTCAGAATGCAGCAAAGAGAATGAGATGACAGGAAATACAAACAAGAGTGTGAGAACCATGAAGGATAAAATGAAAATGTAACATACATTTAACCAGAGCCTCAGAAGGTAAAATAGAGAGAACAGGGGCAGAAGCAATATCATGAGCTAACAGCTACAAATTTGCAGAAATAATGAGACACTGATCTCCAGATTTAAGAAACCCAACACATCCCAAGCAGGATGAATAAAAAGTCAACTCACATCACAGTAAATCTGCAGAAAACAAAAGTTGGGAAATTTCACAGATTACGTGCAAAGATGAGACTTCTCAAAGAAATAATGAAAATTGGAACACATTAGAATACCTTACATGTGCTTAAAGAAACTATCTACTAACCTATAATGGCTATTAACTGAGCATTCAATACTCCGTTAAAATGTGTTTCAAGAAGGAGGGGGGAGGAAAAAAGTTGTACAACCAAAACAGTTCACCTCCATCCAACCCACAGTAAAGAAAATGCCAGTGGATGTACTTCTGGCAGAAAGAAGATGGTCACAGACAACTCTGAGATGCAAGAAAAATGGAAAAGCCAAGAAAAGTAGAGCAATATTTCTGATAGAATACATAGGCAAAACACAATCTATGAAACATACAAGGTTTGAACTGCAGAATTTAAAAAAACATGGCCTAATGAACATTTATAGAACCCTACACCCAACATCCGTAGAACACAGCCTCCCTCTCAAGCACACGTGGGCCATTCTTAACAGCAGCCACACGCTGGGCCACAGTCAGGTCTGCAGGTGTGAAATCAGAAATCCTCTGGCCACAGTTCAGTTAAGAGAGAAAGCAATGACAAAAAAGGCAACTAGAAAATCTTCATGTGTTTAGAAATTAAGAAATAATATCATAAATAAGCCAAATAAAAAGATAAATCATAACAAAACTCTAAAAATTATTTTGAGCTGAACAGTAATGAAAATGCTACATAACAAAATGTGTCAAATGCAGAACTTGTAAACAGGAATATATAACTTTAAATATATGCATTACAGGAAAAAGGTTAAAATTAATGAAGCAGTAAAATCTACCTCAAATAGTAACAAAAAGAATAGCAAAATAAACCTTAAACACACAGACAGAAGGAAAACTAAAAGGGCAGAATTGATGACACAGGAAACAAACGTACAATAGAGCACTGTAGCCAAAAATGGATCCTTTGAAAAGACATAAAATTGTCAAACCTCTGGCAAGCTTATGAAAAATGAGATAAAACATAAATAACAGTGGTAGGAAGGAAAAGAGGGAGAAAACTATAGATTCCATCGATACTAAATGTAAAAGAGGGTATTATGAATGATTTTATGCTAAAAGATTAGAAAATATAAGACAGGCAAACCTGAGTCACAAAGAAAAAAATATGTGCATAGTCCTAAAGTTGTTACCTATAACATTAAAAATTATCCCACCCTCAAAAAAATCCCAGGCCCAGATGGGTTCACAAGAAAGTTCTATTAAGTATTAAGGAAATAAATAATTTCAATATTATAAATTTGCACCAGCAAGTAGAAAAAAAGGACTTACTTTCTAACTCATTTTATGATAACATGACCTTGATATTAAAACTTAGAAAAGATGATACAAGAAAGAAAAATTATAAGCCACTCTCATTTGGAAATACCAAGTTTGGTCTATCTCAGGAATGCAAGGTGGTTTTAACGCTAAAAAAATTTAATCTTGAAATTTGCCACATTAAACAGGTTAAAAGGAAAACCCACATGACCGTTTAAAAAGGAGCAGGACATTTACTTCTGATTAAAATGCAAACAAAATTCCTTAGAAAATTAAGACAAAGATACTTACTAAATCTATATTACTAATGCTTACTAAAGGATTCTTATAAAACTCCTAAGCAAGTAACATGAAAGTACTTTCGGGACTTCCCAAATAAATTAATTAATTTTTTTAAAAAAATCAAATTAAACATTAAAGTTAAATATCCCTAAACCAAGAACGTTACTTCAGATCTTTAAGTAGATCTAAAAGGAACTATTACATACGTTTCAGTTTCCTCTCTCAGAAGGAAGGATAACCCCCACCCCTCAGCCCCCATTAACAGAATTCTAGTCACAAAGGTTTCCCTGGTGGCTCGCCTGCAATGCAGGAGACCAGGGTTCGATTCCTGGGTCGGGAAGATCCCCTGGAGAAAGGAATGGCTATCCACACCAGTATTCTTGCCTGGAAAGTTCCATGGACAGAGGAGACTGGCAGCCTACATACAGTCCTTGGGGTCGCAAAGAAGAAAGACATGACTGAGCGACTAACACTTTCACTTTTCTAAGTCCCTACAGCTTTAACAGATGTGTTGAGTACATGCAGTAGGACACGTAAGATGCAGCCTCTGAAAGCCAACTTTCTAACTTTCAATCTCCTTTAGTCTCCCACTCCATTTCTCTTAAAAAACTTTCCTTCATATACAAACTGCTCCATTTTTTCCTAATGGCAACATATGCAATGTTTCTTAGACTACTGTGAGTGTGTGTGTGGAGGGGGGTGCCTTCCTGTGGGGTGACAGCCTGACCTTTGCTGACTAGCTTCCATCTATAGAACAGTCTCCATGCCTTTTGGTAAGTGGGACAGTGACAACTTTAGCACTTTCTCTTGTCTTAACCTTCTGAAATTGTTGCTTAGCTGGCTTTTTGTGTGTGTGTGTGTGACACTTGACAAGAACACAATTGAATTAATGACTAACCAGGATTCCCTGGGATCTGCCAAACACTCTTTTTTTTCCTCCTGGATAATGCTCCCATTTATATTCCTTCCTCTCAATGTTAGAAGAGTTAGAGGCCTAATTTTTAAAGATCTTCCTGCCAGCAGACTTCATTAGATATTCCTCTTGCTTCAAATCCTCTCCCCATTCCTCACCAAGCAATCTTACAGCACTCTCCTTGGTGAAACTTCACTTGATCACCCCACAGAAAGTTCTGCAACGCTTTACTCACACACATCTCCACTCATGGATATCTAACACTGAGCTGTTTTACACACCTGACTTCCTGACTTGAGCTCAGACTTCTCCCAGGATCACTTATAGTGCCCTCTCAACATGACGATCCCAGTAAATTTTTGATGATTATTAACTCTGCTGAAAAGTTATCTGAAAATCAATCCATTGTGGCAAAGTTACAAGCAAGTTAAAAAAATAAAGTCCAGCTTGAATTTCTGAAGAATTTGGTATAGGAACTAAAGGCAACACAGTCTATTAAAAAAAAAAAAAGGAGGGGGGGGATGATCTTTCAATATATGAATTAGTAGCTTTCTCATCCTTCCTTAGATGGTAGGAGCATGCAGTAATGAAATTCATTCATTTAAAATTTTGCTTCATTGCAAGTTTTCACCTGTGTTTCAAAAGTTCACCCTTCTACCCCAAAGTAATTTTTACAGCTTCTCCATAAAGGACTGAGTGATCCATTGTGCAAGCCCCCAAACCTCCAGTAATATCACCAAAGGGGCTGGGGAGTGGCCTTTGAGATTGATTAACTCCAGGAATAGAGAGGGTGGTTTATAACCTGCTCTTCATATTTCCTTTCATATAACTCTGGAGTCAGCTGAGGCCTTGGGACAGCTATAAGCCAGGCAAGGACTACCCAGTCCAGTTTCAAGCCATCAGAAAAATAGGGGTCAATTGGCTTGAGTGGCATGCACAGATTTTGGAATCAGGAAAACCGATTTGATTTCTAGCTCCAGTAGTTTGGACTTTGAGCAACTTTTTCAATTCCTCTGAGCAGGAGTTCCCCTAGGACTAAACAGGACAATGCAGGTAAATATGTAATGCATATGGCTTAGCACATAATAAGCAATGGTACAGTAAATACATTAATAAACAGTAACCATTACCATAACATTATTATGCTTCTATTAGGTACCAATCACAGCTCATACAGCTCTGGGCTTATTACCTATGAGGTCTGAGCCCACACAGGAAACTTGGCCTTATGATTAGGCTTAATATTTTTTGTACACATTAGACACTCAAATGGCCATTCTTAAAAGGAAAAAGAAGATAATTCTTTTTCAATTTTTAATTACATTTTGATGGTTGAGTTCTCTGGAGTCAGTCTACCTATGTTAAAATTCTGAACTATGTATAGACTTTGGGTAACTTTCCTTGTGTGTTGTCTCACTCTAAGGATGGAAATGACAGTATCTCCCTCAAAGTTTAGCAAATTAATTAAGTTAATAAACAGAATATTTAGAATGAAACTGTTCTGCAGGTCCAAAAACCTTATTTTGCTTATTGATACTGGCTTAATAGGTTGACATTCCTGCTAGAACTATACTAAAATGCCAACAGTCATTTTCGCATCTAAATTATGTTTTATGCAGTGTTTTAACCCTGCTGCTGCTAAGTTGCTTCAGTCATGTCCGATTCTGTGTGACCCCATAGACGGCAGCCCACCAGGCTCCCCCGTCCCTGGGATTCTCCAGGCAAGAACACTGGAGTGGGTTGCCATTTCCTTCTCCAATGCATGAAAGTGAAAAGTGAAAGTGAAGCCGCTCAGTCATGTCCGACTCTTCGCGACCCCATGGACTGCAGCCCACCAGGCTCCTCCATCCATGGGATTTTCCAGGCAAGAGTACTGGAGTGGGTTGCCATCGCCGTCTCCGGAGTTTTAACCCTAAGATACATTATTATCAGGTATCAGCTAAAGCAAAAATGTGTAATTTGCATGTATGAAATATTTTCACTGAAAATCAAACTGGTAATTTTTAATTAAATCTTTGGTTTAGAAAAAACCAACTCCTGTTATTCTCTTGCTGACATATAAACTGTGTTCATAAAATTAAGTGCTTTTCCTTACAAGTTGAGCATGACATTGAAGATTTTATTTTTGACACATCAAAGCTATTTACTGGCATATTTTGTGCTTAACTATATTTAACAAGGATTTTGAATGAAGTGCATACTGAACCAAATTCTTTCAGTTCATAATAATCTCAGAAAAAATGTGACACTCTTTCTACTTTTAATAGTCGGCTCATCCTTCCAACCGTCCTATCGGTTTCCTGAGTTATTTCCAACCAGCTAACTAAGAACATTCAAGTTACCAAGGGTGAGGGAAGAAGACAATATAAAAAGGAATTGAACAGGGATTTCTTGGTGGTCCAGTGGCTAAGACTTCATGCTCCCAATGCAGTGGGCTAGGGTTTGACCCCTGGTCAGGGAACGAGATCCCATGAGCTGCAATTAAGACCTGGTGCAGTCAAATAAATAAATAAAGCTTTAAAAAAAAAAAAAAGGAACTGAACAAAGAACACGACAGGAAAATAAGAGGGACTGAAGAACCAAGAGATGAGCTCACTGATACAAAACACACCCTTCAAAAAACTGAAAACCCTGTTGGTATGCTTCTAATAAAACTTGCTCCAGGATGAATGTGTGAAACGCACACATCAAATATAATTCACGTTACACTATTTACCCCTAGAGTGCAGAAAGCATGCTTGTTCTGCTTGTCACTGCCTGACACCTGAGTGCATAAAGGCGGCGATATAAATAGTAAATAAAGGATCTTTGTGAAAGTGGCTCAGTCGTGTCCGACTCTTTGTGATCTGATGGACTAGACAGTCCATGGAATTCTCCAGGACAGAATACTAGAGTGGACAGCTGTTTCCTCCTCCAGGGCATCTTCCCAACCCAGGGACAGAACCTGCGTCTCCCTCATTGCGGGTGGATTCTTTACCAGCTGAGCCACAAGGGAAGCCCAAGAATATGGAGTGGTAGCCTAAACCATCTCCAGCGGGTTTTTCCAACCCAGGAATTGAAATGGGGTCTCCTGCTTTGCAGGCGGATTCTTTACCAACTGAACTATCAGAAAGAAAAGTACTACTATACTTTCCAAGGTACTATAAGATTAAAAATGTTTATTTTTTATGTTTAGCTTTTATGTATTATTTGTGTGAAAAGTATTATAAACATATTACAGTACAGTGCTGTGTAGCCAACTGTGTTAGCTGGGTACCTAGGCTAACTTTATCGGACTTGCAAACAAACTGTACTTACGAATCCACTCTTGGAATGGAACCTGTTCCTATTTATGGGGCTTACTATGCTGTTCTACTCTTTAGCAATCTACTTTCGGTTTGTCCAGCTATGTGTGGGGTGTGTCTATAGTGGCTAAGGAAAGCTGTAATGCAAACAGTGCCCAGCAGATTTGCTATTTCATGGTGATAGACTATACTTCTATTTATAACCAGTAAAAGAACAAATAAGTGCCATCCCAAAATGATTGTTATTTGAGAATTTAGTAAGAACTTTGTAAATCATCCTGGGGGAGAAAAAACTTGTCATGATGATAAAGGATAAACAGAAACAATTATATAAAGGTATGCTCAGAAATGTCCTTAGTAAAGGAAAGAATTAAGAACTATGCCATCAGTATATACATTACTGCCTTCATGTATGTTTTAATAATTAATTTAATGAGAAATTTAAATTCCACATCTGCAGCTATAGGATTAAAAAATCTTTATTTCATAAATGCCTTTGTGTATTTTTGACTGATGATTTCTCAGTTCAGTACAGTCGTGTCCAACTCTTTGTGACCCCATGGACTGCAGCACACCAGGTGTCCCTGTCCATCACCAACTCCCAGAGTAAACTCACATCCATTGAGTCAGTGATGCCATCCAACCAGCTCATCCTCTGTCGTCCCCTTCTCCTCCCGCCTTCAATCCTTCCCACATCAGGGTCTTTTCAAATGAGTCAGTTCTTCCCATGAGGTGGCCAGAGTATTGGAGTTTCAGCTTCAGCATCAGTCCTTCCAATGAATATTCGAAACTGATTTCCTTTAGGATTGACTGCTTTAATCTCCTTGCAGTCCAAGGGACTCTCAAGTCTTCTCCAACACCACAGTTCAAAAGCATCAATTCTTCAGCACTCAGCTTTCTTTATAGCCCAACTCTCACATTCCAAAAACTAAAAGTAAAAAATATACAAAAATCTGTCCTAAAGCAACCTGAATCTAGAAGTATAAGAAACGTTTGCAGAGTTCAGTTCCTTGCTAAGAAACCGCAAGACTTAAGGAGTTAACATCTAAGAAAACTTTTTCTAAACCCATTTAACACTCAGTCTATCTGTGGGCTCCAAACCTGGCTATGCATTAGAATCTCCTGTGGAGCTTTTACAGGCTGTGTAAGGCAGCCTTTCAAAAGAATGAGGCAGATCTGCAAGAAGGGATATGGAAAGATCTCCAGGACATGCTGGAAAGCAACAAAAGCCAGGTGCAGAAGAGTACGACCCCACCCACCCATGCCTGTATGCCTGCAAATGCAGACTATAATGTGTGGAACCATCTGCCAAAAACATATAAGAGAAAGAAAACTGAATGGATACAGAATGGAGGGGAGGGACAACTGCTTTCACCATGCAACTGTCTACATCTTTTTACTGTGGTTTTTTTTTTTAATTATTATTTTTGTTTTGCTTAAGTAGGATATACTGGTGTCACGTGTAAGGAGAGGACCGTGCCAGGCTCTCGTGAGCTCATGGCCCACCATTTGTCCAGGGGAACATGATCAGGGATGTATTTGACTTCACAGCCACCCTGGATGGGCCGCTTTTCTATCATGTTTTCAAATTCATTGGCATTATACTTAGTAAATCTCCACTTCCTGGAGATGTGGATCTTCCGGCATCCATGAAACTTGAATTGGCCCTAGGGAGGGCCTTAATCACATGCTCCTTGTTCCACAGCTTGGTGCGGATGGACACTGACTTGGCCAGTGTCGACCCTGGCCACTGTGCGTACCTGTCTGGAGCCCATTAGCTCCAGCACAGTATAGCGTCTTGTTCCTGTGGATAACATGGAAGGGGTGGAGCCACATTTAAATGAGAAAGCCATCTTTGCCACTGCTTTTCACCATGTACTTGTTGGCACAAATACAGGCAGCCTCCAGGGCTTCAGAGGAGAGTGGCTCCTACGCATGTGACACTGTGGTCACAGAGTGGGAATTCAGCTTCTTTCTTTTGGCCTCTTCTGCCCCATGTCAAAGATGTGGATCTTAGCATCACGGACACACCTCAACCAAAGCCAGACTTTGAATAGAGCTTGCTCTTACAGTACACCAGGAGGGGCGGTGGTCATGGTGACACCAGGCTCTTCGGTGAAAAGAGCTGCTTATTTTTTCTTAAAAGAAAAAAATACATTCTTGAGCCCCACCTTAGATCTACAGGGAAAAGTTAATGGGTGGTACCTAATAATCTTCATTTTTAACAAGCTCCCCAGGCAATTCTTTTGCTCAGTAGAGAAATGGCAGTTAAGGAACAATTGATCTAAAGCCCTAGCAGAGAGGCTAGGGCAATGCCTTATTCACAGCTGCTTCCTGTGAAAACTTTGTCACTCTAATTAGACTTCATATTTCTCAAAGATATGAGTAATAGTTGCTTCCCTTGTGGCTCAGCTGGTAAAGAATCCGCCTGCAATGTGGGAGACCTGGGTTCAATCCCTGGGTTGGGAAGAATCCCTGGAGAAGGGAAAGGCTATCCACTCCAGTATTCTGGCCTGGAGAATCCCATGGACTGTATAGTCCATGGGGTCACAAAGAGTCGGACATGACTGAGCAACTTTCTCTTCACTTCACTAATAACTTAGAATTTCCTATTCTCCTCTGATCTATCTAAACCTGACTATACAGTAGATGCTCAAAGAATATTTACTGATTGACAGAAAGCAGAAATTCTGAGCACATTAGAGAGGCATTAATTTGGGCTACTATCCTGGCCAATATTCTACCATACTCAAATTAAATGTGAATTTTGCAGATATAGAGAGGTAGAAAACAGATGTGATGGGGATAAAATAAATAACAGATGACTTTTCTTTCAAGATCTTATTTTGAAATATCCATACTTTTTGTTCATGAAAAAGAATGTAGTATTGTTGAATGTTCAAATTTAGTCACAGGTATTTAATCACTGCAGATGGTGACTGCAGCCATGAAATTAAAAGACGCTTACTCCTTGGAAGAAAAGTTATGATCAACCTAGATAGCATATTCAAAAGCAGAGACAGTACTTTGCTGACTAAGGCCCGTCTAGTCAAGGCTATGGTTTTTCCTGTGGTCATGTATGGATGTGAGAGTTGGACTGTGAAGAAGGCCGAGGGCCGAAGAATTGATGCTTTTGAACTGTGGTGTTGGAGAAGACTCTTGAGAGTCCCTCGGACTGCAAGGAGATCCAACCAGTCCATTCTGAAGGAGATCAACCCTGGGATTTCTTTGGAAGGAATGATGCTAAAGCTGAAGCTCTAGTACTTTGGCCACCTCATGCGAAGTGTTGACTCATTGGAAAAGACTCTGATGCTGGGATGGATTGGGGGCAGGAGGAGAAGGGGACGACAGAGGATGAGATGGCTGGAAGGCATCACAGACTCGATGAACTTGAGTCTGAGTGAACTCCGGGAGATGGTGATGGACAGGGAGGCCTGGCGTGCTGCGATTCATGGGGTCACGAGGAGCTGGACACGACTGAGCGACTGAACTGAACTGAACTGATTTATAACTGTATTGTGCAAAAAAGGATCTCTGTTCATTGCAGATTTATATATTATGTCCATTTACTCTGTTCTCCTTTCTTGTAGCTTCTAAGTGTTCCTATCTTAATTTTCCAAGTGGGGTTAACTACTAGAAGAATACATAGATTAAACAGATTATAGGTTGAAACAGATTTTTAAAAGATAAACCAATAGCCCAGCTCACAGTTCTATTGTCCACTGTGAGTATGGGAAGGAAAGCTATATTTTCTAGTCTAATGACATCGACAGAAGATTTAATGTATACAGGGCTAAAAAATCACACCCTGGGATAAAATACTACAGCAAGTCGTAAACTTGTATATTGAGGACATTTCAGTGACGAGTCAGCTACAAAGGACAGGAATCAACTCAAGCAGATCCAGTGCCCTAGTAACCTTTCTCCTCTTGTAAACAGTCTTCAGTGCCCAAACCTAAGGGAAGAGATTACATGCCGAGCCAAGCCAAGAGAAAGGATTCATCTTAGAGAACTTCCTGTTGGAACAGAAACGAAGGTTTCTGAGAGGCCTACTCAACACCCTTAGCAGGTTTTTTCATTCTCAATGAAGGATGAGTTAGAGTAGAGGTTTGGATCATGGAAACCTTGACATAATCCTTAGCAAGTATTCCTACAGGAAGATTTCAAAGAACTTCAACAAAATTACAAATCAGAAGTATTCAACAAAAGCAAAATGGGTAGTGCTGAGTTGTCCAGAAAAGTCAGCAGCAAACAGTGCACCATACTGTTTCCAAACACACAGTAACGGCAAAGTGTAAAGTGCGTAATGTGCAGGGATTTTTACCTATTAGATCCATTCTGAAGAAAATGTATTATTATAAGTTCCTCAAAGTTCATTTTGTAGTTTTTCTTTATTTCCACTAGAGGTCAGATGATAGATGATTGGCAAATACAAGGAAAATCCAGGCAGTCCTTTCTTTGCATGGTAATGTGGGACCATAAAAATACTTACACAAGTTGAAACCACACAAAGCTATCTTAGTAATCACTGGGAAAATCACAACTGTCCCCTGAGCTTCAAAAATGTGAAAACATATTAAAACTCTCTTACTGTTAACTGTAACGTACAGAGGAATGAAAAATTAGTGAAACATTTATTTAGTACACTGCAATATGAGGCTGTTTAAAATATGAGGCTGTTAAGTGTGCCTTCACTAAGTGCTCCTGGCTGCACATCCAGAGTCTCTCAAGGGGCAGCAGGGTCAACACTCTTACCATCAGTTACTCATTTCACTATTTCATTTATGCTCAATTTAAATCTCACTTCCAGAAACATCGTTTTTTGTTCTTTGCTGGACTTTCCTCTTTACTGACCACTTCCCTCTTTTGATCACCCAGCTTCGTATGTAAGATGGGTAAGATGTCGGGTTTATCGGTGGGAAAGCAGGATGGAGCACAGCACCCTTTCCTGCCTGGGTGTGACCTGAAGGACAGACGCCCAGCTGCCACTGACATACTGACTTGCTGACCTGCACACTGAAGAGCTAGCAGCAAACTCTGTTCTTTATTTGCACAGTTAATATATCATGGTGGCCAAAATTTGAATCGTGTTATTAGGGGACTGGTATTTAACTAAACCATGGTGATACAGTGACGTAAGGAGAAATATATATTTGGTCTTCCTTCCTGGTTCCTTGCACAACAGTACCTAAAACCTTTGCAAAGTTCCTGAGTGACAGAGGAGCGTCTTTTGTTATTCATAACAAGCCCCTCTCAACCAGACTTGAGTTTATGCTAATACGGTGACCCTGGACGGGCCCATGGATAGCTTCACAATGGTCAAGTTGCCCCCGGAACCGACTGTGTGATTAGAGATTTAGAGTTTCAGCCCATGTCCAACCTTTAAGGAAGGGAGAGAAGTTGGAAATTAAAAAAAAAAAAAAATCACCAGTGGCCAATTATTTAATTTATCATGTCTACATAGTGAAGCTTCTATTAAAAACCCTACCCAAAGGGTTTGGAGTGCTTCAGGGTTGGTGAATGCATTCAGGGGCCAGAAGAGTGACATATCCCCAGTTCCAAAGGGACAGAAGTATGTGGGACCCTTAGGACCTTGCCCTATGTACCTCTTCATCTGGTTATTCATTTATAACCTTTATAATATCCTTTATAATTATATAAAGAAATAGCGCAAAGGAAAGTGCTTCCCTGGGTTCTGTGAGCCATCAGAGCAAATTATCAAACCTAAATAGGGAGTCGTGGAAACCCCCAATTTGCAGCCAAGTCAGACAGAAATGGACATAACCCACGAATTCACTATTTGTGATTGGTGTCTAAAGTAGGGGGCAGATTAGCTGGACTGAGCCCTTAACCTATGGTGGTGACGTTGTATAGTGGCTAAGTCACGTCTGACTCTTTGCAACCCCATGGACTGTAGCCTACCATGCTGCTCTGTCCATGGGACTGTCCAGGCAAGAATAATGGAGTGGGCTGCCATTTCCTTCTCAGATGGCATCTTACCGACCCAAGGATCAAACCCGTGTCTCCTGCATGGGCAGGCAGATTCTTTACCGCTGAGCCACCAGGGAAGACCCCCAAATATGGAACATTTCACAGTTAACCTGTGAGGTCTACGCTAACTCCAGGTAATCACTGTCAGAGTTGAATTCAATTGTAGGACACCCAGTTGGTGTCTACAGAGAATTGAGTGTAGAAAACCCACACATTTGTTGTCAGAAGTGCTATAACCAGAGAAACAGTTTTCCTTTGCATGGTGACTGAAATCTGTGCAAATCAGAACCACACAAAGTACGGACTGCTTATACAGCATTCTCTAAAACAGTATTTCTGAAACTGTCCCACGGGAGTTAAGGTTACACACATAAAGATTCCACAGTCAAATGAGACTAGGGAGGTGCTGGGCTGAGATCAAATCACCTTATTTACCAGCAAAACGCCTTGGAGAATTCAACCAGCTGATGTACACACTGCATTTCCCAGATGGGGATCAAGGTGGTGTTATTTCCCACCTTAGGAATGTGTTAAAGAAGTTAATGTTCAGACTCACCAGCTGTGAATATTTACTACACATTTAATGTTTTATAATTACAATTGTTATAGTTTAAATTTATAATTTTTTAAATTTACAATTTTTACAATTGGTACAAAGTACTGGTATATTAAATGTTTACTAAAACCACTTCCTTAACACAGGATACCAAATTAGCAACAGCATTACCAATCACTTACAGCATTCAGTACTGGAAAACATATGAGCAAGAAAAGTCAATAATAACACACTAAAACTTTTGAAAACTGTCTCTGCCTCTCTCTTTTTTTGCACTGGGGATCCAGGGCTTCCACAGTGGCTCAGAGGGTAAAGAATCCTCCTACAATGTGGGAGGACCTGGGTTCGATCCCTAGGTTGGGAGGGCCTGGCAACCCACTCTAGTATTCTTGCCTGGAGAATCCCCATGGACAGGGGAGCCTGGCAGGCTATCGTCTGTGGTCTCAAAGAGTCAGACACGACTGAGAGACTGGGCACAGCACCACAGAGAGGATCCTACTTCCCGATCAGGGATCCTTGAACCCAGGACCCCTGCAGTGGAAACTTGGGGAGTCTAAACCACTGGACAGCCAGGGAAGTTCCTAAACTATCCTTTTAACCTTAAAAGAAACTTATCGAGATGTCTGTCTTATATTTCCCTTCAGTTCAGTTCAGTCCAGTCACTCAGTAGTGTCCGACTCTGCGACCCCATGAATCGCAGCACGCCAGGCCTCCCTGTCCATCACCAACTCCAGGAGTTCACCCAAACCCACATCCATCGAGTCGGTGATGCCATCCAGCCATCTCATCCTCTGTCATCCCCTTCTCTTCCTGCTCCCAATCCCTCCCAGCATCAGAGTCTTTTCCAATGAGTCAACTCTTCTCACGAGGTGGCCAAAGTACTGGAGTTTCAGCTTTAGCATCAGTCCTTCCAAAGAACACCCAGGACTGATCTCCTTTAGGATGGACTGATTGGATCTCCCTGCAGTCCAAGGGACTCTCAATAGTCTTCTCCAACACCACAGTTCAAAAGCATCAATTTTTCGGCGCTCTGCCTTCTTCACAGTCCAACTCTCACATCCATACATGACCAAAGGAAAAACACAATCTAACTGTGTGTGTGCTCAGTTGCTCAGTTGTGTCAGACTCTTTGTGACCCCATCACAATGTAATTAACAAATACTGATAGGGCACTTCCTAGGTGCAAGCCTAAAAACTGTACCCTTATCTTAAAGAGCCAACAATTTTACCAAAATATACAATAAGAAGCTAGATACACCATATCACTATGCCAGACGTCTGATTTTCTTCTGGGCAAAATTACCTATCAGCCAGGACCACCCTTCTCCACAGAGCTTCTTTCTTAGGGTTAAAAATTTAAAGCTACCATCCAACAGTGTGAGATCTCTGACCTCTAAAATGATAACCCTTCCTGCCAAGCCTGTTTAAGTGATATCTGCAAAGTCCCTTTTGCATTGCTAGACTCCATTCCTGGCTAGGCCCATCCAGCTGTCACCAATGTATCAGAATGAGAGTGGGCAATTTAAGAAGACCTCTTACTGAATTCCCCATCAAAATCTTGAAGTTTTTCTCTAGGTAAGAAAACAAAATCAGAAGCAGCAATAGGGGCCAGTTAAAGAAGATAAGAGATACCAGGAAAAACATGTATCCAGGAAAGAGATGAACACTGTTAAATGAATGCCCATTTGACCTGTGGCAACACAGCGCACAAACTGTATAACCCATGCCAGTAGCTCACAGAGCACACAGAGCAACTTAAGTCCATGACATCAAGACATTAAAATTAAGTGGTGCGATATTCTATCAAGAAGAGACAGTATACTGCTAAAATCCTGCTAAAACTCGTTGACACATAAAGAATTTTTAACTCCTGAGTAACTTTTCTGAGGATACTCAGCCACATTTCACAAGTAGAACCTTGGGGGAAATCTTGTTTAAGTCTGTAACATTTCCCAAAGATGACAATGCCATTGCTATAGTTTTTTACATGCTCATTAATCTGTACAATGTTAACACTTCATTGCAGTTGTTCCCAGGTTAAAGGTTACCTATTACTATGAATTGTTTCTAGCATTTTAAAAAGTAGGGATTCAAAAGGAATAAAGGAAGGGAGAAATAAATTAAAAGAGTTTCAAATTAAAATCATATCACACAGAAACTCCAAGCCAAGGCATCTTTCTAAGGTAGCAGGACCAGAAAACTATTCGAGGAAGTAAGCAAGCAACTTTCACAGTCTCCTTTGGGAGTCATGGTCCCAAAGCATCTGCACACAGACATGAGTAAATGGAAACACTCTTTATGCAGGCATAATAATGTACATTATCATATAATGTATATGATAGTCATGCTATCAATAAGTGGAATCCAAACTCTACTTTTGAATCCAATTATCTTTCGACCATTTACTTATGACTGGCCACTCTTCAATTAACACTTTTCAACCCACTGAGGTTGGAGTGTCCCAGAAGCAGATCGTGACACACAAATCTGAGTGGGGTGCCCATAGGGGAGGTCATCTCTGGAAGCACTGGCAGGTGAATGGAAAAGGGGGCCAGAGAAGGGGAGGAGGCCACAGCAGGTACCTTCAGGAGTATTTACCCCTTTGGGGACACCTGGAAGATGACTCCATGCAGAAGAGGCTTCAGGTGGTCTCAGCAGTGGAAGAGGAAGCTAAGATATTTATCCAGTGTCTCCCAGTCAACAAAGGTTAAGGGCTATCCAGAGGCATTAACTGCCCAGAATTCCTAGCCTGCTTCACATGGTAAGCTGCTGAGCACCTGGAGCCAGAACAAGCCCTCAGGTCAATTCTCAAGTGCTTTCAACAGGAAGGTATTCCAGACACAGGGACAGAGACAGAGAAAGAGATGATGATGTTATTCAGTTGCTCAGTGGTGTCTGACTCTTTGCAACCCCATGGACTGCAGCACACCAGGCTTCCCTGTCCTTTACTCTCTCCTAAACTCTGGGAGAGATAGAGATGGGAATACAGAAGCCAGGGGAGATGGGTGGGGTTCAGGAGAGCCTGCTGCCCGGGAGGACTGTAGTCGAGCCAAACTGACGTGCAGCAATACTGAATTTGGTTACTCTCTGCACCTATACACATGCTCATCTTAACATGCCCTGTGTTCTTCATCCTTCTGTCCATTACTCCTCCATTCTTTCTGTGATGAATAATGAACAAGTACACACATAAAATACATACGATGGGTGTGGAGAAAAGGGAACCCTCCTGCACTGTTGGTGGAATGCAAACTAGTACAGCCACTATGGAGAACAGTGTGCAGATTTCTTAAAAAATGTAACAGAACTGCCATACGACCCAGCCACCCCACTGCTGGGCATACACACCGAGGAAACGAGAACTGAAAGAGACACGTGTACCCCAATGTTCATCACAGCACTGTTCATAATAGCCAGGACATGGAAGCAACCTAGATGCCCATCAGCAGGCAAATGGATGAAGAAGTTGTGGTACATATATACAATGGAATATTACTCAGCCATAAAAAGGAACACATTTCAGTCAGTTCTGATGAGGTGGATGAAACTGGAGCCTATTATACAGAGTGAAGTCAGTCAGAAAGAGAAACACAAAAACTGTATATTAACATGTATATATGGAATTTAGAAACAGTAATGACAATCCTATATGCAAGGCAGCAAAAGACACCCAGATGTAAAAAACAGACTTTAGGACTCTGTGGGAGAAGGCAAGGGGGGGATGATTTGAGAGAACAGCACTGAAACATGTCCATTACTATGTGTGAGACAGACGACCAGTGCAAGCTGGATGCATGAAGCAGGGCACTCAAAGCCGGTACTCTGGAACAACCCAGAGGGATGGGGTCGGGAGGGAGGCGGGGAGGGATTCAGGATGGGGGACACATGTACACCCATGGCTGATTCATGTCAATGTATGGCAAAAAAACTATCACAATACTGTAATTATCCTCCAATTAAAATAATTTTTAAAATAAATAGAGGCGTATGCTACATACACACACAAATACATATGATAAAGTGATTATATGTAAATAGGTATAGACTAAGTAAGTAATATTAATAAAGTTACCAATTAATAAGTAATATTTAATACTTAATTTCTGAACAAAGATTAAGGACAAAGTTGTCCAACTTGAGGAGGAAATCCAAAACTGTTTTGTGCATGTGGGAACTCAGCAACATTCCAGAGGGAGAAATAACCATTCCTACCAGTTCCAGAGACACACATACAGCAGCTGATGGGTTGTAAAGATCTGTTCTGTCCCACCTCTGAGAGCAGCCTCAGCTCTGGGCCACTACCATGAATCCCTTGTGAGACAGGATATGATGCAGAAGAATGAAACAGGGAGCAGACGGAAGGAGGGCAATCATCTTTTAGACAAAAGGGATTAAAATATTTTAGCTATTTTAAGAGAAGTTCCACAGAGAAAGGAGCACTTCAGGAACTATTTTTGAATGAAGAAAAGGCATTATGGTGATGACCAGGGAATTTCCAGAGATTTTTTTTTTTCTGCTGAAGAGGAAAGTGTTGTGCTATACTTATATATCTGTGGTGAGGGCTGAGGGGTGGGGGGATGGCTAGAGGGAGGGTAAACACTAAGGAAAGGGAGGCGGGGGCTACTCGCCCGAGGAAGGAAAACAAAGAAAGCTAGGATAAGGCGGAAGAGTTAGATCATGCAGGGACAGCGAGAGACAAAAATGAAATGAAGAAGGATTTCTGCAGGTGGAGGTACCAGCCGCATTAGCTTACTCGTTTGTATGCCGCAGTACGGTACATGCGTGAACAGACACTCGACACTATCTGCTTTCCCTCCACCAAGCGAGGAACACACCGTGTAAAATGAACCCAAATGCCTTCTATGGCGCAACTATTCACTCATCCAAAGCACTCTCGGGACACTGGAAACACAACAATGATAAAATCAAGAAACCAAGTGCCTACACTCTCGAAGCTTACATTTTACTGGAAGGAGAGAGACAGAAATGAGGCTGGTTCAGCCCGAAGGAGCAGTGGCAGGGGACGATGCCAGACAGTTGGGGACAATCTGCTGGGTCTTATGGGCCACAGGAATGCTTCCGCTCTGAGTGGGATTCCAGCAGAAGAGTCACAGGATCTGACATTTTAAAAGTACTACTCTGGTTTCTGTGTTGGCAGGAGGAGGACTAGTTAGGAGGCTACTGCAACAATCTCAATTTATATAGGAGAGGGAGGTGAAATGATGAGAAGCGGTGAGATTCTGAAGGTGAGCCAACAGCATTTTGCTGAAAATTTAGTGCAGATTACGCGAGAAGAAAAGTGAAAGTGTGAGTCGTTCAGTCAAATCTGACTCTGTGACCCCTTGGCCTGTAGCCAGCCTCCTCTGTCTGCAGAATTCTCTAGGCAAGAATACTGGAGTGGTTGCCATTCCCTTCTCCAGAGACGAAGCGAGGATGGCTTTAAAGATTCTGACCCAAAGGAACGGCCATTAACTGAGATGAAGAGGACTGCGGAAAGAGTAGAGCTGACTGGGAAGCCAGATCTGGAGTTTGACTTTAGACACACCAGAGGATCAGATGCTTACTATTCATCCAAGTAGAGATACTGAGTTGGTGATTACATATTTAAGACCTCAGGGAAGAGGTCTACAAAGGTGATAAAAATTTAGGGATCACCCACACACTGATGAAAGCTGAAGTGGTGAGACCAGATAAATGTCAGAAAAAGAGAACTACTGAGGAATGAACCCTGTGGCACTCCAGTGACAAAAGGCCAGGGAGATAAGAAGGAAGTACAATGAGGACTGAGGATGAGGAGAAGGAAGGAAGGGGGAGGCCCGAGAACTATCAGTACAGGGATCTTCCAGAAGCCAGGTAACTCGCTAGCTTTGATAAGAACTGCTCCAACGGAGCAGCAAAGATGACAGTCCCCCTGGACTAGGTTCAGAGAGAATGGACCCCAACTAGATAAGGAAAGATGGGAAGAAAAGCCACAGCTGGAGGCAGCGAACACAGACAACTCTTCTAGTGAATTTTACTACAAAGGGAGAAAAGAAATGAGGCTGCAACTGAAGGATGAATGTCAGATTGTTTATTTTTTAATGAAGTTAAATATTATTTGCACACTAATGAGGGGGGAAAAATGATACTGGGGAAGGGGGTAACTGCTGGGGTCAAGTCCTTGAATAAGGAGATGGGATCTCCTACAATGAATACACCTACAGATAATCTCCAATGACTTAGCAGTTTCCTTTTCTTCCTGAAATTACATTTCCAGAAAATTTCCTATTTCTGAAAATAGATCTCTCCAACTAAAGCAAACGTTGGCTCACGTACAAATGGTTGAATGTGAGATGTGTAGCACTGACGCTTCAAAACCAGCGACTACAGTAAAAAATGTCTCAAGGGGAAAATGTCACTTATTTGAAGAATATATACTATTTTGACAAAACAGATACACTACTTTTCATCATTTAAGGATCCCTTCTTTCTGTGGGTGTGTACAAACCCTTTAGCTACATTTTATTAATCTACTTCAAGGTCTACCAAAGTGTACCCTTATGCATACATGAATAAATAGATTTCAAGCAGGCTTGAAGTCTGCTAGAAAGACTGCCCGCCTGAGCAGCTGATCTACTAGTCATCCAGTCTTGCCATAAATACAGAGGAATGTGCCGAGGCTGTGAGTAGTTACTCACACTGCTGGGCAGGCAAGGTCACCATTAAAACAGAGAGGAACCCAGAGGACCCTAGCACGGTCAACACCGTGAGAACGGCTGAACCTGATGGGATCCAGTTCCTGGATGGCACTGTCACTGGCAACAGGACATCACTATGAGAAGTGAAGACCAGGTTAGCTTGTCCTGCCAATGGCACGAATTCTGCAGAGCCTTCCGCTTTACAGAGCCATTCTCATTTGGCTAATTCTTCAACCCTTTACTTCCATTAGCAAAACCTGTATCCTTTACCTGTGTCTGTATTATCCTTTCGGCAATCACCATCACCCTTCTGACAATCTTACACATAAACATTTTAGATGATAATGCCTCTTTATCTTTATATCTTTTCTCACAAATACTAAAATATGTAGTAAGCACTGCAAACACAGGATTTAACACATACCACTGTTTAAGACAAAATTAAATTAAAAAAAAAAACAAACTCTATTTAAAGTGGTTTCAAGGAAAAATATTAAGTAAACAGCACAAGTGCTACGCAGATGCGGCAGAAACCATGATGGTGGTCAATGAAAGCTGGCAATGCAACAGCGGTAAGGAGACCAAAAATCACTGATGTGGTGAAGAGAGACGAAAAATCATGCGTATCTTAACATCACTTGATCCTTAAGTTCTAAGAAACTTGTGCCACAGTCTTCCTCTGTCCTGTCCAAAGAAACAGAGAACCTCTCAAAGCACCGAAACCAGTGAATGCATCGTGCAGCGGCCCTCCGGCCAGGGCAAGGCTAAAAACAAAGCACCGTGCAGCTGGCAGGAGGTGTGGAGAGAGCCGCTGGGTGACACTCCTGAAGCAACAGGGAGCCCCAACGAGGCAATCCTGGGGGAAAGGGGTGTGTGAAAGGCTGTGGAGCTTCCAAACACTCATCATTTCCAACACGGGTTTCAAGGAATGAGAACCCAAGCCCAGGGCAGGGAATGAGCTCTCCTCCCACAAGGGGAGAGCAAAGAAGAGGAAAATAAGGCAAGCAGAGCCCAGTGCGGACTACTTGGCATCTGGATGGCTGGAAAAGTGAGCATGAGGAGAGAAGTCCCTGAATCAAATAGAAGGGACTCTGCTCTCCCCGTAACCATGGCATCAAAGGAAATGTTGATCCTCCGATATGCAGAAAATAAGGACAGGCCAGCAAAAAAAAAGGAAAGTGACTTCAAGAACCAGACATACAGAAAGCCGGCCTTAAAATAGGAAGAATGTAAGAGGAATATGAGTCAGATCTATGACAAGTTAAATTAAGTAAAAAAGCTCCAATTCCTCTGATCTGCAGACAGCTTACATCCCAAGGCTCCTTCATGAGGCAGTGACATGAAAAAGACTGGTCACATGTCTATGGCGCAGCATGTGTGACCCATGAGGCTCTGAGGGAGGCCACAGAGAACAGCAAAGTCCCAGGAACCCACAAGGCTCTGGAGAGAAGGGCCCCCATGCGGCCGGCCACCACAGAAAGCTTCCCAAGTCATCGATGGGAACCATCCACAAAGTCTCTGCTTCAGAAGATGCCTTTTGCCCCATACTTGTCACAGAGATTCCTGGGCAGTATAAATATCTCCAGGACTTCCAGACAGATGTCCAGGGCCATTTAATTTTCTTTTTTACATTTATTAATATTTAAGTATCATAAATCAAAAGGACCACAGTGGACTATGTCCCAATTTCTTTGTCAAACAGGACCACTCATCTGTGAATAGCTTTTGTGCATACAAAACCACCAAATTATCTACAATGGCATAGCTTTCCCCAGCTTCTGCAGTTTCATAATTTATCGCACACGATATCAGACTGCTATAATTACTGATAAACACAAGTCGATATTATGTTTGAAATCCTGTGTTTTGAGCTCAAGGAAAATACTTCCACTTTACAAAGGAAGAGAAGTTTAACACTTCTCCACAAAGCATTCTGAAAGTTTTACTTCCCCCTACCCCTAAAATAAACATTGGATATGTCATTGTGTTTCCTCTAACAATGCAACTTATAGCCCTGATAAAGAAGTATCTTACATTTGCATAGTTAGTATGTTTATCAAACCTGTATTTCACTACAAGTGCTCCTTACCCTTTCTGTCTTTAATCAAAAGTCTCTTTAGAAAATAAATTTTAAATAGGGTTACAGCTTTAAAAAAGTGGGCTTCCCTGGTAGCTCAGCTGCTAAAGAATCTGCCTGCAATGCAGAAGACCCCAGTTCGATTCCTGGGTTGGGAAGATCCCCTGGAGAAGGGATAGGCTACCCACTGCAGTATTCTGGCCTAAAGAATTCCATGGACTGTATAGTCCACGGGGTCACAAAGAGTCGGACACAACTGAGCGACTTTCACAGCTAAAAACAAGTTCAGGATGTATAATGCTAGGAACTTAAAAATGTACCTAAATGCTTATCAAGAATAAAGATAAACACAAAAATGTATACATATACATCACAGCACTGTTAAGTACTAAAAAAAAAAAGAGAGAGAGAGAGAAACCAGCTGAAGAATTCATCAACAGAGAACCAGGTAAATTATGGTAAATCCACAGAATGGAATTCTATGCAGCCATTAAAAAGCATGAGATATCTGTATATGCTGATGTGAAAAGCTCTCCTAGACCACTGGAATATTTTTAAAAATTAAGAAGAACAAGGTACAAAACCATGTATACCATATGACCCCTTCCATCTGGATAGAAATTCAAAATTGTTAATGGTATGTCCCACTGGGGAAAGGGGACTGTAGGAAGGAGACAAGACACTTCCACTTTTCATTTTTCTATCCTTCTATATTGCTTGAATTGCTTAGCAGATTTTGGAAGTTTTCTGTTTTTTAGTTACAAGTTATGTGGTCAAAGGTGATATGGACCTTTTTTAAGAGTCATTTTACTTCACATTGCTCAAAACTAATACATACTTTACATTGAATTTTTTCCCTTAATAACCAATAGAAGATGCTAATGAGCCAATTAATTTCAAAACTAGTGATTAAGGGAAAGAATCAAGCATTTAAATCTGCCTCTCCTATATAAATGGTACCACTAGGTAACCAAAGGAGTAGACAAAGGAAGTTTTCTCGTTATAAAAGTACTCCAGCTAATAAATGAAGAAGAAATTTTATAATTAAAATATCATTTTGCAACTGCTAATGAACAAATGAATGGATACTGGCATTGACCAATGGCAGCAAACATAACAAAAATAGAAACAACCAGACATTTCATTCCTCCTGATAGAAGACTATACCATCCATTCATAAAATACTCTTGGGGGGAAAAAATACCTGAAATCAGATCAAGATCTTCTAGCTCCAACTATCAATTTACAGGGAAGAGAGATATTACAGGGATATGATAAGCAAATTCCAGAAAGTGGATAAACAACCACTTTCTGCAAGAAATAAATCGCAAAGGA
The DNA here is from genome assembly GCF_016772045.2 of Ovis aries. Lineage (NCBI taxonomy): Eukaryota > Metazoa > Chordata > Mammalia > Artiodactyla > Bovidae > Ovis > Ovis aries. Next base: position 105,018,571 of record NC_056057.1, read on the forward strand.
AAAAAGAGAAACATGAGCAAAACCGACAAATCAGGGTTTTCCAACAGCAGGACTATTGACATTTAGGACTAGCTGACTGTGTGGATCACAATACACTGTGGAAAATTCTGAAAAGAGATGGGAATACCAGACCACCTGACCTGCCGCTTGAGAAACCTATATGCAGGTCAGGAAGCAACAGTTAGAATTGGACAAGGAACAACAGACTGGTTCCAAATAGGAAAAGGAGTATGTCAAGGCTGTATATTGTCACCCTGCTTATTTAACTTATATACATCATGAGAGTACATCATGAGAAACGCTGGGCTGGAAGAAGCACAGGCTGGAATCAAGATTGCTGGGAGAAATATCAATGACCTCAGATATGCAGATGACACCACCTTTATGGCAGAAAGTGAAGAGGAACTAAAAGCGCTCTTGATGAAGGTGAAAGAGGAGAGTGAAGAAGTTGGCTTAAAGCTCAACATTCAGAAAACGAAGATCATGGCATCTGGTCCAAACACTTCATGGGAAATAGATGGGGAAACAGTGGAAACAGTGTCAGACTTTATTTTGGGAGGCTCCAAAATCACTGCAGATGGTGACTGCAGCCATGATATTAAAAGACACTTACTCCTTGGAAGAAAAGTTATGACCAACCTAGATAGCATATTCAAAAGCAGAGACATTACTTTACCAACAAAGGTCCGTTTAGTCAAGGCTATGGTTTTTCCAGTGGTCATGTATGGATGCAAGAGTTGGACTGTGAAGAAAGCTGAGTGCCAATGAATTGATGCTTTTGAACTGTGGTGTTGGAGAAGACTCTTGAGAGTCCCTTGGACTGCAAGGAGATGCAACCAGTCCATTCTGAAGGAGATCAGCCCTGGGTGTTCATTGGAAGGACTGATGCGAAAGCTGAAGCTCCAGTACTTTGGCCACCTCATGCGAAGAGTTGACTCACTGGAAAAGACCCTGATGCTGGGAGGGATTGGGGGCAGGAGGAGAAGGGGACGACAGAGGATGAGATGGCTAGATGGCATCACCAACTAGATGGACATGAGTTTGAGTAAACTCCAGGAGTTGGTGATGGACAGGGAGGCCTGGTGTGCTGCAATTCATGGGGTCGCAAAGAGTCGGACACGACTGAGCAACTGAACTGAACTGAACTGAACTCTTCCTTACGGGGCTGCTCTGTGCGTGATGTTCAGCAGCATACCTGCCCTCTCCTATGACATGCTTGGAACAGCTCCACCCACCCCCTGCCAAAATAACAAATGTCTCCAGACACTGCCTCGTGTCCCTTGGGAGGCAGCATCCCATCCAGCTGAGAACCAATGATACAACAAATCAAATGTGTGGACCTTACTTGGACCTCAACGCAAACTATTAATATAGTACCAAGATTTACCATTTATTGTAGTTTTCCTTAGAAGAGGCCTTATCTTAAGAGATATATGTGCTAAAATAGTCACAGATATAATGATACATCCCAAGTTGACTTAAAAATAACACCAAGTGCAAGGGAAATAAGGGCAGGGTTAAATGAAACAAGATTGGTCATGAATGAATTGTTAATCATTAAAGTGGAGTGGATGGACATGAGTTTGAGTGAACTCCGGGAGTTGGTGATGGACAGGGAGGCCTGGAGTGCTGCAATTCATGGGGTCGCAAAGAGTCAGACATGACTGAGCGACTGAACTGAACTGGAAGTAGAGTGATGCTATCTGGGAGCCCATTATACTGTTCTGTTTATTTCTGTTTACGTCTGAAATTTTCTTAAAAAAAAAAACAAACACACACAAAAATTAAAATCAAAGCCAAGACTATCGTGGTGGCTAGCAACATCCAACTGAATGACAAACCAACCCACTGAAAGAATCTTAACATTCAACTAGTTTCCATTAACCATGCTTGGGGCTCTCAGAATATATAAACAGATGATTCTTAAAAAAAAAAAAAAAAAAGGGAAAAAGAAAATGGCCCTGAGTCCCATGAAAAATTGTTCAAATTCATCTGTAATTTTTAGAGATATGCAAATAAAAACATGGACACCATTTTTCACCTCTTAGATTGGCAAAGATTAAAAATATGACAACAGGTCCTGATGCCAAGAATGTGGAGAAAGTGGAACTCTACTACACTGATGGTGGGAACAAAAAGTAGTCCAACCATTCAGGAGAGGAATCTGGGGAACCTGACAAAACAATGCACTCATTCTAATCTGGAGATACACTTCCATTAAAATGAAAATACATATGCACAAGGTTACTCATTACTGTAATCATAAAAACCACCTAGATGCCCATACACAAGAAAATGGATAAACAGATCAGGGTGTATCCACACAAAGGAGTACCATACAGCTGTTAAAAAGAATCAAGAAGAGCTCCACAAAATGACATGAGTGATTTCCAGTATACACAGTCAAAGTAAAAAAAAAAAAAAAAGGCAAAAGAGTATTTATTGTATGATACACTTTGTGTAAAAAAAAAAAAGCAGATGTGAGAAAATACACATGGATCTGCCTGTTTTGTGAGAAAACAAACAAAAGACTTCACACCGAAAGAGACTGATTATTCATGGGGACAGGGGAGACGGGGGACGGGGAGGGGCAGGAGGAGTGGAGGGGGCATTGACACTTCTGAGTATACCTTTTCAAATAACTTCTGGCATTCTCAAAATACACACCAACAATCAAAACCAACAAGGACAGAGGAGGAATCCAGAACGCAATATAAACAGTAACAAATAAACCTAAGTGAAAGTCGCTCAGCTCAGTCACATCGACTCTTTGCGACTACATGGACTATACAGTCCATGGAATTCTCCAGGGCAGAAAACTGGCGTCGGTAGCCCCTCCCTTCTCCAGGGGATCTTCCCAACCCAAGGATCGAACCCCGGTCTCCCACATTGCAGGCAGATTCTTCACCAGCTGAGCCTCAAGGGAAGCCTGACAAATAAACCTAACCATGTTACAAACAAAAAACACACTAAAGTAAAAGGCGGCTTCCCTGGTGGCTCAGAGGCTAAAGTATCTGCCTGCAATGCGGGAGACCCGGGTTCGATCACTGGGTCGGGAAGATCCTCTGGAGAAGGAAACGGCAGTAAAAGAAAAGAACTAAGGTAACTTTGGAAAACAGTCTTCTGCCTAGATATAAGGCTATAAAGCTAAAGACAAAAAACCAAACACTACACAGATACTAGAATCTACTTAGCAAATTGCATTTCTCAGAAGTGTATGGGTCAGCCATTTGAGAACTATTTTATGTACTTTATGTATACACTAGGATTGAAAGTGAAAGTGAAGTCGCTCAGTCATGTCTGACTCTTTGCGACCCCATGGACTGTAGCCCACCAGGCTCTTCCCTCCATGGGATTCTCCAGGCAAGAGTACTGGAGTGGGGTGCCATACTTTATGTATACACTAAGACTGAAGAAATAAGTAAATTATATATTGTAGATAACGAGAGCCGCATCTCTGTTAGTCAACAAAGTTATAAGTAAGGAAAGAGGAAGGTTAAAATGAACTCTGTGATGTTAGATTAGAATCAAAGGTATTATGAAATTTTAGAGTCTTAACACAGATAGACGCAAACACACATATGTGTGTGCACATGTATGACGAGAGTATTTCCTAGCTCTGTCCAGTGAGAAGGCCTAGAAGTAATGAGTCCACAAAGTGCCAGACCTTGGTTTCTAACAACCACTCTCCAATAAAAGGAACCAGGGCTCACACAAATATATACAAAAATCATAGAAGTTACCACTAACTCACACTGTAATTAATATAAAAGTAAGTAAGCAATCACTACAACAATAAAAGGTAACTTCCAAAAATAATTAGACACTTGGTAGCAGCTGCAACATCAGAACTGACCTACTGCTCAAAAGCTGTGCAAGTTATTGTGGTGTTTCAACTGCTCAAACCAGCCAAAGCTCACTTTATAATCAAATTCCTTTACACCTGTTCTATTCTTATTCTTGAGCTCCACCACATCAGACCATCAAATATAAAGGCATTCTTCCCCTTGGTGATCAGTAAACTCAATTTCATGCCTAAGAACACAAGATATGAGAGCAAACCAAGCAGAAATCTGCCCCCAAACTAACGGTTTAAAATTTTTTAAAACCTGATGGAAGAACTATATGTTAGTGTCGCTAAGCATTATATGACTCCATTTCACAACATATTTTCGTTCAAAAAGCAACACTGAGCATGTATGCATAATTACTATTGTAAGTGAAACATATGAAGCAAATACTCATATATTCTCCTACAATAAACCGTCACAACAACAAAAAAGATACTGAGAAATTCAATAGATAGACTTTTTGTCTCTTACAGGGAGATGATACATGTTCACATAGTATGTTTTTAATACTAAAAGACTTGATCATTAAGCAGAAATATATAAAACCAATTTTAAAAGTAATTCCCAACCAGTCCATTCTAAAGGAGATCAGCCCTGGGAATTCTTTGGAAGGAATGATGCTAAAGCTGAAACTCCAGTACTTTGGCCACCTCATGCGAAGAGTTGACTCATTGGAAAAGACTCTGATGCTGGGAGGGACTGGGGGCAGGAGGAGAAGGGGACGACTGAGGATGAGATGGCTGGATGGCATCACGGACTCGATGGACGTGAGTCTGAGTGAACTCCGGGAGCTGGTGATAGACAGGGAGGCCTGGCGTGCTGCGATTCATGGGGTTGCAAAGAGTCGGACACGACTGAGTGACTGAACTGAACTTAACCTTGACATTAAGAAAAATCAAAATACACTCCAATAAGAAGTCCATTATAAGAAGGATGAAACAATTAATTATAAAAATTTTCAAGTAACTTTTATTCCCAAGGCAGTTACGATTATTTTAAACCTATGTATGCCACAGAAATTAACTGCAATAAAGAAAAATAGGGAAGATGTTTACAGATGTATTTCTATGGAACCATGTCACATCGGTTTACCTACACCACCGCCCAGCACACCTGCCACCCCAGGACAGAGGCGGAGTTCAGACCTCACTCTATGACCTAGCTCTGCAACCCTGGGAAAGTTACTGACCTCTCAACCCTCAGACTCCTCATCTGTAAAATGGAGATAACAACAACACTTATCCAGCAAGGTTACAGTGAGAGTTAGATGAGGTAGTTAACAGAGCTAACGCAGTTAGAACAGCACCTAGCGCTGGTGAAGCATTCAGTTTAAGTGTTTGAGTGAGTTCCCAGGACTCCACAGTGAGTAGCTGGGAACCTCCTTCCTATCCAACAGCATCATTCTTGGTAACATGCTTCTATCCCCACAAACCAGGCTCTCCATTCATTCAAACTTCAGGAATAAAAATTAATATAGGACCTGTGTAGATTACCAAAACCCACTCAAACATCCTAAATCCTCTCTCACCTGGATTATCACAGTGGCTTTCTTGCTCGTCTCCCTGTCACCTTTGCCTCGCCTCTCTCCAGGCTTTTCTCCATGCGGCAGCCAGAGTGAATCTTTTCAAGGTTAAGTCAAACGGTTTATTCCTCCACTCAAAATATTTGACTATTTGCTCCGAGTGAAATCCAACATTTTTTAGCATTCCAGGGTCTTTCTCAAAACCTTCCATAATCACACCATATGAATGCAGACTTGTACTATTCCCAGTCCTTTCTCTTCTAACTCAGTTTCTCTTCACAGCACTAAACATTCTTTCGTCATGTGTATTTGTTCATCTATCCCCCCTCCCCGCCACCCCTGTGCAAGTGTGCTCAGTTGTACCTGACTCTCTACAACCCCACGAACTGTAGCCCACCAGGTTCCTCTGTCCATGGGATTTCCCAGGCTAGAATATTGGAGCAGGTTGCCATTTTCATAGAATATGTTACAGGAGACCAAGGACTTTGCTTTACTCACCACTATATTTCTAGCACCAAGAACAGCGCCAGGCATACTGCAAATTGGGCCAAAGCCAACAGCATACTTGATAAAACCCAAGAGGCAATCCCTTGTGTCAGGAACAAGAGATGAAATAAAATTACAAAATACTATGTGCTGGCTATTTACGCCACAGAAAATAATTGTAATAAAGAAAAATAAGGAAGATGTTTACAAATGGACTTCTATGGAACCATGTCACATCTGTTTACCTACACCACCACCCCAGCACACCCGCCACCCCAGGACACAGGCGGAGTTCAGACCTCGCTCCATGACCTTCTAGCTCTGCAACCCTGGGGAAGTTACTGGCCTCTCAACCCTCAGACTCCTCATCTGTAAAATGGAGATAACAACAACACTTATCCAGCAAGGTTACAGTGTGAATTAGATGCAAACTGGCAAATTTTTATTTTTTTTATACTTTTCATTTTAATATTTGCAATGTAATTAAGTTTTAAAAATCTTCAATGCGTATGCAGATCAGTGAACTTTTCCACCTGTATACACCCATGACCAAGATACGGAACATTTCCTGCACCTCAGAAGCTCCCTTCTGCCTCCTCTCAGGAAACACCCCTGGAGAGGTAAGTACCAGTCTGACTTCTATCACCCAATTATGCCTGCACTGGAACTTCACAGATGGGAGAATCAAACCTGTCTTCCTTTATTCGACTTTATATCCATGGGATCCACCCACGTCGCTGCACACATCAGGAGTACAGTCCTTCTTTAAGGCTAAGTAGCATTCCATTTTATGACTATGCCACAATTTATATAATCAACTATTGATGATATCTAAGCTGTTCCCATTTGAGGATAATAGGAACAGTGCTGCCATGAATGGTTTTCTGGGTTCATGGGTATGTCATTTGGTGGAAATCTTCCATTATCTGCAGAATGCAACATTTTTTGTTTGAGGATTTTTGGGGGGAGGGGGTGGTAATGGTTAATAATAATACCTTAGTGAGAATCCAGGAAAAGTGGGCAGTGGGTAAGAGTATAAACTGAAATAACCTTTCTGGAAGACAATCTGGCAATAGGCACAAGAAGCCTAAAAATATCTATGCCCTGTGACTAATCATGCTACTTCAAGGAAATTTCCTATTGAGTATTTACATGGCCCAGATCGTCTTCTAAGTGTTTTACATGTGTTAAAACTCGTTTGATTTATTCTAAGGAAATGATTAGAAATGTTCACAATTGGTTTGTTTAGAAGGCTGTCAACCATCCATCATTAGGAAATACAAGAAGTTGTAAACAAAGTAAAAAACTAACAAGAGGGGAATGATTTTGAAGTGCATTGTACTTCCATGAAATTAACCTCTGTGCAGCCACTGAAAATGTTTTTCAAGAACATTAAAGATACAGAAAAAGTAAACATTGATAAATGACAGGAAACAGTAGAATGCATAAAATAAAATCCCAGTTTTATTTTTTCCAGTTTTATTTTTAAAAGTGCATACCTATAACTTAAATGTTAAAATGAATATGTGACTAACAAGACTAGCAAATAAAGGTATTTACATTATAACAGGGAGAGAAAAGACATTATAATACAACTGAATTAGGGCAACGATGCAATTCTGCCTAAGTGAAAAGTGAAGTCAGTCGTGTCCAACTCTTTGTGACCCCATGGACTGCAGCCTACCAGGTTCCTCCGTCCATGGGAGTTTCTGGGCAAGAGTACTCAAGTGGGTTGCCATTTCCTCAATTCTGCATAGGACGATATAAAAGCACTATGGAAAGACATCTAGCTTAGAGATTCGGGGGAAGGGCATTGTCAAGAAAGTTCTCCATTGTCTTACTTCCACTAAGGACTCAGAGGAAGAACTCCATCTCCAGGTTGGAAGAAACCTGCCCAGGAAAGTCCTGTTAATTCCTCAGCTCACCACCCCCAGGGTATCAATTACTGGTTTACTGGACCCACATTCTTTTCCTCCCTGGACCCGTATTCTTTTTCCCTCTTATTTTTCGGAGAAAGCTTAGGTAGACTTGAGGAACAGGAATTCCTAAACACTAAGGACACAATCAAAGTTCAAAAGCCTCAAACTTGGAGGAAGCTGGCTCCATCTGACCTCATGCCTGACTAAAAAGCCTCAAGGAAGGTCTTCCCAGTCAGGATAATTTAGGGCAAAACCTTTTTGGATTTCCGGATGCCAGGAACTCCAGACAGAGTAAACCCAAATTCATACCAAAATTCACTGACTCCTTGAGATTAAAAAATTTTTTCTACTTGAAAAAATAAAAGTATCAAGAAGTTTTCCAGATAGAGATAATCCGCTGTATCCATTCTCCTATGCTTTCTTTCTCTTCTGCAGATGGACCATCCCTGGAAACCAAAGGAAAGTTGAGCATGGGGATTAAAGATAGGTAAGCTTAGCTGCTCAGTCGTGTTCCACTCTTGCGACCCCATGGACTGTAGCCTATGAGGCTCCTCTGTCCATGGGATTCTCCAGGCAAGACTACTGGAGTGGGCTGCCATTTCCTTCTCCAGGATTAAAGATACACCATGGTATTTTAGGGGCCAATTCTCACATAAGCAAATGACATCTGTTTAATAATTAATACATAAGAACATTTTGCTCTGTTCAGTAAACCATTCACTTGTGGTACAATAAACAGAGTAAATATTGATTACAAGAAAAACATATGGACCCCAAATTACCAATATTTCATTTAGTTAAACTTGTTAATGAGATACTGCTTTTGTACCGTAGGGCATTATGTATCACTAAATTTTCTAACTTTTGACATCTGAATCACATTAAGTTCTCAAGGATTGCTGGTCAAAAAAGCCCTGGGTTCAAAAAAACATTTTTCAAAGTCATCTCCACAAATACAAAGTCACAGAAATTCATGTGACAAAGCAGCCCACACCCCTGCTCTCCCTCCTTCATGCACACCCTCTGTTTTCCCTTCAACCTTTTCTGTTTACAAATTTAATACTTAAATGTATTAACAAGAGTCCTCATAAACTACCTGCAGCTTTTCACCGTTATAGTGTTACCTAAATTAAGATAAATAAAATTCCAGTCTAAAATTTATTAACCTACCAAACCTCTACATTGTACAATGGGGTGAATTTCTTATGCAGCTAAAACAGTTCTTTGAAAAAATAAGTATTTGCATAATCACCAGGGATTCGGGATTTATTCTGCAGGGAACCTAGATTTCTGGATCATCTCTATTCTGGTTGCGTATGATGGGAAAAGAGGATATAGAGATAGAACTGGCAAGACTTGTATCTTCCTATTTCAGTTTTACGTACAACCAAAATAAAGGAAAAGCATCCGTTCCAAGTAACGAAAAAAAACTTTGGAGAATTTGTTTTTAATTACAAGCAGTACGCTGTAATAACACTTCCAGCATATACCAGACTGTGAAAAGAGGATCTGCTATACAAAGCAAGGACGCTGTCTTACTTTTACGTTGACAATTTTTTGGTTTTACTCTCCTTCTGTTGTTGCTGTCAGAATTCGGCAACCTGAAAACGGATCAAGTAAAACTAGCTGTACTTGAAAATTAAGTAAAACTAACTGTACCCAGCGCTCAACACTGACAGGAACGCTGTCCGTGAACTGGTTTTCTCTCCCAGGGCCAGTAGAGGGAGACCAAGACATCTGGCCTGGTCGTGTAGTGTTTCTGCAAAATTGGGGAGGGGGGGGAGCGGAGGCTGTATTTAAATGTCCTGCTGTCAATCAAAGGACACTTCCTACAATCACAGTCACCATATCTGCTATTACCCGCGAGCGTACTCTCGCCCAGAAACACCCCGAAACGGGGCTCGGGAAACCTGCTTCACCTAAAAGTGACCGCAGGCCTTGCCACAACACCCAAATAAGGACTTGGGGAGCCCAACCTCAACTAGTTTCTTTGTTTAAATGCCTGCGAATCCCTCCCACGCCGGAGTCAAGAGGCTGTGGCGCCGCCCTTTATTAGCCTCACACTTTGATTACAAAACACACGAGTCGGCGGCTCGGCGGCGGGGGCGGCCCGAGCTCTCACAAACGTCAAACCCGAGACACAGGCGGCGGCCGAGGCAGAGGGCGACGCTCGCCGCCCCCGCCACCCGCCCCGAAGTCCCCACCAGCCGGCCAAAGTTCGCCCGCACCAGGCGCCCCGGGCGCTGGCCCCCCAGTCGCCGGCCCCCGGTCGCCGTCCCCTCGGGCGATTGGGGACGTTTCACTCTTTGTAACAAAGTTTGAGCCGCGGCGCGGGGGCGGCCGCGGGGGGTTGGGGGCGCGAGGCTGTCCCTTCGGGCCCCGCTGCCCACTCCATCCGCTCCACCCCCGCCGGGACGGGCTGAGCCGCTCCGGCGGCTGGGGGCCGAGACCCGAGCCGCCCGCCGTCCCGCCCGGGACCCCCGGCCCGAACTTCCGACTGGCATCTCTCTCGAGTCCCCGCAAGTGCCTCCTCATCTGTTGCTCTGTTTACTCCGCTGGAGCCCCGCCGGGCCGGCGCTGCCGACGCCCCCGTCCCAGCGCCCCACGGCCGAGGAAGTTTGATAAAAAGCCCGGGGAAGGGGGCGCGACCGCGACCCGCGGGCGGGCGGGCGGCTGAGGCGAGGAGGGCAATTTCTGGAGACCCCCGGGTCGGGGCCGACCACTCGCTGCCCGGAAGGAAGGAGCGGTGGCCGGTCGGGCAGGGCGGTCGGCCGGGTGGCGACTCCGGGCCGGGAGCCCCGGCCGGGCGGGGCGGCGGCCGGGCTGCGGGCGCGGCGGGCCGGGCCGGGCCGGCGCTCCGCCCGCCGCCTCCGCTGGCGCCTGCCCCGGCCGCGTCCCCTCGCCCCGGTACCCCCCCTGCCAACTTCTCGGCCGGTCCCCTTTGTTCCCGTTTGTTGTGGCGACTCTTCGGCCGGCCGGGCGATCCCACCAGCCCCCTCTAAGCCCGCCGGGCGCCCGGCGAGCCCGGGGCCCCGCGCGCCCCGCTGCCCGGGCCGGGGGGCTCGGCACCCGGGCCCGTGGGCGCTCGGTGCGGCGCGGCGGCCGGGCGGCCGGCGGCGCGAGCGGCCGGCGCGGCGACGGCGACGGTTGGCCGGTGGCCGGCGGCGGCGGCGGCGGCGGGGTTGGAGGGGGTTTATTTACCTGCCGTGGAACCAGTCCTTGCAGATATCGCACTCGATCATGAAGCGGTTCACGTCGTACGGCTGCCGGCACACACAGTACACCGGCGGGGGCGGCGGGGCTGCCGAGGCCCTGCCCGGAGCCGCCACCGACACGGCTGCCGCGGCGGCTCCAGCTGCTGCTCCCGCGGCCACCGCCGCCGCCGCTCCGGCCATCTTTAAAAAACACACACACACACACGCTCGCTCGCTGCTCCGCTTGCAGACTGGAGCGAGCGCAGCCGCCAGCCAGCGCCGCCTCCTGCAGCAGCCGGAGCAGCAGCCGCGGCGGCGGCGGCGGCGGCGGCGGCGGCGGCGGCGGCAGCGTCTCAGTGCGCGCGCGCGAGGCCGCAGCCGGGCCCGGAGGGGGCGGGCGGCGGGCGGCGGCGCGCGCACGCCGCCAGGGGACCGAGCCCGGCTCCTTCCGGCGCTCCGCGCGAGGCCGCGCGTGTCGCGCACGTCGTTCTGCCGCCCGGCGCGCGCGCCCGCTCCGCTCGCGTCGACCGGGCGGAGGGAGACTCGCTGAAGGGCACGCGGGACGAGGGAGGCGGAGGGAAGCAGAGGCTCCCTGAGGACACGCGCGGCGGCGCGGGGCGCGCGGCCCCGGGAGGAGGGCTGCGGGTGCGTGCGAACGGCCGGCTCCGGCGTTTCTGAGTGACCGCGGAGGCCGGGGAAGTTCCTGCGCAGTGGAAAGCGGCGCGCTACGTCTGTGCCATGGACCCGGGACCCGAGGAAATTAAAGCCCCGCCGGGGCCATCTCCCGACCCCTGGAGTATCTTAAATCAATTAACCTCCGCCGGTCCGAGCCGAGGGTTAACAGCACAACGATCTGCTTAAGTCCTGTTGAGGGGCAGGAGTGTGCTTCCAACTTCCAAAAACGTCCCACCCGAATTCCCACCGACCAGCCAGGAATGTAGTGTTGATGGAGCCACTGGTAGGTGAAGGAGGTTGTTCCCGAGAGGAATTCATTTAATGTCTGGGAGCGGAGAGGAACCAGTCTTGAAATGTGGTGGGTGGAGAAAGGACCGGAGAGGAATCTGGCGTGCTTGTAAACAACACGACTTAGATGCGAATACTTAGATGAGTTCCAAGTTTGGAAAACAGTAATAAAGTTCTAAGTGACAGTGACACGTCGGAAAGGGACTGCTAGAAAAACGGTAATACGGGACTTGGCAGATAATAGGCCACTAATAAATAATTTTGAATGATGAGACTGATAATAAAAACAGCTAACACATCCAATAGGAATGGATTGCCTTGGTATCATAATTAGGCGAGTTGGATGTTAAGAATTATGGAACATTGTAATTTAACTATACTTCAATAAAATTATATATATGTGTATATATATATATATAGGAATTATGGGAACAGATGTTCACAGCTACATTTCGAAGGCATGTCTATCATTGATTAAAAAAAAAACAAACCCGTAACTGCCATCTCAGCCCAAGGCAGAGAATCACTGATACCTAGTCTAACCTTTTTATAATTGAGGAAAGCAATTAACTTGCTTAAAGTCTCAGAGCTGGGCTTGAACTAAAGTTTTTAAGTTTCTTGATTCCAGTCCTTTTTCTACCACACCATTGCTTGTCTCATATTTTGCATGAAAAGAAACACCTGGAAGTCAGAGTTGACCACAGAGTGAATGAGTTTGAAACCTGTTTCTGCTAGTGAAAAAAGAAAAGTTACTGTAATTTCGGCATAAGTTTAGAGGCATCCTGGACTGGGGTAGTGAAGAGCCTTACATTCAAATCCTGTTTTGTCGAAGCTGTGTGACTTTGAGCAGGTTAGTCTGTTTCTCTTGAATTAGATTTTGAAGATCTCTTGGAAGAAAAATTATGGATAATAATATCTTACTTAACTACCTCACAGAGACTTTATCACAAGCAGAAGAGACCATGTATTTTTAAAAGTACACTGTAGAGGATGTGTGTTGTCATAGAAGGGGAGGCAGTAGAAACTGTCATGTTGGAGTCATGATGAGAAGGGCATTCAGACAGGGAGGTGGCCTGGTATGGGGGTGTTCTTGGTGCTAGAGGAACCACCTGGCCTTGGGATGTCAGCATGGATGGAGTGAGAGGGTAGCCAAGCAGAGGAGGAGACAGCAGTGATGATTAGAGATAGGTAATGTACAAGAGGATTGATAAGTAAATATATTAAGGAAAATGGGAGCTAATTTCTCACTGTTGAGAAAGAGAGTTAGAAATATGGAAAGGAAACTAAAATGAAACTTGTAGTAGTGAACTGGTAATAGAGGTATCAATCTATTTCTATTTATAGAAATAAATATAGTTATATAAGTCCATGCATACTCTGTCCACCAAGAAAGTCTGGGACACAACAAAATGATGAGGGCATCTAGCCCAGATCTTGGTTTCTAAATACTGTTCTCCACTTCATTTTTCTTCTTGGCCAGATGGCTGATTCCAGGACTGGAAGAAAGAAGTAAAACAAGAGACTGGAGTCCCTAGTTGTGCCAGAAAACAAGCGTATGTTCAAGAATTATGGGGCATGTCAAGAGGACACAGGGCAATTTGTGTCCCAAATCTGGGGCCAAAAAAAAAAAAAAAAAAGTTAAAACCCGTTGAATAGCACAGGAAATCATACAGATATAATTCAACATAAATTGAAAGTTTGAAAATGATTGGAATATTTACATACTTTCAAAGTATCTACTCACAAAACTCTTACTAACTACAAAGAGAATTAAAGTAACTTGACAGTGGAGAAGTCTGACAAGCACCACTTTGTCAGACTTCAGCGGACGTCAGCAATGGGACACATCAGACACCCACACCTGAGAGGATCCAGTGAGGAAATTAGCATCACTTCTGTGTCATTTCACCTGGTCTACTTAGTTGAGTCTCCAGTTGGAAATGCAGCTAGTTTCAAAGGCACATCAAAAAAATCAGCAAGAATATAAATACTATAAGGCATATAGATCTGTAAGGAAAGATTAGAGAAATTTAAACACAGAGATTGAACCTTGAAAAGAAAGGGATGAAGGCCGGAACTCTGAATGATGCTGAAATTTTAGTGACAAGCTCCATGCCTAATAATTAAGAGCACGTGCTTGAATTCCACAGTCTCCTATCTCTGTGGCAACTAGCTGTTGGGTTTTAGTTTTCTTATTTTAAGGCGTGATAAGAATATCTACTTCACACAGTTCAGTGCATTAAATGAGATAACAAAATGCAGGTCACAATTCCTGGTACATACTAACCCATATAGCTGTTAGTTATGAGTGTGGCTCAGTGGTGAAGAATCTGCCTGCCAAGGCTGGAGACTCGGGTTCGATCCCTGGGTCAGAAAGATCCCCTGGAGAAGGAAATGTCAACCCACTCCAGCATTCTTGCCCCAAAAATCCCATGAACAGAGGAGCCTGATGGGCTATAATCCATAGGGTCACAAAGACTCAGACACGACTTAGTGACTAAACAGCAATAATTATCTGTAATTATTTTATTTGTTTATTAAAAATAGTAGAACCGAAGAGCAGCTAGAAATTTAGGAGGGAAGATTAGGAAAGTATTATCCCAAAAACAAGGGGGAAGAGAATTTCAGAAAGAAAATATCTTGAGGAGAGACACCCAGCTCCATGCCAGCATTGATTGGCAACGACATGGGACTCCCTCAGCCTTTCTCCTTTGCGGGTCCTCTAGTAACTACCATGGGCTTTCCAGATAGCTCAGTTGGTAAATAATCCACCTGCGATTGCAGGAGACCCTGCTTTGATTTTGGGGTTGAGAAAATCCCCTGGAGAAGGGATAGGCTACCCACTCGAGTATTCTTCAGCTTCCCTTGCAGTTCAGCTGGTAAAGAATCTGCCCTCAATGCGGGAGATCTGGGTTCAATCCCTGGGTTGTGGAGGATCCCCTGGAGAAGGGAAAGGCTACCCACTCCAGTACTTTGGCCTGGAGAATACCATGAACTGTATAATCCATGGGGTCACAAAGAGTTGGACACAACTGAGCGACTTGTACTTTAGTAACTACCATACATACATCTTACTTAAGTTTGATATCAAGTGTAAGTCACTTGTGGATTTTTTTAATACTTCACTTATCTGTAAACCCTTATTTCTCTGAAGTAGTAAAACATTTACTTTTCAAGCAGTATAAAGAAGTTATACTTGGATTTATACATTGGTTTATGGGTTTCAGGTTATAAGAAGCAAACCAAATAATCAAGGTACTACTTACTAGTAATGAGTCTGGGGTATCTATCGTTAAAGGGGGCTGAATGAGTGGCAGCGGAAAAATCTTATGTGTAACAACAGAATTTATAAGCACTCGAGGTGGTGTATTCAGCCGTACTGCAGATTTTAGAAAAATTTGCTAAACACTATAATAAACTCCAATGCTTTGGCCACTTCATGCAAAGAGTTGACTCATTGGAAAAGACTCTGATGCTGGAAGGGATTGAGGGCAGGAGGAGAAGGGAACGACAGAGGATGAGATGGCTGGATGGCACCACCGACTCAATGGACATGAGTTTGAGTGAACTCTGGGAGTTGGTGATGGATAGGGAGGCCTGGAGTGCTGCAATTCATGGGGTCGCAAAGAGTCGGACATGACTGAGTGACTGAAATGAACTGAACTGAACTGATAATAAAAATTGTAGACAAGTTATTGGGACTTCCCTGGTGGTCCAGTGGTTACGATTGCACAGTCCCAATGCAGAGGGCACGGGTTTGATCCCTGGTTGGGGAACTAAGATCCCTCATGCAGCACAGCCAAATAAAAAGAGAAAATTATGGACAATTGCTTAATAAATTTTGTTTGCATTCTTATTTCAGGGGTGAGTCCTCCTTATTCCTGATTTATGGCAATCAGCAGTCACTCCTAATGATCAGTAAACAATGTTTTTAAAATGCAAAGAATCTCTTTCAAATTGAACCCAAAATGACAACTAATGCTTTTTGTGACCTGAAAATTGCAACATTATATGTAATGTTTGGATATTGTTCATCATCTTTGAATTCCTCATGACTTATAAACCTTTTGCCTATGGATAATTTACAAGAATAACTTACAACTTAATTTACAACCTATTACATCTGTAGATTTAATTAAATTGTGAGTCCTGCCTCTTAATTGTATTGCATCACAGCTTTATTATTTTATAAGTCCTAATTAAGAAATTAACATTAACACAAAAAAGGGGAGTGGGAGGAAGTCTTAAGAGCGAGGGATATATGTATACTTATACGTATTCATGCTGTTGTACAGCAGAAACTAACACATCATTGTAAAGCAATTATCCTCCAATTTTTTTAAATAAGTGCTTTGAAGTTTTAGTTTTGTTTTCTAATTGCGCAGAAACTATAAAATACTATAGTATTAGAGATAGGGTTTAGAATTTCCAGCTATCTTTTGCTTAAGTAATTAAAAATAGTAATTCATGTATAGTCAGCCTTAATATTCAGGGCCAGTTATGGGAAAGAAGCTTATAGTCTCATACATTTGAGAAAAAAATTGCTTTAAAGATGATATTGACAAAAACACTAAAAAGAATTACTTTAGCATGTAGAAACAAATAAATTGGCTTAATAAGGTTTTACTGAGGCCTGTTTCATGTAAGGCAGTATATTAGATGCCATGAAGAAAATGAAAGAAATGTATAAATTGTTCCTGCTTTTAAGAAACTTATAATTTACATGATTAAAAAAATAGTGAACCAAGAGTTAAACATCTAGTACACAGGCAGCCCTTTTAATCCAAGATTTTCAAAGAACTTGGTGAAAAGAACATTCCGTCAAAAACAAATACAAAATTGCAGCACAGATTTCTATAAAAGGTGTGAGGAAGACCAAAGCCTAGGATGAGCTGGGCCTTGCCAAAATAAATGTGGGACAAGTAAAAGGACTCTTGGATCTATATTTAGAGTAGGGAAAAGAACAAGGAAGGTGTAGGCATAATGGTAGAGGCGGATGGCGGAGTATTGACAGATGATAGAGCAAAATTCTCAACATCTATTTAATTTTCATCTCTTATCATGTCTTTTGAGCTAGAAAATAGTCTCTGCCAAAAAAAGATGGTATGTGAGATTAAGTATGGATTTGACCTACTTATTTGTAGCAGCACTGGGAAGACTAGAAATGTTCTCTATTTGATACTAGACTTCGCTTCTTGAGTGAGTCAAAGGGAAGTATCAAAGGATGGGAGAGGCAGAGGCAGGTGATCCTGGAGAGATCCAGGTGAAGATGCACAAAGGACCAGTGTATGCAGCGGAAACATTAACACCGGATGACGGCGCCAAGAAGGCTGTTGGTGGTAGGACTAGAGACAAGGTGGTAAAGAATGGAATCCAGAACCATCAGGTTGGCCGAAAAAGGGGCATTCTGTTAGTGAATAGGTTGTTCAATAAAGTTCTTGGTGAAAATGAAAAATGTGTCTTTTACTTACAGCCAAACAAACTTTTTAGCCAACCCAATATATATGTGCAGAAACTACCCTAGATTCTTGGTGTACGTTATCATATATATGTGTGTGTGTGTGTGTGTGTATAAACATATATTAAGATATGATGGCAGCCCACTCCAGTATTCTTGCCTAGAGAATACCATGGACAGAGAAGCCTGGAGGGCTACAGTCCATAAGGTCGCAAAGAGTTGGACACAACTGAAACAACTTAGAGCACACACACACACACACACACACACACACACACACATATATACATATCTTAATGAGAGTAGTATTTTGATCCTTGGACTTTTCTGATGTAGAAAACAAGACAACTTGCTCAGGCTATGCAGCTAGCAAGAGGAACACGTGAGATATGACTCCAGGTCCATATGACTTCACAGTCTCTTTCCTCTGTGTGCCAAAGATGGCCCAGTAATAGGGAATCCAAGGGATAATAAACTAAAGAATCAAAGGTACCCATTGACATCAAGGAAGTGTGTCAGCAGCTATGAGGGTTCCTGTCTTAGAACTGGAGTTTAGGAGGCAGGAGGCCTTCCCTAGGCAAAGGGACTGGCAGGAACAAAGTTAGGCCCTAGGCCTATGTGGTCTTGGATATATCAAAAGAATGACCTGTCGCAGGGACTAGGACAGAGGCCAGGAATTAGAAATAGAATTCAAGGAAGATGACTTGCTGCTGAGGTGCTTAAGTACTTCCTGCTAAGATTCACGCAACCCAGAATGGTAGAGGGAAATCCCAGGGTTATAACTGAGCAGAAGGCCTAGAGAGCAATCTGTCACATGAGAGAAGAGGACAGAACAGGAGGACAAGAGAAAGGTCTTCAGGGACCAAAAAATAATGAAACTGATCAATTGCTTCAAATCATCTTGCTAACATAAAAAAACAAACTGATGACATATATTGGAGCACATGTGCTAAATCACTTCAGTTGTGACCAACTCTTTGCGACCCTATGGACTGTAGCCCACCAGGCTCCTCTATCTATGAGATTCTCCAGGCAAGAATACTGGAGTGGGTTGCCATTTCCTTCTTCAAATATTGGAGCATGGGGTAGCAGAGAGAGGAGAATTAATAATTAAGTATTTAGAAAAGTAAGCAAATTAAAAAATAAGTTGATTTTAGTCTTAAGATACACTAAAGTTGTAAGAGAAAGGAAATAATCGGAGTACACTCTGGAGTTCTATAGTGAACCCTATTTAAACTCTGGCTATTGTTTCGTTTTGTTTTTTATGGTAATATAACTGTACTTAGAAGATGGAAAATCTAGAAGAGGGCTTGGATTGAAAGAGTTAAATCCTCAATAACAATAACAGGAAATCATTTGGCAATATCCAAAATTGAGAAATAGCCATATAGGTATTTTATTTAGAAATATGAAGTGAAATAACAGAAAAGTGGATAAAAGCGTTAAAAGTACTTGCCAGCGGAGAATGGGTCTGGGAGGCTTGGGGACAGATGTGGCCGGGTTGGGGTAGCCAAGGTGTAGCAATGATAGCAAAGGACTACTTTTTTCACTGTTCAGTTCAGTCTCTCAGTCGTTTCCAACTCTTTGCGACCCCATGGACTGCAGCATGCCAGGCCTCCCTGTCCATCACCAACTCCTGGAGTCCACCCAAACTCATGTCCATTGAGTCGATGATGTCATCCAACCATCTCATCCTCTGTCGTCCCCTTCTCCTCCCGCCTTCAATATTTCCCAGCATTTTTTCACTGAATTCCATACTATCTGATTTATTATTACTTATATCCTTATATCATTATGAAAAAATTGTGAGCGTTTTAAAAACAGATGGGATTGGAAAAAGAGAAAGGAACCACACCAAAAGTAATTGTGGATCATCCCAATAAAGCTTTAGGGAAGCTTCAAACTCCAGTCAATACATTTAAAGACAGAGTGAACTATGGGACAATCATGAGGGTAACTCATTAAAGAACCCTTCAACCTCCTGGAACAGGTGTATCCTCGCCTCTCCTCCTCAGAAACAGAGTTACTGGCGGCATCAGCTTTGCCTCAGGCCGATAACCATTATCAGATTTGTTGTTGTTGTTCGATTGCTCAGTCGTGTCCAACTCTTTGTTACCCTATAAACTGCAGCATGCCAGGCCTCCCTGTCCATCACCAACTTCCAGAGACTACTCAAACTCATGTCCATTGAGTCCGTGATGCCATCCAACCATCTCATCCTCTGTCATCCCCTTCTCCTCCTGCCCTCAATCTTTCCCAGCATCAGGGTCTTTTCCAGTGAATTGGCTCTTCGCATCAGGTGGCCAAAGTAGCGGCGCTTCAGCTTCAGCATCAGTCCTTCCAATGAATATTCAGGGTTGATTTCCTTTAGGATTGACTGGCTTGATCTTCTTGCAGTCCAAGGGATTCTCAAAAGTCTTCTCCAATGCCACAGTTCGAAAGCATCAATTCTTCGGTGCTCAGCCTTTTTTATGGTCCAGTTGTCAGATTACTGGGCATGTTTTCAGGCTTGTTAAAACCCAGATTGCTGAGCCCCACCCCCAGAGTCTCAGTAGGTCTAGGGTGAGGCAGAGAATTTGCATTTGTAACAAGTTCCTAGGTGATCCCTAGGCCGCTGCTGGTCTGGGACCACACTGAGAACCACTGAGCTAGAGGAAAGCTAGAGCTGCTCTCTAAAGAAAGCAGGCAGCATGCCTACAGAGCTCCTAATCAGGGTGCTGAGGGATGGCAGAGAGACACAGCAGAGCTTAAGGTAACCCCAGGCCTCCATAACAGACACCAGGAAAAAAGGGAAGAGACGGAGTGGACGAGAAGGACAGAAATACACTAAGCAGCCATTTCCCCAGAATAAAGCCCATCTTCATTTGGTAATTGAGAGCTTCCCCAGCCTCCTGGGCTGCTGTTCACAGACCTGATCTGAATGCCAGTGAACACTCCGCACCCATCTACCTAAAACACACAGTCAGGGCTCCTATTGAGGAAAGAACCATGTGGATAAACTGCAGAAAAAGCCCAAACCAACTCAGACTAATAAACAGCATTGTTTATTGTGTACTATAAATGTAAAGGACAAAAAGGCACGTGAGAAAAATCTATAGCATAAAAGAGAAGGACTAATGTGGAAAACAAGCACAAAAGAAACAGCTCACTAGAAGAAGCATAATTCAGGAACATAAGAGAAACACATCTTCTCTAAATTCTGATGAGCTCAGTTCAGTCGCTCAGTCGTGTCCGACTCTTTGCGACCCCATGAACTACAGCACTCCAGGCCTCCCTGTCCATCACCAACTCCCAAAGTTCACTCAAACTCATGTCCATCGAGTCGGTGATGCCATCCAGCCATCTCATTCTCTGTCGTCCCCTTCTCCTCCTGTCCCCAATCCCTCCCAGCATCAGTCTTTTCCAATGAGTCAACTCTTCTCATGAGGTGGCCAAAGTATTGGAGTTTCAGCTTTAGCATCAGTCCTTCCAAAGAACACCCAGGACTGATCTCCTTTAGAATGGACTGGTTGGATCTCCTTGCAGTCCAAGGGACTCTCAAGAGTCTTCTCCAACACCACAGTTCAAGAGAATCAATTCTTCGGCGCTCAGTTTTCTTCACAGTCCAACTCTCACATCCATATGTGACCACTGGAAAAACCATAGCCTTGACTAGATGGACCTTTGTTGGCAAAGTAATATCTCTGCTTTTGAATATACTATCTAGGTTGGTCATAACTTTCCTTCTAAGGAATAAGTGTCTTTTAATTTCATGGCTGCAATCACCATCTGCAGTGATTTTGGAGCCCCCCAAAATAAAATCTGACACTGTTTCCCCATCTATTTCCCATGAAGTGATGGGACCAGATGCCATGATCTTCGTTTTCTGAATGTTGAGCTTTAAGCCAACTTTTCCACTCTCCTCTTTCACTTTCGTCAAGTGGCTTTTTAGTTCCTCTTCACTTTCTGCCATAAGAGTGTCATCTGCATAGTAGCCTCGAGAAAGTTGAGAGTGAATTTCAAGAAAAAAGAGCAAGCTGCTACCAAGAAGTCTCCTTTTTTGTTCCTCACAGAGTTTGAGGAACCTAAAAAATCTGACTACTGGAGTAAAAGAAAAAAACTGAATGAGTGAAATAATGAATGAACAAAGTTAAAGGCCAAATTAGTGATCTGGAAGATAAACCTAAGGACATCTCCCAAAACATAATGGAAAAAGGCAAGCAAATAGAAGGAAGGTATGTGAAGGAAACGGAATCAGAGAGGATGAAGAAAGTCCAATATTTATTAAGTGGAAGTTCTGCAAGAAAGAAAACAAAGAGGGGGCAGGGAAATCAGAGAAATAATAAGGAGAAAATCCCCTACAGTTAAGAATGAATTATTTCAGATGGAAAGGACCCAGTAAATGCCGAAGCAGAGCAGTTATAATGAGACCCAAAGAAAGGGGCGTCTTGGTGAAAATCCAGAATAAAATTAAGGTTAAAACATTTATTATTTATGAATATTGAAAGTTTCCAGAAAGATAAAGCATATTACCTGCCAAGGAATAAGAATTAGTCTGTAGCTAACGGGAATTTGCTGTATGTCTCATGAAACTCAGACGCTCTGTATCAACCTAGAGGGGTGGGATGGGGAGGGAGATGGGAGGCAGGTTCAAGAGGGAGGGGTTATATGTATACCTATGGCTGATTCATGTTGAGATTTGACTGAAAACAACAAAATTCTGTAAAGCAATTACCTTCAATTAAAAAGAAAAATTAGTCTGACTTCAGACTTGTCCACATGGCTAGATGCTTGACTGTCTTCTGAAGAGGGCTTCATAATTTGCAGGGCTCAGGGAAAATGGAAAGGTGGGACTCCACAAAAAATCATTAAGAATTTCAAGACCCTGGGGCTTCTCTGGTGGCTCAGGGGTAAAGAATCCACTTGCCAATTCAAGAGACATGGGTTCAGTTCCTGGTTGGAGAAGATCCTACATGCCTCAGAGCAACTAAACCCATGGGCCACCAACTACTGAGCCTGGGCCCTAGAGCCGGGGAATCCCAACTTCAAAAGCCTGTGCTCCTCGAAAAGGGAAGTCACTGGAATGAGAAGCCTGAGCACCACAACTAAAGAGTAGCCTCTGCTCGCCAAAGCCAGAGAAAAACCTGCATAGCAAGAAAACCCAGTGCAGCCAAAAATAAGTAGATACAAGATTTCCAAGTTGGGACAGGAGAGACTTAAGCCAAACAAGGGCCCTTCTAAATATAAGGCTTCTTTAATGGTACTTCAGTTATTTCCAGGTCACTCTCAGCTACCAATGCTTGTTGTATTTCATGCTGCTCTCTTCCTTGGAGTGAAGGCAGCCCTGCTTCCAAGCTTAGAGAAGCAAAGACTTTGAACCTAAAATTCTATACTCAACCAAACAGTCAAATAAATAGAAGTGCAAACCGATGTTCCTGGACTTGTCAGAATTTAGAAAATTTGATACTTACCCTGCATGGAAAAAAAAAAAAGTATCATACGAGTGGTTTTCAAAAACAAACAAAAAAACCCAAAACCCCAGAACTTCCAGAAAAATAAATCAGGAACTCCAAGAAATAGAGTGACTTAAAAAATCAGAAGCAATGGTAGCTGACAATGACCTAGAAGTAAAAGAAGATTAATGCATCTGTGATTTTTCTTTAGGCTTCAAAGATTTCATAACATTGGATTACATTCTTACCCTACAGAGCTAATCACTGTGGGTTCAATGGTGAATACCATTTGTTTATTTATTTTTGGCTCTGCTGGGTCTTCATTACTGTGCAGGTTTTTCTCTAGCTGCGGCGAGCAGGGGCTTTTCTCTAGTGGCAGTGCAAAGGCTTCCCGTGGCAGCGGTTTCTCCTGTTGCGTCTCACGGGTTCTGGAGCACAGGCTCAGTGGTTGTGGTGCACAGGCTTAGCTGCTCCACAGCATGTAGGATCTTCCCAGACCAGGGATGGAACTCGTGTCCCCTGAACCAGCAGGTGGATTCCCAACCAGGGAACCACCAGGGAAGTCCCTGAATAATATTCAAATGATTACAATACTGTTATGGCTTTTTACATGATTTTTATTTTTAGAATCAGTCTACAGTCAAAACATGGAAAACTTGACTTATGGCTACAGAACAGAATGTATATTTTAAATCTTGATAACATAAAAAATGTATAATAAAGAAATGAGAGGCAGATGAGAAAAGAAAAGAAAGGAAAGGAAATGTGCAAATTTCTTCATCTGTCCGCAGAGATTCAATAGGATCTGTCTGAATTTGGCAAACCCAGAAAAAAGGCTTTAGTGTTTTATGTGAGGTTATAAGATATCCCATAGAAGATGTAAAGAAGTGAAATAACATATCTAATAAAACTGATTAGGGAGAGTAGGCAGCATTATAGATATGTTAAATTCTTTATTTGCATAGCAGGGAATTAGTAGATACTTTCTACATTGATAATTCAAGAAACAGTCATAAACAAATTATGTCAGTTTGTATCATAACTACCATAAAATGTAAAGCAGAAAATCTTCACAGTGGGGGCTTCTGAGGAGTGAGTCTGAGGGAGCAGTTCGGGGAAGGGAATGTGAAGTTTATTTTCCATCTTATACTTTTACACTTTTTTGTATCATTCTAATTTTGTTATGTGCATGCATTATTTCTAAAATTACAAAGCAGTTAAGCAAAAAAGGAAACAAGGGAGACAGAGATCAGCAGGAGCCGTTACGATCTGAATTTGACTTTCTTTTCTGATTACTAGACTAGTAGATCACAAGAATTCATTACCATTGTGTCTCAGACCCTCTTCTTGGAGCCAGGGGTGCAGCAGTGAACTTTAAAAAGTTAAAAAAAAATTGACTGTCCTCATGGAACTTGCATCCTAATATAGGAAGCTCACATCCTAGGCAATAAGCTCTTATAAATAAATTTCAACCAAGAAAATGTCCATATAGCCAAAGCTGTGGCTTTTCCTGTGCTGCTTCTGCTGCTGCTAAGTCACTTCAGTTGTGTCCGACTCTTTGTGATCCCATAGACGGCAGCCCACCAGACTCCCCTGTGCCTGGGATTCTCCAGGCAAGAACACTGGAGTGGATTGCCATTTCCTTCTCCAATGCATGAAAGTGAAAAGTGAAAGTGAAGACGCTTAGTTGTGTCCGACCCTCAGCGACCCCATGGACTGCAGCCTTCCAGGCTCCTCCATCCATGGGATTTTCCAGGCAAGAGTACTAGAGTGGGGTGCCGTTGCCTTCTCCGGGCTTTTCCTGTAGTCATTTACAAATATGAGAGTTGGACCATAAGGAAGGCTGAGCCCTGAAGAATTGATGCTTTCGAAATTATATTGCTGGAGAAGACTCTTGAGAGTCTCTTGGACTGCAAGGAGATCAAACTAGTCAATCCTAAGGGAAATCAACCCTGAATATTCACTGGATGGACTGATGCTGAAGCTGAAGCTCCAATAATTTGGCCACCTGATGTGAAGAGCAGCTCATTGGAAAAGACCTTACTGTTGGGAAAGATTGATGACAAAAGGAGAAGGAAGGCAGCAGAGGATGAGATGGTTAGACAGTGTCACCAACTCAGTGTACATGAATCTGAGCAAACCTCTGGGAGGTAATGGAAGACAGAGGAGCCTGGCACGCTACAGTCCACAGGGTCGCAAAGAGTCAGACACTGCTTAGCAACTGAACAAAGGGAAGGACAAGGGGACAACTGAGTGTGAGGGCTGACGGATGGTAGCTTTAGGCTGAGGGAAGGCCTCATGAGAAAGTGACTGAATGACTTATACATGATAATGATGAAGGACTGGGAGTCTTGCTACCTGGGCCAACTATTCCAGAAAAAAGAGCTAGTGCACAGGCTCTGGAGCAGGAATATACCCTGTAAATTCCAGGAACAGCAAGGAGGCCAGAGTGGCTAGGGTAGAAAAAGCAAAAAGGAGTGTTGTCAGAGAAGATATGAAAGAAGAAAGTGGATAGGGGCTAAGAACCATCAAAATTTCCTTTTAACTCTACAGAGAATTTATAAGTGTACAAACTGCATTATCAGTCATATTCTTGACAGGCAAGAGCTATCATTTCAACTAGGCATTGATGAGAACCAAATCATGTATGTGCAAATTTATATACCTGATGACTGAAAGAATTTTCCGGACTAGCTTCTGGTCCCAGATATTTAAAAACCTAGTTTCTCCTCCCTTATTCACCTGTTTCATAGCAAATTCCTGATTCTAGCCCTGCCCCTTCCTGACATAAAACGGGGTGAATCTACAAAGTGGGCAGTAGACATGTGCTGGTTCACAGCCCTGTGATGAAGCCGGCTCCTTCTGGCTCACAGGACTCCATGGTCAGGTTTTCAGAAATTTGAGGAGTCTGTTGTTAAACAGAGACATTATTAAAAGTTAAATAAATAAATAATAACTAAAAGATAATAAATACTCAAAATTCATCATCTCCCAATTATCTCACTGCATTTTACCATTATTATGCTGTTAAGGTTATTTACACCTATTGAGTCTATTGGATGTGAATGCTATATAATGGTGTGTCCTCTTTCCAGCTCTGCTTACAGTGATGTCACACTGAGAGCTTGAAATGTGCACCAGTGGGAGTATTTACACCACATTGCTATAGTTGTTCATTCGCTTAGTCGTGTCCGACTCTGAGACACCATAGACTGCAGCAGGCCAGGCTTTCCTGTCCATCACCAACTCCTAGAGCTTGCTCACACTCATGCCCATCGAGTTAGTGATGCCATCCAACCATCTCATCCTCTGCTGCCCTCCTTCTCCTTTTGCCGTCCATCATCCCAGATCAGGGTCTTTTCCAATGAACTGGCTCTTCACATCATATGGCCAAGGTGTTGGAGCTTCAGCCTCAGCATCAGTCCTTCCAATGAATATTCAGGGTTGATTTCCCTCAGGGTTGATTGGTTGGATCTCCTTGCAGTCCAAGGGACTCTCAAGAGTCTTCTTCAGCACCATAGTTCAAAAGCATCAATTCTTCGTTGCTCAACCTTCTTTATGGCTCAACTCTCACATCCATACATGACCACTGGAGAGACCATAGTTTTGACTAGATGGACCGTTGCTGTCTAGTGATGTCTTTGCTTCGGAAATCAGCCAACACCACAAATCCGCTGCTAAACATTCACTAGCACACCGCAACCTGGTGGCCATTCCTACCCCAGGACAGCTAGCCATCAAATAACTGCACACAGACACGACTACAACGCACACAAATATGTTCCACAAAAGCAAACAAAATGAAACTCCACCTCAAATTTTTCTTAGCTGTAGCTATTCTCAACAGGACGATAAGTGTGATGGAGAGAAAGTCCAAGCGGAAAGAGGCAGCAGTTTTAACCAACTGCAGTAAAACTGTCTTTTGACAATTAAAAAAAATACATTTTATTTATTCAGCTGCATCAGGTCTTAGTTGCCACGTGCAGGCTGAGCTGCTCCTCAACTTGTAGCATCTTAGTTCCCCGACCAGGGATCAAACCCACATCCCTTTCCCTCAATCAAGGGCAAGATGGATTCTTAAACACTGGACCACCAGGGAAGTTCCTTGCCAATTTTAAAAAACACGACTATGTGAACACTCTGCTAGGGCACCTCCTCAGACATTGGAAGAAGCGCCAACAAGTTAGGGGCCCTGAGACGTAAGCTTCATTAGCTTCATGGTAAATTTGACTCTGCACCAGTGCTTTGGAGATGTTTCTGCCGCCCCTTAGTGTCTCCCCTCAGGGCCAACTCTAGGCTGGAGGCAAGCGGAGTTCGGGGACAGCGAGAGCCCTGGGGCCACACACATTCTCCACGCTCCGCTGGAGTTCTGCGCAGTGGCTCTCCTGCACATATTCCGGAAGGACTTCGTGTTCCCCTCCATTCCTCCTATCTGAACATCACTGCCCTAGTGGCATGGCTTCCTTATTCTTAGTTGCCAAATCTATATTCATTTGCTAGGAGCGCTGCAACAAAATGCCATTGACTGGGAACCGTAAACAATAGAAATCACTTTCTCGTGGTTCTGGAGGCTTAAAGTCCAAGATCAAGGTGTTGGCAGGAGTGCTTTCTCCCGAGGCCTCTTTCCTCGGCTTGGAGGCCACCATCCTTGTGCTGTCCCTCTGTGCTCTCATGCTCCTGGTGCTTCTCTGTATGTCCAAATTTTCTTCTTCTTCTGAGGACACCAGTAAGATCAGATCAGGGCCCACTCTAAAGACCTTGTCTTAACTTCATCATCTCTGAAGATATTATCTTTAGATACAGTCACATTCTGAAGTACTGGAGGTTAGTACCTCAACAGCTGAATTGGGTGGCGGGAGGGGGGGTCACAGTTCATCAGATAACACTATCCTCCCTGGAGACACTAAGCCTCAGACTCTTATCTTACCATTAATATTGATATTGATACTGGAAAGACCACTAAAGGACTTGACTTATCAAGAAGGAAAATACAGCAGTAAGTGTTTTAAAACCTATCACACTGTTACAATAGAGATCCATGAAGAATAGGAATCAGAACTAGGGTTTGTAAGGCACAGGGAGGCAGGTTTTAGTATTGTGTGAAAGTATTGTGCAGAAGCGGTACTGCCTCGTACCCAAAGAGCTCTCCATCACCTAATGCATTCAGAGAGAACTCAGCTACCAAAGAGAAGTGCCCACATAAGGGTTTATTTATTTACGGCTGTGCTGGGTCTTCATTGCTAGGCACGGGCTTTCTCTAGTTGCAAGGAGCACAGGCTACTCTCTGGTTGTGGTTGCACTGGTCTTCTCATGGCTGGTGGCTTCACTTGTGAAGTCTGGGCTCTAGGGTGGGCAGATTTCTGTAGCTGCAGCTCACGAGCTCCAGACCATGGGCTCAGTAATTATTGCTCAGAGGTTTAGTCACCCCATGACATGTAGGATCTTCCCAGACCAGGGATCAAACCCATGTTCCCTGCATTGGCAGGTGGACGCTCAACCACTGGATCACCAGGGAAGTTCACACATAAGGTTTTGAATTAGATGATCTTCAAAATACTACTTACCCCACATTCCCCAATTTTTTTTAATAACCAAGATGGCAAACACACTCCTAGATTCAGCAAATTTTTTATTTTTCAAATGTAGGATAGGTTATAATTCAAAATATATTTCACAACTTAGAACTATGGCTCAGTAATTTAAAGTCATTTTCCTTTAACATTTTATCTGGGAAAGATCTGAAATGATTGAGAAGCAAAACGAAAACAAAAATTTCCCAAGCTCCGAGATTTGAAATTCACGAAAAAGGCTTCAGATCTCAGCACGAAATGATCCAAAATAGGCAATATAATTTTTACATCTCTTGGAAAAATACTGAGTCATATTGCCCACCCACATCTTACAAAAATAACAGAAATCCAATGATTCAAGCAAGATACACTCTGCCATTGTCTGAAGCAAACATTTGAGTCATTCAGGAAAATGAGGAGCAAAGTCTCGTCAGTGACAGAAGTTTAAATACTGTGTCCCAAGGAAAATTTTGGAGTGAGGAATTTTTTCCAGCTTCAAACATGACTTTTTCTTGCACCCCTGGTTACCCGAAGACCAGAAATCACCCTCTGCCATGAGAACAACACAGAGCGTTTGCTGAATGGGCAGAGCATGGCCAGGAATCCAGCCAGCAGTTATTTGGACTCAATAAACAGTTCCCAGGGAGAAAACAACACATCCTGGATGAAGGATGCAAAAGGCTTGCTAGAGATCCTCACAGCCCAGGGCAGATGGAGGCCATACCTCATCCACCCTCTGAACTCCCTCTCCCAGACTTCCTCTTTTTCTAGATTCAGAAGCCACAGCCTAGGGGCTTACCTGGTGGGCCAGTGCTTAACACTCCCAGCTCCCACTGCAGGGGACACAGGTTGGATCCCTGGTCAGGGAACTAAGATCCCACATGTCACAGAGTGTGGCCAAAGAAATTAAAGAGTTTGGACAAGAGTTTGAATATAGAGCCCAAACCTGTTTGGCTTTTGAGGTCTGAGTTGCCCTAGGTTGGCAGGCCTCAAAGCCTCTCTTTCCAGAACAAAATGCCCTCACTCCTGGAAAGGAAAGTAGAGAAGGTGTCTTGTGCATGCCAGAGAGTCTAGCCTGAAACACTGGATGGTGAATAAAAGGAGCACAGAATAGATCTGAGAGGTCACAGGTGCTCATTCCTGCTGAGCTGACACCCTCTACGCCCTGGTGGAGAACAGGTCACCTGAAGTTCCCTGACTTCACAGATAGCATGGCCTCATCCCCTCTTCCTTGGGGCTTCCCTGGTGGCTCAGTTGGTTAAAGAGACCACGTGCAATGCAGGAGACCCAGGTTCAATCCCTGGGTCGGGAAGATCCCCTGGAGAAGGGAATGGCAACGCACTCCAGTATTCTTGCCTGGAGAATCACATGGACAGAGGAGCCTGGCGGGCTACAGTCCATGGGGTCGCAAAGAGTCAGACACGACTGACTAAGCTACCACCACCACCTCCTCCTTGTGCCCTGCTCACACCAGGCAGACTGCAAATATTGATTGGAATCATGAATGGAATATATGAATAAGATAGGTTTCTGAAAGGCCATGCATTTTTCGGAAAGCTCAGTCTCTCCGTGAAGCCTTCACCTTAGCGCTGTTTCATTAGCGCTGCCCACATGGGACCTGAGGCGTCCTGCAGGCACGCCACAGGGACACAGGGTCTAATTAATTGGTTCACAGATGCAGAAGTTTTTACCACCCTTCTGTTTTCATTTGTCTGACCCTCAACCATTGTTTAGGGGGCCAGGCCAGCATCCTTTGACTCCTGTCATTGACCTCTGACCTTTCAATTGTTTTCAGTGGTTCTCTGTCTGGGAACAACAGGGAGGCTGGGGAGGGGAGAAGGAAGTTCAAGTGTCTACTAAGCATCAGTAGAAGAGATTTTCTTTTGATGAGAATCCAACAGAAAGCCTTGAAATAGACAGCAACAGAGTAAGGGAGAGAGGGTGAGAACCAGATATAGAATCTTTTTTTCTGTGTTAAATACTGGTGACTCTGAGGGTGGAGACAGCCAAGAAGCATCAGAGCAGACAAGCTCAGTCAGTTCAGTTCAGTTCAGTTGCTCAGTCGTGTCCAACTCTTTGCAGCCCCATGAACTGCAGCACACTAGGCCTCCCTGTCCATCACCAACTCCTGAGGTTCACTCAAACTCACATCCATCGAGTCAGTGATGCCATCCAGCCATCTCATCCTCTGTCATCCCCTTCTCCTCCTGCCCCCAATCCCTCCCAGCATCAGAGTCTTTTCCAATGAGTCAACTCTTCGCATGAGGTGGCCAAAGTACTGGAGTTTCAGCTTTCGCATCATTCCTTCCAAAGAACACCCAGGGCTGATCTCCTTTAGAATGGACTGGTTGGATCTCCTTTCAGTAGCACCCGGGAAAGACATCCTCCATGCAAGGTAATCATGTATCAGTTCTCATTAACTGGGCTGAAGCAAGAGCCTCCCTTTGCTCTGTTCCTCATTTTGATCACAGAAGGCAGGTAGGATGTTACGGTAGAGGAGATCACAGGCTCAGAGCATCACCCACTAGAGTTCACGCTCCAGCACCATCAACAAACACCAGCGTGATTTTGGGCGAAACTCCCACGTGCATGGTCGGTGAGTTCACAGAACCTGCCTCACGAGGTTGCTGTGAAGATTCAATGAGGTAGCAGTATAACATGTTTAGAAAGACCCTGGGACATAGCAAATCTTGGTAAATCTGAACTGTTAGTCTTTTATTTTCCAAAACTTTCTCCTTCCATGTTCCTTTATTTATTATTATTATTTGGCTGCGCTAGGTCTTCATTGCTGCCTGGGCGTTCTCTAGTTGCAGCGAGTGAAGAATACTTTCTAGCTGTGGTGGCTTATCATGTCACAGAGCATGGACTCTAGGGTGTGCAGGCTCAGTGGTTGAAACACGAGGGCTTAGTTGCCCCACAGTATGTGGGATTTTCCCAGACCAGGGATCAGACCCACGCACCCCTCATCGGCAGGCAGATTCTTAACCACTTGACTACCAAGGAAGTCCTGTTTGAGTGGCAGATTGATACAAAAACCTGAAGACATGACAGATGTCTCTGGGGAATAAAAAGGAAACAGGGACACTTAGGAAAAGAGAAATACATTTAATGGGAAAGATATACAAATGCCCTTTTGCAGGCTGAAATCACTTTGATATTCAGGAACATTAAAATGTGCCGTGTATATAGCCCACCAGGCTCCTCCGTCCATGAAATTCTCCAGGCAAGAATACTGGAATGGGTTGTCATTTCCTTCTCCAGGGGATCTTCCCAACCTAGGGACTAAACTTGGGTCTCTTGCATTAGAGGAGGATTCTTAGCACTGAGCCACCAGGGAAGCCCATAACTTCTCATCGAATGCTTTATATAGCAACTGCAAGAGCACAGCTTACCTAAGCATTAGCTGTAAATTCATCAGTTGACTTTCTTGGTATATGTTTTGAATTTTTGTTGTGAACGAAACTCGTGTCAAAGGAAACTGACTTGTCGGTTTTTGCCTGTTTTATGAGAATCAGACAAAATCTAAGAACTGGGGGTTGGAGGTGGGTGGTGGGGGTCAGCTTCATAGTAAAACAAAGAAAGTCATTATGTTCTCTGTATTCAGTGTCCTCCACTGTGTCAAAAAGATACAGAAAGCCCTGGTTTCCAGAAAAGGAGCTGAGATCAAAACGAACCCAGATTCATAGAGAACATCTTGTTTTTTCTCTCCCCAGTTTTCTAATCAGTCTTGTTTTGTGTGCTCCCGCTTACATTGTCAGCTTTTTTCTTTGTTTCCGTTTTATCACCTTCAAGGATTTTGGAAGAATAAAGTTTCATCCATTCCCAGCTAGTTCAAATGGTACAGAATCTGCCTGCAAGGCAGGAGACCTGGGTTTGACCCCTGGGGTCAGGAAGATCCGCTGGAGAAGGGCATGGCAACCCACTCCAGTATTCTTGCCTGGAGAATCCCATGGACTGAGGAGCCTGGCGGGCTACAGCATGGGGTGGCAAAGAGTTGGATATGACTATGACTAACATACAATAAACTGTGGAAAATTCTGAAAGAGATGGGAATACAGACCACCTGACCTGCCTCTTGAGAAACCTATATGCAGGTCAGGAAGCAACAGTTAGAGCTGGACATGGAACAACAGATTGGTTCCAAATAGGAAAAGAAGTACCTCAAGGCTGTATATTGTCACCCTGCTTATTTAACTTATATGCAGAGTACATCATGAGAAACACGGGGCTGGAAGAAGCACAGGCTGAAATCAAGACTGCTGGGAGAAATATCAATGACCTCAGATATGCAGATGACACCACCCTTATGGCAGAAAGTGAAGAGGAACTAAAAAGCCTCTTGACGAAAGAGAAAGAGGAGAGTGGAAAAGTTGGCTTAAAGCTCAACATTCAGAAAACGAAGATCACGGCATCTGGTCTCATCACTTCATGGCAAATAGATGGGGAAACAGTGTCAGATTTTATTTTGGGGGGCTCCAAAATCACTGCAGATGGTGATTATAGCCATGAAATTAAAAGACACTTACTCCTTAGAAGGAAAGTTATGACCAACCTAGATAGCATATTGAAAAGCAGAAACATTACTTTACCAACAAAGGTCCGTTTAAGTCAAGGCTATGGTTTTTCCAGTGGTCATGTATGGATGTGAGAGTTGGACTATGAAGAAAGCTGAATGCCGAAGAACTATGCTTTTGAACTGTGGTGTTGGAGAAGAATCTTGAGAGTCCCTTGGACTGCAAGGAGATCCAACCAGTCCATTCTAAAAGAGATCAGCCCTAAGGTGTTCTTTGGAAGGACTGATGCTAAAGCTGAAACTTTAATACTTTGGCCACCTGATGCAAAGAGTTGACTCATTGGAAAAGACTGTAATGCTGGGAGGGATTGGGGGCAGGAGGAGAAGGGGACGACAGAGGATGAGATGGCTGGATGGCATCACTGTCTTGATGGATGTGAGTTTGGGTAAACTCCGGGAGATGGTGATGGACAGGGAGGCCTGGCGTGCTGCTATTCATGGGGTCGCAAAGAGTCAGACACGACTGAGCAACTGAACTGAACTGAACACAGACACACAAAATGAATTGCCCTATCTTTCCCACCGTAGATTATTTCTGGAAGAAACGTATGTCATTTGTTGGTTCACTCAATAAATATTAATGCTCCCCCTCCACCTAGTGTGCCAGGCACCGTGGTCATGGACGTAAATGCAGGCATGGCCCCTGCCCCTCTGGAGCTCACAGGCCGGGGAGGAGAAACTTGTCCAGAAGTAAGTGCAGTGCAGAGTTACATGAGCAGAGCCTGGTGTTCAGAGGAGGCCCTGGGGGGTGGTGCCGTCCTAGGGGAGGGCAGGTTGAGTCTGCCCATGGGTGGGAGGGTTAGGAAAGCTTTGGGGAGAGGCAGTTGAGGACTCCTTTTCAGATACACTTTCCAAATGGACTTTCTCTTTCACATTCTGTAGGATTCAGTGGGGGTAGGGGGTCTCTGGAATCTTCGGGGGCCACTACTTGCAAAGGTCTCATGGAAGCATGGTGGGAATATTTTTAGAGTCTCAAAATCAGCTGACATTGGAACTGCCTTGGTAGTCCAGTGGCTATGACTCCCTACTCCTAATGCAGGGGGTCTAGATTCAATCCTTGATCTGGGAGCTAGATCCCATGAGCTGCAACTAGGGATTCACATGCCCCAGCTGAAGAGCCCACATGGCCCAACAAGGATCAAAGGTCCTGAGTGCCGCAACTAAGACCCAGCACAGCCAAATAAATTAATTAGTTAAAATAAACATATTTTTAAAAATTAGCTGACATCATCAGTGTTTCTCAGGAAGAGATATCTGACAGAGAGATCAACCCAGCCTACATTTCCTTACTCAGTCGATGTCTGTTTAAAGCCTACTGCAAGCCCGGAGGCTAGTCCTCCTGTCTGCCTTTGCAGAGCTTCCCTAGTTCAACCCAGAAGTCATTCTCTCTCTCTCTTTTTTTTTATAATCTAGTTGCAGCAAGTAGGGGCTACTTATTGCGGTGGCTTCTCCTGTTTCTCGTTGCAGAGCTCCTGGTCTCAGTAGTTTCGGCTCCTTGACTCTTCGAGCACAAGCTCAGTAGTTGAGGTACGCAGGCTTAGTTGCTCCATGGCATGTGTGACCTTCTCGGACCAGGGATTGAACCCATGTCTTCCACGTCGGCAGGTGGATTCTTCACCACTGAGTCACCACGGAAGCCCAGAAGTCATTCTGATCAAGGACAGCAATCCTTACATCTTGAAGTCCTTTGGGCACCTCATGTTTCAAGAGCATCTTTGTTTTTTGTAAATGCTCACAGCACCTTATCAGGGGACCCCTTCAAAGATTCCCTGCATAGTTTCAGTGTTGTTTTCCTTCCAGACATCTCTTCCTGATGATGGTATCTACCCAAGTGGCTTTTACGGTGATAAAAGGTCATGACTGACAGATGAGTATCTTCTCTGTAGTAATACCTCAGGACTTAGTACAAGGAAGAATGCGAAAGGAACCAGAGTCTGGGTGGAAGGGGAGTGAGCAGATGGACTGAGTTAAAGTCCCAGGAGAGGAGCAAGCTATAAATCTCAGGCTTCCAGGGTCTCAGGAGCAAGGAGCCAGTGCAGAGGGCAGGAAAATGCTTCCAGACCCTATCACTGCCCCATCTTCTTCATATGAATACCAGGTCCTAAAGACAGAACCCTCCTCTGACTTCTAGAAGTGTTCATTCTCTGGCCTACCTTCCCCAGATTTAGAGATAAACAGGAAAGCTGAGCGCTGAAGAATGGATGCTTTTGAACTGTGGTGTTGGAGAAGACTTTTGAGAGTCCCTTGGACTGCAAGGAGATCCAACCAGTCCATCCTAAAGATCAGTCCTGAGTGTTCATTGGAAGGACTGATATTGGAGCTGAAACTCCAATACTTTGGCCACCTGATGCGAAGAACTGACTCATTTAAAAAAATCCCTGATGCTGGGAAAGATTGAGGGCAGGAGGAGAAGGAGACGACAGAGGGTGAGATGGCTGGATGGCATCACCAACTCAATGGACATGAGTTTGGGTAAACTCTGGGAGTTGGTGATGGACAGGAAGGCCTGGTGTGCTGCAGTTCATGGGGTCGCAAAGAGTCGGACATGACTGAGCAACTGAACTGAACTGAACTGAACTGATGGTTTTCCCAGTAGTCATGTATGAATGTGAGTATTGGACCATAAGGAAGGCTGAGCACTGAAGAACTGATACTTCTGAACTTTGGTGCTGGAGAAGACTCTTAAGAGTCCCCTGGCCTGCAAGGAAATCAAACCAGTCAATCCTAAAGGAAATCAACCCTGAATATTCATTGGAAGGACTGATGCTGAAGCTGAAGCTCCAATACTTTGGTCACCTGATGCAAAGAGCCTGACTCATTGGAGAAGACCTTGATGCTGGGAAAGACTGAAGGTGGGAGGAGAAGGGGGCAACAGAAGATGAGATGGTTGGATTCATCACTGACTCAATGGACATGAGTTTGAGCAAACTCCAGGAGATGGTGAAGGACAGAGAAGCCTGGCGTGTAACAGTCCTCAGAGTCACAAAGAGTCGGACATGACTTACCAACCAAACAACAACAGATGTCTCAGTTTCCCAGGCACACAGACTCTGGGACACACACTGGCACGCAGGAGGTTTACTGGGAAGGCTCTCAAGTTTAATGATGGGTGAGGAGTGAAGGCTGCAGACTCAGGCAGAGGGAGGAGCTGAGCTGTGAGGGGCCATTAAAAAAGGCCTCACTCCCCAACAGGGAGCTCTGGAGCTGGGATAGCCCCTCAGAGTGTCCAGAATTGAGGAAAGGAGGCCATACCCCAGCACTGACCAGTCAAGGGACATGACCTGCCCCTGGAGGAAGGAGGTATCTTGAACAAGGAGGGCAATTCCTGGTAGGGACTCAGCTCAAGAGTTGAATCCACCTGCTCCCAGCAGCACCCTCAGAACCCACTACTGAGTGATGTGATTACATTGAAAGTGACTAATCATTACCCCTACTTCTCATTGTGTGTCTCCACTGGGTGATAAATACATTGTGGGAAAGTCTTGCCCTTCCAGCTCTAAGCATCCCTCGATCACCACTCCATGGTTTCTGACAGTGTGCCCAGACAGGATTACCAAGTGGCTCTGCCACAACCAAACTCAGTCCTTCATGCTACAGGGACACCAGCCATGAAAAACTTGCCTGCGGAAGACTGTCATTCTAACTCAGGATCCCTCGTCTTCTGATCAGGAAGCCAAGAGTCAAGAACACCTCTCAGAAGCTCAACCTGCTGCAGACCCAGAAACTTTAGTACACTTAGTGGGTCCCAGAGCATGACCCTGGGTCCAGCCTCAGCATCACCTGGGAACTTGATAGACATGCAAATTCTCACAGTGCAGACTTCTGAATCCGAAAATCCACGGGTAGGGCCAGCTACAAGTGTTCTAATATGCCCTCCTGTGACTCAGGCTCACTCTTTGGAAGGTTGGCTTTAGTGATGCAGCCTCCAAGGGCCACACCTGGCCAGGAAAGACAAGGGCAAGCATGGAAGGGCAGAGTATCAAGGGCAAGGTGTCCATCCAAGGACTCACCCTGGGCTAAGGAACAGGGGAAGGAGCCAGGCAGGCCTGATGCCACCTGAGACAAGGTGCAACAAAGCTGGACGAGCATCTGTGAGCGCCCCCCCTCCTGCTGTGTTCTAAGGGTCCCTGGGCTGGGCTGATTCCTTACTGCAGTGGAAGGGAGGGGCCACTTCCTTGGTGGAGGAAAAAACAAACTTCTGCCCAAGCCACTCCCCTCTGTGGGAAGGAGAAGTGAAACGGGGCTGCAGAGCAGAGGGAGGGGGGCTGACTGGGGTCCTCCAGAGACACAAAGACTTTCTGGTTTAGTCTGCCTGCACAACCCCAGCCGTTCTAGGAAAACAGAAGTGGCTCCCTGAGGAAGCTGCTTCCATTTCGGTAACTGCTCATGAAGCAAGAATTTACTGAAACTTGTACGTGTACCGAACACGAAAGACAGAGCTTTGTGTGACAGGCTTGTGGCGCCCAGTTAAGAGAGACAGGAGTCACGCACCTGAATGAGCAGCTGATGGACTGGCTTGTATCAGCGAGAGGAAGATACAGGAAGACGGAGGAAGACGCCCTGGAAGAGGCTGGAAGGAAGGAAAGGCCCTGAGGCCAGGAGGCCAGGAGGGGAGAGAGCTGGAGGCATGAAAGTGAAGGACCAGAAACCAGGAGGCTGGGAGGCCAGGGAGGACCCAGCTCCACTAAAGTCAAGAATTCTGAGCTGGGCAAAGGGGTCAAGCCTGCCTGGGAGCCCCCTTCCATAGGGTGACTAGATAAAACACCAGATGTTCGGTTCCAGTAGAATTTCAGACAAAGCAAAGAGTAATTTTTAGTATAAGTGTGCCCCAAATATTGCAAAACTTTTTGTTCTAAAACATTATCCATTGTGTATATTTTCCAGTTTGTCACTTACTCTTCAGTAGCACCTTATGAACTGGTTCTAGTATCACCATCATTCCCATTTACAGATGAGCAAACTGAGTCAGGGAGTTGCCCCGGCCACACAACTAGCGAGTCTGTTTCCACAGTCCGTGCCCCCAGCTTCTGAGCTACCTTACGGAGTTTGGAGTCCATCAGACCTTAATGCAAAGTCTGGCTCTGCAACCCACCAACTAAGGACCTAGTAACAGTCACCTCTGGCAGGTCATTGAACCTCTCTGAGCCTGTTTCCTCAAGGAGTTCCGGCCTCAGCACTTTTGTGCAAATTAAGTGAGGTAACTGAACAAAAAGGAAGTCCTCAATAAATGGTACTTTGATGATGAAGGGTAGGAAGATGAAGATGATGGTGGTGATACCAAGCCTTGAAAGGCATTAAGAGGGTCACTTATGTTACAGAGAATGGGCTACCCATTCCAGAGCTGGGCTGGAACAGATCCTGCCATTTCTTCCTCCTTCTCATGCAGCCTTCTCCCTAGACCTGGCTTTAGTCTGCCCAGTTCTCTAACTTGTCTCCCTGTCCCGACCTGAGCTTCCCCATCCCCTGTATGTCAGAGGCTTCTTCTCCAGAGCTCCCAGGAGCCTGAGTCCAGAGTCCCTCGTTCCTGGCGGCAGGGGTTCCCTCCCTGCACTGCTAGCTCATGTAAGCAATACAGGCCTTTCCTCTCGTCTGTCAGCCCCTCGGTTCTCTGTGCAGATGTGCCTACCTCCCAGTTCTTGCTGCCACTGGGGAAAAAATCCAACAGATGGAGTATTTTGCGCCCATCGCCAACCGCATATGACAAACGGTTTCCCCTCGCTGTTACGCAACTCAGGCTGCTCCAGACTGCCAGTGCGCATGCTCGGAACTCCTTTAATCTACATATGCACTGAGTAAGATCCAGATAGAAACTATCTGGTGATTGGGTTCAGTTTTAGTCATTTCCTGCCTTCTCAGGACAAGTCAGGTCTAGAGTTTCGCTCCTGGCCCACCAGCTTCCCACTGAAGCCGCCTCCCTCCTCCAAGGTCGCCTTAGCAATGGGGCATCCCTGACAAAAAAACCTCACCCTCTAACACCTGGGCTTGGTGTCTGAGGTGCTGGGGACCTAAGTCGCTTCAGTTGTGTCTGACTCTTTGTGACCCTATGGACTGTAGCCCGTCAGTCTCCTCTGTCCTTGGGATACTCCAGACAAGAGTACTGGAGTAGGTTGTCATGCCCTCCTCCAGGGAATCTTCCCAACTCAGGGATCGAACCCACATCTCTCATGCCTTCTGCATTGGCTGGGGTTCCTTACCACTAGCACCACCTAGGAAGCAGGACCATGACTGTTTACAAGTTTATTCCTCATGACTTTTTACCATCAGTGCTTCATGTAGATATTAATCCTAGTAAATAAACTTAAAAAATGTCTGGTCAGTTCTCTCATTAGACTGCTCTGTCTCCCAGGACTGAAAGGGCCACCATCAGCCCTGACCTTAGAGAGCCATAACTGGGTCTCAATGAGATAGTGTGTCTTTCATTCCAGGCTGTGTTCTAAGCAGTGCAGATTACAGCAGAGAAAAAGAGAGACAAGTTCCTTCTTTCATGGGGCAAATAATATTTTAGACCCAGAAGCCAACCATGTGGTCACTCCCAAGTCTCTAAGTCACTTTCTTACCTTGACTTATGGGGCCTCGCCTCCCTACCAGGCTCTGGCTCTGCACATTCCTAGCTGCCAACTGTGGTGGACATCTCCAGATCTTACGTGTTCCCATGCCCCTCACCTGGTGAGTTTCTAGCCTTTCTCAGACCCTCCCAAGCCCTAGTGCTGAGTCCTAACCTGAAGACCCTCAGCTACCCACCCTGTGACACTGACAACACCCAGAGTCTGGCCGTCTGGCCCTCAAAAACTGTCCCCAGCTCCATGCCAAGCTGTCCTACAGATTGGCCCTCAGTTCCCTAGGAAATCACAGGCTAAACTGGCTGCCAAGTCAATGGAGGGTTTTGGCCATGTGGTTGGCCACCCGGGCAGAAGGCTTGCTCATTGCTTTCTTACTTGGCACTTTACCTTCCTGAACTCAGGAGCCCAACCCTATCTGAGTCACCCAGGCCTTGGAAACCTGTTGCTTTGAAGTCATGTACAACTTGGAAACCCAGTCCTACTGGATCACAGGCACTGTGCATATCTGATGAGTGTTCTGCCTTAATTAAATCTTTAGGTCTCTGAAATATCTCTTCCTGTTTCTGGTGCTCCCCCTGGATGCCCTAAACCTGTGAGAGCTGGACCCCAAGAACTGGCCCCCCTGTCCCTAGAAACTAAGTCACCAGAGACTTGGTTACATTCCTAGATCAACACCACCCTGCGGCCGTGTCAGTCCTGTCTTCACTCGCCCCTCTGCTCATTCATCTATTCATCCAGGCAACAAATGTTTACAGAGCACGTGCTTTGGAGCCAGATAATGTGCAAGTTGCCCAACAAGGAATGGTGAGACATGCCTCCTGGACCAGGGGAGCTCCCAGCCCATTGGAAGGTATCCAAGCAGATCTAATCCATTTCACCGATGTGATCAGTGTCACAGTGGGATGGAGCAAGTTCAAGGTACTAGGGGAACACTAGAAAGGCATCTAATTCATGTCCAGGGGTGCAGGGACTGTCTTCCTCAGCGAGCGATAGAGAGTCTAAGCTGCATCCTGAATGGCAACAAGAGCTGATGAATGGGTTCAAGTGGGAATGGCAGATCTCACATGAGAAAAGCCTCAGGGAAACTGAAAAGGTCAAAGTGACTGGGGCAGTTTGGAGGAAGAGGCAGGGCCCAATCACAGAGAAGCTGGTTGGCATCCTGAGGGCGATGGGGAGCCATCGGGGGGTCTGAGTGGTACCCACGGCCCCTGCTCTGCTCTTCATGACCAAGGTCTATACTCTGGGAAGCTTGCTCAGCCACCTGATGGAGAATGAGCGAGAGGGACGGCGGGTCCTGGGCAGGAAGGGGCAACCGTGGCAGGATTCCAAGGATGTGATGATAACAGCTTGCACCAAGGGAGTAGTGAAAGGACTGGGAATGTAAGATCAATGGGACTTAGTGGTTGGCTGGGCGTGAAGTGTGAGGGGAAGGGGAGGGGTCTGGAGGCCAGGATGATGGACGATGGGAACGTGGTGGTGCCATAAGCTGTCATCAAGGGACAGAGGAGGAATGAGAGACAAGACCCTGGACAGGAAGAGCGGTGCTGAGCCACGGGTGAGGGAGTTGTGCCTGCAGGAGCCATCTCAGCCAAAGACAGAGGTCTGAGAGGGGTGCACCCAGAGTAGCCGAAGCCACGCGCATTGCCGAGTGAGAAGAGCTGGAGGCTGACGGGGGAGCATGAAGACGTAAGCATTTTCATAATCCTGGGACGTCCCTGGGGGTCCAGTGGTTAAGACTCCAGGCTTCCACTGCAAAGAACGTGTGTTCAATCCTTGGTTGGGGAACCCTAAAGATCCAACATGCTGTATGGCCAAAAGTAAGTAAATTAAAATGAAATGATGAAGAAAAATATTATTGAAAAAGAAACATACATAGTCTCAAAGTGTCTTCCATACGTGACATTTTTATTATCACCAGAATGTAACTTTACAATGTAAAAACATTGAAGTTACTAACAAAAGTAACTTTACAGTGGAGACATCTGCCAGATACCACCATCACCCAATGATCAAAATGAACATGGCCACTAATGGGGCCGATAGACATCGCGGGCCTCCTGATATGAATCACTGGGAAGGAAACAACATCACTCCTGTGACATTCCTGCCCAAAATTCATAATCTGAGTCTAATCATGAGGGAACATAGGACAAATCCATATCGAAAGACATCTACAGCATTCTTATTTATCTAGGAAAGTAATCAAGACTCTGGTGACTCACAGAAATGGTTCCTAGGGGCAGGGTGGCCAGTTTTTGGCATACAGCTCTCATTGGTCTAGGACATCCAGGAGGAACTCCAGAAACAAGATGAGATATTTCAAAG
This sequence comes from Ovis aries, assembly GCF_016772045.2. Classification (NCBI taxonomy): domain Eukaryota; kingdom Metazoa; phylum Chordata; class Mammalia; order Artiodactyla; family Bovidae; genus Ovis; species Ovis aries. The sequence continues at coordinate 105,060,424 of NC_056057.1, forward strand.
ACCTAAAAATTTAACTGCTGCTGCTAAGTCGCTTCAGTCGTGCCTGACTCTGTACAACCCCATAGACAGCAGCCCACCAGGCTCCCCTGTCCCTGCGATTCTCCAGGCAAGAACACTGGAGTGGGTTGCCATTGCTTTCTCCAAAAATTTAACTAAGACAGGGCAAAATAACTGGCCTGTGCTCTTCAAAAATTTCAAGATCATGAAAGGCATGAAAAGGCTAAGGAACTGTTCCAGATCAAAGGGGACTAAGTCACAAACATAATAACTAAAGGATTCAGTGTATGATCCTAGATTAGAGCCTGTAGCAGGAAATACGAGATACAGTTGATACAATTGCTCTGTGATAATTAGCAAAATTTGAGATAAGGTTTATAGTCAATATAGACATTAGTACTAAATCAGGGGTTTTATAATTTTGATCTGACTTTTGTCACTGTACTGTGTAAGAGAAAGCCCTTTTTGGGAAATACCAATAGAAGTATTTAGAGCTAAAGGAGAATTATGTCTATAGCTTACTCTCTATAGTTCTGGGGAAAAGTAACATAGATAGATAGATAGGTAAACAGATAAGGATAAAGCAAATGTGATAAAATGTTAGCTGTTAACATTTGGGGAACCTGGGTACAGATATTCTGGAATTCTTTGTGGCATTGTTTTCAACTTTTCTGTAAATCCCAAATTGTTTTGAGGTGTGTATTAAAGGCTAGGCATTTACTAAGTAGTGTCAAACTGACTTGTGAGTTGTTCTCCAAAAATTTCAACTCTCATTTCTACCCCTTCCTTTCCTTTGCAACGTAACTAAGACTTCAAATGTTAGTCACTTAGTCGTGTCCGACTCTTTTTTGACCCCATGAACTGTAGCCAGCCAGGCTCCTCTGTCCATGGGATTTCCCAGGCAAGAATACTGGAGTGAGTTGTCATTTCCTTCTCCAGGGGATCTTCTCAATGGGATCAAACTAGTGTCTCCTGCATTGGCAGGCAGATTCTTTACCACTGAGCGACCTGGGAAGCCTAAGACTTCAAACAGCATTTTTTTTTAAATTATTTTAAATTGTAATAAAGAAATATATAACACTAAACTTACCGTCTTAACCACTTTTCAAGTGCACAGTTCAGAGTGTCGAGTATATTTAATTGCTATGCAACAGCTTTTGGTAAGTCTGAAAGTATTTTTTTTTTAACCTTTAAAAGTAAGAAGCTTTCTTTTATATTGGAGTCTAACTGATTAACAATGTTGTGACAGTTTGGGGTGGAGAGCATGAAAGTATTTTTACATAAAAGTTTTTTAGGGGCTTCTCCGGTGGTTCAGTGGTTAACAATCTGAGATTCCACTGCAAAAAGGGGCACAGGTTCAATCATTGGACAGGGAACCAAGATCCTACATGTTGTGCAGCGGCCAAAAAATAAATAAAAATTTAAAAAGAAAAGAAATAATCAGATGAAGAGGTGCCCTGGGAGGAGACAAGAAAGAATAGGCACAGAGGAAGCAAGAAAATATGAGACAGTAAGGTGACGACAGCCCAGGGAGGAGAGTGTCAGGATGTTGAGCAGGAACTTGTGGTCTGAGGGGTCAGCTCTGCAGACAGGTCCCAGAAATGTAAGGGGGAGACAAACAAGACAAACAAACCACAACCCCAAGAGTTTGAGCTAGAAAACATCATACTCCTTCCACAGGTGCTCCCGGTGGGGAGGGAAGCCTAGGATATTCCTTTAAATCACTGACTCATGAAAGAAGAGTTGAACTCAGAGTATCTGCCAGTGTTTCCTGTGATTAATGATGGAGCCCCTGGGATGGAATGGGGAATAAGGGCCTGCTGGGTAAGTCCAGCGGGGGGGGACACCCCCAGGCACCCACCCTCGCCCTCACCAAAAAGAGAACATTGAGTCAACACGGAACTGAAATTGCCCAGTGTAAAGAGTAAGAGTTATTTTCATGGGCCTTTGGTGACCCCAGAGACAGAACATTGGGGTGGGCCTTTTGACTAAAAGAAGCTAAAACATGGGAGGAGATTCCAGGTGGGAAGCAAGGAGGCTGCCGCCACAAAGCAAGAGAGACTGGCCAAGAAGAGAGGTGCTGGGAAGAGATTCCACAAGGCCAGTGGCCGGCAGGTCACAGGTCCCTGGGAAGGGTGCTCCATGCTTTCTGCTTTCTCACCTGTGAGGTAATTCCCTGAAAGCATCTATAAACTTGAATAATGTCTCTTTACCCGGTTGCACTGAGTGAGTGGTATGTTCTTGGTATAAAGACAGAGGGGATGTGTTCTAATTTGGGGGATCACGTAAATCAGAGAGAACTGGGGCAGCCCTCAGGAGCAGAACTGAGACAGCCACAGGAAGGGGGACAGGAACAGTAGAGAGGAACGTTGCAAGAGTTTAAAAACATACAACAAAGGTCCATCTAGTCAAGGCTCTGGTTTTTCCAGTAGTCATGTATGGAAGTGAGAGTTGGACCATAAAGAAAGCTGAGCACCAAAGAATCGATGCTTTTGAACTGTGGTGTTGGAGAAGACTCTTGAGAGTCCCTTGGACTGCAAGGAAATCCAACCAGTCCATCCTAAAGGAGATCAGTCCTGAGCGTTCATTGTAAGGACTGATGTTGAAGCTGAAACTCCAATACTCTGGCCACCTGATGTGAAAAAAATGACTCATTTGAAGAGACCCTGATGCTGGGAAAGATTGAAGGCAAGAGGAGAAGGGGAGAACAGAGGATGAGATGTTTGGATGGCATCACTGACTCAATGGACATGAGTTTGAGTAAACTCTGGGAATTGGTGATAGACAGGGAGGCATGGTGTACTGCAGTCCATGGGTCACAAAGTGTCGAAAACGACTGAGCGACTGAACTGGCCAACTGGCCTGGGCTTCCATAAGGGCTCAGGCAGTAAAGCATCTGCTTGCAATGCAGAGACCCGGCTTCTATCCGTAGGTTGGAAAGATCCCCTGAAGGAGGAAATGGCTACCCACTCCAGTATTCTTGCCTGGAGAATTCCAGGGACAGAGGAGCCTTGTGGGCTATAATCCATGGAGTCGCAAAGAGTCAGACATGACTGAGCAATTAACACCTTCACTTTCATTTTGTTTGGTTCTAGGGCACTACACAAACCCTATGGGATAGGGGCTCGGCCCAGACAGTGCTCAAAGTGATGTTTCAAAGCCCCAGTGTCATCATTTTTATCTTGAGCTAACTGAAACTCATTGGCAGAATCCATAATACTAGGCCTTTCTACTCTACCCTAGCCGCCTAAGTGGTGGGGACCCTCTTATGAAGGGGTAACGTTAAAGTAAACTAACTGAACATTCTGGGGTTGAAAACAGTTGGACAGAACTGAGTGACTAACACTTTTCCTTTCTTTTTCAACTGAATGTTCACAGCCTACTAATCATTACATACTTGATTACATTTAATTCTCACAGCAGGCATTATTAACCCCATTTTATAGATGAGCAAACTGAGACTCCAGAGAAGGCAATGGCACCCCACTCCAGTACTCTTGCCTGGAAAATCCCATGGATGGAGGAGCCTGGTAGGCTGCAGTCCATGGGGTTGCTAAGAGTCGAACATGACTGAGAGACTTCACTTTCACTTTTCACTTTCATGCATTGGAGAAGGAAATGGCAACCCACTCCAGTGTTCTTGCCTGGAGAATCCCAGGAATGGGAGAACCTGGTGGGCTGCTGTCTATGGGGTCGCACAGAGTCGGACACGACTGAAGTGACTTAGCAGTAGCAGCAGCAAACTGAGACTCAGAGAGATTGAGAATAAGCAGCAAATGGCAGAGGAAGAAAATAAGACTGGATCTTATTCTGAAGACCATTTTCTCTTCACTACTACTACTACTAAGTCGCTTCAGTCGTGTCCGACTCTGTGCGACCCCATAGACGGCAGCCCACCAGGCTCCCCCGTCCCTGGGATTCTCCAGGCAAGAACACTGGAGTGGGTTGCCATTTCCTTCTCCAATGCATGAAAGTGAAAAGTGAAAGTGAAGTCTCTCAGTCATGTTCGACTCTTAGCAACCCCATGGACTGCAGCCTACCAGGCTCCTCCACCCATGGGATTTTCCAGGCAAGAGTACTGGAGTGGGGTGCCATTGCCTTCTCCTCTCTTCACTCTAGCCCTTAGGAAATACACCCTAAGTCCCTGAGTCAAGAAAATTATGTCTGATTACCTACAGATTCATAAAAGTATAACCAGGCTTTTTTTCTGAAGCCTCCCTGGATTTTCAGAATTATAGAATTGCCTCTCTCTGTATCCAGAACCAAAGAAATCTGAGCCTACATAAGCTGTCCAGTCTGTTCCTCTTGAAACCCAGAAACTGCACCTAAGTGTCTCCCCCCAGGCCATGGAGACTTAGAGCTGCTGAGCTCCATGGTAACATAACAAATCCGATAAGAGAGATGTTCATGGGCTCCTCTCCTGCCTCAGCTGGTACCTCCCGTTCACCTCTGAGGCAATTCCAAGAAACCCCAGGACTTCATGGAACCATTTAACAACCTCAATTATTGATCATAAAGTCTCACTTTTTTTATGAAGATACTAAAGCTCGAAGAAGTAAAGTGATCTGTCTATGGTCACACAAAGAAGTGAATTATAAATTGGAATAAAATGATAATTTTACAGCTTCTAAATCCAGCTTTCTCTGATATAGGCTTCTAGCTGCCTGCCCAACCCAACAGTAATGTTCCTTCCCCTTGGGATAACAGAACTCCAAATTTATTCTGAGTAACACCATACCCTGCTAAAGGATTAATTTTCCCAGTCTTCCTTCAACTTCATCTGGCCATTAAGTTCTAGCCAATGAGTTGTAAGCAAAAGCATAGTATGGTTCTTCCAGAAAGTCTTTGTCCTACTGCTTGGAAGTCAGATGTGATAGCTGGAGCTCCAGCAGTCAATTTGGACCATGAGGATGTATCACACTATCTAGGGAGAGCAGACAGTTCTGGAAGGAGCTTGGGTCCCTTAAGATGGTGAAGCTGACATAAAACAACTAGACTATTTAGTATATCTTGGTTAAGTTGCTGTTGTTGCAGCTTAATCTGAAATAATTGATACAAATCAGGAGCAAGTTCAAAAGTTTTCTCTAGGCCCTAAGGATAATTCCCAACTCTATGGCCTGGGAAGTATGACTAGCAACCTTCCATTCACTCTCAGAGCCCCTGTGTGCTGTGTTTCCTGAGGCAGAAGGCCAGCATAGCTGCATTACTCAGTCCTTGGAGTACCAGGTCATCTAAGTCACCAATATAGGCTCATCAAGAATGTCTAAGTCTACAAATGGGCTCTATTTCCAGAAATCCCAAAGCCCAACCACTTCCTGAGCCTTCAAGCTGCCTTATTCCCTTAACCTCAGAAAACCCCTGAGGTTGTGTGATTAAGAAACTCAAACAGGGGTCAGTGAAAATTGCAAGAAGTCATGAAAAGAGACTACTTAACCTTGTCCACAGAAACTCAGTAAAATTATTAATACACTTGGTAGCTATGAGTGAGGCAAAAAGAATAAATATAAGGAGATTAGAATCCAACAGTGATAGAAATAGCTTGAATGGGATCCTGAAAACTTCAGCAAAGTTTTCCATTCAAGCAACAAATTCAGTCTCGCTGGAAGAGACCAGAATGTAGGAAATTTCCACCTACTTCCCTCAGATGAGACACAACTTAGGAAACACAGCTCTGTCTGAACTTGGCAGTTCCACAATCATGCAAGGACTACAACATCTCTGGAGCTCTGACCCCAGTCCTAGGAGTGAAGTGCGGAGATGGTAAACACCGGTCAGTGTGAAGACACACAGGCACTGGTTAATGCCTTAGCCGAGCTGTTGGGGCAGCTAACAGAGATGGAAAGCGCTGTATTGGTTCCCATACTTATGAAATGAGGCAAAAAGAAGGTTATCTTTTGATCAAGGTGAATCCTGACATTTGCAATCATCTTGATTATAAAAACTGCAAGAAAAGGGTGAAAGTGAAAGTCGCTAAGTCACGTCTAATTCTTTGCAACCCCATGGATGTCCTTGGAATTCTCTAGACCAGAATACTGGAGTGGGTAGCCTTTCCCTTCTCCAGGGGATCTTCCCAACCCCGGAATCAAACCCAGGTCTCCTGTATTGCAGGTGGATTCTTTGCCAGCTGAGCCACAAGGGAAGCCCAAGAAAACTGAAGTGGATAGCCTATCCCTTCTCCAGGAGATCTTCTGGACCCAGGAATTGAACTGGGGTCTCCTGCATTGCAGGCGCATTCTTTACCAACTGAGCTGTCGGGGAAGACAAGAGAAGGGCAGTACCTGCCCATAGAAGAGATTAGCTACAGCGGAAGTGGTCAAGGAGCAGGTGAGAGATGACCTCACCCGTGATGCTGAGCACTATGGTGGGAAACATAGGTGGAGAACCTAGGAGAACTCTTCCTCCTGGTGCTGTTAGCACTGATGAGGGAAGTCCCCCTAGCGATGCTGAACACCTGCACAGATGGGACATTGTGCCTCACACCCTCTCTGCTCCAGCTCTTGCTTCGACAGTCAGCTGCATGGGAGGGTCATCTACAATGCCTTGTCTCAGCTGTGCCCCAAATCTCTTACTTTCTGGCCCAGGGTCTCTCTGCTATTGTCTGTCATTGGTAGCCTTCAGGAATCCCCTCAGCATGGGACAATGGTGACTCTCAGGAAGCAAGAACCAGTGAACATCCTCCTCCCCCTCCCCTTGAGCAAACAACGCTTCAGTTCAGTTCAGTTCAGTCACTCAGTCGTGTCCGACTCTTTGCGACCCCATGAATCGCAGCATGCCAGGCCTCCCTGTCCATCACCAACTCCTGGAGTTCACTCAGACTCACGTCCATCGAGTCAGTGATGCCATCCAGCCATCTCATCCTCTGTCGTCCCCTTTTCCTCCTGCCCCTAATCCCTCCCAGCATCAGAGTCTTTTCAAATGAGTCAACTCTTCACATGAGGTGGCCAAAGTACTGGAGTTTCAGCTTTAGCATCATTCCTTCCAAAGAACACCCAGGGCTGATCTCCTTCAGAATGGACTGGTTGGATCTCCTTGCAGTCCAAGGGACTCTCAAGAGTCTTCTCCAACACCACATTTCAAAAGCATCAATTCTTCGGTGCTCAGCTTTCTTCACAGTCCAAATTTCACGTCCGTATATGACCACTGGAAAAACCATAGCCTTGACTAGACGGACCTTTGTTGGCAAAGTAATGTCTCTGCTTTTGAATATGCTATCTAGGTTGGTCGTAACTTTCCTTCCAAGGAGTAAGTGTCTTTTAATTTCATGGCTGTAGTCACTATCTGCAGTGACTTTGGAGCCCCCCAAAATTAAGTCTGACACTGTTTCCACTGTTTCCCCATCTATTTTCCATGAAGTGATGGGACCGGATGCCATGATCTTCGTTTTCTGAATGTTAAGCTTTAAGCCAACTTTTTCACTCTCCTCTTTCACTTTCATCAAGAGGCTCTTTAGTTCCTCTTCACTTTCCGCCATAAGGGTGGTGTCATCAGTGCTTAGGTGTGGGCTATGCAGCCCCCAGGGAAATTAAGCTCCAATCTGTTGTTGTTGCTTAGTCACTCAGTCATGTCTGACCCTTTGTGACCCCATGGATTGCAGCATGCCAGGCTCCTCTGTCCATGGATTTCCCAGGCAAGAATACTGAGTGGGTTGCCATTTCCTTCTCCAGGGAATCTTCCCAACCCAGGGACTGAACCCCTGTCTCCTGTGTCTCCTGTGTCTCCTGTATTAGCAGGTAGATTCTTTATCACTGAGCCACCAAAGTCCAGTTGCCCAAAGCCAATAGGATGGACCTTTCCCCTTCCTGTTTCGCTTCCCCAGTCCTCTCTCTTGTTCCTTGGAATCTCTTTGCAAAATAAATGAGAGGCAGGTTTTATTTTATTGTGCTTCCCAGAGACTGTATTAAAAAAAAAAAAATTGAAGGTTTGTGGCAACACTGCATGGAGCCGGTCTATTGGTACCCTTTATTTCAACAGCCTTTGCTAATCTGTATCTTGGTGTCACATTTTGGTAATTTGCACAATATTTCAAACGTTTGCATTATTATTCTCTTTTACTTGGTGCTCTGTCCTCTTTGACGTTACTATTGCAAAAACATTACGACTCACTGAAGGCTCAGGTGATTGTTAGTATCTTTCTAGCAACAAAATATTTTAAATTAAGGGATGCATATCTTGCTATTGCACACTTAACCAACTATAAGATAGTGTAAGCAAAATTTTCATATGCACTGGGAAGCCAAAACATTCATGTGAGTCGCCTTATTGTGAAATTCGATTTTTTTGCAGAGGTCTGGAACGGAACCTCTAGCATCTCTGAGGTCTGCCTGTAACCTGCAAGCCAGTCCTCCTCTCAGGCTCTAAATTCCAAGGAGAATCAGGCCAGGAGAATGTGGAATAGCGCAGGCGCACCACCTCTGGAAACGACCAGCCTTTTGAGGTCAGAATGGAATAGGTCTCATGTATAAGAAAATATCACAGGGAAAACTATTATAGTAATTGGGAGTATACCTAAAAGCCAGGGACCCTGAATTCTGGAACAATGTGACTCTTGTGCACCCTCTTTGGGCTTCATCCCCTTTCTTCAGCTCTTCCCCTCGGAACAGTTCTGTCCACAAGACCCCACCTTCTCAATTTCTACTGAGTTTCTGCTATCTCATTGGGTTCACAGCTCCACCGTCTCACCCAGGCTCTAGGCTCATCTTAAAGCATCTCACCCCCAGCATCTCACTGACAGCCTACCTGGATCAGAAACGGTCTCTCCTTCCCAATTTCTTCCCTGAATGTACAACCACCAGTCTTGAGTTTCACATTCAGAATTATTTTCAGCCTCCCGTCCTTTCCCCACCATGTTCAATCAGGCAACAAGTCCCGTGGTTCCTTTCAAAGTTTTGAAGAGGCTTATATCCTTCAGTGACAGAGAGGGAACTGGACCCCAAGTATAGTGCTTTTCTACTTCCACTGAATATGAAATTCAAGTCACAGGAAGATTACAGGGGACATAACAGCCTCAGTGAACATGTAACAGGTCTGAGGGACAAAGGTATCACACGAATCTGAGCAAACTCTGGGAGATAGTGAAGGATAGGGAAGCCTGGCACGCTGCAGTCCATGGGGTCGCAAAGAGTCTTAAGTGAAGACGTGCTTAACGTCTTCACTTCTCCTTCCATACTTGGCCGCAACCCGGGCTGGGACACCTTCCCCCGAAATTCCCCACATGGCAGGTCTGCCAGTCGGTGATCTTCAGCGCTTTCTTCCTCTTATCTGCCCTGTGAGCTGTGCTCAAGTATCACTGACATGGCTGAGGTTTCATCTCTGCGCCTCTGCAGTAAAACAGGCTCACAGGGCTCAAAGGTCCTCTGTTCCTCCTAGGAGTGCACAAAGGGCCCCAGAAGTTTCCAGAAGCTTGGTCTCCTGGGAGTGAGTGGGGAGACGGGCCTGGTTTCTCTGGCACCTGCTAGTTGAGTTGCTTTCTCTGTAGACTCAGCCTAAGTACTGTGGCTCCCAATCTTTCCCACAGCATAACCTTTGCTTTTACAAAATGCTAGAGCTGACAGTCATTCCAAAGCCTTCCATTTTTGTTTTTGACAGTTTTCACTGTTGCAAAGTTTTTTGTTTGAGCCAAGATTGCTCTCACTCTAATTTTGCCCGCGGGCTCTTGTCCTGCCCCTGGGCTGTCTCTGCCTTGCTCTGGACTTAAACGAATCAGCTTGATCCCTCTCTCACATGGGGGCTTTTCAGATGTGAAGACATTTCTCCTGCCTACATGCTTTAAGCTCTTTCAGCTACTTCCTAAATGACTTGGCTTCCAGGTCTTTCATCATCTCCCCAATTCATTGCTTTATCCAATAAATGGACATGAGTTGGAGCAAATTCAGGGAGATGGTGAAGGACAGGGAAGACTGGCGTGTTGCAGTTCGTGGGGCCACAAAGAGTCAGACATGACTTAGCAGCTGAACGACGACATCCAGTAAATAAATGATGGTGCGCCCACTTTGTGTCAGATCTTGTTAGGCACTGGGATACAATGTTGAAAAGCAGCCACCTGATCTGTTTTCATGAAGCTTATTTCAATCTAGGAAATGCTTGAGTTTACCCTTGTCCCCCTTAAAATGTGATTTATTGATGTTGTTGTCCAGTCACTCAGTCATGTCCGACTCTTTGCGACCCCATGGACTGCAGCGTGCCAGGCTTCCCTATCCTTCACTATCTCCCAGAGTTTGCTCAGATTCGTGTGATACCTTTGTCCCTCAGACCTGTTACATGTTCACTGAGGCTGTTATGTCCCCTGTAATCTTCCTGTGACTTGAATTTCATATTCAATGGAAGTAGGAAGGCAATGGACTTGGGGTCCAGTTCCCTCTCTGTCACTGAAGGATATAAGCCTCTTCAAAACTTTGATCTTCCATCCATAAAATAGGGGTTAAAAAAAACACCCCGCTGATGCAGTATCATTCCTGGTGGCTCAGCTGGTAAAAGAACCCACCTGCAACGCGGGAGATCTGGGTTCGGTCCCTGGGTGGAGAAGATCCCTTGGAGAAGGGAAAGGCTGCCCATTCCAGGATTCTGGCCTGGAGAATTCCATGGACTGTCCATGGTATCGCAAGGAGTCAGACATGACTGAGCCACTCTCACTTTCAAACCCAGTTTTCAGCAGCCTGGAGTAGAAATCGGGTAGTTTTTAGATTGGGACTCCAAGTCATGATGATTCTGAGACCCCAGATGAATCTGAATGCAGGCCCACTGCCCCACCCTGCAAAGTCTCCCCTGGGTCTTTCAGGGAGTCCTGAAAAGGGTCCCCCAATTAGTCCCTGTCATTAACATGCCCCTCCTCTGCCCTGGCTTCTCTGGCTGAGGTCCACAGCCCCCAAACCACCAGTAGGAGCCTTGGGGCCACGAGGGCGAACGTTGGGGAGCCTATTTGGCTCCAGGCTTGTGTGTAGGGTGGGGGGGCTGCTGCCACACCCCAGAGCCTCACACCCTGATGACCCAGCAGTGCTGACTCTGTTCACAGGTGGAAAAAATGCACCTTCCATTCATCCACTCCTACAAGCAACTTTCAGCAAATACATACCCCCTCCCCCTCAAAACAAACCAATTAAGAAAAACACCGATTTCCACAGGAGTGAGTTCAGAAGTCTCAATAATTTGCACCCCCCAGATTCAGACCTGGCTCAGCTTGATGAATGAGAACAGGCTCAAACTGGACCTGTGAACCTCTGTACTTGGGCGACATAAACGGCATCTTGCCAGCTTCCCCTAGGACAACAAGGCACACCTGCCCATCGGGTGGCCTTCAGGAAATAGAAACTCTGCCCCAGAGCTGAACTGAAACATCCACTTCAAAAAGCCAGAAAACTGCCAACTGCTTTTAAAAGGCAGCACCTCCTCCCTCCCAGCACTTGGGCTGCCCTGCGGCCGAAGCCACCTGATCACATTGAAGTAGGAGGCCAGAGACTATCACCTGGGAAAAAGTTGAAGGACTAGGTGGGAGCGGGGTGGGCAGTGGGGGTGGTACCTGGAGAGAAACGGTGACAGTGGTGTGGCAGAGATGGGAGAGCAGGTGGGGAAGGAGGAGTTTCAGAGAAAATCAGGTGAATGAAAACACAAAGCAGCTACCACTCCAGGGGAAGACAAGGGTTGCAGGTGAAGTGGGAATGGCCTACAGCACTGCCTGGCTCAGAAGCCCATAGCACTTGTCCCGTCCTAATCACGTGAAAACTAATCATTTCATCAAATGCTGTGATGCGGGAGCAGGTGACTCCTCGGCTACCACAGTTAGAAGTAACCGGGTGGTGTCCAAAACTGAAAAATCAAGCAATAGTAACAGAAGCATATTATTTGGAACAAGAGAGTTAACCACCAGGATAAAGGCTATCGGGACTGGCTGTCTCTGGAGAGAGCTGGGGGGCAGTGGATGAGGGTGATGGCTGTTTTTCATCACAATTTTAACAGATTTATTCCATTTCACTTTTTTTTTTTACTGCACTGTGCAGCATTCAGGATCTTAGTTCTCTAACCAGAGATCAAACCCATGCCCCTGCACTGGGAGTGCGGAGCCTTTAACCGCTGGACCACCAAGGAAGTCCCTCATTTCATTTTCTAAACTATGTCCGTGTATGATTCTGCTAGAGAAAAAGAGAGGGGAGATAATTTTATATAAAACAGATCCTCTTGGCTTCTATTAACACAAAGCAGGACTTCAAAAACCTCGAGGCTCTGCTCTACCCAAGAAGTCATCAGATACGTGGCCATGTGTATTACTTACCAGGCTGCAGCAACCAAGTGCTACAGACTGAGCAGCTTAACCAACAGCCACTTAATGTCTCACTCTGCAGGAGGCAGAGGCTGAGATCAAGGTGTTGGCAGAGGTAATGCCTTCTGAGGCTGTGAGTGAGACTCTCCTCTGGGCCTCTCTTGTAGTTCACATGATTTGCTGGTGATCCTTTGCCTTCCTTGACTTGTAGACACATGACCCCCATCTCTGCCTTCATGTTCACAAGACATGTGTTCACATGTTCACTCCCTGTGTGCGTGTGTGTGTGTGTTAATCGCTCAGTCATGTCTCTTTGCAATCCCATGGCCATGGAAATCCATGGGATTTTTCCATGCAAGAATACTGGAGTGGGTGGCCATTTCCTTCTCCAGAGGCTCTTCCTGACCCAGGGATCAAACCCAGGTCTCCTGCATTGCAGACAGATTCTTCACCGTCTGAGCCACCAGGGAAGCCCCGCTGTGTGCCTATCTGTGTTCCAAACTCCCCTTTTCATAAAGTTTTGTTTTCAGCCGTGCCACCTGGCTTGTGGGATTTTAGTTCCCTGATTAAGGGTTGAAACCAGGCCCTCAACCGTGAGAGCACGGAGTCCTAACCACTGGACAGCCAGGGAATTCCCACTTCATTCTAAATGAGCACATTTCCAAATAAGGTCACATTCTGAGGTGCTGGAGGCCAGGACCTCAATATATGAAGGGGGGACACAACTCAACCCATGACATCGTGGTGGAACTGGGAGATGTCATCGCTATGCTCTGACACAAATTGGCCAGGGTGCAGGCACGTGATATTTTAGGCTTCAGGCTCACCACCTGCTGCTCCTGATTCAGTTCGGCAAGGGCCCATCCGTCCTCTCTGCTCCCCTGAGCACACACCTCTGCAAAGCACTCTCGCTTCCTGCTAACACAACAGCAATCCCTGTGTCGTCCACCATGTCATTTCCCTCAGCTGCCTGGCTCAGCCCCCATCCATACCTGTCCCCCGCCTTCCCTCTGACTCAGCCAGCTCCGTTACCCCTCCCAAGGACTCAGCCCAGGAGGCCCCTAGTTCCCCACAGCCAGAACTTGTACTCAATCCGCAGCACAAAAGAACGAACGCTCCCATCCCCACGTGTCTGAGCCGGACAGTCGTGAGCAGGAGTCCTTACCATCCACTCACCAGTTCAGTGCGTGCGTGCTCAGTCGCTAAGTCGTGTCTGACTCTTTGCGAGCCCATGGACTGTAGCCCGCCAGGCTCCTCTGTCCATGGGATTCTCCAGGCAAGAATATTGGAGCAGGTTACCATTTCCTCCTCCAGGGGATCTTCCCAACCCAGGACTCGAACTCGTATCTCCTGCATCTCCTGCATTGGCAGGCAGGTTCTTTTACTACTAGTGCCACCGGGAAAGCCTATATCTATCTATCTATCTATCTATCTAGGCTCCCCTCCCTCATGAGCCTGCCTCCCATTCCCCATGCCACTGCTGCAGGTTGTCACAGAGCGCTGGGCTGGGCTCCCTGTGTTATGGGGCAGCTCCCACTAGCTATCTATGGTACATGTAGTGGTATATACATATCAGTGCTCCTCTCTCAATCTGTCCCAACCTCACCTTCCTCCACTGAGTCCACAAATCTGTTCTCTACATGTGTTTCTATTCCTGCCCTGCCAATAGGTTCATCAGTATCATTTTTCTAGATTCCATATATATGCATTAATACACGATATTTGCTTTTCTCTTTCTGATGTACTTCACTCTGTATAACAGGCTCTAGGTTCATCCATCTCAGTTCAACTGAGTCACACTCATTCCTTTTATATGGCTGAGTAAACACATCTTAAAAAGTAAATGATTCAGTAAATAATGTTGAGTTGATTTGCTCTATGAAATTTTAAGACCAAGTTACATAAGCCATATCATTTGACACGCTCAGGCCTACAAGCACCCCGCTGAGTCCTGGACCACGTGTTTGTGAGAACTTTCTCCCATGGGGAAGGAAGGACAGGTCAAGTCTGGGAGCATGTCTCCATGGGAAAACACACTGTATAGGTTGTCTTGGAGCATCTTGGTCAAGAATTCCACTGCTAGAGCCATTTGGAGATGGCTCAAGGTAGAAAACAGCCAACCCCTACCAGTTTCTAAAAGAATTCATTCAGGACCTAGAGAGTGTTATATAGAGTGAAGTAAGTCAGACAGAGAAAGAGAAATATTGTATGACATCCCTTGTATGTGGAATCTAAAAAGAAATGATACAAATGAACTTACAAAACAAAAAGAGACAGAAAACGAACTTATGGTTGCCGGAGGGGAAGGGATAGTTAGGGAGTTTGGGAAGATCATGTGCACACTGCTATATTCAAAATGGATAACCAATAAGGATCTATTGTATAGCACAAGGAACTCAATGTTATGTGGTGCCTGGATGGGAGGGGGGTTTCGGGGAGAACTGATACGCATATATGTATGGCTGAATCCCGTTGCAGTTCACATCAAACTACCACGATTGGCTATACACCAATACAAAATAAAAAGTTTAAAAAACAAAGGGACTTCGCTGGTGGTCCCCTGGCTGGGACTCTGCATTTCCAGTGCTGGGGGGTGTGGGTTCAGTTTCCCGTCAGGGAACTAAGACCCCACATGCTACACAGCCCCCCTCAGAAAGAGTTTAATAAATAAAATAATTCACCAGGTCTGCTGCCTACAATTCCTTTAGAACTTGCCAACGCAACAGAGGGAAGCCTTATGCTTCTTCTTTGTAGTAATAACAGTGATGAAAAGAACAGCTAACCTTTCATCATGGGCAGACTGTGGTCCAGGCACTGTTGTGTTTTGTAAGGCTTGATTCGTTTGATTCACCCAATTAACTTTTAGTGAGGAGGTGCTCAGGAAGGAGGGCTCATTCCCACAGCTGCCTGGCCCTAGACCTTCAAGTTCTCTCTACAAAGAGAGGATAAGACCCATGTAATAGCTTTGTTATGAGGATTAAATGAAGCCATGTAGGTAGAGCACTTTAGCCCAAGACTTTCCATTTCACAGACATAGAGAACTGAACGAAACATTTGAAATATATGCACTGCTTTAGTTAAAAACCAACGAGAAAGGGGAAAATGTGAGATCCTTTCCAGAGTATGTCAACCGGCCCCTCAAGACGTCTGTCCCGGTGGAGGTGAACTTGGAGCGCTGTTTGATCTCTTGATCCCAGTAGCCAGTCTCTGCTAAGCCTGGCGTCACCCCACATCAAAGGAGACAACGCGAAGTCAGAAGAGCCGAAATGCGGCCCCCACTTCAAAGGGAGTTCCTCTCCCGGAAGCTGTTAGTCTTACAAGGACGGTAAACAGCAATACACCTCAGGGGCCTCACAGCGAGGTACAGCTCCATCCAACCAGTTGCCTCTCGCATCCAATTCAGACTTCCCTGGGACCCAAAGAGGACACCCGAGAATGAAGATGCCGCTGTTTGAGGATGTTGGTCCTTCGCCTTCCTAAGTTCCCTGCAGCCAGAAAGCCCCATCGCAGAGTGGGCCTGAAGGCAGTGCCCCGTCTTCCTTTCTGCCCGCGGTCAAGTCCACACCGACAGCTCTGATTCCTGGGCTCCCGTCCTCTGGCTTATATAGACTATGCTTCTGTGTTTAAAAGTCACAGCCAGAAGTAAAACACTCCTTTTTAGACCGGGATTGGGGTATGAGTCCGATGGTGAAGGAGGCACCTAAAAAAAGATCTGCCTTCTCCTGCCTTGGATCCAGCATTTGCAGCCCCGCCTCCCCGCCCTCCGGCCGTTGGCTAAGCTACCGCCAGAAAGATGCGCGGGCCATCACACCCTTCTCCACCTATCTGTGGCCCAGATTCTAGCGACAGGCAGGCTGAGGCCGTCGGGCAGTTTCCCGGAGCTCCCTTGTATATTACAGCTGGGGGAGGGGGGAGGTCGAGCGGCGGCGCGGGGAGTTGGGGGGGGGGGGGGGGGGGCGAGCGGCGGAGGACCCTCATGTGAGCCCCAGGGTGCCCCGATAGACTCATTTGGCGTGCCCGTACTCCCCCGCCCCCCCAAACTCAGAAGCTTCCCCTTTCACCACCCCCGCCCTCAGCGCCTTCACACCCCATCCCTGCCACTCCTGCCGGCACCTTCCAGACCCCTGATAAACCCTCCGCCCCGCACGCTCCCATCCCCGAGAGCACGACGCAGCCCCGGCCCCCGAGCGCTCGCATCCCCAGACCCGCGCACGTCACCCGGGGGCGCACCCCTAGCCACCGCCACCCCCGCACCCCCAGCCGAGCCGGCGCCGGGCGGGGGCCGGATGCGCAGACGTGCCGCACGTGCGCCGCGCGGTGATTGGCAGCGCTGGCCCCGCCCGCGCCCCCGCCAAGCCCTCCGCGCCGCTAGCTCAGGGGTGTCCTGAACCGCAGCCGCTGATGCCGGGCGAGGGGGCTGCCCTGGCGCGCCGGCCGGGCTGCGGGGTTCGCCGCTCGGGGAACAATGCAGGCTGATGGGAAGTGCGTGGGGGGCGGGGCGGGAGAAGGGAAGCCGCTAGAAAGCGCCCCCAGCTCACCCGTGTTTTCTAGCTAGGCGATGTTAAAATAAGCTTGCTCTGAGGAGCTGGAGATGCTATTCCTGCCGAGAGAAAACAGTTTCTGTAAGTGTTGAAAGAAATGTTCCACTTCATTCGGTTGTGCACTGGGGCCCAGGGCATTTACGCCCCAGCATTCTTCACTTCTCCGGGAAGGGGAAGCGTCAGGAAGAAGCCTAAGCGTTTTAACGCCGCCGGGTGCGGGCCTGAGAAAGTGACAAAGGCACAGCTCGCGTGGCGCCGAGAGTGACGCTCCGCCTCCGAGTAGAGGACCAGAAAGACGTCTTCCAAGGGGCCGGTGTGGCTGAGTTTACCTGGGAAGCCTTTCCCAAAGGGGGCGATTTGAGCAGAGACTGGAGATGGCTGGGCTAGGATTAGAATTGTGAGCCGGGACAGACTGAGCGCGCGGAGAGGCGCGCTCCCAGGGGTCGATGGGGACCCGGGGGCGGCGAAGGCGCAAGCGGCCCTGAGTGGTTCTCGGCGGTGAACCTCAGAGGAGCCGTCTCTCCTCATCCCAGCCGCAGTCAGCCAATGAAAAACACGCGCAGGGGGCTCCGCAGCCAATGGAAACGTGCCGCCTGCCGAGGCATTGCCACTGGAAACACCGATGGAGACCCGGCCAAGCGCCTTTTCTCGGAGGCTGCTTTCCCAGAAGTCTAGGATCTGTGTGTATCAAGGACCGAAATACCCAGAGCGAATTCATTTACTCAGTCATTCGGCTTAGAGCGCCTGCTGTTTGGAAGGCAAGCGCCGTAGTGGGTGGAGGGGGCAAAGGAAGAAAGGGAGGAGGGCCGAGGGACGGAAATGCGCTTCCTGTCCTGAGCGTCGCGGAAGCTGCCAAGGGGTTTCCGCGGCTCTTCTACGTGCCGCGTTGTTTCGCCTAGATAAACGTTAGCGTTAATATTTGTGTAGTGCTTTACAGTTTCCAGCTTGCTCTCACAACCGTGATCTTATTTGGCAATCATTATTACCTAAGAGACGAGTATTATTACTCATGTTTTAATAGGGAGAGAAGTGGGGCGCCAGATCAATTAAATCATATACCCAAAGTGACACAGCTGTTAGCTTTGGGACTAGAAATCAGGTGTCCAGGCTGCAAATCCAGGGCTCTTTAAATTTATCAAAGGAAGGAAACCAGTTCTGCTCTATGATACTGGTGCCCAGGGCACACCCAGCAATTAAAATGAAATCCAGAAGGGCTAGGTTAATTTTTTTTTTTTAAGCCTTAGTCACTGCCCTTTCAAATTGCCCTTTGAAACGCAGCTTAGCAATGCTGTTATACACCTGGGTGTGAAGAGGAGTGTCCATGGACTCACCACCGGGAAAGTCAATATCATAGGGGAAAGCAGAATGAGAAGAATGAGGATGGGTTAGCACCTGTGGATTTCCTCTTCACCTACATCCCCGGGGCCAGTCTCTGTCTTCTCTCCTATTGGTCCACAACTGAAGATACTGCTTCTTGCTCCTTGGGCCAGGCTTTGCCTGCCTAATATAGGCTATACTCCAGGGGACCGGTGAGACCTCCCCCACAGCCACCGTCATCACCTCAGCACTGAGGAAATGAAAACGCCCCACCCCTTCCCTGGCCACAGTGACCTTGAGGTTTGTTTTTCGTTTGGGGCTGTAAAGTATGTGGGATCTTAGTTCCTCAAGCAGGGATTGAACCTGCATTCTGCGTTGGGAGAGCAGAGTCTTAACCACGGGACTCCAGGGAAGTCCCACAATGGCATTATTAAAAGGAATTTTGCTCCCAGAGGATTTGTCACTCTGGAACTTGCTGTGTCTCTGCCACAGACGAAGTCTCTGGCCTGGTCAGCAAAATCGATAGTGCTGGAGGCTGAATGCCCATATCAGTCATCTGAGATTTTTTTTTTTATTATGTTATTGTTCCAAGACTCACCTGGAGATCTTAGTTCTCTGACCAGGGATGGAACTCACGATACCCTGCAGTGGAAGCTCAGAGTCTTAACCACTGGACTGCCAGGGAAGACCCTGCTGATCATTTTTTTAAATGCACATTACTGAAGACAACTCTGGATTGTGCTTCAGGAGGTCCTAGTTGTGTAATTTGTCTTCTTTTAAATACTCTGAAGTGATTCAGATGACCAGCCAAGTTGGGAACCCACAGACGTAGAAAGACTTTGATCAGGAAGTTTGAGATATCCCAAGGGTGAAATTGACAGGTGATTGGTTAGATGAGGAACTTGTCACTCATATGTTGATACTGCCTAAGGATGTGCAGAATGACAACTCCATTCATTAGAGAGCCTAAAGGGGAACTAAAACTCCTCAAAGAAAGAAAATACTATGTTGAGTAATCTAAGACTTCACAGGAGTATAGGGCTAGGGAACTGAGAATGGGTGATACCTTACTTTAACTAAAAGTTGTTGTTCAGTCGCTCAGTTGTGTCTGACTCTTTGTGACCCCATGGACTGCTGCATACCAGACACCCCTATCCTTTACCATCTCCCGGAGCTTGCTCGAACTCCTGTCCATTGAGTCAGTGATGCCATCCAACCATCTCATTCTCTGTTGTCCCCTTCTCCTCCTGACTTCAATCTTTCCCAGCCTCAGGGTCTTTTCCAATAAATCAGTTCTTCACATCAGGTGGCCAAAGAATTGTAGCTTCAGCATCAGTCCTTCCAATGACTATTCAGGGTTGATTTCCTTTAGGATGGACTAGTTGGATCTCCTTGCAGTCCAAGGGACTCTAAAGAGTCTTCTCCAGCACTACAGTTCAAAAGCATCAATTCTTTGGTGCTCAGCCTTCTTTATGGTCTAACTCTCACATCCATACATGACTACTGGAAAAACCGTAGCTTTCACGAGATGGACCTTTGTTGACAAAGTCATGTCTCTGCTTTTTAATATACTATCTAGGTTGGTCATAGCTTTTCTTCCAAGGAGCAAGCATCTCTTAATTTCATGGCTGCAGTCACCATCTGCAGTGATTTTGGAGCCCAAGAAAATAAAGTCTGACACTGTTTCCATTGTTTCCCCACCTATTTGCCATAAAGTGATGGGACTGGATGCCATGATCTTAGTTTTTTGAATGTTGAGTTTTAAGCCAGCTTTTTCACTCTCCTCTTTCACTTTCATCAAGAGGCTCTTTTTGGTCCTTCTTCACTTTCTGCCGTAAGGGTGGTATTATCTGCATATCTGAGGTTATTGATATTTCTCCTGGCAGTCTTGATTCCAGCTTGTGCTTCCTCTAGCCCAACATTTCTCATGATATACTCTGCATATAAGTTAAATAAGCAGGGTGACAATATACAACTTTGATGTACTCCTTTCTCAATTTGGAATGAGTCTGTTGTTTCATGTCCAGTTCTAACTGTTGCTTCTTGACCTGCATGTAGGTTTCTCAGGAGGCAGGTTAGGTGGTAGTCTGGTATTCCCATCTCTTTAAGAATTTTCTACAGTTTGTTGTGATCCACACAAAGGCTTTAGTGTGGTCAATGAAGTAGCAGTATGTACTCTAAAGAGAGATAAGGTCAGTGACTCACATCTTACATAACTTCTATTCTGATCAGTGGAAACTGTTTGCTTTAGTTCTTTATCATGCTTACCCTCTAGACCAGCACTGTTCAATACAGTAGCCACCAGTCATGTATGGCTATTGAGCCCTTGAAATGTGGCTGGTCCAAACTGAGATGTGCTGTCAGTGTAAAATGCACACTGGATTTCAAAGGCTTAGCCAGAAGATAATGGATAGCTCAGTAACACCTTTAACGCTGATTACATATTAAAACAGTATGTTAGGTCTGTTGGGGGGTAAATCAAATATATTATTATAATTAATTACACCTGGGTTTCTGTTTTTGTTTTAATGTGGCTACTGGAGAATTTGAAATTCCATATATGACCTGTGGGGGCTAAAAACATTAGGCACAAATCATGCCCTAAGCTTTGTGCATTCTACTGCTGTATGTAAATGAAAATCAAATTTTAAAATTAAACAAATGATGGCTTCCTGTTGCATTTAAAGCAATATCTAAGATCCTCTCCTGGTCATCAAGACCCAACCTGCTTCTCTGCCTCATCAGATATCATGAGGGCTTCCCAGGACTCACTGACTGTCCTGCTTTTCACCTGTGCCTGACTCATGCCCACTTCTGCACATTGCCATTTACTTCTTCCTCTGTTTGAAAAGGATTTCCCTCCAGATCTTTACAGTTATTCACATCTCAGCTCAAACATCACCTCCTTTTTACCTTGGGCATCTATACCAGTTAGAATGTTGTTGGTCAAAAGAAACAAGAAACTCAGATTGGCTTAAACATTGAACAGAATATAGTGGCTTCTGGACCTAAAATGCCCAGCAGCCAATCAGGCTCCAGGGCCCTGGATCTGTGTCTCTATGATTCTTTGGATGCTCCCCTCTTAAGTGGGTCAGCTCTGTCCACATGCTAGCAGAATGGCTACAGCAATTCCTGGCTTCACCTCTGTCCCACCTCATGCAGAAAGAGAGTTTCTTATCCTCCAACACTCAAAGGAAAGTCCTAGACTTTACCTAACCCATTGATTAACCTAAGAGACTCCCATGTGCTGATCAGCATATCCCTGAACCAGTCACTGCTGAAAGGACCCAAATTAGGCTTAGGCAGCTAAGGTCCTCTCCCACCCAGATCTCTAGGCTGTCAACTACTAGGGAGATGCTGATGGTTGCTATAGAGTTCTCCAGCAGTGTTCTCTAGACCAACTGTCCCCAACCTCCGGGATCTAATGCCTGATGATCTGAGGTGGAACTGATGTAATAATAAACTTCAATATAAATGTAATGTGCTTGAATCATCCTGAAACAATGCCACCCCAGTCTGTGGAAAAATTGTGATCCACGAAATCAGTCCCTGGTGCCAAAATGATTGGAGGCGGCTGCTCTAGACCACCCTACCACCTAGGGCTGGGCAAACTTTGTAAAGGGCCGAAGAGTAGGTCATTAGTTTTTATATTTCCTAAGGGTTTATTTTGTTTTATAATCCCTTAAAAATATAAAAATTGTTCTCAGCTGATGGTCCTTACAAAAATAGGCCTCAGGCTGGATTTTGCCCAAGGGTCGTAGTTTGCCAGTCCCTGAACTATACTATTATGATGCTTGTGGTGTCTAAATTTACTTTGTTAATCGGCTTCCCCTGACTACAACATACAGTCTGTGAGAGCAGGAACCATGTTTGTCTTCTTAACACCTAAAAATAGTGCTGGGCACACAGTAGATGCTCATTAAGGGGTCCCTGGATAGATTACGAAGAAAAGTTGCTGGTGGAGCATGTCAGGACCCAGGACCTAGCTCTGACCTGGGATTTTCTGCCCTCCCTGTAGCGGACACCGCTGCTCCCATATTGACCAATGCAGGAATGGGCAGGGCTGCTAATAGTTGCTTTGTCTTTACACAAGTCAAGGGGTTTCTTCTGGCTGGTGCAGCCCAGCACCCCAGGACCACAGTGAGTGGATGAGGACTGGGCTGTAGCCCCCACCTAACCCCTTGGAGGGCACCGTTGGGTCAGATGCAACTCGAACATCTAAGATCTCACCTTTCGTTGTTCCCACAAAAAAGATCTCACCTTTTATTCAATCGCAAAACCCTCTGCTGGTGCTCTGCCTGCTTTCACTCTTTCTTTACCCACTCCCAATCCCCTCTTTTCCCAGTTTTCTTCAGTCAAATAGCTACAATTTTTATGTGTCAAATAAAAATTCTCATTTGGTTCTTGGAAGTGTATCCCAGTATAATAGAATGCAGCAGAGGGGGAATTGTGGCTGAGGAGGGATTTCCATCCTGTGTGATTTCTGTGCTTCAGGAAAGACAGTGGGCAACGAGAAAAAGGACCAACCAAAGTTGCCAAAGGAATAGGGAAGCTGCCGAAAATATAGAGTGGTACATTGAGGGTTCTTCTATCTGGAAAGATAAAGGCTAAGAAGGAATAATATGTTTGATCATGAACTTTATGGTCAGTGAACTCATTCACCCAATCCCGAGCTATAACCAGGGGGCTCTGGATAAAGCTAGAGGGAATGTGGTTTCAGAATAATAGAAAATCAGACTTCACTTGGTGGGTGGTAAGTTCATGGAACTTATTACCCCAAGCAAGAGTCAAACTGGAAATTAAAATACCCAGTATGCTATGGAAGATTTTGTTGTTGACAGACTGTAATGTCTTAGGAAGAGGAATGAGGATGCCTTGGGATATGTCTCCAAGATACGCTCTTGGAGGTCCCAGATGGGAAGAAAAACTGGTTGTTCACAGTCCTTCCCAGCGTGTCCTTGGTGGACACAGAGTTCTGAACTGGGCAAGACCTAGAGTCCAGGCTGCTACCACACACCCTAGGCAGTCCGGAGGGCTGTTTTGCTGAGGAGAGGGGATCTCATAGAAGACTTTTCCTGCTTGGATTTCCTTACCCAGCTACAATCTATTGCCGAGAATGCAGGGGTCACTGAGGCAATAAAATGTTTGTGGAAACCTTACATTAATGTCTACTCTGCCCAGTGGAAACCCACCTGTTGTCATTAATGATAGCTAACAAATACTATGTTGTTACTGTTCAGTTACTCAGACTCTTTGCAATCCAGTGGACTGCAGCACGCAAGGCATCCCTGCCCTTCACTGTCTCCCGGAGTTTGTTCAAACTCATGTCCACTGAGATGGTGACACCATTCAACCATCTCATCCTCTGTTGCCCTCTTCTCCTCCTATACAACAAATACTATGTACTATGTGCTGTTATAGGTAAGTAATGACTTAATCCTCATAACAACCCTGTAAGATGGATCCCATTGTCATCATCTTCCCTGGTGGCTCAGACATTAAAGAATCTGCCTGCAATGTGGGAGACCTGGGTTCGATCCCTGGGTCAGGAAGATCCCCTGGAGAAGGGAGTGGCAATGCACTCTGGTATTCTTGCCTGGAAAATCCCATGGACAGAGAAGCCTGGAGAGCTACAGTCCATGGGGTCACAGAGTCAGACATGACTGAGCGACTGACACTGTTTGACAGATGGGAAATGAAGGCACAGAAAAATAACCTTCCCAAGGCCTCATAGCTAATAAGCATTCCAGGACTGAATCTCCGGCTGGCTGACTCTGGGATACACAAACCCCACCACGCTGGGCTTCAGGCCACTCCTGCACATCTTCTGAGGGTACACCTCTCAGCTCTAGCCAGGTGCTGCCCAGAAGGAATGCAGACCCATTGTAACCTTTTCTTTTTCTTATTTCAAGAAAAGCCATAAGGGTCCACAGTGGGTTCTGGATTGAATAAACCCAGCTAAATCCCCCAGAACTCATCCAGCTTCTGACTTCTGTTCAGCCCAGGCCACCTCTCCTACTGACTAGTCTTATGGAGAGGGTGCTGTGGTCCATGTCCAGGGACATGGGTCACTCGATGTGGACTCTAAGCAGAGCAAGGGAGACAGGCAGGACATGTGTACAGAAGCAGCTCGGGGCAGGGTTGGCGGGGGGCAAAGGCTCTGAGTTGGGGTGCTTCTGTGTCTATGGTCTGTCCCCAAGGGAATAGACTTGCTGGCCTTATCAGTCAGCAGTGACTAGTAATCTCTGCGTCCCTTGCAGTTCCAGGGCTCAATGAATCTATGGATGTCATCACAGAAAGCAACACCTAAGGCAGAGAGAGATGTTTGATGTTGGGAAGATAGGCTCTGTGGCACATATATATATGTATAACCTGACTGTCCATCCTAAGGCCATCAACCACACAAAATGTGCAGAGCCCAAGGCTATGCAGTGTGGTGTGGGCTGAGAAAGCTGGCAGGGCAGAGGCTGGGCAAGGAGTCCGCAGCATCGGCAGAAGCCTTCCTACAGGGCTGCCCCATCGGGTTGGGCAGGTCCTGCACCGCCCCTCGCTGCGCAGAGAGGACCGGGGGCATTCTTCTAGTCTGCACAAAGGCACTGTTCACTGTGCTGAGCACTCATGGGGCTGTGTCCCCCAGAGGAGGGACCTTTTCTCATTCACTTCGAGTCCCTGTATGTAGCAGGGGTCCCTAAAGAAGTCAGGTGCCACTGTACTCCTCCACATACCCCACTTTACTCGATTTCTTTCTTTCCATCTTTCCTACTATTGAGAATGCAGGTGGGATTTGGGGATGGGGCATAGGATTCTGCCCTGGTTCACCCACCCCTTCCTTCCTGTGGGGCTCCAGGGACCAGAGCCTGACACACTGCCCGGAGGCAGGAACACCAGATCCAGAACTCTGACTCCCCTGCCCCCCGACACAAACCCTGGGAAGGAGCTGAGGGGGAACCAGGAGGCCAGGCTGCCAGAGGACCTTGGTTGTTTCCTCATTCTGTCCCGAGCTGAAAAAGCCAGGGAGAGCGAGGTCACCCAGCTCCCAGGAGTCGGGGGGCAGTGGGCAGGACATGGGTGGAGGCTGTCCCATGGCAGGAACAAGGTCTCCCAGTTTCCCTCATCACAGATAAGGAAATGCTGACTGAATAAGGATAAGGAAACTGGTCAAGGTCACATAACTCGAAGTTACAGAGCTGGGCTTTGAACCGGAGGTGGACGCTGTGGCCTCTGCCCAGGTTCCCCTTAGGGACTGAGGGCAGCTCCCAGCCAGTCCCTTCCCAGGAAAGACCTCTCCTCAAGGGAGCCGCCATGTCTACTGGCCAACAGGGACAGTCCCCAGGCCAGCTTACTGCTGCGGGGGTGGGGTGGGGTCACAAGCCCAGCCTCAGTTTGGGACAACTCTGGGATGGAGGGAGGAGGTGCTTCTATGGCATTTCTGCTGCATTTCGACACCTTCTGCCCAGTCCTGCTGCCCTTGCTGCAGCTGTTACCAGGAAACGCTCAGCCTGCGAGTCCCTCTCTTCGCATAGGCTTTGGAGACATCTACCTAACACACCTCTATCATAGGCTGCCTCTCTGCCTCCAGCCTGCCAGGAGTCCACTGATGGGAGGGTATGGGGACCCAGAGATGAACAACGGCAGGAGGCCCCACCTCCCCCAGGCTGGAGGGACAGGAGTCGGGGCAGTGAGACCTGAGCCCAGGGATCACCCAGGAAGCACAGTCGGTCACACTGGGTCTGTCTGGAAGAAACTGAAGCCCCTATAGGAGACACCCCCAAAGGTGGGAGTGGGTGGGTGAGACCCTGGCATCTCCCTTCGTTCCAGCTTGAATTTTGTGATTATGGACAACTTATGCACATATGGAGTTTATACTGAGGTTGAAATGTGCACATATTGGGGTAATATTAAAAATTCAAAGTTTTAAATCTGTTCAGGGTCCATGATAATTTTTTTCTTTTTCACAGGGAAACAGTGCTGTAGAACGCTATGCTGGTGGCTGGATGGAAGGGGGTGTCCCGGGGAGGGGGTGTGCAGACCATGGCTAGCCCCAACCCCAGTGCCAGCCCACACCCTTAAAGGTACAGAATTTCAATTGGTTTGCTCCTTTCTGGATTAGGGGTGGGCAGCCTTAAACAGCTCTGAGAGTCAGAGAAATTTTAGGGCCAGGAGGCTTTCTGGAGGTTTCCCCTTTCACTCATTCTCCCTCAGGCCCAGAGCCCTGTAGTGAAGCTTAGACAACACATCCCATGGAGAGGGGCCCATAGCTTTGAGGGCCCATTGTTCTGGGGACTGGGGACAGCCTGAGGCTTCTTAATCTTAGCATAGATAGGTAGGAGTGTGGGTGTGTGTGAGGTGTGTGTGTGTACGTGTGTGTGCACAGTCTCCACTTTCCTAGTTCACAGGAGAATGGTGTCTGGACACATCTTTTCAATCTGAAGGAGTCACTGGCATTGGTAATAGATTGTGAATATATCTGGCTTGCATTCCAATGGAGGGAAAGCCCCTCTGGCCCGTTCCCCCAGGAAGGGAAACAGGATCCAATGGAGAGATGAGAATGGAGGGGCCTGTCCCAGCTCCCAGCTTCCAGGAGGCCAGGCCCAGCTCTGGAGCATAGCTCTTATCAGTCAGCTGGGGACCTGGGCGAAAGGCACATCTGCTTCTGTTTATTCTTCCTCTTTATCTTAATGGGCCCCCCACCTATCGCTCCCTGCAATATCCCACACCACTGCCCACAGTACTCAGGTACCTCTCCCCGCCCCCAGGCAAAGACCCAGGGAGGGAGAGCATGGGGACAGACAGGCCGGAGACTTGGTGTCTGGGTTAAAGCTCCTCGCTAAACACAGGCTTAATTGAACGCTGAGGTCAAGGTGGAAAAGAAGGAAAAGATTAAGAGGCTGACGCCCTTCCTCCTGGGAAGGGAACTGGCAGGTTGCTAGGAGCAATCTCAGCTCTTAGAGAAATGTAATTACATTTAAATTTCAGGTTATACCTAAGCTAATAACTCTAACTGGAAATTCCTGTTGGGAGCAGAAAGTTTTCTCTCATTACGAGATAATGGGGAGTCTCTTGCCCTTGAACTCAAAACAGTCAGTCTCAAGCTGGGAGGACTTTACTTGGGTAGAGCCTCTACAGCCCACAGGGCACCTTTGTGCAGATTAGAAAAAGGGGCCCCTTCTTCCAGGCGTCACAGCCCTTGACTGGGCAAGTCCCCCCTATCTTTCCTGGCACCCTAGGACATTGAGAACCAGGACACAGTTACATAATCACAACAGATCTCCCTCCAGCCCCTAGCTATCCCTCTCTTTAACCTGGACAGCTGAAGCACTAAACAGATCACCCCAGAAACAGAAAAATGTTGCAACTGGGAGACGCTTGGAAGGCTTTAACGATGACTTGGTCCAGAGTCCCTGCTCCAATTTACTCCATGATAAGGCTTCTTGTTGAGCTGCCAATCACATTCCAGTCCTCACCCAGGTTACCCTAAATGGTGATTATTGGCATTTTGGAATGAATGGGAATGTTACCAAATTTCTCAAGGATTTCTTTCTTTACATTTTGTGTAATAGGTATCATTTTAAAGCATGAGGCTTTTGTTTTGTGTTATCTATATTATGAAGTTCAGCACTTTTAAAGTAGTTTCTCTTTTTGTAGCAAAATTGGTAATATATCACAGGGATTCCAAGCTTGATTTTGGAGTCAGAATGATCTGAGTTCTGATTTTAACTCCTCCACTTGCTAGCTGAATGGCCCTGTGCAATTTGCTTTACTTCACACCCTGATTTCCTCATCTGAAAATGGGGATACGTAAAAGTATTTACCGCAAAGAATTTGTACATGAATTAAATGCAAAGAGTTGACTCATTGGAAAAGACCCTGAAGCTGGGAGGGATTGGGGACAGGAGGAGAAGGGGATGACAGAGGATGAGATGGCTGGATGGCATCACCGACTTGATGGACATGAACTTGGGTAAACTCCAGGAGTTGGTGATGGACAGGGAGGCCTGGTGAGCTGTGATTCGTGGGGTCGCAAAGAGTCAGACACGACTGAACTGAATGCATGGAAAACACCTGCCCAGTACCTGGCACACAGTAATAATAAACAATGAGCCAGTATTAAGCTTATTTTAAGTGGTAAGGAAAGTGACATCTTACTTATAAGTAATTGAGGAGGATGGCCATGTTTTCTATCCCTTGAACAAATAGCCAATCCCAAATCTCAGGCAGGGAAAGTGAGCCTAGGGCATCAAATTGTGCCAGAAAACAAAGCAGTATTCAAAAAACATAGGAGCTAGCTGAAAAGGATTCTTACTGGCCAAATTTGAGGAAACCAGAGCATCAAAACACATAATGACTACAATTGGTAGCACGATGAATAAAGCAACATCCACGTGATGACTGCGATAAAACAAAAGCGAAATACCGGTCAATAAAGCTGAAAGGAATGATAGAATTGGAAATCACTATTTCGCACCCTGCAATAAAGTAAGTTATCTAAGCAGAGATCATCAATGGAACTGCTGGGTGAAAAAGTGAAATATCTATATTGGGTTAAAGTGACACCCATAGGTGACTTACAAATTACTTACAAATGGAAAACTTCTCTTTACACTGGAGAGATCTGGTAGTCACCATCTGAACCAAGCAATCAAACTGAGCACTAATAGTGCAACAATTATGCACCTTCTGATATGCTATAATCCAAAATACACAATACCACCTATGAATTGTTCCTGTTGAAGAGATGAACATACTTCTAACCAAGCCTCATGACCTACACTCCAGTTTACAGAAAATATGGGGATAGAGGAACAGTTAAATTATACCAAGAGAAATCAGTTAGACAAGTTCACAGTGTGGAACACAGTATAAGACACTTAAAAGCTATGACGAAGGCTCTCCCTTTAACCAGACTTTCATGAGGTTCCTCTGCACCCTCTTTCATCAAGGCCTCCACCCTGCCTTGGGCCTACCCCACCCAGTCTCTGCAGGTGGTGATGGTGGTGCATACGTGCTCAGTGGTGCCCGACTCTGTGACCCCATGGGCTCCTCTGTCCATGGAATTTTCCAGGCAAGAATACTAGAGTGGGTTGCTATTTCCTTCTCCAGGGGATCTTCCCGACCCAGGGATCAAATCCACATCTCTTGGGTCTCCTGTTTTTGTGGGTGGGTTCTTTACCAGTCAAGCCACCCCGCTATCTGATCTCCTTTAATATCTGATCAAGTTCCTCCTCTTCTACCCAAGATCAGGTCTAAGCTCTTGGCGACGTATCTCTAGCGAGAATCCTGTTAAGCCAGTTTAGCAAGATCCCCCTCCCCACATCTTGTCTCCATCACCATACACTGACTCCCTCACCTGCCTGTTGGCCATACATCCCCACCTAACCAGGCTGTATTCAGAGTTGAACTCCTTCTCTCTCCCCTGTTGTAATAATCGTGCATAAAGTCTTCTTTATAGTTTTTTTTTCTTTATAGTTTGAGAATAATTTTTTCTCTATCACCTGGATACTTGAAAAATTAATGTCTTTCTTTTTTTTATTTTAAAGGTAGATTACTATAGAATGAAAGGTATTAGAGAAATATAACAATCAAATGAATATAAGATACCTTGGTTGGATCCTGACCAAAAAAGAAAGTCTGCGAAAGTTATTTTGAGTGCAATTGGATCCTTTTGATTATGAATTGGAAATTATAGAATGAGTCTTAATTTTCTTAGATGTGATAGTGGCATTGATATGAAAAGAATGTTCTTACTCCTATGAAATATCTGGCTTTGGGGAATTCCTGTGTTTAGAGGTTGTAGAGGTTATATTAATTTTCTAAAACTTCTATATCAAACAATCACAAGCTAGGTGGTTTACAACAACAGAAATGTATCCTCTTTCTGTTCTGAAGGCTAGAGGTCTCAAACCAGGTATCAGCTGGACCATGCTGTGTCTGAAGGCACCAGGGGATGATCTTTTCTTGCTTCTTCCTAGCATCTGGTGTTTGCTGGCAATCTGAGGTGTTCCTTGGCTTATGACAGCACTAGCTCCATCTCTGCCTTTGTGCTCACTTGTCCTTTCCTGTGTGTTTCTCTGGGACTTTAACCTCTCTCCTTATAAGGACATCAGTTATTGGGTTTAGGGCCCACCCTAACCCAATATTCTCTCATTTTAACCTGATTACATCTGCAAAGACCCTGCTTATAATAAGGTCACATTCACTGGTACTAGGGGTTAGGACTTCTCCTTGGGGGAAACATAATTTGACCCACAATGAGAATAAAATGTCAAGATGTCTGAAATTTACTTTCAGATGTCTCAGCAGAAAATTTTATAGCCAGAGAGAGACAAAGAAAAGGAAAAAAAAGAAAGTCTTGAAATGTTAATAATTGTAGAATCTAGGTAGAAGGTAGAGGATGAGCATTATATTCTTTCAACCTTTCTCTAAGTTTGAAATTCTCAAAATAAATAGTTGAAGGAAAAATAGATTCATAGCAATTCCTCCATCCACAATCCTGTTATTTCATAAACCTGAGGAAGGGCCTAGGAATATATATTTTTAGCAAAGATTCTCACTGTTAATAAGCACACAAAAGTGATTCTAATGTGCTGCTAGGATTGAAAAGTACTAGTTGATATTAAAAACTCACATGGATATATTTAAATCCCTTGACACCTTTCTATCAATATACTCTAAGATGTATTCTTTTGAGGACATAGATTATGAAATCACCAACACAGCATGTAGACATGTTACATAAAAATGGTGAGCATCTCTGTCACTGATCAATGTAACAATATCTAACAACTTATTATTAGATATATGTTTCACAGGAGGGAAATATCTCTGAAGTAAATGTATTTCTCTAGAACATCAATAGGTTTCAGCTGGAATTTTTTTTTCTGATCCTTCTTTCTACTCTTATCTCTCCTACAGATATATTTGGTTTTTGTTTTTAAGATTGTACTTGTGCTTGGTCATGTCCAGCTCTTCGTGACCCTTTGGACTGTAGCCCCCCAGACTCTTCTGTCCATTGGATTTCCCAGGCAAGCGTCCTGGAGTGGGTTGCCATTTCCTCCTCCAGGGATCTTCCTAACGCAGGGAGTGAACCTGCGTCTCCTGTGTCTCCTGCATTGGAGGCAGATTCTTTACCCACTGAGCCTCAGGGAAGCCCATGGATGCATGTCTTTTTTTTTTTCAAGTCTCTTTTCTCATATTTTAGTGAGGCTTGGAGAGGAGGCTAAAGTTTATACACATGTTCAATCTGCTGTTTAATGGGAAGTCCTCAGAACCCACAGTTTTCAACTCCAGTTTTATTGATGTCAGCTTCCTCATGTAAACTAGTCCCAATTCCAAAATGGAAGGCAAACAGAAATGTGACTTGATTCATGGAGTTGGAAGACCCACTTTCCAAAAATGCTTTTGGCCCGTGTGGTTAAGGCTGAATGATCAGTCTGAGTATAATTGTCTGACCATCATGTGTGGACTGGGTACACACAGCCCAGCCCCACAGTCCCAGCCTCGTCCCTTCTGATGAAACACGAGTGCCCACAAACAGAAGGTTCCTCTTCTCTCACCCTGGGATAAACAGGAAGATCTCTTGGGACTGCGGTCTTAGGACTCCAGCTCTGCCTCCAATGTCTTCAGTCCCTTCACTGAGAACTGAGTCACTGCAACGCCATGCTCTGCCAGCTGTCTCAGCACAAGAAAAGCTTTGCTGTGGTATGAGGTTTTGTGGGCTGCAAACTACATCTAGGTCAGCAAATTAAACTCCACAGTGTGGTTACCAAGTCCAGCTTCATCTGGCTAAAGGGCTGTCTGATTTCACCCTCTGGGCACTGGCTCTTCTGGTGTCTGGGATACAAGGCCCCTCTGCGGGTGTTTAAGGTACAACCCTGCAGGCCTAAACCCCGGGGTGACACGTGCCTAAGCTCAAAGTCTTATTTTCTTCACCAGGGCTCCTGGGCGCTTGAGAGTAACGATACTCTGTCCCTGCAGATACATTGTGATTTGTGTCCGTGTGCTGGGACAAAGTGGGGAAATGGAAATGTATTTCTTTGTTCCTCAGTTTCACCCACTGTTTTTCCTTCCTGCCACGTGGACCCCAACATGAGCCTTTTTTCTCAGTTCCCTTTCATGGAAGTTTTTCAGAAAGAGCTCACAACAGATGAGCTGTTCTACCTAAATAGGGCTTTACAAAGAGCAGCATCTCTGGAATTCCCTGGCAATCCAATGGTTAGGACTCAGGGCTTTCACTGTTTTGATCCTGGGTTCCATCCCTGGTTGGGAAATCAAGGTCTTGCTATGCGGCCAGAAAACAACAACCTCAACAAAGAGTAATGTCTCGATGGGCTATGGTTTCACATCTTGGTTCAGGAATTGGGGCTCAGTTTTTATAGTGGATAAAGTCCTCAGGGACTAAATCATATTAAAATTTCAAAATAATTCAGGAAATATTTATTTGAAGGCTTGATGCTATCCAGGTATCTGGAATACAGGAAAGAAAACCAGACTTGCTATCTTCCAGAAACTCTTTAACTATGGGGGAAGAATAACATTCTAGTGGATGGCTACATACTTCACTGCCTAGCACCTATTCATGCTTTTCCTGGTAATAGAAATCCAAGCTTACCCTGAGGAGAACCCCCTTCTCCATCCTTAGTCTGTGTGCATTCAACACCTGGTTCTAGAGCTGAGGCACTGACTCAGGCCTGGCCACAGTGACTGATTTAGAGATAGGCAATCTCAAAAACGACAGAATGATCTCTGTTCATTTCCAAAGCAAACCATTCAATATCACGGTAATCCAAGTCTATGCCCCGACCAGTAACACTGAAGAAGCTGAAGTTGAATGGTTCTATAAAGACCTACAAGACCTTCTAGAACTAACACCCAAAAAAGATGGCCTTTTCATTATAGGGGACTGGAATGTAACAGTAGGAAGTCAAGAAACACCTGGAGTAACAGGCAAATTTGGCCTTGGAGTACAGAATGAGGCAGGGCAAAGGTTAATAGAGTTCTGCCAAGAGAACGGACTGGTCATGGCAAACACCCTCTTCCAACAACACAAGAGACGACTCTGTACATGGACATCACCAGATGGTCAACACTGAAATCAGATTGATTATATTCCTTGCAGCCAAAGATGGAGAAGCTCTATAAAGTCAGCAAAAACAAGACTGGGGGCTGACTGTGGCTCGGATCATGAACTCCTTATCGTCAAATTCAGATTGAAATTGAAGAAAGTGGAGAAACCACTAGACCATTCAGATATGACCTAAGTCAAATCCCTTATGACTATACAGTGGAAGTGAGAAATAGATTTAAGAGACTAGATCTGATGGACAGAGTGCCTGATGAACTATGGATGGAATTTCGTGACATTGTACAGGAGACCATCCCAAGAAAAAGAAATGCAAAAAAGCAAAATGGCTGTCTGGGGAGGCCTTACAAATAGCTGTGAAAAGAAGGGAAGTGAAAAGCAAAGGAGAAAAGGAAAGATATGCCCATTTGAATACAGAGTTCCAAAGAATAGCAAGGAGAGATAAGAAAACCTTCCTCAGCAATCAATGCAAAGAAATAGAGGAAAAGAACAGAATGGGAAAGACTAGACATCTCTTCAAGAAAATTAGAGATACCAAGGGAATATTTCATGCAAAGATGGGCTCAATAAAGGACAGAAATGGCAAGGACCTAACAGAAGCAGAAGATATTAAGAAGAGGTGGCAAGAATACACAGAAGAAATGTACAAAAAAGATCTTCATGACCCAGATAATCACTCACACTCACCTAGAGCCAGACATCCTGGAATGTGAAGTCAAGTGGGCCTTAGAAAGCATCACTACAAACAAAGCTAGTGGAGGTGATGGAATTCCAGTTAAGCTATTTCAAATCCTGAAAGATGATGCTGTGAAAGTGCTGCACTCAATATGCCAGCGAATTTGGAAAACTCAGCAGTGGCCACAGGACTGAAAAAGGTCAGTTTTCATTCCAATCCCAAAGAAAGGCAATGCCAAAAAATGCTCAAACTACCACACAATTGCGCTCATCTCACACACTAGTAAAGTAATGCTTAAAATTCTCCAAGCCAGGCTTCAATACATGAACCGTCAAATTCCAGATGTTCAAGCTGGTTTTAAAAAAGGCAGAGGAACCAGAGATCAGATTGCCAACATCTGCTGGATCATAGATAAAGCAAGAGAGTTCCAGAGAAACATCTATTTCTGCTTTATTGACTATGCCAAAGCCTTTGGCTGTGTGGATCACAATAAACTGTGGAAAATTCTGAAGGATATGGGAATACCAGACCACCTGACCTGCCTCTTGAGAAACCTATATGCAGGTCAGGAAGTGACAGTTAGAACTGGACATGGGAAAACAGACTGGTTCCAACTCGGGAAAGGAGTACGCCATCCTGCTCATTTAACTTATATGCGGAGTACATCATGAGAAACGCTGGGCTGGAGGAAGCACAAGCTTGAATCAAGATTGCTGGAAGAAATATCAATAACCTCAGATATGCAGATGACACCACCCTTATGGCAGAAAGTGAAGTACTAAAGAGCCTCTTGATGAAAGTGAAAGGGGGGAGTGAAAAAGTTGGCTTAAAGCTCAACATTCAGAAAACTAAGATCATGGCATCCAGTCCCATCACTTCATGACAAATAGATGGGGAAACAGTGGAAACAGTGTCAGACTTTATTTTTCTGGGCTCCAAAACCACTGCAGATGGTGAAGCAATGAAATTAAAAGACGCTTATTCCTTGGAAGGAAAGTTATGACCAACCTAGACAGCATATTCAAAGGCAGAGACATTACTTTGCCAACAAAGATCCGTCTAGTCAAGGCTATGGTTTTTCTCAGCTGTGATGTATGTATGTGAGAGTTAGACTATAAAGAAGGCTGAGCGCCGAAGAATTGATGCTTTTGAACTGTGGTGTTGGAAAAGACTCTTGAGAGTCCCTTGGACTGCAAGGAGATCCAACCAGTCCATTCTGAAGGAGATCAATCCTGGGTCTTCACTGGAAGGACTGATGTTGAAGCTGAAACTCCAATACTTTGGCCACCTGATGCAAAGAGCTGACTCATTTGAAAAGACCCTGATGTGGGGAGGGATTGGGGGCAGGAGGAGAAGGGAGCGATAGAGGATGAGACGGCTGGATGGCATCACCAACTCAATGGGCATGGGTTTGGGTGGACTCAGGGAGTTGGTGATGGACAGGGAAGCCTGGCGTGCTGCGGTTCATGGGGTCACAGAGTTGGACACGACTGAGCGACTGAACTGAACTGATGAAACCTAATCAAAACCAAAATGTTATTTGCAGAACAGAAATAGAGACAGAGGTAGAGAATAGACATGTGGACACAGAGTGGGAGGGGAGGGTGGGATGAACTGGGAGAGCAGCTCTGATATATACACACTCAGTTCAGTTCAGTGCAGTCGCTCAGTCGTGTCCGACTCTGCGACCCCATGAACTGCAACACGCCAGGCCTCCCGGTCCATCACCAACTCCTAGAGCTTGCTCAAAGGCATGTCCATTCAGTCGGTGATGCCATCCAACCATC
The DNA here is from genome assembly GCF_016772045.2 of Ovis aries. Classification (NCBI taxonomy): domain Eukaryota; kingdom Metazoa; phylum Chordata; class Mammalia; order Artiodactyla; family Bovidae; genus Ovis; species Ovis aries. Next base: position 105,096,071 of record NC_056057.1, read on the forward strand.
TCATCCTCTGTTGTCCCCTTCTCCTCCTGCCCTCAATCTTTCCCAGCATCAGGGTGCTTTTAAAGAAGTCAGTTCTTTCCATCAGGTGGCCAAAGTATTGGAGTTTCAGCTTCAGCATCAGTCCTTCCAATGAATATTCAGAATTGATACTTTAGGATGGACTGGTTGGGTCTCCTTGCAGTCCAAGGGACTCTCAAGAGTCTTCTCCAACACCACTGTTCAAAAGCATCAATTCTTTGGCATTCAGCTTTCTTTATAGTCCAACTCTCACATCCATACATGATTACTGGAAAAACCATAGCTTTCACTAGATGGGCCTTTGTTGACAAAGTCATGTCTCTGCTTTTCATGCTATTTAGGTTGGTCATAACTTTTCTTCCAAGGAGCAAACGTCTTTTAATTTCATGGCTTCAGTCACCATCTGCAGTGATTTTGGAGCCCAGAAAAATAAAGTCTGACACTGTTTCCACTGTTTCCCCATCTATTTCCCATGAAGTGATGGGACCAGATGCCATGATCTTCGTTTTCTGAATGTTGAGCTTTAAGCCAACTTTTTCACTCCCCCCTTTCACTTTCATCAAGAGACTCTTTAGTTCTTCTTCACTTTCTGCCATAAGGGTGGTGTCATCTGCATATCTGAGGTTATTGATATTTCTTCCGGCAATCTTGATTCCAGCTTACACTTCCTCCAGCCCGGCATTTCACATGATGTATTCTGCATATAAGTTAAATAAGCAGGTGACAATATACAGCCTTGACGTACTCCTTTCCCGAGGTGGAACCAGTCTGTTTTCCCATGTCCAGTTCTAACTGTTGCTTCTTGACTTGCATACAGATTTCTCAGGAGGCAGGTCAGGTGGTCTGGTATTCCCACCTCTGGAAGAATTTTTCAACAGTTTGTTCTGATTCACACAGTCAAACGCTTTGGTGTAATCAATAGAGCAAAAGTAGATGTTTTTCTGGAACTCTCTTGCTTTTTTGATGATCCAACGGATGCTAGCAATTTGATCTCTGGTTCCTCTGCCTTTTCTAAATCCAGCTTCAACATCTGGAAGTTCATGGTTCACATACTGTTGAAGCCTGGCTTGGAGAATTTTGAGCATTACTTTACTAGAGTGTGAGATGAGTGCAATTGTGCGGTAGTCTCAGGCATTGCCTTTCACTGGGATTGGGACGAAAACTGACCTTTTCCAGTCCTGTGGCCAATGCTGAGTTTTCCAAATTCGCTGGCATATTGAGTACAGCACTTTCACAGCATCATCTTTCAGGATTTGAAATAGCTCAACTGGAATTTCATAACTTCCACTAGCTCTGTTCATAGTGATGCTTTCCAAGGCCCACTTGACTTTACATTCCAGGATGTCTGGCTCTAGGTTAATGATCACACCATCGTAGTTATCTGGGTCACAAAGATCTTTTTGTATAGTTCTTCCGTGTATTCTTGCCACCTCTTCTTAATAGCTTCTGCTTCTGTTAGGTCCTTGCCATTTCTGTCCTTTGTTGTGCCCATGTTTGCATGAAATGTTCCCTTGGTATCTCTAATTTTCTTGAAGAGATTTCTAGTCTTTCCCATTCTATTGCTTTCCTCTGTTTCTTTGCATTGATTGCTGAGGAAGGCTTTCTTATCTCTCTTTGCTCTTCTTTAGAACTCTATATTCAAATGGGTATATCTTTTCTTTTCTCAGCACACTACCATGTATAAACTAGATAGCCAGTGGGAAGCTGCTATATAGCACAGGGAACTGAACTTGGTTCTCTGTGATGACCTAGAGGGGTGGGATGAGGGTGGGAAAGAAGCTCAAGGAGAAAGGGATGTATGCATCAGCTCAGTTTAGTTCAATCACTCAGTGTGTCTGACTCTTTGAGACCCCATGGACTGGAGCACACCAGGCTTCTCTGTCCATCACCAACTCCTGGAGTTTGCTCAAACGCATGTTCTTTGAGTCAGTGGTGTCATCCAACCATCTCATCCTCTGTCATTCCCTTCTCCTTTTGCCTTCAATCTTTCCCAGCATCAGGGTCTCTTCCAATAAGTTAGTTCTTCACATCAGGTGGCCAAAGTATTGGGGCTTCATCTTCAGCATCAGTCCTTCCAATAAATATTCAGGGTTGATTTCCTTTAGGATTAACTGGTTTGATCTCCTTGCAGTCCAAGGAACTCTCAAGAGTCTTCTCCAACACCACACTTCCAAAGGAACAGTTCTTCAGTGCTCAGCTTTCTTTATATTCCATACATAGATATGTATACATATAGCCAATTCACCTCCTTGTACAGCAGAAACTAACACAACATTATACAGCAATTATACTCCAGAAAAAACGTTAATGATATGCATGAAATGTTTGATCATACTGTTTTGGAGAGAGAGACACTAGATCATTTTTGCCTGGATTACAAGGAGGATGTGAGCCAAGAGTTGCCAAAAGCCACACGACAGAGCCCAAGAATGAGGCCAGCACAGCAGAAGACAGATCAGAATGAACGAGAAAGACTGACTTTCTTGGTCAAGCCATTCTTAATGTTCCATGTATTTCTAGCCTTTTCTGCTAATTGTTTCAACAGTTATTTTTATTTGTTTAAGCTACTTGGATGGGGTTTTAAGTTGCAACTAAAAAAGCTCTATGTTGCAACTAAAAACTTGAATAGTGTCCCCCTCCCCAAATTCACATCCACCCAGAATTTCAGAATGTGACCTTATTTGAAAATAGAGTCTTTGAAGATGTAACTAGTTAAGGGTGTTAAGGTAAAAGCATCTTGGATATAGGGTATGCCCTAAATCCAATGACTGGTGTCCTTGTAAGATGAGGCAAGGACTAAGACACACAGAGAAGAAAGCCACGTGGAGGGGCAGAGAGGGATTGGAGCCGTGCTACTCAAGGCCTAGGAATGCCTAGGGCCACCAGAAACTAAGAGGAGGCAAGGAAGTAACCTATGAGCATCAGGGGGAACCTGGTCCTTCTAATACCTTATTTTTTTTTTTTAACATTTTTTGTAATGCAGCATGTGGCATCTTAGTTCTCCAACCAGGGGTCAAACCCATGCCTCTTGAATCCGAAGCATGGAGTCTTAACCACTGGACCACCAGGGAAGTCCCTCTTCTGACACTTTGATTTCAAACTTCTTGCCTCTAGAACTGTAAAAGCTCCATTGTTTTAACCAAGTTTGTGTTCTTTGTTCCAGCAGCCCTAGGAACAAAAATACTCTAATACATGAAAGGATTCAATAAATATTTATAGATACCTAATATGTATCTGAAAAGATTTTAGCTCATTATTGACCAGGGGATTTTTGCAGAAAGTAATGTCTGTGGCTGGTGACTTTTATTTTGGCTGGCTAAAAAAGAATTCTGTTATTGATCTAACACTTTGCAGGTTACTACATTCAACAATGTGGGTGACCTGGGTTCAATCCCTGGGTTGGAAAGATCCCCTGGAGAAGGGGACAGCTACCTACTCAGGTATTCTGGCCTGGACAATTCCATAGACTGTATAGCCCATGGGGTCACAAAGAGTCAGACATGCCTGAGTTACTTTCACTTTCACAGTCAACAGTTACACGTGAAACACTTGTAAAGTCTTCTAATTTTTGCGAAATGTTATCTTCAATCTATTCTGTAGAAGCAAAGGGGTGTTCTCCAGCACTGTGAGTTTCGTTTTCACTTTCTGTATCAGAGTCAGTCACTAAGGTTTTTGTCTTTTTGCTGGTCTAACATTCACATTGTCTGAATCAGAACTATATTCTGAAGAACTGTCATCTTCTGAGACACTAGTGTAAATGTTGCTCAGACAATCAGAACAAGTCTCTGCATAAAATTCACCAAAAAATTCTTCTTCACTCAAAATTTCATGATGCATCATCCTGAAAAGATTTTACATTTATAATATACACAAGGTTGGAACAGGCTTCCCTGGTGCCTCACTGGGAAAGAATCCACTTGCCAATGCAGGAGACGCAGGTTCGATCCCTGGGTCAGGAAGATCCCTTGGAGGAGGAAATGGCAACCTACTCCAGTATTCTTGTCTGGGAAATCCCATGGACAGAAGGAGTCTGGTGGGCTGTAGTTCATGGAGTTGAAAAAGAGTCGAACACAACTTAATGACTCAACAGCAACAGCAGCAACGTTGGAGCAGAAACCGAATGGGGCAAAATGTGAACGATAAGGACGATCATAAGTTGTATAATGAACGCTTGGTCAATTTTAAGCTCTAACAACTTCCTCCAGTGATGTTAATTGTATCATTCTCTAAAAATGTATTGATAGGTCTGAGATCAATAACGTTTCTGTAACAAAAGATATATTGATACATCTCTGGTCAATAATGTGCTGTTATCATCGAATTCAGAGAAAACTGTCATGGAGGTGTAGAGGGATATTTGGGCTGGGACCTTATGCAGCCTGAAGAACTTTCTGCCCCACCAACTTGCCCCACCCTGGGTGCCTCTGCAAGGCCCTGGAGAAACTAGAGAATTCGTGTTCTCCAGAACTTTCTGGCCTTCTGACAGGCCATTCTCCTAATATATGAACTTCCTTCTTTAGCATGGCAATGAGCTTATTTTGATATAATTGAAAATATTTTTCCTCATTTGTTCTTTGTCTTTTGACTTTGTGTGGACTGATCTTTGCCCTGTAGAATTTTCACCTTTTACATAGTCAAATTTATCAATGACCTTGTGGCTAATAGTTGTTTTTTTTTTTTTTTTTCCAATTCCCCTGTTTTCAAGTGTACTGTACTGTGGAAGAAAGTATTTCTTTTCCAATTTTTTCTTCTTGTGGTGAAATACACGTAACTTACAATTTACTATCTTAATCATTTTTAATTGTATAATTCAGTGGTTTTCAGTACATTCACGTTGCTATGCAATCATCACCACCATCCATCTGCAGGAGTCTTTTCATCTAACAAAACTGAAATTATACCCGTTGAACAATAACTCCCCATTTCTCCCTTCACCCAGCCCCTGGCAACCACCATTCTACTTTTTGTCTCTGTGATTTTAACTAAGTATAATGTAGCTTTCTTTTATCTTTACTGTGTTTCCCTTCCCTGCTCTGCCATCACCTTTATTGAGTGTTCCCCCAAAACAGCAACAGTAATAACACTGCCATTTGGGTCCAGGCCTTACACCCAAGGCTTAAGTACAGTAGCTCCAGTCTTCCCAGTATCTGCTAGGCAGCTAAGGAAAGTATGGTCCATAGAAGTTACACAATCGCCCCCAGTTAAAGGTCTCACAGTTCTTAATTGGAAGAGGGAAGAGTCATGCTTGTGTTTGTCTAAACCAAAGCCAGGGCTTCTTCTTTAACACCATTCAGAAGTCTTGTGTCTGCAACCCTCAGACTACAGATGGCTGATCTTGCCTCTGTTGATTATTCCTAGCTTGACTGTCACAGGAAAAGCTTATTTTCAATTATTATATATAACTTTTTCACCCTACAACTTAATTATAAGATATAGCTCTATTAACATCATGGGAAGACAAAAGGAAATAGTTACTAAAAAGCAAATTCTGTCCTCAAGGTCAAAGTTCCAAAGTATAGCCCGCAGAGGCTCCTGCGGTCTGGGGACCCCTCCACTATCTGATCTCTCTCAGGTGGATGACCTCCCGCTGCCATCTGGATTGCCCTAACCACAGGAAAGCACAGGGGAGTTTGAACTTCACCCCAGTGGAACTCTTTTTCCTATGTGAGAGCTGTGCTTCATTTAAGGAAGTGTAAACAATGGTAAATAATACTCGTATGTGGTCTAGGGCTGCCCTAAGGGTGTGGCTCACGACAGAAATGCTTCTCACTTGTAGAGAACAAACATTTGAGGTGAAGGTGTGACGGGTGAGGTTTCTTCTGAGGCCTCTCTCCTTGGCTCGTAGATGACTGTCCTCCTATCGTGTATTGGTCTGCTTGGGTCTCCATAACAACACACCACAGACTGCCTGCCTTAAACAACAGAAATTTGTTTTCTCGCAGCTGTGGAAGCCAGAGTCCAAGATCAAGGTGCTGACCTGGTCGGGCTCTGGGGAGCACTCCCCTCTCGGCTCTGAGACAGCCACCTTCTCTCTGTCTTCTCATCTCCTCACAGGGTGGAAGGGGTTCTGGGGTCTCTCTCTTCTTACAAAGGTGCTATCATGCAGTGCTGCCTTAGCTCAGACTGCTATAGCAAAATACCATAAACTGGGTGGTATATATAAATAAAAGTTTATTTCTCGGAGTTCTAGAGGCTGGAAGTCCAGGCTCGGGTGCCAGTCCTGGTCACATTGCGGTGAAGGCCTTCTTCCAGGTTGCAGACTGTGGACTCCTGAGTGCTCAGGTGGCAGAGAGCAGAGCATAGCAAGCAAGCTCTCCGGTGACTATTAGAAGGATGCTAATCCCATTCACGAGAGCTCCACCCCAGGACCTCATCTCATGCTTGTTACCCACAGAAGCCCCACCTTCTAACATCACCACAGGGAGGGGTGTACAGTTTCTGCACATGCATTTTGGAGGACGCAAACCTTCAGTCCCTAACAGGGCTCTGCCCTCACAACTTCATCTAAACCTAATTATCTCCCAAAGTCTCCATCCCAAAATACCATTACCTTGAAGGGTTAAAGCTTCAACACATAAACTTGGGGGGCAGGAGACACAAACATTTAATCCATCTCACATTGTCTTCTCTGCCAGTCTGTGTCCAAATTTCCTCTTCTTACAAGACAGTATTCCAATGGCCTCATTTGACCTCTGTAAAGGTCCTATCTCTGAACGCAGTCACATTCTGAGGTCCTGGGAGTTAGCATTTCAATATATGGATTTTTTTGGCCACATCACCAACATGTAGGATCTTAGTTTCCCAACTGGGGATCGAACCTGTGCTCCCTGCAGTGGAAGCACTGAGCCTTAACCACTGAATCGCCAGGGAAGTCCCTCAGTGTATGAATTTTGAGGGGACAAAATTCAGCCCCAAACACTACCCTTTGAGCCTCATAGAATGAAAAGATTTTTTCAAGTCTGGTATAACTAAGCTCTCCCATACCTGTGATATACTCAAGGACCCTCAGATTCATTGGGTGTCTACTGCCGCTACCCCTCACTCTCAGCAACTTATTATTACAAAAGTGCTCAAATATAAATATATAGAAAGATCGAAAGAACAGCACACCGATCAGCCATATACCCTCACTTAGATTTAAAAGTTGCTGACATTGTGGGGGGCTTCCCTGGTGGCTCAGTGGTAAAGGTCGACCTACCAGTGCAGGAGACACAGGTTCAATGCCTGGTCCAGGAGGATCCCACCTGCCTCAGAGCAACTAAGCCCGTGCGCCACAACTGCCGAGCCTCTGCTCTAGAGCCCGGGAGCCTCGATTATTGAGCTCACATGCCCTGGAGCCCATGCTTTGCATGAAGCCACTGCACTGAGAAGCCCGTGCACCTCAATGAAGAGTAGCCTGCAGTCTCCAAAACTAGAGTAAAGCCCAGGCACAAAGACCCAGCACAGCCAAAAATAAACAAAGAAAGTTTTCAAAGATTGTTGATACTTTTTGCTGTATCTCTAGGTGAGTGTTTTTTCCCAAAATGCTTGAAAATAAGTTTGGGAAATCATATTTCACTAAGTGCTTTAGTAGGTGCCTCCTAGAAATCAACATAGCGGACAATCCTTGCCTGAAGGAGTTATTTCCTTGATTGGCCTCCTACCAGTTTGAACCTGAGTTTACCCCTCAAAAGGCTGAACACTCAGTCATTAACGTATGTAGTAGGATGAGGCTCAATCCCTTGCTCTTAGAAGCTTTTCTCTTTCCTATGATTCCTCCAACTTATCTCCTGAGTCTGTAGGGAACAGACCCACTGGCTGGTTCCCTGGTGCCTGGAAATTCAATACCAGGAGAACAAGAATCTGAGCCATTTGTGGGGGTCAGTGGCAGGGAGGAGAAGTGCCAAGGTGAAATACGACAAACCAAATAAATACATCTGAAATTACGAGCAGGATAAGTTGAAGAAAGTACCTGATGCAGAGGTGAAGATCCCAGCAGAGGGAGGAATTCTGTGACTTGGGAAAAGGGGGTCTGGAAGAGCCCAGCTTCTGTGTGCAGCCCAGGGGGTACCAGGCCATCACGGGGTCTCCCAGGTGACCCGGAAGCCCCCATTCTTCTGTCCCAATGCCCCCATGGCCCGCACCAACACTGGGAGCTACAGGTACCCCAGGAAGTGCGTCTGTGGAGCTTGTGAGAAGCCAGGGCAGCAGAGCCAGCTCTGCTCCCCACAACCGCCGCTTCCCTCCTGCCCCTCGGTGGGCCATCTTCCTGCCCCAAGCCCGCTAGGCAGGAGCTTCCTGCTGCGCTTCCCTGTTGCCTTAGCACCTGGGAGAGATTAGCTTTGCTGGCAAACCTGGAGAGCTCCTAGCTGCTTCCTTTTCAACGTGATTTGTAAAACAAAGTACTGAATGAGATCAGTTCCAGCACTCTCCCTTGAGATTCACATAAAATCTACAGAGAAGTGTCCATTTATCACTACCCTGGGGCTTCCTGTTTTGAGCTTGACCTATTCTTGGCAGACCCTCCCCTCCACCCTGGTTTCATCATGTTGAAAGACCTGGGCAGATTTAACTCTCTCTCTGCCCTGCTCTTCATTCCCTGCCCTGTTCCTTCTAGTTCAGGCACCAGGGCAGGACTCCAGGACTCAAAAGACAGGAGAGGTGGCTGAGTCACTTTTGAGTCACATCCCTCTGGTCTATACTTGCCCCTTTTCTTTTCCGGTAACATTTCATGAACATGGGGGACCCACCCCCTTCATTCTGGGCAGGCAGAAGAAATGCAGACCCCCTGGACAAAACTCGCCCTGATGTTCTCAAAGAGAGCAATTGTCAGAGTTGGGTGTGGCTTAGAAAGAGCCAACAGGTCAAGTTCAAACGCAAAGACCTGGCTAGGCCTGACTGTTGGGGAAAACAATGGGAGTGTTGGTCACAAAATAGGGAAGGGGAACCACAGAGCTCTTTGGATCTACTTTAAGGTCACTAAATCCTAGTGACAAATAGCCAGATGATTGTTGTATATCTACCCCGCACCCCTTCCCAGCTTCTCTTAGACTCCAGCTCTCAAATACAGGGTGTGCACGTGACCCTGGCTGTCCAGTCATGGTGCCCTGTTGCCCTGTGCCTGCTGCCACGCAGCCCAGAGAGACCTATTGTAATTGATTGCAATTTAAAAGCAAATACAGGGACTTCCTGGTGGCCCAGTGGCTAAGATTCTGCACTCCCAGTCCAAGGGTTTTATCCTTAGTTAGGGACACAGGAGACATGGGTTCGATCCCTGGGTCAGGAAGATCCCCTGGAGAAGGAAATGGCAACCCACTCCAGTATTCTTGTTTGGAAAATCCCATGGACAGAAAAGCCTAGTGGGCTACAGTCCATATGGTTGCAAAGAGTCAGACTCGACTGAGCAACTGAGCATCACATAGGCTTGGGATTAGATCCCACATGCCACAACTAAAGATCCTGTGTGCCCTGCTAAGACCCTGTACTGCCAAATAAATAAATAAAAACAAACAAATATGTAAAACTGCTGGGTGCCTGCCCCAATATTCATTTTCATCTTATTCTCCAGTAACAGAAGTCCAATTTTTAAAAATTGTGGTAAAGCTCACGTAACACCATTCATACTTTTCAGGTGTACAACCACAAGGTAATCCAACCATCACCATGTCTAGTTCCAGAACGTTTTCATCACCTGCAGAATTTATTCTATTCAGTTGCCGATGCTGCAAGCTCAAGGACTTCATTTCTCCACTTCCCTTTCCGTGAGATGTGGCTTTCTGATTAGGTTTTAGCCAATGAAATGTGAGCAGAAGTGTGAGGGACTCCCAGAGAAGCTCCTTGAAAGGATGTGACACCCTTTTGGTCCTTTCCTGTTTCTTTCCTCTGCTGACCTTAAATATCAGCATTTCATCTATGGGTCTGGTGGAAGAACTGAGCTAGTCGGGGTGTTCACCCCTGCTGTGGTCAGTATGGGTCTTAAGAAGAAGTTCCCTTCTTAGTTGAGATAAACAGATATACACTATTTATACAAAAAAAAAAAAAAAAGATAAACAGGGGCATTCCCTGGCGGTCCAGTGGTTAGGACTCCATGCTTCCACAGCAGGGGACGTGGGTTCAGTCCCTAGTCAGGGAACTAAGATCCTGAAGGTCAAATGGTGCTCAGTCAAAAAAAAAAAAAAAAAGACAAACAATAAGGACCTACTGTATAGCACAAGGAACTATACTTATCATCTTATAATAACCTATAATGGAAAATAATCTGGAAAAGAATATATAAAGAGAATATATGACTGAATCACTTCACTGTACACCTCAATCACTGTCAACCAACTAAACTTCAATAAAAATAAATAAATAAAAGGAGTTTCCACTGCTGCATATTAATGCTGAAAACACCCTAGCCCAGATCCACAAACAGGTGTGAAGACTCCTTGGCTCCTTGGAGAGACGCCAATGCAACGGGCTGGCAGCCCTGCCCATGGTCCTGGGTTGTCTTGGCTGAAGATCCATCTCTGAGGTACGCCCATTTGATTTGACTCTTCTGACATCACCTAGTGTCTGTCTCCAAGTCACTTGAACCTTGACAGCTAGAGTCCCCCTCCCATGCCTGATGACCTCCCTCAGTTCATGTGCGCCCTGGACAATAAGTTTATATAGCGCTCGCTCTGCGCCAAGCTCTGATCTAAGGACCTTAATGTGGATTGACCCACGGTAATCCTTACAGTAACCCAAGGAGGTTAGAATCACCATCTCCTTTGAAGAGGTGAAGAAACTGAGGCACAGGGCACATTTATTTCACTGTGTGGCATTTTGTCTTAGAACATAGGATAAAATGCCAGACAGTGAAATAAAGGTAAATCCTCCTTCCACCCCTGTCCTCCCCAAACCCACCTCCATATCTTAGCACCACAGCTCAGATGGTGGTATAAATAAGCAGAAATTTATTTAGCCAGCCACCTCTTGGTTGTTTCCAAACTTTTGCTACGTCAACAACACTGCAACAATTATCTTTGTATTATATATACATAATATGTACTATATATATGTATATAATTTAGCTCATGTACTTAATCTGTTAGATGAATTACTAAAAGTGGGATTTCTGAGCCAAAATCCTGTGCATTTGCAATTTTGATGGATATTGCTCTCTGTAGAGATCGAAACAGCTTGTCCTCCCATGGACAATGTTTGGGACCACCTGTTTGTTTATCTTTTCCTTTTAGTTTTTACTGTAGTATAGTTGATTTACAATGTTCTGTTAGTTTCAGGTGTACAGCAAAGTGAATCAGTGAAATGTATACATATATCCACTCTTTTTTTTTAAGATTCTTTGCCATACATGAGACCACCTGTTTTGCCATAGCTTTACCTACACACCAAAATATTACCAGATTTTGCCAAATTGATAGGCAAAAAATATAGCGAGAACTTCATGGTATTTTAAATTGCTATGTACAAAGTTAGATTGAGCATCTTTTTTACATGTTCAAGGGCTACGACTTGTGGTTTTTGTTGTTGTTGTACTGACATCCCCCTTTTATTGGACCTTTATAGCGTTGTCATTCTTGCCTTATAAACAACGGTCCGGGAATGTCCTTGGGCATACTGCCCTGAGCACATGTGCAAGTGTTTCTCTGAAGATACAGGCCAAGAAGTATGGCTGCTAGATGGAACGGTTATGTACACGTAAAATTTCATCAGATTGTGCCAGATGGCTTTTCAAAAGAGGCAGTGCCAATTTATACTTCACTAGTAGTGTTTGAGATTACCCATACCTCACCAGCAGCTAATAATGTATACCTTTTCTTAGGTGCAACCATTTTTTTCTATATACCCATAGTTATATATATGTGTGTCTGTGTGTATGTATGTATGAACATAAGTTTTTAATGAAAACCAACCATCCCCTGCCTTAAGCTTTCTCACCATCATGATCTACTACACTTGAGGCAGCCAATGAAACTCTTCTAGCTACTTCCTCTGATATTTATCTCCATATTTAAGAATATTATGCTTCTACTGCTATTTTTTTTCTTTTTGGCGGCACCGTGTGGTATGTGGGCTCTGAGTTCCCTGACCAAGGATTGAACGCTGGGCCATGGCAGTGAAATCATGGAGTCCTAACCACTGGACCACCAGTGAGCTCCCCAGGGCTCTTTCTCAATCTGTCACCTTGAGACATTCTACACTGCCTCTGACAGGTGAGTATCTAACTCTCCCACATGTACATCCATCACCTCTCCCGCATCACCCCAACATAGTGTTATTACATGAATAAAGAACTGGGGATGAGTAAATAGTATTTACATTATAATGACTGTGCAAGTATCATTGACTGCTGAGCCAGGTGAGCATTACTTAGCTCAATTCTTGTGCAGGCTTCAGTATACCTAAGGTTAAGGAAGGCCTTGTTTTTTTATTCGCTTAATTTTCTATGACTCATCATTAGTGATCTCTAAAAGCTCTAACATCTCTGCCAAAGGCCTTCCCATGATATTTTCCATATGCTCAAGCACATCAGTTCCATTTCTTCTTTCCCAGAGCCTCTCAAGAAGCTTCCTTCCTCCTTCCCCCAGAGCTGGCTAGGCTCCGGCTTAACGCTCCTAGGACTGTTACTCCTAGGACTTCATCACACCTCCAGGGATGAACACCCTAATCCCTAAGTTGAGGATCCCACCTGTCTCTCTCCCTCTCTACCCCCTTAAAAAAATTTTTTTACTCCCTCTTTTATTTTTTTTATTTTTTGGCTGTGCTGGGTCTTCGCTGCTGCACATTGGCTTTCTCCAGTTGCAGCGAGTGGGGGCTACTCTCTTGTTGCAATGTACAGGCTTCTCATTGCAGTGGCTTCTCTTGTTGAGTGACACAGGCTCTGGGGCACCTGGGCTCTAGAGCAAGGATACTCCCTCCTTTTGATGAAGCATTTCTAGTAGTGGCTTCCCAGGTTGTGCTAGTGGTAAAGGACCCACCTGGCAATGCAGGAGACATAAGAGACATGGGTTCGATCCCTGGGTTGGGAAGGTTTCCCTAGAGGAGGGCATAGCAACGTACTCCAGTATTCTTGCCTGGAGCATCCCACAGATAGAGGAGCCCAGCAGGCTGTACAGCCCATAGGGTCACAAAGAGTCCGACACAACTGAAGCTACCTACATGCGCACCCATTCCCTAGTGGTGTCCTAATAAATTGAGAGTGTACTCAGATAATTCTGTGATTGGGTGAAAAACTATGTGTTGTTTAGACCACATCCCTTTGGAGTTTTCTGATTTTGATTCTATGGGGGTTCTGTGCCTTTCATTGCCTGTGAGCTATTTTATAACTCTGTAAGTTGTAGATAACTGATAACAGTGCAAAATAAATCTTATCTAGAGATATGCAAATAAATAATGCACGTCCCTCTTCCCATCCCACACAAGGCTCCCTACAAAAGGCAATTTCATATCTGTTTGTAAATTTATTTCCTTTTTGAAATTCCATATAGATTCGTGCTTCTTTGACTTCTTTAAACTGGTTGTAATGTCTTACTGGTTCCCTCACTAATAATGAGTTAAGTATGATATTCAACACACATTCATTTTATATGTGTGAGGCCATTCACTTATATTTCACTATGCATTCATCTATATTTACATTCATGATTTTATTCATACTTTAAAAGCACATTCCTTTAATAGAAATATATTTTTCAAGTCACTGAAGTCTGAAAATATCTTTGTTCTACACACACTCTTGACTGACAAATTGGCTGGGTATAAAATTATGGGTAAAAAAATCCAGTGAGATAGGTACTATTGTTATCTGCATTTTGAAGGTAAAGAAACTTATCTGAAAGTTTAAGTGGCTGAGCTGAGATTTAGCTCCAAATATTTTTCTTTTAACCATCAGATTAGGTGCCTCTTTAGTTGGTTCAGCTCATAAGCCAATTCTGATCTGTTTATAGCCGTGGCAGACACATATTATTGAGAAGAATTCTAGGGCAGCATTTAGGTTCCATGGTAAAAAACCAAAACAAAACAAACAAACAAAACTACCTCGATTGATTAATGATGTCTGCCACAAGCTCAGGAATTGGGAGTTGGGTTATTTTTTAAAAAAACACTGCTCAATCATTCCTTGAAGAAAGAGATTGTCTTTGGGGTTATACACAGCTCTAGCACTTTTGAAATTAGGGCATGTTGACATCAAAAGTGTTTAAAGGCTGCTTTGTTTCTTTGCTGTAGCAGGAGAATTTTTTAACAGCCTGTTTATAATTTATCTGAGAGAAGCACTGGTAATTAGGCATCTGATCACTTCTCTGATTCCCTCGCTCCTTCCTTTTCTTGTGACAAAAACAAAAAGTCAGGGAAACGATCACATTGCATCACGATACCAGTGGGCCATATAAAAAACCATGCAATGTTGTTTTTCCAATCATGGGTTTCCTTGACAGCCAGCATTTCAACACTTCCAAATACCCTTCCCATCCATCATTAGCAATGACTGTAGGACTGGTCTCTTTACTAACCTTCTATGTCCCAAACAGCTTTACAACTTGGCTTCATCTGCAGGGCAGCCCAGCTTTTAAAGGAATGATGTTCTTTTCCCAGAATATCTATTAAACAGAACTTAACCCAGTTTGAAGAGAGGTATAAAGTGACTTTCTCCCATCTCGCTTCACTTTTCAAAGTGCACTTTTTACACTCAGGACCAGCATCTACTTGTTTAGGAAAATTCTATAAACTGTTCATTATTCCCTTTCTCATCCTTTAGCAATATTTTTTCCAGGACAAATAATACACATTTACTGAGAATTCTGGGATGGCTACTATCTCCTCTTAACTACAAAGCAGGGAACCAAGCAAAGAAAAAAACATCACCAATAAATCCCACGGCCCTGATACCTCTGACTGAGCAAAGGGAAGAGAGTGGCTGCTAGGGGAAAGTTCTTATGAAGCCAATGGAGGTTTTGGGGGCTGGGTCTTCACTGCTGTGCGGTCGTTTCTTTGGTCGTGGTAAGCAGGGACTACTGTCTAGTTGCAGTGCACAGGCTTCTTATTGCAATGGCTTCTCTTATTGTGAAGCATGGGGTGCACAGGCTCAATAGTTGTGGTGCATGAGCTTAGTAGCTTGGCAGCACGAGGGATCTTCCCAACCCAGGGGTCAAACCCATGTCTCCTGCATTGGCAAGCAGATTCTTTGCCACTGAGCCACCAGGGAAGCCTGCCAATGAATGGGGTTTTGAAGGAGGCATGTGGGAAGAAATCCCCTGACACCAGGGATGGGAGCTGGGGTGAAGGCTGCTCTTTCCTACCAGTGGCTCCTCTATCCAATTTCTGGAAGGGGCTCCTTCTGGTCTGTGATGAAGTCTTCTTCCTGGAAGCTCCACAGGGCACCAACAGACAGCCAAGTGTGGCCCCAGGTTGTAAAGAGCATCTTGGAGAGGGCGCGACTGTTCAGACTGTGCCCTCTTTGTGGAGGACAGGGCTCCCACTTAGCTGTGCCCCAGGCATCCCCCATCAGGGTGAAGAAGGAAGACCTCGGGCTGCTCCCTGCACATTTGCTGCAGGTTGGCAGGCCCCCACAGAGCTTCCTGAGGGACCTTCCCCACTTCCGCTACCCAGTCCATGACCTTCCTCTGAGGGGACCTGGCCGCTGCACCCAGGAAGGAGGCGCATCCCATCTTTTTATTGAGTTGGCACCTCTGGAATGGTGTTTGGTCTGTGATCACATGAAATGTTCACATACAAGACAAGAAGCTTCCACTCTCTGCCATTTGCTGTATTCCATAACTTATGATGTTCAAGTTCAACCCCAGAGAGTCCTCTCCCAGAGAAGTCCCAGAGACCTGCCATGATCTTGGCACATAGCAGACCCATAGCCAAAAATGCTCCACCTGAACACATCTTCAAAGCCCAGACCCTTGCTGGATATTCCTTTTCTGCTGTTACTTATTTTTATTTCTGTTAATGTGAAATCATATATGTATGGTTTAAAAACAATCCTAAAGCCAACCCCTTAGTGCTCATAACCCAGGTGAAGAAATATCACATTAGCAAACTTTGGGGATTGTGTTAGTTTCCCATGGGTGCTGTAACAAATTATCATCACCCACATGGCTTAAAACAAGGGGGATTTACTCAGTTCCAGCTCTGGGGGCTACAAGTCTGCAGTCAGGGTGTCTGATGGTTCCTGAGAGAAGTCTTTGCTTTTTCTGGCTTCTGGTGGCTCCCAGCAATGCTTGGCACTCCTTGGTGTGTTCCTGCATTACTCCCATCTCTGCTTCCATTGTCACCAGCCTCTTTCCTTCTCCTTTCTCTTATAAAGACACCAGCTGCTGGGCATACACACCAAGGAAACCAGAACTGAAAGAGACACATGTACCCCAATGTTCATCGCAGCACTGTTTATAATAGCCAGGACATGGAAGCCACCTAGATGTCCATCAGCAGATGAATGGATAAGAAAGCTGTGGTACATATACACAAGGGAGTATTACTCAGCCATTAAAAAGAATACATTTCCATCAGTTCTAATGAGGTGGATGAAACTGGAGCCGATTATACAGAGTGAAGTAAGCCAGAAAGAAAAACACCAATACAGTATACTAACACATATATATAGAATTTAGAAAGATGGTAATGATGACCCTGTATGTGAGACAGCAAAAGAGACACAGATGTATGGAACAGTCTTTTGGACTCTGTGGGAGAGGGAAAGGGTGGGTTGATTTGGGAGAATGGCATTGAAACATGTATAATATCATATATGAAATGAATCGCCAGTCCAGGTGCAATGCAGGATACAGGATGCTTGGGGCTGGTGCACTGGGATGACCCAGAGGGATGGTACGGGGAGGGAGGTGGGAGGGGGTTCAGGATGGGGAACATGTATATACCCGTGGCAGATTCATGTTGATGTATGGCAAAACCAATACAATATTGTAAAGTAATTAACCTCCAATTTAAATAAATTTTTTAAAAAAGGAACAAAAAAACAAAGACACCAGTCATTTCATGGAAGCAACATAAATCCATCGACGGAGGAATGGATAGAGATGTGGTACACACAGACAATGGAGTACTGTTCAGCCAGAACAAAGACTGAAATAATGCCATTTGCAGCAACACTGGATGGGCCTAGGGCCCATCACACTAAGTAAAGTAAGCCAGACAGAGAAAGGGGAATATCGTATGAATCTAAAGAAATGATGCAAACAGACATATTTATAAAACAGAAACAGACTCACAGACTTCAAGAATGAACTTATAGTTACCAGGGGGGAAGGATGGGTGGAAAGAATATTTAGGGAGTTTGGGATAGACACGTACACACTGCTATATTTAAAATGGATAACCAACGAGGACCTACTGTATAGCACAGGGAACCCTGCTCAATGCTATGTGGCAGCCTGGAAGGGAGGGGAGTTTGGTGGGGAAGGGATACATGTATATGTATGCCTGAGTTCCTTTGCTGTCTACCTGAAACTATCACAGCTTGTTAATCAGTATGTGCTGTGCTGTGCTTAGTGGCTCAGTTGTGTCCAACTCTTTGTGACCCCATGAGCTGTAACCTGCCAGGCTCCTCTGTTCATGGAATTCTCCAGGCAAGAATACTGGAGCTGGTAGCCATTCCCTTCTCCAGGGGATCTTCCCGACCCAGGGATTGAACTCGGAGCTCCTGAGTTGCAGGCAGATTCTTTACTGTCTGACCCACCAAGGGAAGTCCAGTATAGCCCATTGTACAGATGCAGAAACAAGAGCACAGGGACGAGGTCTCTCTTTGCTGCACCTACTGTAAGAATGAAAACCATTTTTAGCAACAGGCAGTTGACAATCCAGAAAATGTAGACATCACTTGGAAGGGATACACAGGTGTTACAAAGGGCCCCAGAGGAGGCTGCAGAGGGACTTCAGTCATATCCATGTAGAACTCTGCCTCCTTAGAAAGAAAAAGAAGAGGCTTTGGGAAGAAATAGGAAGGAAGCAGCTATGGTTTGCATTGTGTTGCCATGTATAGAATGTAATGGAGTGTGTAAGCCTGGCTTCTGTTTCAAGAAGAGGTGAGTGTGCACATCCCCATCACTGTTGTCATTCAGGAGGCCGGGTCTCTGGCTGAAATCTGGAAATTCTTGGATGAGAAAAATGTCAGCAGTGCTTAAAAGTATTTGAACCAGGAATTGCTTGTTCAGTGTCTCAAGCCCAGAAAGAGGAGTTAATTCTTAAAGGTAAAGACGGCCTTGTAGCAACTTTAGCTTGTTCCTTTCACAACAGTTAAAAGGATACCAGGACACTTTGGGTTGGTATCTCAGTCTCTGAAAATTGAACATTTCAGCAGGCAGATGGAGATCTAAGAGTTGGAAATAACTAGACGGTGGATGATTCTTAAGACCTAATTCTAATTTGAATGATGCAGTAAAGGCCTTCTATTGAAGGATCAAAAGGACAGGGAGGTTAAGCTACTTGTCCAAAGTAACCCTGTGAGTGGGTAGCGGAGCCAGATCTAAACCCAGGCAGGTGGACTCTCAAATTCACACCCTTACCCACATGCAACCTCTCCCTGCGGGTCTTTAGGTGGCTAATCAGACAGATCACTCTTCAGCGGGAAAGCCAGAAGAGTCCAGAGCTCAGCTGGGGTCAGTCATGGCTCCAGATAATCCGATGGTGTGGAAGATGGAGATCAAGCAGAAGAGGGCACACCTGCTGGCAAGAGCACCAGTGTGGGCACTATGGGGAAAGCAAGCAACTCAGGGCAGGTGAGGGTGGAGTTATCAGCCAGGGCAGCAGCAAAGAGCCCAGACTTTAAAAGCATTCGGGCCTCTGTGAACTATTGGGGTTTACAAGTAAGACATCGCTTGAGTCTAGCAAGTGCTGGCCTCATAGCTCCTTCCCACTGCACTCAGCTGTTCCTCACCAGGCCGAGCAACACACCTAAGCTCCCACCTCTGGGTCTCTGTACTTTCATCCTCCATCTAGAACAGTCTTCCGCAGACATGCTCGCTCCCCTCAGGCCTGTGCTCCAAGGAGGCTCAGGGAGGGAGTGTGCCTCTCTTCCCCACTTGCCCGTCCTTCACTCTCCCCTTGCTGTGTGGATGGTGTTTTCCAAAGATGCCACAGCAGTCTCTTCCAACCTGTGTTCTTTGTCCCACCCCTTGAATCTAGGATCCCCGTCACTGCTCTAGCCAACAGAATACAGCAGAAGGGATGCTGATCCAGCCCCGGGCACTTCATTGCCCTGGCTGCCTCTGCTTCCTGTTTCACGGAACACTTACTCCTGGAACGCTCCTCCAGGAGCCAAGCTGCCAGGCTGAGAAGCCCAGGCCACATGGAGAGGCCACCTGGAGATGTGCTGGGCAGCAGCCTGGCCAAACTCCCAGCTAGCAGTCAACATCCACAGCAGCCAAACGAGCGAGGTACCTCGATGTCCAACCCAGCTGGTCCTCCCGATGACTCGAGGCTAGTCCGATATCTGGCTGCACCCCATGCAAGACCCCCAGCGAGACCACCCTGATGGGCCCAGACCACCAAAGAACCATGAGAGAGACTACGAAATTGTTTCAGGCCACTGAGTGTTGGGGCCATTTTCTTCCCCAGCAATAGTCATCAGGAAGATTGACCGTGCCTAAGCTGGGAGGGATTGGGGGCAGAAGAAGGGGACGACGGAGGATGAGATGGCTGGATGGCATCATTGACTCGATAGACGCGAGTTTGAGTGAACTCCAGGAGTTGGTGATGGACAGGGAGGCCTGGCGTGCTACGATCCATGGGGTCGAAAAGAGTCGGACACGACTGAGCGACTGAACTGAACTGAACTGAACTAGTTATCACAGCACCTCTCACCACCAGACATTATACAAGCTGTTTGTTTATTCTCTTTTTCTCCCTCTTGGTTTTGTTTACTACTGTACTCTTTATGGTTCATAGTTTCCTTGAGTTACACAAGGCTGTGGTCCATGTGATCAGTTTCAATAGGTTTCTGTGATTGTGGTTTTCATTCTGTCTGCCCTCTGATGGATAAGGATAAGAGGCTTATGGAAGCTTCCTGATGGGAGAGACTAACTGAGGGGGAAACTGGGTCTTGTTCTGAAGGGCATGGCCATTCTCAGTAAATCTTTAACCCCATTTTCTGATGACAGGCAGGGCTGTGTTCCCTCCCTGTTGCTTGACCTGAGGCCAAACTATGTTGGAAGTAATGAAGATAATGGTGACCTCCTTCAAAAGGTCCCATGCCTGCACTTCTACACTCAGTGCCCCAACCGTGCAGGAGGCCACTCAGTGAAACTAGGAGCCATGTCATGTAGGGCCACCCAAGATGGGCAGGTCACCGTGGAGAGTTCTGACAAAACGTGGTCCGCTGGAGGAGGGAATGGCAATCCACTTTGGTATTCTTGCCTTGAGAACCCCATGAACAGTATGAAAAGGCAAAAACATAGGACGCTGTAAGGTGAACTCCCCAGGTCAGTAGGTACCCAATATGCCACTGGAGATCAGTGGAGAAACAACTTCAGAAAGAATGAAGAGACGGAGCCAAAGCAAAAACAACACCCAGTTGTGGTTGTGACTTGTGATGGAAGTAAAGTCCGAAGCTGTAAAGGGCAATATTGCATAGGAACCTGGAATGTTAGGTCCATGAATCAAGGCAAATTGGCAGTGTTCAATCAGGAGATGCTAAGAGTGAACATTTTAGGAATCAGTGAACTAAAATGGACTGCAATGGGTGAATTTAACTCAGATGACCATTATATCTACTTCTGTGGGCAAGAATCCCTTAGAAGAAATGGAGTAGCCATCACAGTAAACAAAAGAGTCTGAAATGCAGTATTTGGATGCAATCTCAAAAACGACAGAACGATCTCTGTTTTCATGGCAAATCATTCAATATCCCAGTAATCCAAGTCTATGTCCCGACCAGTAATGCTGAAAAAGCTGAAGTTGAACAGTTCTATGAAGACCTACAAGACCCTCTAGAATGAACACTCAAAAAAAGATGTCCTTTTCATTATAGGGGACTGGAATGCAAAAATAGGAAGTCAAGAGTTACATGGAGTAACAGGCAAATTTGGCCTTGGAGTACAGAATGAAGAAGGGCAAAGGCTAACAGAGTTTTGCCAAGAAAATGCACTGGTCATAGCAAACACCCTCTTCCAATAACACAAGAGAAGACTCTACACATGGACATCACCAGATGGTCAGTACCGAAATCAGACGGATTATATTTGAAGCCAAAGATGGAGAAGCTCTATACAGTTTGCAAAAACAAGACTGGGAGCTGCCTATGGCTCAGACCGTGAACTTCTTACCGCCAAATTCAGACTTAAATTGAAGAAAGTAGGGAAAACCACTAGACCATTCAGGTATAACTTAAATAAAATCCTTTATGGTTATATAGTGGAAGTAACAAATAGATTCAAGGGATTAGCTCTGATAGAGTGCCTGAAGAACTATGGACAGAGGTTCATGACATTGTACAGGAGACATGGATCAACACCATCCCCAAGAAGAAATGAAAAAAGGCAAAAGAGTTGTCTGAGGAGGCCTTACAAATAGCTATGAAAACAAGAGAAGTGAAAGGCAGAGGAGAAAAGGAATGATATACCCATCTGAATGCAGAGTTCCAAAGAACAGCAAGGAGAGATACGAAAGCTTTCCTCAGTGATCAATGCAAAGAAATAGAGGAAAACAACAGAATGGGAAAGACAAGAGATCTCTTCAAGAAAATCAGAGATACCAAGAGAACTTTCCACCAAAGATGAGCACAATAAAGGACAGAAATGGTAGGGACCTAATAGAAGCAGAGGATAATAAGAAGGGGTGGCAAGAATACATAGAAGAACTATACAAAAAGATCTTCATGACCCAGATAACAATGATGGTGTGATCACCCACCTAGAGCCAGACATCCTGGAATGTGAAGTCAAGTGGGCCTCAGGAAGCAACACTATGAACAAAGCTAGTGGAGGTGATGGAATTCCAGTTGAGCTATTTCAGATCCTGAAAGACGATGCTGTGAAAGTGCTGCACTCAATATGCCAGCAAATTTGGAAAACTCAGCAGTGGCCACAGGACTGGAAAAGGTCAGTTTTCATTCCAATCCCAAGGAAAGGCAGTGCCAAAGAATGCTCAAACTACCGCACAATTGCACTCATCTCACACGCTAGTAAAGTAATGCTCAAAATTCTCCAAGCCAGGCCTCAACAGTACGTGAACCATGAAATTCCATATGTTCAAACTGGATTTTGTAAAAGCAGAGGAACCAGAGATCAAATTGCCAACATCTGCTGGATCACTGAAAAAGCAAGAGAGTTCCAGAAAAACATCTACTTTTGCTTTATTGACTATGCCAAAGCCTTTGACTATGTTGATCACAATAAGCTGTGGGAAATTCTTAAAGAGATGGGAATACCAGACCACCTGACCTGCCTCCTGAGAAATCTGTATGCAGGTCAGGAAGCAACAGTTAGAACTGGTTATGGAACAACAGACTCATTACAAATTGGGAAAGCAGTACATCAAAGTTGTATACTGTCACACTGCTTATTTAACTTATATGCAGAGTACATCATGAGAAACTCTGGGCTGGAAAAAGCACAAGCTGGAATCAAGATTGCCGGGAGAAATATCAATAACCTCATATATGCAGATGACACCATCCTTACGGTGGAAAGTGAAGAAGGACCAAAGAGCCTCTTGATGAAAGTGAAAGAGGAGAATGAAAAAGTCGGCTCAAAACTCAACATTCAGAAAAGTAAGATCATGGCATCTGGTCCTATCACTTCATGGCAAATAGCTGGGGAAACAATGGAAACAGTGAGAGACTTATTTTCTTGGGCTCCAAAATCACTGCAGATGATGACTGAAGCCATGAAATTAAAAGATGTTTGCTCCGTGGAAGAAAAGCTATGACCAACCTAGAGAGCATATTAAAAAGCAGAGAGATGACTTTGTCAACAAAGATCTATCTAGTGAAAGCTATGGTTTTTCCCGTGGTCATGTATGGATGTGAGAGTTGGACTATAAAGAAAGCTGAATGCCAAAGAATTGATGCTTTTGAACTGTAGTGTTGGAGAAGACTCTTGAGAGTCCCTCGGACTGCAAGGAGATCCAACCAGTCCATCCTAAAGGAAATCAGTCCTGGAAGGACTGATGCTGAAGCTGAAACTCCAATACTTTGGCCACCTGACATGAAGAACTGACTCAATGGAAAAGACCCTGATGCTGGAAAAGATTGAAGGCGGGAGGAGAAGGGGTCGAGAGGGGATAAGATGGTTGGATGGCATAACCAAATCAATAGATATGAGTTTGAGTAAACTCCAGCAGTTGGTGATGGACAGGAAAGTCTGGCGTGATGCAGTCCATGGGGTTGCAAAGAATTGGACTCAACTGAGTGACTGAACTGAACTGTACTCTTGGCAGCACTAGTGGTAAAGAACCTACCTGTACCCCAGGAGATGTAAGAGATGCAGGTTCAATCCCTGGGTCCGAAAGATCCCCTGGAGGAGAGCATGGCAACCCATTCCATTATTGTTGCCTGGAGAATCCCCAGGAAGAGAGGAGCCTGGAGGCTACAGTCCATAGAGTTGCAAAGTTCAGTTCATTTGCTCAGTCGTGTCTGACTCTTTGTGACCCCATGAACCACAGCACGCCAGGCCCCCCTGTCTATCACCAACTCCCAGAGTTTACCCAAACCCATGTTCATCAAGTCAGTGATGCCATCCAACCATCTCATCCTCTGTCATCCCCTTCTCCTCCTGCCCTCAATCTTTCCCAGCATCAGTGTCTTTTCAAATGAGTCAGCTCTTCACATCAGGTGGTCAAAGTATTGGAGTTACAGCTTCAAAATCAGTCCTGCCAATGAACACCCAGGACTGATCTCCTTTAGGATGAACTGGTTGGATCTCCTTGCAGTCCAAGGGACTCTCAAGAGTCCTCTCCAACACCACAGTTCAAAAGCATCAATTCTTCGGCACTCAGGTTTCTTTATAGTCCAACTCTTTGCAACTCTTGAGTTGCGCAACTGAGTGACTAAACACACGCACATGAATTCTTAACACTTGAGTGCTTTGCATGCAGCAGATGCTCAATAAATATTCTCTAAACAGATGAATGAATCCAGGGAACTCCCTGGCAGTCCAGTGGTTAGGACCCTGTGCTTTCCCTGCTGAGGCCCAGGTTCAATCCCTAGATGGGGAACTAAGATCCCACAAGCCACACAGCATGGCCCCCAAAAAGAAAAAGTAAAAAGATGAATGAACCAAAAGACATTTCCCCCCACATCACAAAGCAATAGTCAGTGTGATTCCATTAGTTCTCAAGAGGCCTAACACTGAGCACAGGCCAGGCATCAGATATGGTTGTATTTATTCACTCAGCAGTTGTTTATTATGTTTCAATTATGTGCTGCTTTCCTAGTGACTAAGTGGTAAAGAATCCACCTGCAAAGGAGGAGACACAGGAGATGTGGGTTTGATCCCTGAGTGAGAAGATCCCCTGGATGAAGCAATGGCAACCCACTCCACTATTCTTGCCTGGAAAATCCCATGCACAGAGGAGTCTAATGGGCTACAATCCATAGGGTTGCAAAGAGTCGGACGTGACTATGTGCTAAGTCCTACAGACAACAGCGAACTAAAACAAAAGTCCCTGCCCTCACTCTAGTCGGGTAAGACAGGCAATAAAATAAATAAGGAGATTACACTGTATACTAGAAGGATATAAGTTGCAAAGAAGAAAAATAGAGCAAAGAAGAGGGAGAAAGAGTCCTGGGGTCAGGTTGGAATGTTAAGTAAGTTGACTAAGTGTACAGCAAGTCCCCTACATATGAACAAGTTCTGTTCTGAGGGTGCGTTGGTAAGAACAATTTGTTCATAAGTCCAACAAAATTAGTCTAGGTACCCAATTAACACAATTGGCTATTTAGTACTGTAATAGGTATATAATATTGATACTTTTCACACAAATAATACCTAAAAAACAAACACAAAAAATAAAGAAGGCAT
Source organism: Ovis aries (assembly GCF_016772045.2). NCBI lineage: Eukaryota > Metazoa > Chordata > Mammalia > Artiodactyla > Bovidae > Ovis > Ovis aries. The sequence goes on from NC_056057.1 coordinate 105,121,033, forward strand.
TTTTAATCTTATAGTACAGGACCTTGAAAAGTACTGTAGTACAGGACAACAGCTGGCATACAGGGACTGGCATCGAGTGACCAGGCAAGATGAGGTACTGACTGGGGGAGGGAGAGGAGGTGGGAGATGGTAGAGCTGAAGGGTCATCAGCAGCAACAGGAGAGGGAGGCAAGCTGCGGTTTCACTCATGCTTGATGTTGATGGAATGAATATTCGCATCTTTGAAAGTTCACAGGGTGAATGTTTGTACATCGGGGACCTATAGTATTGGTTTGCTAGGGCTGCCAAAGCAAAGCCCCACAAACTGGGTGGCTTAGACAATAGAAATGTATTATCTCACAGTCCTGGAGACTAGAACCCAAATGAGAGAGACAGATTCTCTGTAAGTGCTTTGCATTTTAGAATAATGTAGGGTGGCTTTAATTTAATAAAAACAAGAACTGAAAGATGATACTATAAAGTAACAGGATGAGATGGAAAGGGAGGTTGCAGAGCTAAGGAAATAAGCTGCAAGCTGAAATACTATGATTATATATATAATAAATAAATTAGAAAAGAAAATAATAAAATAATCACGGTTGAAAATCAAATTAACATCTTGGAAGAGAGACTTGAGATAACAGATGTACAGGGAAAAGACACAGAGACTGAAGCAATTTAGAAAGAATGTGGTAGAAGCCAAAGATGTTCTAAGTTGAGGACATTTGATACCCCTTGTATACAGATCTCAACAAAAGGAACTTAAAATTATTCAGAAATATAACAGCAAAATATCTGACTTGAATCAAAACTTAAATATAAAGATTGAAAAGATCATGTGTATACGTTAGGAAAACTTGTTTTAGTAAAATCAAAATTAACATGTCCTATTTAAGATTTTGAACATCAGATTTAAAGGGAATAAATTGTTCAAGTAATTCCCTGGTGGTCCTGGTAGACCACCACACTCTCACAGCCTGGGGCCTGTGTTTGATCCCTGATCAGGGAACTAAGGTCCCCCAAGCGGTGTGGTACAGCCAAAAACAAAAAATTATTCAGACATTCTGGTAGAAGAAAAAAATAAAAACATCACTTTCAAAGGAGGGGGGAAAAAATC